>NC_134353.1:852966230-853596230 GCF_048569485.1 Anomaloglossus baeobatrachus | reverse complement strand
GGCTGACCTCTGATTCCAGCATCTCGTGTCCAGGCACTATCCCTCTTCCTGACGCTATAAATTTGGCGATCTGCATATTAACTTGTTGCCTTGACCTTTCCACAGCTGCTATGTTCCTTGCCCCTGTACAACTCAATCTCGGTAATATACTGGACCGTACCCCCACTACGTTGCTAAAGAAGCTGCTGAACTTATCTAGGAAAGAAGCTGCTGAACTTATCTAGGAAAGAAGCTGCTGAACTTATCTAGGAAAGAAGCTGCTGAACTTATCTAGGACCCCTTGCATGACCGCAAGCAGATCCTGGATCCTCACATTTACTAGGTCATTTCCACCCGTGAATGACCAGCACCAGTAGGCCAGTGGCTACTCTGGATATGCTCACTACCACGGGCAGGACCTGGGCCCAGGCCAGGCCCCGAACTCTTCTCCAGTGAAACTTGAGGTCACAAACTCCCAGCACGCTTCCACCCGGTCTCGACTCAATCCGCCGTGCTGCCCAGAATATGTGTGAGTGACCTAGGATCCAGATGCTAGGTCTCGACAGATCTAAAAGAAAAACGGTTACTTCTCTTGTATGCAAAACATTTTCCATCAACGTGTCAGTAAACATCATTGTATTAATGTTTCTTTAGGTTTGAAGGTGCTTAGATAAATAAATATATGTATATCATTTCGGTTAACAATTTTTTTTTTTTTTTTGTGTAATATATAAACGTGCCAAACAGTGGACAACTGGTGGCAGGGAACTACAGGACTGCACGGATAGGTATGAAGCTGGCCCTTGCTGCCTCGGTTGTCGTGTCGATGCGGAAGGAGTGCATGCCATAATCTCCTGGTTGTAGGTCCAGGTAGGAAATAGACATTTTGAGCAATGCCGAAAGTTGTGTCGCCATGAGCGGGATCACTCTGCGTGCTCCAAGAAGAATTTGTTGGGAACCCAAGACTCTAAGTGTCGCTGCAAGGTAAGGATGGGACATAGGATACCTGAAAACGGGAAAATAGGGAACCAAACTCCTCTACCGAGCTGATCTGTTTTGGAGCGCCTTATGCAAACCCGTACTCCACCATTGCAAACTATAACATTGTCGCGTAACAGACCACCGGTGCGACCTAGGGACCTGCTAACTAATTCGCTGACCATCAAAGCTCCGAAGAATGCTAGCGAGAAGGCGGCCGAGAACAAGAGGACCTCGCTGTCATTGGTGCAAACGTCACCTAGCTGGTTTATTATGCCGGAAAGGATGGCGAATGAATTGGCCTTCCTGTTCTCCGTGCACCAGCGCTTTCAGCCTTTAACGGCCTGTTTGAACAGAAAGGCCTTGGTGACATCGGTCCATCCACGAACCTGAAAGTGAGAGGCTATTCCTGCAACCCGCAACTACGCTACTGTGCCCGGCAAGCCACTGGTATGTAGATGCGTTATGTCTCGAGCAACGGAATTGCTAAGAAAAACCGCGGACACCTGGCTAGGCAGCGGTTGAACTATATTGAAATCATTCGTCCCCAGCCTTACCATACAAATGCCACGTTGATGGGATGCCTTAACCAGCGGAATCAACTGTCCACAGGGACCGTCCAGAGGGACTGTGGACACTTTTGGCCATTGTTGTCAGATTCTGGGTGCAATGCTCGAAACTTCTGAAAATCAAATGCAATAAGGCATCAGCGATAGTATTATCAATCCCCGGTATGTGGATGGCCCTGACCCAGATATTATGTTCAAGGCACTTAAGAACTAAGTATCGTAGCAAGCTGATCACCGGTGGTGAGGAAGATGCGAGGTGGTTAACGGCGTGGACGACACTTATGTAGTCAGTCCTGAAGCGGGTCCGATTGTTCGCCAACTTTTCTGCCCAAAGACTTGTAGCTACTATTATAGGGAACAGCTCGAGTAAAGTTTTTTTTTTTTTTTTTTTTTGTCCACCCAGACAGGTGCCATGTGTTGGGCCAGCGATTAGCGCACCAATTGGGACCAAGGTAAAGGCCGAATCCGGTGGACCCGGCAGCATCCGAAAATAGATATATCAGCGCTGGAAACTTCCTGTTCCTGGAAACATGAACGCCCATTGTAAGTAGCTATGAAGGACCTCCATACACCGAGCTCCTCACGTAGAGCGCTGGTGATGCAAATCCTTTGATGGGAGGCAGTTATGCTCCTAGTGGCCAGGCAGAGCCTCAGGGAAAAGCCCCTTCCCATGGGCATGACTCTAAAGGCGAAGGCGAGCAAGCCTAATAGAGATTGCATTTGCGCCAGGGTTACCTTACGAACCGCGCAGAACCCGTCAATGAGCGATGTGGTTTTTTCAACCTTTTCGAGTGGTAGCCGAAACATCATGATAATTGAGTCTATTTCGATTCTCAAATGAAAAGGCAGGTCACAGGGCCAACTGTTTTTTCGGCCAACAGCGGAAACCAAACTTGTCCGCTATGACCTGGACAGATTTTAACACGGTTGAGCATGCTTTAGAGTTGGTGTGGGAAAACGAACAAGAAATCATCCAAATAATGGGTGACCAATTTATTCTTTGCCACGTCCTTAACCACCCATTCCAGGAAAGAGCTGAAGAGCTCGAAGTGTGAGCAGGATATGGAGCAACCCATGGTAATTCACATGTGGTAACAGAATTTTTTGTTGAAATAGCGCCCTAGCAGGTGGGACAATCGGGGTGCACTAGTAGCGGGTGAAAAGCAGATGTTATGTCCGATTTTGCCATTAGTGCTCCTTACCCTGCTTTTCGCACCAGTGCGACCGCTTTGTCAAAAATGCGTAGGAAACTGCTGAGTCCTCTGTGGGGATGCCGTCATTGACTGACCGCCCAGCCGGGAAGGACAAGTAGTGTATGAGGCGAAATTCACCCTTTTCTTTCTTAGGCACTATCCCTAGGGGTGAAACGCGAGGGTTTAAGAATGGTAAATCTATAAATGGGCCTGCTAGTCGGCCTAACGCCACTTCCTTCAGTAGTTTGTTCGCCAGGACCTGTGGGAGGTCCCGGGCCGATTTGAGGTTGGGGGCGAAGGTTAGTTCTGAGGAGAACATAAAGGGGGATAAAGAAACCGTGGTTGAAACCGTCCCTAATAGCGTTGGCCGCAGCCTTATTGGGGTAACGTTCTAGCAATGGCTCCACCACGTGCACGTTCACTGGAGTCTTTGGGACTTGGTGGTGCATTTTTAGTGTGACGCCTGTCTAGTTGCTTATCGCATTTGGAGGAGGTGTGATTGCCTCCGCACGATGAGCATTCGTGCTTGTATTTGCGGAGTCCTTGAAACCTGCGATGGCCTTCATTGAAAAGCCAACAGCGACCTGGTCTATGGACATTTGCAGCTCCAGGTGTAGCGTGGTGAGAGGAAAAGTTTGGTGGGCCTGGAAACGACTGGTGGGACTTTTGCGCCATCATAAGCCACGAATCGGTGGCCTTAACTTCCCAACGGTTGGAATGCCAAGCATCTTCTAAATTCTTCGTCGTACTTCCACCACGCAGAACCCCAATGGGTTTTATAGGAGTTGAAAATGGTATTGCAGTATTTTGTGAATTGACTCTTTTCTTTGTTGACTGTTTTTTGGTCCACTGATATTAGGGAACAGATATCGACGTATTCGTTTGCGCGAATTTTTTATTTATTTATTTATTTTAACTGTATCTGGTGTTAGGTGAGTTCCCAGCTGTGATACACAGCAGTAGAACATGTCCCTGTGTAAGTCGGGCGCTGCTGCGTTACATCCTGATGTTGTACAAACGCGGGGTTAACCAGAACTACTCCTGATGGTGTTAACAAGATCGCCCAATAAAAGTGGCGTACGTTTTGCGCCATTTTCCGAAACCCGTAGCGTTCTCATTTTTGGGATCTATGGCGCAATGACTGCTTATTTTGCGTCTCGAGTTTACATTTTTTAATGGTACCATTTTGCGCAGATGCTACTTTTGATCGCCTGTTATTGGATGTTACGCAAAACACGCGGTGACCAAAAGCGTAATTTTGGGTGTTTGTGTTTTTTTTTTTTTTTTTTTGCTGCTACGAAATTTAACAATCAGATTAGGGACTCTAGATTGTGAGTTCCAATGGGGACAGCGTCGCCAATGCATACAAAGCGCTGTGGACAGCGCTACCCAAGTGAATAAAATTATTAGCATTATAGCATTATTATTCTTTAATTGACTTTATATTTTGATAGATCAAGCTTTTCTGAACTTGGCGATACCAAATATGTGTATATATGTATACATATTTATTTATTTATTTTTATTTTATTATTTATTTTTTTTATTTTATTATTTTATTTTATTTATTTATTTATTTTTATTTTTTTTTAAACTTGTCCCTTTAGGGGGATGTATGGATCAACAATTCGATCGCTCTGCACTATCTGCAGATCTCAGCTACACAGCTGAGATCTGCAGATACACTGCTTTACCCTCAATGCCAGAAGTATGCCGGCACTGAGAGCAAGTGACTCAAGGTAGCTACAGGCGTCATCACATGACCCCGTGCTACCATGGCAACCAACGAAAGTCATGTGATCACGCACGTGACTTTCGGTGGGGGCGGTGGTACGTGATAGTAATGCCCGCGCATATACATCTCGCTGCCAGACTTTGGCAGCGAGATGTAAGGGGTTACAAGTTGCAGGTGGAAGCGATTCCACCCGTAACTTGTAGTCACACATGTCAGCTGTTAAAAACAGCTGATATGTGCGCCGAACACCGCATTCTGTTGCTTTTCAGGATTCTGACGTCACTTCCGGTCCTGGACCCGAAACCGGAAGTGACGAGTTATCATGTGATCGCCGCATCACAGGAAGTGACGCGGCGAACATGGATAGCAGGATGTGACGCGACCTCCGTATGCCACAGGGAGTCACACGGGGCCGCGTCATCCCGGCGGGGGGAGGTGCGCGAGGTGGCCATGGCGACCGGCGTGATGTTGGGGGGGATCAGGGGCTAGGGCCGGGAGCTAGGGCCGGGAGCAGGAGGTGAAAGCGGACCGGACCTTCTGGACCGGGCCGCCCTGCGCCTGGAATCTGTGGTGGGGCTTAGACGCTGCGGTGGACGGGAGGGTCTGGAAGACCTGCGCCCACCGCTGCTGGGAACCGGCAGGAGGGAGCTGGTGCCCACAAGGGAGGCAAGCCATTCGGCTCCCTCCCGTCCGCTCCATTCTCTTACCGCTGCTTCCAGGGGGTCCATCGGCGATGCTCACCCTGAGGGCAGATGTGGTAAGAGGAAGGAGGGACTCCGGCAGCTGTTTATATGCCCTGGAGGAGGTCCCAGCAGGGAAGGGGGGTCAGCGGGGGGCATTGCACAATGGGAAGGAGGGAGAGGTGACCATGGGGGACGTAGCGAGGGGCTCAGCAGTCAGGGGCAGCGGCATCGGCCGCAGTGCCCTGCAATATATATATATTGTGTGTATAATGTGTGTGTGTATATAATGTGTGTATAATGTGTGTGTGTATATAATGTGTGTGCACGCGTGTGTATATAATGTGTGTGCGCGCGTGTGTATATAGTGTGTGTGCGCGCGTGTGTGTATAATGTGTGTGTGCGCGCGTGTGTGTGTATAATGTGCGTGTGTGCGCGTGTGTATGTGTGTGTGCGCGCGCATGTGTATAATGTGTGTGTGCGCGTGTGTGTGTATAATGTGTGTGTGCGCGTGTGTATAATGTGTGTGTGCGCGTGTGTGTATAATGTGTGTGTGTGTGTGTGTGTGTGTGCGCTTGTGTGTATAATGTGTGTGTGTGCGCGCGCGCCTCTCTGCTGGGGCAATGACGTCACAGGTGGAAGTGAGGGGTTGCTCTCACAATCAATGGGGGACTTTTAGTTCTGCATTGAACGTGCCAGGGATTATGGGATCAACCCCAGATTTGGATTTCGGCGGACCTGGATTATGGATGTCCCAGGGAATTAAATTTGAAAAGATGGCGTCTATTGTGTTCTAATTCCTATTTTTATGTCTTTTCAGGGTCAACCTTGGAGAACGTCGGGGGACATCTAAATGGATTACGGCGGACCTTTAGCATTTTAATAATTTTGTTAATAAATTGGTCAACGAGGGATGGCGTCCGGGGTTTTTTTGTTCTAATAAAAAGTATTACTTTCAAATAAAGGAATTCGTAATGGGGGTGTCTACTAGATGCCCACCCATTACTAATACCAGGACTTGATGTCAGCTGGCAATTCACAGCTGTTATCAACCCCATATATTACCTCGTTTGCCACCGCACCAGGGCAACGGGATGAGTTGGGGCGAAGCGCCAGTATTGGCACGTCTGATGGATGCGCCACTTCTGGGGCGGCTGCGGCCTGCTATTTTTAGGCTGGGAGTGTCCAATAACAGTGGACCTCCCTAGTCTGAGAATATCAGACCCCAGCTGTCCGCTTTACCTTGGCTGGTGATCCAATTTGGGGGGGACCCCACGTTTTTTGTTTTAAATTATTTATTTAATGTAAAATAACAGCGTGGGGTGCCCTCTGTTTTGGATTACCAGCCAAGGTAAAGCTGCCAGCTGTGGTCTGCAGGCTGCAGCCGTCTGCTTTACCCTAGCTGGCTACAAAAAATAGGGGGGACCCCACGTCGTTTTTTTTTAAATATTTATTTATTTTTTTGGCTAATTACAAGGCTAGGCACCCTTTAGTGTCACATGAAAGTCACTAAAGGGTGCCAGCTTAGAATATGCAGGGGGGTTGGGACATTATATAGGTCTTTCTCATCTATCTATTCATCTTTCCCTCTATCCATTATCTGTCTATCGATTATCTATATTATTTATTGCAGTTCAGCATAAAAAAAACGCAGGAACCAACCTGTGGAAAAACCGCGCGAAAACTGCAGGAAAAGCGCATGCGTTTTTCCTGCGGTTTTGGTGCGTTGGTTGCACAAGCCACCTTCCAACATACATATCGATGAAAAATTCATTATACAACCGCAAGTAGCAGCAGCATAGGTGGCGAGGACGCGGCAGGCAGCGGGGATAGGTAAGCTCTATGAATACTCTGTTATGGACAAGATTATGAATTATTATGAGTATATCATTGTTACATGGAGATATCCATAAAGAACAGGATTTAAGATGGTGTTTGAACTGTACCCCACATATTTCTTGGCATAAGACTCAGACAGACAGTCTGGGCTATTCTTGTAACAAGTGAATCAGTGAATCATGCTGACATTGCTTAATATAAATGAGGAACCAAGCACATTACAGTAAATTGTATATCACAGAATAAGCTGTTCTACTTTATCCAATAGGAGACGTGTTACGTATTCTTGGCACCTAGCCAATAAGCCGGTTATATATACCTGTACAAACTTCCGGAATAAAGGAGTCTTACTTTCTATTCATATCTGAACACGTCTCTGGTGTGTGTGAAAGGTGGTTATGCATGCTACCACGAGTGACTCATAATTTGGACTGCAGACAGTTTAAGAGGGATGCATGACTAGATTGCATCAACCTAAATTACGGCCTTATCAACTCCACCTCCTCCTACTTCTCCATCATCATTCTCCTCCTCCTCATAATCCTCCTCCTCCATCATTATTATCCTCCTCCATCATTATTATCCTATTATACACACACTATACACACACACACACTATACACACACACTCACACACTATACACACATACACGCGCGCGCGCGCACACACATTATACGCGCGCACACACATTATACGCGCGCGCACACACATTATACACGCGCGCACACACATTATACACGCGCACACACACACATTATACACGCGCGCGCACACACACATTATACGCGCGCGCACACACATTATAAGCGCGCGCACACACATTATACACGCGCGCACACACGCGTGCGTGCGCACATTATACACGCGTGCGTGCGCACATTATACACGCGCGCGCACATTATACACGCGCGCACATTATACACGCACGCGAGCACACACATTACACACGCGCGCACACACTATACACGCGCGCACACACTATACACGCGCGCGCGCACACACATTATACATGCCAGCGCGCACACACACATTATACACGCCAGCGCACACACACATTATACACGCCAGCGCACACACACATTATACACGCGCGCACACACATTATACACGCGCGCACACACATTATACATGCGCGCACACATACACGCCAGCGCACACACACACATTATACACGCGCGCACACACACACACACATTATACACGCGCACACACATTATACACGCGCGCACACACACATTATACACACGCGCACGCACACATTATACACACGCGCACGCACACATTATACACACGCGCACATTATACACACGCGCACGCACACATTATACACACGCACACATTATACACACGCGCACACATTATACACACGCGCACGCACACATTATATACACGCGCACGCACACATTATACACACGCGCACGCACACATTATACACACGCGCACGCACACATTATACACACGCGCACACACACATTATACACACGTGCATACACACATTATACACACATTATACACACGCGCATACACACATTATACACACGCGCATACACAAATTATACACACACACAGCTGTGAGTGCTTTCCTGCAGTGACCTGGAACTCAGAAAGTGAGCCCAGGTCAACGCAGGGGCGCACACACAGCAGTGTGTGTGTGTGTGTGTGTATATATATAGTGTGTGTATGTGTGTGTATAATGTGTGCGTGCCTGCTGGGGCAATGACATCACAGGTGCTAGTAATTTCATTCACCTGACCCCGTGAAGACAGTGCCGCCCGATATCACTACCGTGACCGGGTCTCGCAGCACTGCCGTCACGGGGTCATGTGAGTCCATTGTGAACTTACCTCACCTGACCCCCGATGTCGCTGGCAGGCTCCTGTCCTGGCCCGGTGTCCTGAGGCGGCACGTCATCATAGCTACAGCTGATCGCGTCCTCAGATCAGCTATTCTGCAGTCTGCAGACACCAAGCTGTGTAATGCGGGCTTCAGAAACATGGCGCCGGAGATAAGCGCTATGCGCAGAGGCCCACTCCGGCGCCATGTTTCTGAAGATTAGATATTTACATACAGCCGGAGGGAGGGAGGAACAGGCTGGTGGGGGGGCGGGGAACTCCTGCATAACCCGCCCGGACATTAACAGAGAGGTGCACACGTCAATCAAAAAGTGCACGAAATTTCAAACTTTATAAAGTTGGATTTCACTGACTAAACACCCGAGCTGCCCCCTGATGGTATGTACACACTGTGCCTGATAGTGCCAGTACTGCACTGGCTGCAGCTTATACACGAAAATCCTGATGTTTGGTTCCCTTTAATAGTTGTTCTAGAGATGAGAAGGGGTGTCCAAACTTTTGGTCTGTACTAATAAATTATCTATATATATATATATATATATATATATATATATATATATATATAAAACGTTATATCTCTCATAATACAGCAATGTAAAAAATACATATATATGATATATTATTTATACGGTGTGTGTGTATATATATATATATGTATATATATATATATATATATATATATATTATAAAAAAAAAAATTTATATATATATATATATATATATATATATATATATATATACACACACACTGTATAAATATATCATATATATGTATTTTTTGCATTGCTGTATTATGAGAGATATAACTTTTTTATTTTTTGCCAGTGCCGTATAAGGAGTTATTTTTAACTGAGTTTTTATTGTTACCCTTTTGGGGAGCATGGTATTTTGATGGCTTTTTATTCAGATTTTTTGTACGCAGAATGCAAAAAAACCCCACTATATATTCACCGGGGTTTTGTTTTGTTTTTTTTTTGCGCTCTTCACCCTTAACAATTTACAGATGTATTTTCTTTTACATATAATACATTTTTATATGTTTGGGTTTTTTTATTTACCGTATTCGCCGTACAGGATAAATAACATTCTACATCTATCTAATTATGCTTCATCTGGTCCTGACATCACACATCCGTGCCCTCCTTTTAAATTAATCAGTAATGTAATTTACATAATTAATTACATTATTTAACAGGCAAAGCAACTACAGACACTATAGAAAAAAGGGAAGTGACAACATAGAAAGTATTATTACAAAGGTTACAGCAGAGTGAAGGCAGATAGCCGTAACGTACATGACTGAGGCAGTGATAGATCCAGGAAAGGGTTAAGGAGTAAGGGATGGGGTTTTTACCTAAGGAATGTGGTGGGGGGTGAGCGAGCAGGAGGAGAGACGGGGGGCAGGGGCCATATAAGAAATAGGTCCCATGTTAAGGTGTCATTCCTTTGTCCTGGACTCAAAGACTGAACCAGCAGTATGGATGCCTTGCTGAGGAGCGTTCAGACAGCGGCTTTGACGTGTAGGCCCGAATGGATTCAGGCCCAGCTAGACGAATTGCTGAAGAGTGCCCGGGATACAGCATCTGTCCCTTCTGAACTTTCTGAACATCAAACTCTAAGAAGATCAAGACCTCCTGAGAGACTAACTTCTGAAATGGCCAATAGGACTCACAATAGGATCATAAGTCCTTCTGTTACTTCTAGGAAAAGAGCAAAGCGCAGCACGGCCTCTGATCCTTCTTACAAACCAGGAAGGAAACTACAGTACAAGAATAACAAGGTACAGAGAAAAGAGCCAGATCATCTAACCAGAGAGACACCAAGAAGTGCAAGGAGAAAGTCCAGCTCTACTGAGGTGCCAGCCAGAGAAGCAGCCACACAAGCTACAACTGACGTGACGACAGCCCACCATGAATCCTTAGAACTTCCTCAACAAACTTTGCATCATTCTAGAGGACATCATACGGCCTCACCCCAGGAAATGAACCAACACAGGGGGATGGGCTTAGGACACACAACATTTCCGGATCCGGGTTCTCATTACACGAGGAGTGGTAGGAATCCAAAAAGACAACTGCGCAAAAGTACTTTAACCAAACAAAGACTTCATCGGCCGGCTCAGGATGTGAGTCAGGCAATAAATCTACAGCTACAAGACTCAGAAGAGATTCAAGACAATGACTATGACACAGATAACGACTCCCCACTAGAGGGCAGCAGCACGCAGCACTTCAATAATGAAGGGGCTGTAGAGACTATAACTAATACGTCACGGACGGCTGGTCAACCTAGGACGCAGCCAGGTATTGGTGAGAACACTTTTTCTTGTCCTATATCTAGTGTAACAACACCTGTAATGAGTCCAGTGGGCGCAGTTGGGGGTACAGTTCCCGGCAATGTAGGATGGGATCTTAATTCAGTAGTACAGCAATTAGTGTCAGGGGTTAAGGAGGCTTTGAGTCAGTCTAGCTTACCCATAACTTCTTCTCCTATTGCTGCATGGTGTGGAAATGGTTGCCGGACATCGGAGGTGGTAAGTCAGTCGTGTGCTGATCCAGAGACACAGGAGGACGCAGTAAATTCACAAGGGGTTACATTATCTGATGCAGCAAAAGGAGAATTATATGTATGTTTTGAGGGTCCTCTAGGAATTCATTTGAAACAGGAGGTTAGGGAGAAGATTTGGGCCGACGAATATGTGGAAATATTTTCATTATTGCCCTTAGAAAAATATAACTTGGATAGAGTAAGGTTTGATGAGAGGAAAAGAGAGGAACAAGAAAGACGGTATTGTCTCATCCCCCAAACATTTAGCAATTGGTTCCAGGCCTTTGCCATATTAGCAAGTGTAATAGGCCAAAAAACTCCTGAACATTGCTCTGCCTTATTTTGTTACATGAATTCTATCGGGGAGGCGCACCGTGTGTATGGAGGTTTAGCATGGCTGCGCTATGATGAGCAGTTTCGCCAACGAAAGGCTGGTCGCCAAGGGATTCGTTGGGATCACAAAGATATTGGTTTATGGATGCGTCTCATGACAGCGCCACGTGGGGTTAATCAGCCCTTTCAGGGCTATGTCGGCAGATCATCAGCAATCGGATTGTCGGCAGCAAACAGAAAAGGTTGCTGCTGGCAGTTCAATGATAGCCAGTGCAGATTCGGAAACACATGCAGGTACAGACATGAATGCACCTTCTGTAGTGGAAACCATAGCCTATCAAAATGCTTTAAACGAAATAAAACCCCAACAGCAGAGATTAACCAAAAAGGGGGAAACCCCAATTAGACTCGGGGAGATGGTGGGCTATCTAAGCAGGTACCCAGATAGAAAAGCAGCACAATTGCTGGGGGAGGGTTTCTCAGAAGGTTTTAAGATCCCATCTACTTCGGGCCCATTAACCTGTTCTCGTAACCTTGCTTCAGCTTATACATATTCTCACATTGTCTCCACAAAACTAAACAAAGAAATTGACCTGGGCCGCATGGCAGGCCCATTCCCCAAAATGCCAATAGAAAACTTAAGAGTCTCTCCATTGGGAGTGGTCCCAAAGAAGGAACCCAATAAGTTTAGGCTGATCCATCATCTGTCCTTCCCTCATGGAAGCTCAGTTAATGATGGAATCAATCAGGAACTTTGCACAGTCTCGTATACTTCATTTGATACAGCGATTGCATGGGTTCAGAAGTACGGCAGAGGAGCTTTAATGGCAAAAACAGACATAGAAGCTGCCTTTAGACTCTACCAGTCCATCCAGAAAGCTTCCATCTCTTGGGTTGTCAGTGGCAGGGAATGTTTTATGTAGACTTGTGTTTACCGATGGGCTGCTCCATCTCATGCTCCTTGTTTGAATCATTTAGCACATTTTTGGAGTGGGTAGTAAAGAAGGAAGCCGGCGTGCGTTCTGTCCTGCATTATCTAGATGATTTCCTATGTATTGGTCCACCAAAGTCATTTGTTTGTGCTTCATTATTGGCAGCGATTCAGTCGGTTTTTAAGCGTTTCGGAGTACCGTTAGCATCAGATAAAACAGAAGGCCCGTCTACACTTATCAAGTTTTTAGGAATTTTGATTGACAGTGAAGCAATGGAGTGCAGATTACCGGATGACAAGGTCAGTGATCTGCTGGAGGCAGTCAGAGAAGCTAGATCTCACCGTAAGATCAGATTAAAGGATCTACAATCGCTGTTAGGAAAAATGAACTTTGCGTGTCGCATTATTCCAATGGGTAGAGTTTTTTGTAGGCGCCTAGCTGCAGCTACCTCAGGCATAACCTTTCCACATCACTTTGTGCGGCTGGCTAGAACATTAAAGGACGATCTGGCGGTATGGGAACAGTTCTTAATGGAGTTTAATGGGAGGTCATTGTGGATCAGACCACCGGTTTCAAATTTTGATCTAGACATCCACACTGATGCAGCGGGGTCAACTGGTTTTGGTGCATATTGTTCTGGACAGTGGTGTGCAGATAGGTGGCCAGAGAGTTGGAGAAACAATGGGTTAACACGAAACTTAGTACTCCTTGAATTGTTCCCCATAGTGGTTGCTTGTGAAATTTGGTGCAATATTTTCCAAAACCGAAAAGTGAGATTTCATTGTGATAATTTGGGAGTTGTAGAAGTCATCAACAAACAATCAGCTTCTTCCCTGCCTGTTGTTACGTTGCTGCGTCATCTAGTGCTGCGCTGTTTAAAGTCAAATTGTCAGATTACAGCTGTGCATGTCCCCGGTGTTTGCAATTCTGTGGCTGATGCTCTGTCTCGTTTTCAGTGGGACAGATTCCGTTCGTTAGCCCCGATGGCAGAGGTACAAGGCAAGAAGTGTCCGGATTTTCTGTGGTCACTGCCAGTGACACCGCATACGCTCTGATAGAACGGTCTGTGGGTGTAAGCACATGGCAGAGGTACCAGTCAGCATGGAGGGAATGGGAAGACTTGTGTGCTCTAGTGGGACATGATGCCAGGTCACATGACAATGTTTCCTTGTTGTTATTTTACATTAGCAGGGCCTTTGTGGACGGTACTTCATTGTCCAGTATTGATAGTAAAATGTCTGGATTAGCTTTTTGGTTTAAGTTGCACGACTTCACTGATTACACAAAGCATTTTTAGTTAAGCAGGCCCTAAAGGGTTACAGGAAAAGTTGTAAGAAGACCAGAGATAAACAGCGTCCGATTTCTTTCCAGTTATTGCAGCAGATACTGAGTGTACTAGGCCGAGTCTGTAGCAGTCCGTTTGAAGTGTTACTCTTTAGTTGTGCATTCACACTGGCCTTTTTTGGAGCTTTTAGAATCAGCGAGTTAGTGTCGAGTAGCTCCACCAGAAGTGGGGGTCTACAAGCCGAGGACGTGCATCAGTACAAAGACAGATTGGAATGTTTTCTGGCAAAGTCAAAAACTGATCAACAGGGTAGAGGAAAATGGATCACATTGTTTCCTTTAAGCGGTTCCAGGGCCTGCCCGGTCATCTGTTTTAGAAACTATGTCTCAAGAAGGCCAAATATCCAAGGTTCATTACTAATTCATGAGGATTGTAAGTCATTGTCACAATTTCAATTCACAGCAGTTCTTAAAAAATGCCTGACAATATTGGGAGAGTCTCCAAACGCATTCACTTCACACTCATTTAGGATAGGAGCAGCCACAGAAGCTGCTAGATGGGGCTTAGGGCCTGACATAGTTAAAAAAATCGGGAGATGGGAATCGAGCAGATTTAAGAGTTACATTAGATTACATTTATTATAAATGGCGTACATGTATATATATATATGTGTACATTTTGGTAATCTTATAGTAGTTGTGTCTTCATTTAGACAATTGTGTGATAATTGTGTTTTTGTTTTTTGTTTTAGCTGAACAGCAATGCCTGGTTTGGATCATGGGACATTCATTTGTTTTTTGGGGGGCCTTACGTGCAGCAGTCAGGCCTAATGGCAAACAGTTGGGGTTGCCCAGTTCCTTGGCACGGGTGACATGGATAGGAAAGAGGGGAATGCAGTGGCATCAGCTGTTAAAAGAAATCCAGTATCATGTGGAGTTCTACCGCCCCCGGACGTCTTACTTATCCATTTAGGTGGTAATGATTTAGCAATAAGAACATCAAGACATTTAGTTAGGAACATAAAGCTTGATATGTTGAATTTATGGAGGTCTTACCCAGAAACAGTGGTGGTCTGGTCGGATATAGTAGCTAGACAAATGTGGAGAACAGCGCGATCAGTGGCTCGCATCAATAATACAAGGATAAAGGTTAATAAAAAAATAACAAAATTTGTGTTGGAAAACGGAGGGGTGGCCATACGTCACCAGATGCTGGAAAATACAAAGGAACAATTTTGGAGAGATGATAAGGTACATCTTAATGACATTGGCATTGATATATGGATGTTGGGAATACAAGAAGGAGTAGAACGAGCCATTAAGTTGTGGAGGAACTCACTCTTGTAAGGTGTCACAAGAGCGAGTCTTGGCGGGATGTGGTTGTTTAAACCCCCTCTTTGTTGGTTGGAGAATTATGTTTTTAATGGGGTCCCTGGGCCAGAGCTCAGCGGACAGTGGAATATGGGTCCCTGGGGAGGAGCTCAGTGGACAGTGGAATAGATGGGTCCCTGGGGAGGAGCTCAGCGGACACAAGGAAAATGATCAAGGGGTATACCCAGATTCCCCCTTGAGCTAGGTGTACACGGCGGAGGGGGATATGGGGCTGGGATTTATAACAACCACATCTCTGGGCCGATAATCTTGTTTTTCTTGTTGATGTTTTTTCTTATAAAAAATAAAGGGCTGCTGTGGCCAAAATTTTAATTCATGTCACGCAGTGTGTGGTGTCTTATTTATTAGGTTACCAGGAGCGCAATTCACTAGTCCATCAGTCAAGCAGAGTGAAGGCAGATAGCCGTAACGTACATGACTGAGGCAGTGATAGATCCAGGAAAGGGTTAAGGAGTAAGGGATGGGGTTTTTACCTAAGGAATGTGGTGGGGGGTGAGCGAGCAGGAGGAGAGACGGGGGGCAGGGGCCATATAAGAAATAGGTCCCATGTTAAGGTGTCATTCCTTTGTCCTGGACTCAAAGACTGAACCAGCAGTTGTCCCACCCACCCTCCCTATAATAAAGGGAAATGTATCAATATCAGGACTTTGCAACACTGTCAATATTCTAACAATGTTTTGGTATTCAACATCATCGGTATTTTATCAACATTATTAGTATTGTATCGTATTGTATCAATTGTTATCAGTAATGTATCCAAATTGACAATGTCATATCAACATATTAATATTGTATTAACATTTTAATATTGTATGTTACAGCAGCATTTGGCGGCGGCGGGATGTGGTTGTTTAAACCCCCTCTTTGTTGGTTGGAGAATTATGTTTTTAATGGGGTCCCTGGGCCAGAGCTCAGCGGACAGTGGAATATGGGTCCCTGGGGAGGAGCTCAGTGGACAGTGGAATAGATGGGTCCCTGGGGAGGAGCTCAGCGGACACAAGGAAAATGATCAAGGGGTATACCCAGATTCCCCCTTGAGCTAGGTGTACACGGCGGAGGGGGATATGGGGCTGGGATTTATAACAACCACATCTCTGGGCCGATAATCTTGTTTTTCTTGTTGATGTTTTTTCTTATAAAAAATAAAGGGCTGCTGTGGCCAAAATTTTAATCCATGTCACGCAGTGTGTGGTGTCTTATTTATTAGGTTACCAGGAGCGCAATTCACTAGTCCATCAGTCAAGCGTTTTCAAACAGGTTTTATAAAAACTGGAGCTTCAATAACAGACCTATCCTTCATTTTAATGATTAACTGTGCTCCATTTTGTAAAAGTTTTTAGAACAATTCCCTCCCTACTTGTTGTAAGTATGACCTCATAAAACGCATGTAGTTTTAGATCACTATTATATTCCTTGTATGTTCAATAAGCCAGCAGAACCTTTCCCAGATTCTATTGAGCGAACATTCACCGAAGCATTTATGGAGTGAATGATTTTTTTTTTCCAACGTAATAACAATTACAATCACAAATGATCACATATACCACATTTTTATTTTAACTTAATGTTATTAAGCTTATATCCACTCAATCTAACAGAATTGCCACAATTTGTTTATTTGCAATATCTCCAATTGAAATTTACCTCTATTTGATATCTCTTCAAGCCTTTTTTTTTATCTTTTTCCTAGGTTTCTTGTGTGCTTCGTATTTCAACCAGTATATCTCTTATATTTTTACTACATATAAATGAGACAATTGGTTACTTTGCTGCTATTGGCGCTAATATGTGACCACTACCAACCAGATACTAATTATTTCTAATTACTGTTTTTATAATTTCACTCATAGGATTGTACTGGAATGATGAGACAAATCTTTAAAATGTAAATGTTAATGTTTTTTAAAATGTAAAACCAATGAACGTTCCTGTGAATGGGTTCTTTGAAAATTATCTTTATTAATGCTATTGGATAATCCCGATCTTCTCCTGCAACCATTTTGTTTAAAAATTCTCTCTCACTTCCGTTGTTGCAATGTAATCGCAAATACTGACAGCATTAGAGCGGCTAGCAGTCAGTGTGGGGGACACTGTTATAGCCGCTGCTCACTATACACAGATCGGTTGGTTGAAGCTGTCGGGAGGAATAAAGTTAATTTCCTCCTGGCAGCAGGGCTCTTGGTGCAGTTGCTGGGCAGCTCCAGAAAGCTACTAATCTTCAGATTAACCCCATATCTGCAGGTTAATAGCGTTTATTCTCATTATAGTTAGAGATGAGCAAACCTGAGGTATGTTTTTTTTTTTTGTTTGTTTTTTTTTTTTTTAAATCTGGGTATACTGGTGGAGGACTACAAGAGGTGCTTTATACCATTTGGAGGACTATGTGGGGTGCATTATAATATATGGAGGTGCATTGTACTATATGGAGGACTTTGTGTGGGCATTATAATATATTGAGGTGCATTATATTATTTGGAGGACCATGGAACTGTATTGTAATACAAGTCCATCTCAATAAATTAGAATATCATCAAAAAGTTAATTTCAGTAATTCAATAGAAAGAGGGAAATGCATATATTATATAGTCCTTACACCCAGAGTGATCTATTTCAAGTGTTTATTTCTATTAATGTTGATTATGGCTTACAGCCAACGAAAACCCAAAAGTCACTATCTCAGAAAATTAGAATAATTACCGCAAAATACCTGCAAAGGTTATCTAAGCGTTTAAAATGGTCCCTTAGTTTTGTTCAATAGGGTACATAATCATGGGGAAGACTGCTGACTTGACAGATATCCAAAAGGAAGTCATTGACACCCTCCACAAGGAGGGTAAGCCACAAAAGGTCATTGCTAAAGAAGCTGGCTGTTCACAGAGTGCTGTATCCAAGCTTATTAATGAAAAGTTGAGTGGAAGGAAAAAGTGTGGTAGAAAAAAGGTGCACAAGCAACCGGGATAACCGCAGCCTTGATAAGTTGTTAAGAAAAGACCATTAAAAAATTTGGTGGAGATTCACAAGGATTGGAGTGCTGCTGGAGTCAGTGCTTCAAGAGCCACCACACACAGACGTATCCAGAACATGGGCCACAACTGTCGCATTCCTTGTATCAAGCCATTCATGACCAATAGACAACACTAGAAGCGTCTTACCTGGGCCAAGGAGAAAAAAAACTAGACTGTTGCTCAGTGGTGCAATGTGTTGTTTTCAGATGAAAGTAAATTTTGCATTTCATTTGGAAATCATGGTCCCAGAGTCTGGGGAAAGAGTGGAGAGGCCACAATCCAAGCTGCTTGAGGTCTAGTGTGAAGTTTCCACAATCAGTGATGGTTTGGGGAGCCATGTCATCTGCTGGTGTAGGTCCACTGTGTTTTATCAAGACCAATGTCTGTTCAGCCGTCTACCAGGAAATTTTAGAGCACTTCATGCTTCCCTCTGCCATCAAGCTTTTTGGAGATACAAATTTCATTTTCCAGCAGGACTTGGCACCTGTCCACACTGCCAACAGTACCAATACCTGGTTTAATAATCACAGTATCACTGTGCTTGATTGGCCAGCAAACTTGCCTGACCTAAACCCCATCTATGGGGCATTGTCAAGAGGAAGACGAGTGACACCAGACCCAACAATGCAGACGAGCTGAAGGCTGCTTTAAAAGCAACCTGGACTTCCATAACACCTCAGCAGTGCCACAGGCTGATCGCCTCCATGCCATGCCAAATTGATGCAGCAATTCATGCAAAGGAGCCCCGACCAAGTATTGAGGCATTTACTGTACAGACGCTTCAGCAGGCACCAACATTTGAGTATAAAATCATTTTTTCAGTTGGTCTTATATAATATTCTAATTTTCTGAGATAATGACTTTTGGGATTTCATTGGCTGTAAGCCATAATCATCAACATTAACAGAAATAAACACTTGAAATGGATCTATCATTGTGTAATGCCTCTATATAATATCTGTGTTTCCTTTTTGTATTGAATTACTGAAATAAATTAACTTTTTAATGATATTCAAATTTATTGAGAAGCACCTGCGTATGGAAAATTATATGATGCATTATAGTATAAGGCGGACTGTGGGGTGCTTTAATATATATGGAGGACTATGAAATGCATTATAATATATGGGGGATGCATTATAATATATGGAGAACTATGTGATCTGCATGATAATATATGGAGGGCCATGTGGTGCCTATTATACTATGTGGAGGAGTATGAGGGTGCATTATACTATATGAAAGTCAAGTGGGGACCATTATAATAAATATAGGGTTATGGGGGTGCAGTATACTATATGGAAGGCAATATGGCGTCAGTTGTACTATATGGAGGACTATGTGGGGCCAGTTATAATATATGGAAGGCTATATCGGGGTATGATGATAGTAAGAGGGCTATGTGGAGACCTTATAGTATTTGTAGGGCTATCTGTGGGCCATAATAATATTTGGAGGGTATGAGAGAGCCTTTGTACTTTATGGAGTGCTATTTGAGGGTTGTTTGTTGGGGCCATTATGCAGTGTGAAGAGGTGTGGGGAGCATTATACTGTTTGTAAGCCCATTATAATGCATGGAGGGCTGTGTGGGGGGTCACCATACTTTGCTGGGATAGTTGAGGAGGTACAGTAGGGTCATTATACTGTGTGTTTTGGAGGTACTGTCGAAGAATGCACTGTGGTGGTATCATACAGTGTTTGTTGGGCACTTTTGTTAGCATCATACTTTATGGGTGCAATGAAATTAGAATCAACGGACTTCAATAGGAGGCAAATCACTTTGTAAGGGCTGTAAAGTTGTGAGATACAGTATGTTCCTATTTGTCACCCAGACAAATATTTTTTTTAAATTAGTTTATTGAACAGCAAGGTAAATTTACAGGTACAATTCCAAGGCATGTAAAATATGTGCACACAAGTCTACAATGAATCAACTGAATATGCCCATTTAACATGCATGACGCCATATCATTGAATAGCTGTGCACCTCAGGACTTTTCTGATGCCATACAACAAAAAAAAGGACTGATTAGTTGTGAAGGAGAAGGAAAAGGAGGGACTCAGCACCAATTCCAGAGTGGAAAAATATATCCAGCGAGATATAAAATAGAAACTTTATTCAATAATTAAAAATCCAAAATATCAAGGTTTCAAAGATTCCATAAAAACGTCATGGCTTGACGCGTTTCGGACAAGAGAATATGAGTAAAGTCCTTAATCATAAACCTGAAATCAATAATAGTCACAACAAGAACAGCAAAACAAAAAAAAAACAATAACCATTTCTGCCCATGGGTGCCAAGCCGAATGTTAAATGATGCCAGGTTGCGATCATTACCATACTTAGACCAGTTATAGGCACAAGGACTGCAGTTAGTTAGTCAATGTCAAGGGGCAGGAGCTCTGCATCTCCCACATCTTAGGGAATTTCTCCGGGCAACCTCTATTCTGGTATGCAGTCCGCTCGTAGGGGAGCATTGGGTTCACTAACTGCATCCACACCCCCACCGTAGGGCGAGAGCTACCCATCCACCGTAATTCTATGAGTTTCCTGGCCATGAATAGGGATTCACATATAAAAATTTTGTGACGATGTCACCATGTCCCCTCATCCATGACTCCAAACAAGCAGAGAAGTGGGTCTAGAGCAGTGTTTCTCAATTCCAGTCCTCAAGACCCACCAACAGATCAAGTTTTCAGGTTTTCCTCAAATCAAGATTTCAGGATTTTGTTAATGTTGCACAGGTGATGGAATTATATGGAATTATTCCCTGTCTAAGGCCCCCTTCACACATCAGTGATTCTGGTACATATGTGCTTTTTTTTTATACGTACCAGAATCACTGACATACGCAGACCCATTATAATCAATTTTTTTTTTTTTTATTCATTCTACTATTCCAATAAAGAAAGAAAAAACTTTATTCAATATAAGTCTGCGCTGGATTCATACATCATTATTATCAATGGGTCTGCTCACACATCAGTGATTTTTCACTGAACGTGTCTCCATGCAGCGTACACGCGTGTCCGTGATTCTGCACGGAGACAAGTCCGGTTTTTTCTGGCATCACTGATGACCCACGGACCATACTATGGTGTGATCCGTGTGTGATCCGTGAAACATGTACCAGAAAAACACTGACATATAAAATAATAAAATTGTCTCTCCAGGACTGGAGACAAAATCTAGCGCAGCACCACCTATTGGAAGTAGCGATCCTAAAAGTTAAATGTTTATTTTTAACAACCCTTTACATATAACTTGGGATATATATGCCAGATCAGAATCCCAATTTGCAGACACGGTGTTTCGGGGTGCTTGCCCCTCGTCAGTGCAAAGTATGGGGTGTCTGATCTGGCTCATGAGAAAGCTATGTGGGGATCACGGGGGAACACTATTCTCCTTATGGAGACTTTGTATATAAAATAATAAACATTTTCAACTCCTCTTTCCAGCGACGCGCTGTGCAGCCTCCGCTCTCTGCAGCTCCTGCCCGGCTCATGAATATTCATGAAAGCAGGAACTGCCGACCCGGAAGTAGCTGCAGAGAGCGGTGGGTGGACGCTGCAGAGCTGAGGAGTTCAGCACCATGGACAGGAGGTGCAAAGGCTGGTGATTAATGTCCATTTGCAATCATGGATTGCACATGGACAACCCACGTGTGCCGTGAATCACGGAACACGGAGGGACATGTGCGTGTTTTACACGTCAGTGAAGAACGTCAGTGTTTTTCACTGACGTGAAGGGGGCCTTAAATTGAGGGAAACATGATCTGTTGGTGGGTCTTGAGGACTGGAGTTGAGAAACACTGGTCTAGAGGTATAGGGAAAAAGGCCAGGGAGAATAGAATTGAGATGACCTCATTCCAAAAGGTAGCAATCTCCGGACGCCCCCAAATAATATGAATAAAGTCAGCTTCCTCCCCATGGCACCGCAGACAATCTGATGTAGCCCAATGTCACATTTTAAATAACCTCAGTGGAGTTAAATACGCCTTATGTATTATGTAAAGCTGAATCATCTTATTGTTAATTGAGGGCAATACCTTAGTTGGGGATTTTAAAATTTCCTCCCAGTCACCCAGACAAATATTATGCTGCTTTTCAGGACTTTTTTGAGGAGTAGGGGGGCAATTGCATCTTTTGCTATGGGGCCCCGTGATTTCTATGTACGTCCCTAATGAGGTAAGAAGAGGCTTTTCACACTGTTATTCGCATTGTCTCTATGATCTGATACAGGAGATACCAGTAGTTTTGAGGTAAGAAGATGCCACCCAACTGCTGTCATTCCTATCTGATCTAATACTGGAGAGAACAGTCATGCTGAGGTAAGAAGAAGCAGCTCACACTACTGTCCTTCGTATCTGATTAATACTGGAGATACCAGGGGTGCTGAGGTACTAAGATGCCATCCACACTGCTGTCCACCCTGTCTTTCTGATCGAATACTGGATATACCATGGTTGCTGAGTGAGGTAAGAAGAGGACACTTAGGGTACCTTCACACTTAGCGATGCAGCAGCGATCCGACCAGCGATCTGACCTGGTCAGGATCGCTGCTGCATCGCTACATGGTCGCTGGTGAGCTGTCAAACAGGCAGATCTCACCAGCGACCAGTGAACAGCCCCCAGCCAGCAGCGACGTGCAAGCGACGCTGCGCTTGCACGGAGCTGCCGTCTGGAAGCTGCGGAGACTGGTAACTAAGGTAAACATCGGGTATGGTTACCCGATGTTTACATTAGTTACCAGCGCACAGCTGTGTGTGCAGGGAGCAGGGAGCCGCGCACACTGAGCGCTGGCTCCTTGCTCTCCTACCATAGCTACAGTACACATCGGGTTAATTAACCCGATGTGTAATGCAGCTACATGTGCAGAGAGCAGGGAGCCGCGCACACTGCTTAGCGCTGGCTCCTTGCTCTCCTAGCTGCTGTACACATCGGGTTAATTAACCCGATGTGTACAGCAGCTACATGTGCAGAGAGCCGGAGCCGGCAGCACAGGCAGCGTGAGAGCTGCAGAGGCTCGTAACTAAGGTAAATATCGGGTAACCACCTTGGTTACCCGATGTTTATCTTGGATACAGCTTACCTCAGCTGTCAGATGCCGGCTCCTGCTCCCTGCTCGCTTCATTTGTCGCTCTCTCGCTGTCACACACAGCGATCTGTGTGTCACAGCGGGAGAGCGGCTTTGAAGAAAACGAACCAGGGCTGTGTGTAACGAGCAGCGATCTCGCAGCAGGGGCCAGATCGCTGCTCAGTGTCACACACAGCGAGATCGCTAATGAGGTCACTGCTGCGTCACAAAAAGCGTGACTCAGCAGCGATCTCGGCAGCGAGCTCGCTGTGTGTGAAGCACCCCTTACACTGCTGTCCAACATTTCTATCTGATCTAATACTGGAGATACCAGGGGTACTGCAGTAAGAAGAGGCTGCTCACACTGCTGTCATTCCTATTTGATCTAATACCAGAGAAACCAGTCGTGCTGAGATAAGAAAAGGCTTCTCACACTACTGTCATTCGTATCTGATCTACTACTGGAGATACAAGGGGTGCTGAGGTAAGAAGAGGCTGCTCTCACTGCTATCCACCCTGTCTATCTGGTATAATTTACTACAATTACAACTGGCAGTATTTACCAAAACAGACATTATAGCTAACAGGTCCTCAGGAGTAATGCTTAAAAAAAAAAAAAAAAAGAATTATTAATGTAAAATATATGTTTATTGTTTTAAAAGTGCATTATTTACACAATTGCTTTATATGGTCACTGTTTTAACACAATGTTTGCACAAATCAAAAGTCCAAGCAAATTAAAAAAAAAAAATTGTTACTAGATAAATATGATTCTTGCATCACTTACAAGGTTCTTCTCCTCCCCCTATCTCTTGAAATCACTTTGAAAAACAGCTCAAATCCATTTGGCTCAAAGCAAGACAGACTTCAGATCATTGCGATATCAGATGATAACTAGTGATGAGCGAGTACTAAAAAGCTCGGGTGCTCGAAGCTCGGGCCGAGCCTCCCAAGATACTCGTGTACTCGGCCCGAGCAACGAGCCCAATGTTATCCTATGGGAGACCCGAGTATTTTTGTGAAATGACCTCCCGGCAGCATGGAGAAACCCTAAAAATGGCACAAAAGTCTCAGAAGAGTGCTCAAATGACATGGCAACAGCATGGGGAAGACCCCTTGAAGCATTTATCACTCAAAAGTCACAGCTGTGAACAATTTTGTCCGCGTTTTACGCCATTTTTACGGACTCACCAGAAAACCTTCCAAAATGACCCCAAAATGATTTTTCATGGCAGAAATGTTAAGGGCACATACCCAATAGTGAGATAGAGCTGGTGTATGTTACTTTTTGAGATTAATACATGAAAGATTTTACGTGAAAACATTGTGTGGCACTCCGATGTCCCTGAGAAGAGACGTACATGAAGGCCTCTTGAGTCTAATGTGCCCATTTTGAGGAAGTGAGTCTTTGTAGTATTTTCCTTTGCCAGGGCAGTCCAAAATTGTGAGGTTCACCAATGTCCCTGGATAGAGACGTGCATGATGGCCTGTAAACCTGAAGTGCCCATTGTAAGGAAGTGGGTCTATTTTAGTATAGCCCTTTGCCAGGGCAGCCAAAAATTGGGAGGCTCCACATTGTCCCTGGATAGAGACGTGCATGATGGCCTGTAAACCTGAAGTGCCCATTGTAAGGAAGTGGGTCTATTTCAGTATAGCCCTTTGCCAGGGCAGCCAAAAATTGGGAGGCTCCACATTGTCCCTGGATAGAGACGTGCATGATGGCCTGTAAACCTGAAGTGCCCATTGTAAGGAAGTGGGTCTATTTCAGTATAGCCCTTTGCCAGGGCAGCCAAAAATTGGGAGGCTCCACATTGTCCCTGGATAGAGACGTGCATGATGGCCTGTAAACCTGAAGTGCCCATTGTAAGGAAGTGGGTCTATTTCAGTATAGCCCTTTGCCAGGGCAGCCAAAAATTGGGAGGCTCCACATTGTCCCTGGATAGAGACGTGCATGATGGCCTGTAAACCTGAAGTGCCCATTGTAAGGAAGTGGGTCTATTTCAGTATAGCCCTTTGCCAGGGCAGCCAAAAATTGGGAGGCTCCACATTGTCCCTGGATAGAGACGTGCATGATGGCCTGTAAACCTGAAGTGCCCATTGTAAGGAAGTGGGTCTATTTCAGTATAGCCCTTTGCCAGGGCAGCCAAAAATTGGGAGGCTCCACATTGTCCCTGGATAGAGACGTGCATGATGGCCTGTAAACCTGAAGTGCCCATTGTAAGGAAGTGGGTCTATTTCAGTATAGCCCTTTGCCAGGGCAGCCAAAAATTGGGAGGCTCCACATTGTCCCTGGATAGAGACGTGCATGATGGCCTGTAAACCTGAAGTGCCCATTGTAAGGAAGTGGGTCTATTTCAGTATAGCCCTTTGCCAGGGCAGCCAAAAATTGGGAGGCTCCACATTGTCCCTGGATAGAGACGTGCATGATGGCCTGTAAACCTGAAGTGCCCATTGTAAGGAAGTGGGTCTATTTCAGTATAGCCCTTTGCCAGGGCAGCCAAAAATTGGGAGGCTCCACATTGTCCCTGGATAGAGACGTGCATGATGGCCTGTAAACCTGAAGTGCCCATTGTAAGGAAGTGGGTCTATTTCAGTATAGCCCTTTGCCAGGGCAGCCAAAAATTGGGAGGCTCCACATTGTCCCTGGATAGAGACGTGCATGATGGCCTGTAAACCTGAAGTGCCCATTGTAAGGAAGTGGGTCTATTTCAGTATAGCCCTTTGCCAGGGCAGCCAAAAATTGGGAGGCTCCACATTGTCCCTGGATAGAGACGTGCATGATGGCCTGTAAACCTGAAGTGCCCATTGTAAGGAAGTGGGTCTATTTCAGTATAGCCCTTTGCCAGGGCAGCCAAAAATTGGGAGGCTCCACATTGTCCCTGGATAGAGACGTGCATGATGGCCTGTAAACCTGAAGTGCCCATTGTAAGGAAGTGGGTGTATTTCAGTATAGCCCTTTGCCAGGGCAGCCAAAAATTGGGAGGCTCCACATTGTCCCTGGGTAGAGACGTGCATGATGGCCTCAAAACATTAAGTGTCCATTTTAAGGAAGTGGGTCTATTTCAGTATAGCCCTTTGCCAGGGCAGCCAAAAATTGGGAGGCTCCACATTGTCCCTGGATAGAGACGTGCATGATGGCCTGTAAACCTGAAGTGCCCATTGTAAGGAAGTGGGTGTATTTCAGTATAGCCCTTTGCCAGGGCAGCCAAAAATTGGGAGGCTCCACATTGTCCCTGGGTAGAGACGTGCATGATGGCCTCAAAACATTAAGTGTCCATTTTAAGGAAGTGGGTCTATTTCAGTATAGCCCTTTGCCAGGGCAGCCAAAAATTGGGAGGCTCCACATTGTCCCTGGATAGAGACGTGCATGATGGCCTGTAAACCTGAAGTGCCCATTGTAAGGAAGTGGGTGTATTTCAGTATAGCCCTTTGCCAGGGCAGCCAAAAATTGGGAGGCTCCACATTGTCCCTGGGTAGAGACGTGCATGATGGCCTCAAAACATTAAGTGTCCATTTTAAGGAAGTGGGTCTATTTCAGTATAGCCCTTTGCCAGGGCAGCCAAAAATTGGGAGGCTCCACATTGTCCCTGGATAGAGACGTGCATGATGGCCTGTAAACCTGAAGTGCCCATTGTAAGGAAGTGGGTCTATTTTAGTATAGCCCTTTGCCAGGGCAGCCAAAAATTGGGAGGCTCCACATTGTCCCTGGATAGAGACGTGCATGATGGCCTGTAAACCTGAAGTGCCCATTGTAAGGAAGTGGGTGTATTTCAGTATAGCCCTTAGGCAGGGCAGCCAAAAATTGGGAGGCTCCACGTTGTCCCTGGGTAGAGACGTGCATGAGGGCCTCAAAACATTGTTCCCATTGCAAAGGAGCGGGTCTCCTGTCGTTGTAATGTCCATTCTGCAAAGAATGGGCGAAAAAATTTACCACTGGGGGTATACCTGAAACAAAGACCTAACTATTGTAACGGTCATCATGATGGCGCATGAAGAGAAGGAGGAGCAGTCCAGCGATTATCCAAAGTCGAGAAGTGTACCCATGGGTGAGTGGAGGTACATGGCAAACTTTAAACTCCGCTCTCATTTGCTGGTGGTGTGGTGAAGTCTGGCCCAATCCAACCCTTGTTCATCTTTATCAGAGTCAGCCTGTCAGCATTTTCAGTTGACAGGCGGGTGCGTTTATCTGTAATGATTCCACCTGCGGCACTAAAAACACGCTCTGACAAAACGCTAGCAGCAGGGCAGGCCAGGACTTCCAAGGCGTAGAGAGCCAATTCATGCCACGTGTCCAGCTTGGATACCCAATAATTGTAAGGCACAGAGGAATGTCGGAGTACAGTTGTTCGATCTGCAAGGTACTCCTTCAGCATCTGGGCAAACTTAGGATTTCTTGTGGCACTACCCCGCACCTCAGGGGCTGTGGTACGTGAGGGGCTGAGAAAACTGTCCCACATCTTAAAGACTGTTCCCCTACCTCTGGCGGATTGGACTTGTGCCTCTCTCGGCTGTACGCCTCGGTTGTCCACTGATTCCTGACCTATGCCGCTAGCGTTTTGTGAGGGGAATGCTTTGCCTACTTCCGTGAGTATGGCCTTCCGAAACTGCTGCATTTTGGTTGACCTCTCCTCCACGGGAATAAGAGACAAAAAGTTCTCCTTGTAGCGTGGGTCTAACAGTGTTACCAACCAGTAATGATTGTCGGCCAAGATGTTCTTAACGCGAGGGTCACGAGACAGGCAGCTTACCATAAAGTCAGCCATGTGCGCCAGACTCTTAACAGCCAGGACTTCAGTAGCCTGACCAACAAGATGACTGAACATGCTGTCCTCCTCCTCCTCCTCCTCCTCCTCCTCCTCATCTACCCTGTCCTCTGGCCAGCCACGCTGAATCGAGGATATGACTGGTGTGCATGTCATATCCTCAATTTGGCCGGAGAGTTGCTCCATGTCTTCATCCTCCTCCTCGTCATAGTCCTCCACTGCACGTTGTGATGAGACGAGGCTGGGCTGTGTGTTATCACCCACACCCACTACTGTTTCTTGCTGCAACTCATCGCGCTCCGCCTGCAATGCATCATGTTTGTTTTTCAGCAGGGACCGTTTTAGAAGGCAGAGTAGCGGTATGGTGACGCTAATAATGGCGTCATCACCACTCACCATCTTGGTGGAGTCCTCAAAGTTTTGGAGGATGGTACATAGGTCTGACATCCATCTCCACTCCTCAGGTGTTATGTGTGGAGTTTGACCCATTTCCCGACGGCTTAGGTGATGCAGGTACTCAACAACTGCCCTCTTCTGCTCACATATCCTGACCAACATGTGCAGAGTTGAATTCCAACGCGTGGGGACATCACACACCAGTCTGTGAGCCGGAAGATGCAAACGGCGCTGAAAGCCGGCAAGGCCGGCTGAAGCAGTAGGTGACTTTCGAAAATGTGCAGACAGGCGGCGAACTTTTACCAGCAGATCAGACAGCTCTGGGTATGACTTTATAAACCGCTGAACCACGAGGTTGAGCACATGGGCCACGCATGGAACATGTGTCAGCTGGCCTCGCCTCAAAGCCGCCACCAGGTTCCGGCCATTGTCACAAACGACCTTTCCTGGCTTTAGGTTCAGAGGTGTGAGCCAGTGATCTGCCTGCTGTTTCAGAGCTGTCCACAGCTCTTCTGCATTGTGGGGTTTGTCACCTATGCAGATTAGCTTCAGCACAGCCTGTTGCCGCTTCGCCGAGGCAGTGCTGCAGTGCTTCCAGCTTGTGACTGGTGTGGAGGGCACAGTGGATGAGGATGCGCAGGAGGAGGAGGAGGCTGAAGAGCATGACATTCCGGAGCTGTAGAGTGTGGGTGAAACACTGACTGAGGTAGGGCCTGCAAACCTTGGTGTGGGAAGGACGTGTTGCGTCCCTCGCTCAGACTGGGTCCCAGCTTCCACAATATTAACCCAGTGTGCCGTCAACGAGATGTAGCGGCCTTGCCCACAAGCACTTGTCCACGTGTCTGTGGTTAGGTGGACCTTGGGTGAAACAGCGTTGTTCAGGGCACGTGTGATGTTTTGTGACACGTGGTTATGCAACGCGGGGACGGCACACCGGGAGAAATAGTGGCGGCTGGGGACCGAGTAACGTGGGACAGCTGCCGCCATCAGGTCACGGAATGCTTCTGTCTCCACCAGCCTAAAAGGCAACATTTCCAGCGCAAGCAGTCGCGAAATGTTAGCATTTAGAACTGTGGCATGTGGGGTGTTGGCAGTGTATTTGCGCCTGCGTTCAAAGGTTTGCTGAATGGATAACTGAACGCTGCGCTGGGACAAGGACGTGCTTGATGATGGTGTTCTTTCTGCGTAGGCAACTGCAGGTGCAGGAGTGGAGGAGGCTTGTTCGCAGGCAGCATGGACAGAGGATTGGCTCGCATGCACAACCAGCGAAGACGTAGCAGTGACATCAGCAAGCACTGCTCCTCGACTCTGTTGTACTTCCCACAAAGTCGGGTGCTTGGCTGACATGTGCCTGATCATGCTGGTGGTGGTCAGGCTGCTAGTTTTGGTACCCCTGCTGATGCTGGCACGGCAGGTGTTGCAAATGGCCTTTTTTGAATCATCTGGATCCAACTTAAAAAACTGCCAGACTCGTGAAGACCTAACATTTGTACAGGCACCTTGTGTCGTCGTGTTGTTCCGGGGAACGGTTGCCTGACTTCTGCCTGGGGCCACCACCCTGCTTCTTACTGCCTGTTGTGATGCTACGCCTCCCTCCCCCTGTGCACTGCTGTCCTCGCTCTGCATATCCTCCTGCCAGGTTGGGTCAGTTACTGGATCATCCACCACGTCGTCTTCCTCTTCCGCACCCTGCTCCTCCTCCTGACTTGCTGACAATTGTGTCTCATCATCGTCCACCACTTGTTGAGACACGTTGCCAACTTCGTGAGAACGTGGCTGCTCAAATATTTGGCCATCTGTACAGACGATCTCCTCATGACCCACTTCAATATGAGCTGGCGAGAGGCCAGAATGTGTGAATGGAAACGTGAACAGCTCTTCCGAGTGTCCAAGTGTGGGATCATTAATGTCCGAGGAGGACGTGTACTCAGCCTGGTGGTAGGAAGGAGGATCAGGTTCAGAAATGTGCGGTGCAGTATCACGGCTACTGACACTTGACCGTGTGGAAGACAGAGTGTTTGTGGTGGTGCCAATCTGACTGGAAGCATTATCCGCTATCCAACTAACAACCTGTTGACACTGGTCTTGGTTCAAGAGCGGTGTACTGCTGCGGTCCCCAAGAATTTGGGACAGGACGTGCGAGCGACTAGATGTGGCCCTTTGTTGTGGCGAAATTAGAGCTTGCCCACGACCTCGGCCTCTGCCTGCACCACCATCACGTCCACTTCCTTGTTCCTTGCCAATGCCCTTGCGCATTTTGCAATGCTGTGCACTGCTGACGTGTATATTCACTACTTGTGCGTTATATCAAAGTTTCTGGAAATTGCACACAAGTGCACCTGTACGCTGCCACCGACAGGCACACACGTGCGGTTTTTAAATGCAAGCACGGACGCAATAATAACCTAACACAGGTTTTAGGAGCAAAAATTAAGAACTCTGACACTATCAGCCACTGCTGACTGACGTGTATTATACACTACACTTGTGCGTTATATAATAGTTTGGTAAACGCACACCAGTGCACCTGTACGCTGCCACCAACAGGCACACACGTGCGGTTTTAAAAACCAAGCACGGACGCAATAATAACCTAACACAGGTTTTAGGAGCAAAAATTAAGAACTCTGACACTATCAGCCACTGCTGACTGACGTGTATTATACACTACACTTGTGCGTTATATAATAGTTTGGTAAACGCACACCAGTGCACCTGTACGCTGCCACCAACAGGCACACACGTGCGGTTTTAAAAACCAAGCACGGACGCAATAATAACCTAACACAGGTTTTAGGAGCAAAAATTAAGAACTCTGACACTATCAGCCACTGCTGACTGACGTGTATTATACACTACACTTGTGCGTTATATAATAGTTTGGTAAACGCACACCAGTGCACCTGTACGCTGCCACCAACAGGCACACACGTGCGGTTTTAAAAACCAAGCACGGACGCAATAATAACCTAACACAGGTTTTAGGAGCAAAAATTAAGAACTCTGACACTATCAGCCACTGCTGACTGACGTGTATTATACACTACACTTGTGCGTTATATAATAGTTTGGTAAACGCACACCAGTGCACCTGTACGCTGCCACCAACAGGCACACACGTGCGGTTTTAAAAACCAAGCACGGACGCAATAATAACCTAACACAGGTTTTAGGAGCAAAAATTAAGAACTCTGACACTATCAGCCACTGCTGACTGACGTGTATTATACACTACACTTGTGCGTTATATAATAGTTTGGTAAACGCACACCAGTGCACCTGTACGCTGCCACCAACAGGCACACACGTGCGGTTTTAAAAACCAAGCACGGACGCAATAATAACCTAACACAGGTTTTAGGAGCAAAAATTAAGAACTCTGACACTATCAGCCACTGCTGACTGACGTGTATTATACACTACACTTGTGCGTTATATAATAGTTTGGTAAACGCACACCAGTGCACCTGTACGCTGCCACCAACAGGCACACACGTGCGGTTTTAAAAACCAAGCACGGACGCAATAATAACCTAACAGGTTTTTTTGGGGAGCGACAATTACAGTACAGACAAGTCAGACACTATCTGGACTGTTTTACACTGTGTACACCAGCCCCAGATATGAAGGCTGGTATACGGTCACCACTACCCTGCCTGCCTGCCTGCCTGTATACTGCTACAATAGTCCTGACAAGGACTCTTTTGGTCACTAGCCTGTATTCAGACCTGGCTATACCCTGCCTGTATATAGCAACAATAGTCCTGAGAAGGACTCTGCTACTGTACGCCGACCTGGCTATACCCTGCCTGCCTGTATACAACTAGAATAGTCCTGAGAAGGACTTTTGGTCACACTGTTTGCAGCCCTGCAACTGAAAAAGCTATAAAGGGCCGCAAAGCTTTCCCTGAATCAGCGACACTCTCCCTACACTCACTGTCAGAATAGCTGTGAGCAGAGCACAGCGCGCCGGCCTATATAAAGGCTCGGTGACGCTGTGCAGGCCGGCCAATCACTGCAATTCCACAACTAACAGGGCTGTGGCATTGCAGTGGTCTGCCAGCCAATCCCTGCATGAGGGCTGGCTCTCAAAAGAGCGCCAACATGCAGAAATGAAGACCACGAGTACAGCACGAGTATCGCGAGATTACTCGTTCCCCGCCGAGCAGCCCGAGTACAGTGATACTCGTGCGAGTACCGAGTAGTGACAAGCATGCTCGCTCATCACTAATGATAACTGCTTATTGAAGTCTATGAAGGGGGGAGCCAAGTGAGAAACTGAGGCAGTCACACACAGGTTGCAGCAGCTTCTATTTTTTATGCTTCAGTTACTTTCTTCTTTATAATGTATGTAACTTTGGATCTACATTTTGGGATTTAATAATGCTTTAAATAATTGTTAAAAACAGATTTGCATAAGCCAGCAATGCAATAGATTTAGAAGCACAGATCTTTTTGGGATATATCCATCTATAGCTTCACCTCTCAGCAAGCATTATTTATATAACATTACTTCTCAATTTTTCATGAAACCTGAGACATTTTAATACAAATCAATGCATCAATCATTGCCTGTATGATCACAGCCAGGTAGGTTTCACGCTGAAACGTTGCAGCCTGTCACAGAAAAAAGATACTTTTAATAGTCGCTAGGGACCGACCTAGTCATACAGGCAGGTCCCTCGCAGCTTCCCCCACCTTGTAGGTAGAGATCTATCAGTCACTGTCAGTGGGCGTGATGAAGCCTCAGGGGGCACGCCTTTATAACTAGTGCACAGCACGGCTCAGTCCCTGATGGCTATTAAAAGCATGTTTTTCTCTGCAACTCTGCTGCGTTTCAGGGTGAAACATAGGCCGCTTTCACATTACGTTCCATGCTCCATTAGGTGGTCCCGTCAGAGTTTCCATCCAAACCACCCGCAAAACAAGTTTCATGCGCAGACGGGGCCATTGACTATAATGGTGCAGACTGAGTTACCGTGTGCTTTGTTGTGCACCATTTTCCGGTGTATACGGTTTCCAGAGACCGATATGGACACCCAGACGTGGTCTACTACGTCTAGGTGTCCAGTTCCAGAAAACGTATCCCGAGAAAATGGTGCATGACAGAGCACACAGTGACTCCGTCTGCACCATTATAGTCAATGGCACTGTCTGCGAATGCAGGGGGTTCAGACGGAAGCACCGATGGAACCACTGAATGGAGCATGGAACGCAATGTGAAAGCGGCCATACCTGGCAGTGATCATACAGCCAGTGGCTGATTCAAGCTCCCCATGGCTTGGGCAGTATGTATCAGCTGGCTGGTTCCCTTTAAGATCATGTCATTCATACTTTATCCAGAGAGTCATACTGCTGTTCACAATATTAGGGAATCTGTAAACCATTTGTAGGATCTGAGGTCTATTGTGTTCTCTTATCCTCCTCACATATATACTGTATGGTCCAGGACCAATCTGAGATGACATCAGATCATTGGTTTGCTGGTTCGAGTTAGTCCTTATTTTGTACAATTTTCAGTTCTGTCCAGTATTAGGAAATCGTACACTTCTTGGGCTGCACACCATCACTGCTCTGTACTCTGAAGTTTTCTGTACAGAAAGGAAGACATTGAAATGTTAGCTCGGGAGGCACTTTGACCATGGTTAGGCAGAACTCCAAATGTACAGTATATTATCTTCAATAGTAAGATCAGATGTAAGCTGTCCTAATTATGTGGTGCTATGTATAAGCTTCTAGATAAGTTCACGTTTCTAGAATCTATTTCTGGCTGAGTACAATAAGCCTACAGAAATTACAAACATACATATCTGCCTTGCTACAGCTATACAAAGATGTCTTGTGCCAAAATATGTATCACTGCTCTTATTAAAACCTCATAAAATGGGAAACATGCCCTTCCAGCCTGGCCTTCTACACCACGCCCTTATTCTTCCATCTGTAACACAGTCATGAGGTTGCCATCACACAGAGCAGCCATATTTGAGCAGAAAGCCGCTTTAACCCTGACCCTCTGTGGTTTTTTAACGGCTATGTATAAAATCTCATAAAGGGGTTGTCTCTTCTACTCTATTGTGGAGCGCACCACTCCCTTGCCTCTGTGTTTCCTGCTTGCTGAGTAGTGGTGTGCTCCTGAAGATTGATGGTTCCTACTGCCAGCACAGTCACGTTGTTGGCCCTAAACGGACACTCTAGCAGGTCAGATCCAGAGATGAGGCCAGATTCAGAGTGGTGCTTGTAAACTTTTAGAGCAAAAATCTTAGAAGCTCTGCATGCCTTGGCCAAGAGACCGGCCACCTTTGATTACACTGCAAAGGGGATTGGTCACCTATGCAACGAGCAGCAAACAATGATATTACAAAAACCCTCAATTCTTTAGATTGGAGACTTTTAATAAAAGGTTAATAGTAAAGTTTTCTTTGAGTTGATGGTGTAAAAAAAAATAAGGAGTGGGCGACTTACAATGCTACTTCCAACCATCTTGGGTGACTTTTTTCCCCAGAGGGAAAGGTTACAGCCACAGTCGTGATAATGTCACTGATGTTGGAAGTAGAAAACTTCTTAAGTAGTTGTCAACTAAATAGACACTCCCACTTTAAAATAACAAAGGAAAAACTTACCTCCCATACAGGCATCAATTCATCAATGTTAAATCCGGTCTCCCCTGTCTCATTTGACACAGTTATACCATGTGGTGACCCCTGCAACCAATCAGCGTCTACTACTAGACTGCTGTGCTCCAACTTCTTTCTTTTATCTAACATTCGTCCAAGGCAAGTGAGCGTGGAGGGGGTATCGCCCCTACAATATGGTTGAATGGTACTGTGACTTTAAGACACTGGTTCCTGTTTTTCTGTATGTTATGGACTGGCAGGCTCAACCGGCGCTCCCACTCTGAACTGTAAACTTGGACTGACCCACTCTAAAAATGAAGAAAGAGCAGGAGAAGAGTTTAGGTGGGAACTGGAGTAGTCTTGTTGCCAGAGAGAGGAGATGACCCTGTGTTCTATTTGAGAGTGGCGGTTTGGGAAAAAGTACGATGCTGGCTGCAAGAGTCTTTGCAAGGTGGACCGTGAAAGGACCCTGAAGACCGACTAGCAAACACCGGACCAAGACAATCCTGAGGACAGCGATACCAAGGAAGGAGCAGTTCCCCCCCTGCCCTACAAGGATGGAGTGCGCACCAATGAGGACCACAGAACTGAACTCCAAGAAGTAGACCTGTGTCATATCGACTGGACCGTGAGTTTATTCCATTGTGCGCACTTGGTAGGGCATAGCCCAGGCCGTTGTAGCTAGGGTGCGGTAGCCATGCAGCCTGAGTAGCAAAGGACAGTGAGGCTGTTAATACAGGGTAGTTCCTGATCTGTTTTACCTGCCAGAGTTCATTGTTACAGTACTTGTGTAATAGTTGGGGCGACAGATCTTGCACGCTCCCCAGCTAGGGGTTTTGTGTGTTGAAGTGTAACCTTTGCCAGTGTAATTCCCCTGTATGCTTGCATTAAGTTTTATTTCTCTCCATTAATAAACCTACCATTGGTTCTACAATTTCGACTTTAGTACTTGCATCCTGCACAGTGGTGGTTCCCTAGCCACCACTACAAGAGCAGACTTTTTTTATTCTACAAAGGAGATTACTAAATTTCAGAAGGAGTTGTCCAGGTTGGGCTAAACCCCTTTACCCCTTTAATATCTGAAGGAATATGAATTGGATATGCTATTGTAAGGGGGTGGTCGATGTGTGAAGAATCCCCCTCTGAAGACCCCGACCAAGATGATTTAGTAGATTTTAGGCTGGTATTTTATAACGATATTAGAAGTGCCGCCGGTGCCATCTAGCGACCAAATGGGTACAGTGTCGTATGTAATGCCTAATGTGTGTTTGTATGCCTTCAAAGTGTAGTATTTTGTATCTTTTATATTGAAATACTGCATTGTGTAAGAGTAAGGCTGTTTTATATAGAACAGATGTAGCAGAGTTATACAAGTGCAGGTAGATAACAGTGCTGGTGGGGTGCGGTATAGCCGGGTAGCTCAGTGGCATTTACACAGCAAGTACAGCAGGGGTTAGGGAAAGGTTGAGCCCGTGGGGGGAGCTAGGGAACTAGGTCCCTGGGAGGAAGGAAATGTTCAGGGGGAAAAAGATGGCTGCCTGAGTAGCAGGGTGGTTGTGGTGCCGGGGGTGGACCGGTCCCTTATAAGCAGGTCCGTTGTCGGCAGCCTGCTGGGCGACATAGGGAATTCGTAGACCCACCGGGCAAAACCCCGTCCTTCACCCCAGGTGAAGGACGGGGTTAGACTAGTCATCTGGTAACAGAGCACAGCCAAGAGGAGTGACAGCAACAGAGACAGACAGAAAGAAGTGTAGTATAGTGCTAGTGTGCACATGAAGAAAGAAACAGTTTGAGAATGACTGCCTTTTGTATGAGAACCCTGCCACAAAAAAGTTGTGTTCAAGAAAAGAGAAGCCGTTTGTGTCGTCTCCTTGATTGTCCCTAAACCAGAAGAGACGAAGTATCTGTGACGCCCTGGCCTATCAAGTCGTCACAGGGTATTGTGCAATCTGCCCTTCTGTGCAATATCTACCTCCTCCTTGGTTACGGGTCCCTAACAATTGGTGTTGCCAAGACCAGCTAATCAAAATCCTAGGAACACTCTGTACCACACCCACCAGACACACCAGTGGACAACCTGAGAGGAATAGGGTCGCCCACTTGGGGGGTTGGTTAAGGGGAGGTCAGGAGTGTCAGGAGTAGGCCAGTGCAGTGTTGGAAGTGAAAGTGAGAGGAGGTCAGGAGCTGGGCTCCTTGGAACTACTAGGTAGCAGACGTTGGTCTGGGCCTGGTAGGAGCTGGACCCCCGGTCGCAGGGGATCGTGACAAGGGGCACGGCATTGTCGTGAAGGACAGCCGGCGGCCTTGTACCATCACCGGGCTGGGGCCAGGGCATGACTGGGACCCTAGGTCAGGGAGTAGCTTCAGGCAACCTGACAATTCACCCGACGAGAATGAAGCCTTCAAGATCCGCTCTCCACCCGCTCCAAAATCGGGATACTAGTGCAACGAAAGGGATAGGACTTTCCACAAATACGGTCCAAGAAATCCCAAGCGTGAACCCTGAGAACAAGCTCCCTCAGTTAGCCTTTCTGGGGAGCGGGACCCGACTAGTTTCAGGCTACAGTGACCAACCAGAAAGAAAGAAGGTGCCACGGGAAAAAGTCACAGATCAACAGGCAACACCAACAGAAACGGGACCAAACGTGCTCCCCCTCAGCGGCAGCGGTGTCCAGAACTTTGGTTTACTACAGTTGTCGGTGTCAGCGTTATTGGACTGAGTGAGTACGCAAGTGACCCTTACCTGCCCAACGGTACCTCACTACAACCACCACCGAGTCCCGGGGCATTCCCCCCTACCCGTGGAGGGATTAAACACCTGGCTGCCCACTCCATCGCCACCGGGTACTCCCAGCCGCAGCGGTGGTACTCCATCTTACCACACACCACGGGTGGCATCACGAACTTTCAACGCACCATACCCCCTGTAAATAACCCCCATCATTCGAGTGGCTGAGAGACCCCTGGGTCCGGACACCCCTCGAGCCACCGTGGATCCGGATCCGAGCAGCTCGGCTGCAGACACGGGGGCGGTACATATCCCCCAGATGGCAAGTAAGTGTCAAAGCCGAAATGTTCATGGGCCCCATAATCTATCTGTAGTAGGGCCACGGGGCCCAGCACAGCACACTGACGACGACTACAGCGCCCCCTGCCACCCTGCTTACTCTATAAATGCCTGCATTGTGGACATGGAGTCAGCACGCTTGGCAGCTTCTGCGACTGACAAGTTTCTTCCAGGAGCACAGGACTTAGCACCATCATTCTTTGGATTCGTTACATATCAAAGGTGTTAAATGTGAGAAAAATCCTTTGTGGTAGATGAAGCACTGTTCTGTGACTCATTTTCAGTCATTGTGAACGCCATCAAACTAACAAACAGTGACTAATATGTAACACAGGGGAACACAGCAAAAATGTCATGTTCTTTGCATGCCTGGCTCATGTTGAGAAGAACAATTAACAGGAAACAAGAATAAATATTTTTCTACATCTGCTACGTATCTGCAACCTCATCTATTACGCTGATGGCTCCTGCTGATATTTTCATGTTGTTTTGTAAATTAAACACTTTCCTATTACAAAGTTTCCTAGTCTTGTCTTATATGACCACATTTTATGTTTTGGAAATACTTATCTGTCATTAAAGGGATCTTCTTGTGTTATGTAAATAAGATTTAAAAGGTATGTCTACCTTTGATCACGTTTAACAATTCACATATAAGGCCGCTTTACACGCTACGACATCGCTAAAGCGATCTCGTTGGGGTCACGGAATTTGTGACTCACATCCGGCCGCATTAGCGATTTTGTTGCGTGTGACACTTATTAGCGATTTTGAATTGTTGCAAAAATGTTCAAAATCGCTAATCGGTGACATCCCCGCCTAATCTCGACTATCGTTGCTGCTGCAGTAACGATGTAGTTCGTCGTTCCTGCGGCAGCACACATCGCTACGTGTGATCCCAGGAACGAGGAACCTCACCTTACTTGCGTCCCGCAATGAGCAAGGAAGGAGGTGGGCAAGTTGTTCGTCCCGCTCATCTCCGCCCCTCCGCTTTTATTGGGCGGCCGCTTAGTGACGTCGCTGTGACGCCGAACAAACCGCCCCCCTTAGAAAGGAGGCGGTTCGCCGGTCACAGCGACGTCGCTGGGAAGGTAAGTCCGTGTGATGGGTCCGCGTGATTTTGTGCGCCATGGGCAGCGATTTGCCCGTGACGCACAACCGATGGGGGCGGGTACGCACGCTAGCAATTTCGGTAATGAGATTGCAGCGTGTAAAGCGGCCTATAGAGTTAATCTAAATTTTAAAAAAAAGTTGTTTAAAGGGAACCTGTCAGGTGCAATATGCACCCAAAACCATGATAACCTTTTTATATTTTTAATAAAATATTTTGATACTATTTGCAACAATATGAAATTCGTTAAAGACTCAATTTTTTTCGGAACGATAGTTGATGGAGTCGGCAAAATAATGTTCGAATTAAATAAGAACTGGAAGTGTTTGTTTATACTACCCAATACCAGGAGCAGTTCTGGGTGTATATTGCTAATCTCTGCCTAACCGTCCCTGTATCTAGTAGCATAGATAAATGGATCTATCGAAAAAGAATTTCTAAAGATCCTTTATGATATGCTAATGAGGCCAGTGACTAGTCGCAAGAGCATTCGTTCCTGCGCTTATTACGCCTGCTCAGCATGTTATCACACCCACAGGGGCATGCTAACATGCTATTCAATGCCGATTGCCCAGCGTCATCAGCGGTGACGTTCATACTGTTGTCACCGCATCAGACACCGGGTTATGTGTCAGTGCGCATGATCAGAAGTCCTGGCACTTTCGGTCATGCGCACTATGAAGCCGGGTGTACACGTCCTGGTTCCAGAGAGGTCTAGTGCGCATGAGCGGAAGTGCCTGGACTTCTGATCATGCGCACTGAATCTAAAGCCAGCTTCTGAAGCAGTGACAACAGACAGGTACGCACGTCACCACCGATGATGCTGGGCACTGGGTATTGAATAGCATGCTAAGAGGGCGGACTAGTCACGGGGAAATAACCTTGCAACTCGTCCCTGCGCTCATTAGCATATCATAGCGGATCTTTTTATCTATGCTACTACATACAGGGACAGTTAGGCAGAGATTAGCAATATGCACCCAGAACTGCTCATGGTTCTGGGTGCGTATTGCAACTGACAGGTTCCCTTTAAGGCCCTGTGCGCACTGGAAAACGGAATTTTCTTAAGAAAGTTCCGCAGGGTCCGAAAGATTGCCGCACCCGTGGTAAAAAAACGCAGCAAACCGCACCCGAAAACCGCATGTGGTTTGCTGCAGCTTTACCGCGGTATTGTTCGCTGTTTTGCCACATGCGGGTTGGTACATGTGCTTTAATGCATTCAATGCAATAAAGCACACTGAAGAAAAAAAAAAAGTAATTTCCTTCTGAGATAGATAGCAGATAGATAAATAGATAAATAGACAGATAAAAGAATAGGTAGAGGGATAGATAGAGTCCCTGTGAGCACACGCTGCATTTCTCCCGAGCGGTAATGTGTTGTTCACATTACTAGACATGGGAAATGACCTGTAATTACCTCTGCTGTCTCGTTGCGAGGCTGCATTCAGCGCTGTGTGTCAGTCGCGGCTGGATGCAAGCATCGCAGGACGTGGATTACGCCGGAGCTGGTGTTTCGGGGGGGTTAATAAAGGGGTGAACCAGGGGCTTTTGTGTGTTTTACTTAAAATAAAGGATTTTTCGGTGTGTGTGTTTTTTTCACTTTACTTTACGGGTTGATCATGTCAGCTGTCTCATAGACGCTGCCATGATCAAGCCTGGACTTAAATGGCACGGATCCGCTGTCATTTAACTCATTATTACCTGGATTGCCAACGCATCACGGCATCTGGAAGAGCTGGGGACACTCCAGGACTGCCGCATAATGGATGCGACAGTCCCGGGGCAGCTGCGGGCTGATATTCTCGGCTGCGGGAGGGGGGGGGCATTAACCGTGGCCCTCACCCTCCCCAGCCTGAGAATACCGGGCCACCGCTGTGTGCTTACCTCGGCTGGACGGTAAAAATACGGCGGAGCCCACATTTTTCTATATGTCCATTTGCTTTGTATGTGCATTTTATATGTCTGTGTGTGAGTGTGATCTGTGTGTTTACTCTCTGCTCCGCTTCCTCTTCCTGTCATAATGACATCACTTCCCTGCAAAGCACAGGGCAGTGCTGAACATTACCACAGGTAAACCGCGAAATACCGGAGGGAGTAATGCAGGAAAACGCAATGAACCGCACAGAATTTGCTGCCTGCGTTATTCCCTGCGGGATTTCACGATTACATTGCAGTCAACGGAGTGAAGTGCCGCAGCGACGTGCGGAAAAGAAGTGACATGCAATTGTTTCAGCAAAACATGCAGCTGTCAAAATCCGCATAGTGCGCACAGCATTTTTTTTTCCCATAGGTTTTGCTGGTGAATCACTGCAGAGATGATTATGAACATTTTCTGCAGCGAAACATGCAGCAAAACCGCAGGAAATCCGCGGCAAAAACCGGCAAGTGCGCACAGGGCCTAACGCTTTAAATACATGCTATGATTTATCCTGTGCTGATCCCTTTGTTGCAGCTTTTTTTGTTCTAAATCTGTTTTGTACCCTGAGGGATATGTTCACCCTTGTTTAAAGCCACCTGCTTTCATAATCCAATAAACCTCCTAACAGAGATGAAATGCTGAAAGCAGACAACTCCTTTAATAGTAATCAGTCATTGACATTACAAGAAGGTGGGAAAAGCCCTTGAATATGGTACCTTAGGATACCGTCACACTTTAGCGACGCTCCAGCGATCCCACCAGCGATCTGACCTGGTCAGGATCGCTGATGCGTCGCTACATGGTCGCTGGTGAGCTGTCAATCAGGCAGATCTCACCAGTGACCAGCCCCCAGCGACGCGTGTAAGCGATGCTGCGCTTGGTAACTAAGGTAAATATCGGGTAACCAAGTGCTTGGTTACCTGATATTTACCTTGGTTACCAGCACACACCGCTTAGTGCTGGCTCCCTGCACTCCTAGCCAGAGTACACATCGGGTTAATAAGCAAACCGCTTTGCTTATTTACCCGATGTGTACTCTGGCTACGTGTGCAGGGAGCAGGGAGCCGGCACTGGCAGCCTGAGAGCCGCGGACGCTAGTAACCAAGGTAAATATCGGGTAACCAAGCAAAGCACTTCGCTTGGTTACCCGATATTTACCTTGGTTACAGCTTACCGCAGGCTGCCAGACGCCGGCTCCCTGCTCCCTGCACATTCAGATGGTTGCTCTCTCGCTGTCAAACATTGCGGTGTGTGCTTCACAGCGGGAGAGCAACGTCCAAAAAATGAACCAGCACTGTGTGTAACGAGCAGCGATTTCACAGCAAGGGCCAGATCACTGCTCATGTCACACACAGCGAGATCGCTAATGAGGTCACTGGTGCATCACAAAAACCGTGACTCAGCAGCGATCTCGCTATGTGAGAAGTACCCCTTAGTCTATAAAAACAAGGAACTAATTCATTCTGATATGAAAGGTGTCAGGTCTTTAATAAAAACATATTAAAGGGAATCTTCCAGCTTAATTTCAAACTATTGATATGCACATGTAGCTCTTTCAAGGACAAGTCAAGCAATACTTTTACAAAACCACTCCGTTCCTATGTTATTGAGAGATCAGTGTTTTAATTGATATGTAAATGAGGCTGAAGCACTATTTGTAGCTCTGAAGCCTCCGTCACTCCACCTCTATTCCCCATCTAGCTCTGCTTACTCCTGCTTGATGGCTCCTTTGCCTGAAGTCACATAGCATAGAGGCTGGCTGTCAGTTAAATAAAGGAGGCCGCGCTGGGCAGGGAATAGAGCTGGAGTGACTGAGGCTTCAAATCTATAAATAGCTCTTCAGCCTCATATAGATCTCAGTTCAAATACTAATTTCTCAGTAACGGAGAAAGAGACCAGCAATTAAAAGGTATTGCTAGACTTATCTTTGAAAGAGCTGCATGCACATATATATAGTTTGGAGTGTGCAATCATTCTGACAGATTCCATTTGAAGTTAACTTTTAATTAGCTTGGGGTGTTGATAGAAACTGCACTGCCAGCCAAGCATGACACCCTTAAATATAACCAGTTTTATATATTCTTAAAATTGTATAACACCGCAAGGTTCTGGAGCAATTAATTTTAGGTCTGCAGAACTACACTAAGATGGATTATTCACAAGTAAAAGTTTTATGCACGAGTGGAAAAAAGTGTGAATTACCAGCGAGCTGTGGATGCCCTATTTCTACCAGGTCTTCATATAAAGATTTAATTGGATTTTCTTCTTTCAGTAAGATGCCGTGTAGCCATATGAGTAACATCCGGTGCCCATGCTCCTTGTAGCTGAATTTATCTGTTAACAGAAGAAAATGTAAATATTCAATTAATTTACTGAATTGGCATGTTGTGCCATGTAACCAAACACCAGACCACAAAGCAACATTTTACCATGAACATTCTCGGTTATTGGACACGGGGATTTTAGAAGTAAAACATTCTCTAGCGCTGTGAAACGCATGATCAAGAAGCACAATGTGAAATCGCAGTAAATCAAGTTAAAAGAGAGTGGAAGCTTTAGGCCTCATTCAGACGTCTGTGTTACGTGTGTGCCGCCCCCGTGCCAGCAGCCGAGCTGCTCGGATCCGGGTTCTCTGTGGCTCGAGGGTCTCCGGACCCGGGGGTCATGCGGCCACTCAAATGAAGGGGGTATTTACAAGGGATGTTATAGAGTTCGTAGAAATATCAAAAAACTGACCCGCACATCCAACAAATGTGAACAGGTGCTAACTGAAAAAACATAGTAACTATAAATCCATACAGCTGCACACTGAAAAAGCCAAAAATGTACTAGGGAAAATATGGCACTGCATTACTGCAAAAGAGAGATATTTAGTTTATGTATTGGCCAATGCATGTAAGCCCGGAAACCAACGGCAAGGTATATCTCTGTAATCCGGGAACCTAACTTAAATGCCACTATCTAGGTTAAAAACATCCGTATCTGGGCAAAATGCCACTATTTGGACTGCAAACTTCCTTGTATGGGCGGCTAGGCTCCTGCTGTAATGGTTATGAACAGCCAGGTCTTAGGGCGGAGTGCTCAGTCAGAAAGAGACTCACTAGAGATATCAAAAAACTGACCCGCACATCCAACAAATGTGAACAGGTGCTAACTGAAAAAACATAGTAACTATAAAATGCATACAGTTGCACACTGAAAAAGCCAAAAATGTACAAGGGAAAATATGGCACTGCATTACTGCAAAAGAGAGATATTTAGTTTATGTATTGGCTAATGCATGTAAGCCCGGAAACCAAACGGCAAGGTATATCTCTGTAATCCGGGAACATGTACATTTTTGGCTTTTTCAGTGTGCAACTGTATGCATTTATAGTTACTATGTTTTTCAGTTAGCACCTGTTCACATTTGTTGGATGTGCGGGTCAGTTTTTTGATATTTCTAGTGAGTCTCTTTCTGACTGGGCACTCCGCCCTAAGACCTGGCTGTGTTCATAACCATTATAGCAGGAGCCTAGCTGCCCATACATGTAGGTTTGTAGTCCAAATAGTGGCATTTTGCCCAGATACGGATGTTTTTAACCTAGATAGTGGCATTTAAGTTAGGTTCCCGGATTACAGAGATATACCTTGCCGTTGGTTTCTGGGCTTACATGCATTGGCCAATACATAAACTAAATATTTCTCTTTTGCAGTAATGCAGTGCCATATTTTCCCTTGTACATTTTTGGCTTTTTCAGTGTGCAACTGTATGCATTTATAGTTATAGAGTTCGTGACGCCACCCGTGGTATGTGGTAATTAGGAGTACCACCGCTGCAGTTGGGAGTACCCGGGGATGATGGAATGGGGCAGCCAGGTGTCAGAACTCTCCACGGGTAGGAGGGGGGATACCCCGGGACTCAGTGATGGATGCCGTGGGATGTAGGGGGTCACTTTGGTACTCAATCCATTAAGCAGACACCGACAACTGGTAAAACAAGTCTCTGGACACCGCTGCCGCTGAGGGGAGCTTAGTTCGGGTCCCGTCCTCATTGGTGCTGCCTGCTGATCTGTGACCTGCCTCCTGGCACTAAGTTTACTTCTTTGGTGGTCCCGGTAGTGTGAAACTTGCCGGGTCCCGCTCCCTACTATGGCTAAGTGTGGGACCTTGCTCTCAGGACTCACGCTTGGGATTTTCTGGACCGTTTTGATGGAAAGTCCTATTCCCCTTGTTGCGCTAGTGTCCTGATTATGGAGCGGGTGAGAAACAAATCTTGAAGGCTCCATTCTCCGTGGGTAAATTATCAGGTTGCCTAAAGCTACTCCCTGACCTAGGGTCCACGTACCCCATTGTGCCTTGGTCCCAGCCCGGTGATGGTGCAAGGCCGCTGGCTGTCCTCCTCGACAGATCCGTGCCCCTTGCCACAATCCTCTGCGACCGGGGGTCCGTCACCTCTAGGCTCAGACCACAATCTGCCACCTAGATTGTTTCCTAGGAGCCCCGCTCCCGACCTCCTCTCCCTTTCACTTCCAGACGACTCTCTCTTTTGACACTCCTCATCTCCCCTCCCCAACCCCCCAGGTGGGCGACTCTATTCCACTCAAGCCGTCCACTGGTGTGTTTGGTGGGTGTGGTGCAGGGTGTATCTAGGATTTGATTAGCTGATGTAGGCAACACCATATGGTTAGGGACCCAAAACCAAGCAGGAGGTGGATACTACACGGGAGGGCAGATTGTGCAATACCCTGTGATGACCAGATAGTCCAGGGGAGTCACATTCCCCCTTGGTTAAACGTAGCTCGTCCTCGAGCTACAGGACATCAGAGGTTTATTTTTTTTTTTTAAACTGCAAAGATAGAAAAAGAAAACATTTTTATTACAGGTTTCATCCCACATTAGGGAGGCTTTTCACTTAAACGTTACGGTAACTTTTGAGTTCATCATATCAACAATGGAACGCTACCGGTTAGGTTAGTAGCGGAGGCTCAACCTGCTCTGTTGCAGCCTCTACCTGCGACAGTCCAGTCCCATTGTCCCGGACCCCATCAACCTGCCACCCAAACAACTTGACCCGCTGCATACCTATTTGTGGGTCCGTGACCAGGTTAAGGTCCCGGGTGTTGCAAAAGACGACTCTAACAGACATGACTGCACACTGACAGCACTGCTGTATATACATCACAGGAGGGGCTGGGGGCTACAATATATACATTACAGGAGGGGCAGGGGGCATAGACGTTACTGGAGTGGCAAACAGCTCTGGTGGTGTACTCATTAGGCCGGTTTCACATATCCGGCTTTTCGCCATTTTGAAGGATCCAGCGCGCTCCCGTACAGTGTTTACAGTACACTGGCAGCGCAACAACCGCCGGTCATATGCTGGCATGTGACCCGGAAGTTGTGGCGCTGCCATTGTACTGTATCATACTGTACTGGCGTGCGCCGCATCCTTCAAAACGGCGAAAAGCCGGATATGTGAAACCGGCCTTACTGGGATGGGTGACATAGCGCTCTGGGGGACCCATATAGTTCTGGGGGGGCCGCACAGACTGCTCTAATTCATATACACACACACACACAGTACTGCTTCTTACACACACAGTTCTGACACACATACACACACACAGCTCTGACACACACACACACACACATATACAATGCACCCCCCATCACCCCATACACACACACACAATGCACCCCCCATTATCCCTACACACACACACAATACAATGCACCCCCCATTACCCCCCCTCCCCCCCACACACACACACAATACAATGCACCCTCCATTACCCCTCCCCCCACACACACAATACAATGCACCCTCCATTACCCCTCCCCCAACACACACACAATACAATGCACCCTCCATTACCCCTCCCCCCCACACACACAATACAATGCACCCTCCATTACCCCTCCCCCCACACACAATACAATGCACCCTCCATTACCCCTCCTCCCACACACACACAATACAATGCACCCTCCATTACCCCTCCCCCCACACACACAATACAATGCACCCTCCATTACCCCTCCCCCCACACACACACAATACAATGCACCCTCCATTACCCCTCCCCCCACACACACAATACAATGCACCCTCCATTACCCCTCCCCCCACACACAATACAATGCACCCTCCATTACCCCTCCTCCCACACACACACAATACAATGCACCCTCCATTACCCCTCCCCCCACACGCACACAATACAATGCACCCCCCATTATCCCTACACACACACACAATACAATGCACCCCCCATTACCCCCCTCCCCCCCCACACACAATACAATGCACCCTCCATTACCCCTCCCCCCACACACACAATACAATGCACCCTCCATTACCCCTCCCCCCACACACACAATACAATGCACCCTCCATTACCCCTCCCCCCACACACACAATACAATGCACCCTCCATTACCCCTCCCCCACACGCACACAATACAATGCACCCTCCATTATCCCTCCCCCACACGCACACAATACAATGCACCCTCCATTATCCCTCCCCCCACACGCACACAATACAATGCACCCTCCATTACCCCTCCCCCCATACGCACACAATACAATGCACCCCCCATTATCCCTACACACACACACACAATACAATGCACCCCCCATTACCCCCCTCCCCCCCCACACACAATACAATGCACCCTCCATTACCCCTCCCCCACACGCACACAATACAATGCACCCTCCATTATCCCTCCCCCCACACGCACACAATACAATGCACCCTCCATTACCCGTCCCCCCACACGCACACAATACAATGCACCCGCCATTACCCGTCCCCCCACACGCACAATACAATGCACCCGCCATTACCCCTCCCCCCACACACACAATACAATGCACCCTCCATTACCCCTCCCCCCACACACAATACAATGCACCCTCCATTACCCCTCCCCCCTCACACACAATACAATGCACCCTCCATTACCCCTCCCCACACACACACAATACAATGCACCCTCCATTACCCCTCCCCCCACACACACAATACAATGCACCCTCCATTACCCCTCCCCCACACGCACACAATACAATGCACCCTCCATTATCCCTCCCCCCACACGCACACAATACAATGCACCCTCCATTACCCCTCCCCCCACACACAATACAATGCACCCTCCATTACCCCTCCCCCCACACACAATACAATGCACCCTCCATTACCCCTCCCCCCACACACACAATACAATGCACCCTCCATTACCCCTCCCCCCACACACACAATACAATGCACCCTCCATTATCCCTCCCCCCACACACACAATACAATGCACCCTCCATTACCCCTCCCCCCACACACAATACAATGCACCCTCCATTACCCCTCCCCCCACACACAATACAATGCACCCTCCATTACCCCTCCCCCCACACACACAATACAATGCACCCTCCATTACCCCTCCCCCCACACACACAATACAATGCACCCTCCATTACCCCTCCCCCACACGCACACAATACAATGCACCCTCCATTATCCCTCCCCCCACACGCACACAATACAATGCACCCTCCATTACCCGTCCCCCCACACGCACACAATACAATGCACCCGCCATTACCCGTCCCCCCACACGCACAATACAATGCACCCGCCATTACCCCTCCCCCCACACACACAATACAATGCACCCTCCATTACCCCTCCCCCCACACACAATACAATGCACCCTCCATTACCCCTCCCCCCTCACACACAATACAATGCACCCTCCATTACCCCTCCCCCCACACACAATACAATGCACCCTCCATTATCCCTCCCCCCACACGCACACAATACAATGCACCCTCCATTACCCCTCCCCCCACACGCACAATACAATGCACCCGCCATTACCCCTCCCCGCACACACACAATACAATGCACCCTCCATTACACTCCCCCCACACACAATACAATGCACCCTCCATTACCCCTCCCCCCACACACAATACAATGCACCCTCCATTACCCCTCCCCCCACACGCACACAATACAATGCACCCTCCATTACCCCTCCCCCCACACGCACACAATACAATGCACCCTCCATTATCCCTCCCCCCACACGCACACAATACAATGCACCCTCCATTATCCCTCCCCCCACACGCACACAATACAATGCACCCTCCATTACCCGTCCCCCCACACGCACACAATACAATGCACCCGCCATTACCCGTCCCCCCACACGCACAATACAATGCACCCGCCATTACCCCTCCCCGCACACACACAATACAATGCACCCTCCATTACACTCCCCCCACACACAATACAATGCACCCTCCATTACAGTCCCCCCACACACAACACAATGCACCCTCCATTACACTCCCCCCCACACAATACAATGCAGCCACCTTTACACTCCCCCACACACAATACAATGCAGCCCGCATTACCCCTCCCCCCACACACAATACAATGCACCCCGCATTACCCCTCCCCCCTCACACAATACAATGCACCCCCCCACACACAAATTACACTGCCCCATCCCTACACACTCCTCCCCCCTCCCTCGGAATACAGTACTCCTCCATTGCCTGTCATAAAGCTGTGTTCCTTCACAAATGTTCCCAGTTATGTGTCCTCAGCCCCTCCCCACTCACCCCCATGAAACCTGTCTCTTCACCTCCTTCATGGAGCGCTCACTTCCTGAGGTCTCTCCTGTGTGGCGCCCGCAGCACTGTGATGACGTCAGCAAGGTGCTGATCTCATCACGTTGCTGCACGTCGGGGGCAGGGCCCAGTCCCGGCGCGCTGTTCAAATGTATTTACGTCTGAAAGACGCAAATACATTTGAATAGGAAGAAGGAAGCTGCGGTCACCGGCACCGGCGCGCTCCTCTGCCTGTGTGCATGCCCGGCACACAGCACAGCGCGTTGCCTCCTGCTCCTGCTAGGTGTGTCTGGCTTGTACACACTACGGAGGAGCACGGCGGGGACAGCGGATACAGCGGCCCACTACACCGTGCCCCCCCCTGCCCCTCGCTGGGAACGGCCGCAGCACATAGCAGGGAGCTCATTGGCAGTGCACACTTCTGACCCCGGAAGTGCAAGCGCTGGTACTTTCGGGGTCAATCAGCGTCCTATGCCCGCAGTTTGTTTTTGCGTCTTAAAGACGCAGATACAAATAAATGGTGGTGCGCCAACACCCCGCCCCCCCCCCCCCCGAAAACATAGCTGATTTATTAGACTGTCTTTACGGGGGGGGCGAGAGGGTGTGAAGGAAAAAAAAAAATGCTGACAGGTGCCTAGTGGCAAGTATGGCCCTGGTGGTGGGGGCCCCCTTGGAAGCTCTTTTGGTGGGGGCCCCGGGGCTGAAGCCCCGCCTGCCCCGCCTATAATCTGGCCCTGACTGGACTGGCTCCACCCATGTGCAGCGAGTGTAAATGTCCTGGTGTGCTAGTGTGTGTGTAGTGGCTGGCACAGTTATGTTGGACTTGGGCTGTTACCTTAATTGTTACCTTATTTTTGTGACACCTGGTTACCGCAGGTGCATCACACATACAATGCATACAATATACTCACCTAATGCCATACCCAAAATCAAAGACACTATGGAGCTCAATGTGTGAGGGTCGTGGTATAAATGACCAGGAAAGGCACAGGGGTAATGGTAAAAGCGTGTAAGGGAAAGAGGTGGGAGTTGGGACATTCAAATTGCAAGGCCCCACGCGTATAGCCGCAGCAGCTTCATTATGGGAATGTTGAGGAAAGGACACACAATGACAGGGGTATATATATATAATCATATAAGTTTACAAGCAACGATCACCTGGGAGACGCATCGCTAGCGCGGTCTAGACCTGGTGAGGCAAGATGGCACGCACATGCGCGTAGCGCAGTGTGGACCAGAAAAATAAGGAGTAAATTGCAGAAATCTGCCGTGTCAGGATAGATGTTGTCTGGTAGTAAGCCAGGTGAGGATGGTGGCAACTGGGTCAAGCAGGGAAGCACCATACAATGGTGTGGTGTGAATGGTGATAAAGGGAGCACCCCAGAAGTTGGGCCAATAACCACAAGAAAGTGGCCAGGAGTATAGATGGAATAAAAATGATAACAGACATAGAAGTATAAACATAAACTTAAAAGTTATATATTACTGAAACAAAAGCAATGTGCAAAACACTAAAAACTAGACGAAAAAAGCAGGACAACATGCAATAAAGAATTGTTGCAATATATTTAATTATAAGATAATGGGTTTATTGAGCATCGGTGAGGTAAACGGAAGCCATGAAGCTTAACCAGGTGTGAAATGGTTCTTAAAATGGGAACAAGATTGGTAGTGTCCAAAATACACACTTACCTATCCTTTCCTGCATTGAATTTATCCGCAAAAAATGTTGGTACTTGGAATAAATCAAAACAACAAGATCTCAGAGAACAATGGATGTGTACTATGTTGGATGCTAGGGTCAGACGGTTGGCACTGCCCAGACATTTATATTAATATTGTAATTATATCAATAGAGAAAAGATGTAGTTTTGTGGTTGATGATTTGAGGGCAGGTTCACATGAAGTGGAGCTTGTATGGAAAACTACAATTGCAGCACCACATCAAAAGCAGCACCAAAGATTGTATGTGTGTTTTTCGGTAGAGCGTGACCACAATAGATTATAAAAGCTGAAAACTACACTTTTACTACTTTGTGTGCATATTATTTTTACAAATCCAATTTACTACAATGTAATATCAGGACAACTTAGTATTTAACTTATGAAAATGTTTCTGCTTATAAGCTTGTCATCCCTACAGGCTTGAACTAGTGACATTACCACCGCAGCCGGTTAACAATTACATTGAATAGCAGAAGAGAGGCAGTACTGGACCTGGGGAGTGTGGGTAGAACCTAAGTTTATTGTTTTAACCTGATGACAGTAGAAATGAGGGTAAACCGCTGCACTGCCGTGTGAAGAAAGAGATGATTGTATCCCAGAATGTGATTTATTCAATCTGTTTTGGAGTGAAACTCATTCATCATTATAATCACAATTACTAATTAGTAATTGTGATTGTCGTGATGAAGGAGTTTCACTCTAAAAGGAGTGCATCAGCACTGCTACGTATAGTGAAAATCCCAATCTCCTATGAACGCCAGCTATACGATGGTGTTCACAGGAGAACTGTCATGACGAGCATAGGGTCTTTAGCAGACCACCGGCTGTCATGGCAATCCTTTGGCGCCCCGTGATCACATCATGGGTGCATCGATGGGCAGGTAGAACAACGCCCCACCCCTTCCCCGCCAAGGCGATTTGCATTTTAAATTTCCAAAAGGAACGTCCCATGGCCTATCAGACTCCTTACATAGGCATGTCACTCTCCACACGGAGAGATGTTTCCACATAGACCTCTTGAATGGTAACACTCAAACAGATGTGCGAATGTAGCAGCTTAGAATATAGTAACTGGAAAACCATATTTAAAACAGATATAGGTCTAAAACTTTACTTAGCTATCAGTGATGGGCCAACTCACAGATACCCAAGATTGGCGGGCCTAACCGGGTTTAAAAAAAAAAAAAAAGATTCTGGCCCAGAATTGATCCAAGATATCTTCTCGGACTCTGGTCCCCATATAAGTCTATCCGGACGAGAATCCAGTGCTTAAAAGTGGTGGTAGAAGGGATAGGGGGATTACTTACCGGTGTACGGCATTGTAGAAACTGCTTCTGTGACGCCCTGGACTAGCCAGGTAGTCACAGACATAACAACACACACACCCCTTCCCCTGGACAGTAACACCAGTCAAACAAAAACCCTTGTTGCCTCCCTCCAGGGTCTGATGTCCACACCAGGTGGGGCGGAGCCAGGCAGTTTGCCCCACCCACCGAGAAGTTCACAGGCCTGGAGGCGGGAAAAGTGTCAGATTCGTTTTGGAGGTGAAAGTGTGAGGAGTAGAAACTGCAAGTGTCTGGGTCGGAGCCCAGGCACTGACAGCAAGGTTGGCAGACGGTGGTGGCCGTCTGAAGGAGTTAGTGGACCTGTGCAGAACCGTAGGACCGGGGTCGGGCGGTGGCCCGCCGGTACCGAACCGGGGAGTGGAGTGAAGCTAAGCACACAGGCAGGGCCATCGGACCCCGACTAGGCTTGGAGCCGCCGACAACTGTCAAATCCGAGTGTGACCGGAACCCCAGGGGTTTCCTAACAACAAAGACCCAACAGAAGGCAACAGTCCACACCGTGAGGATATACAGCCACCGCCATAGGCTAGAGATCCAAGGGCCAGCGCCTGCGGGCAAAACGGGCTCCTTCGGTGCCTATACGCCGGGGAGCGGACTACCGGTGGGCAACCACAGGAGTCAAAACATTCTAACCAGGTGCAGGGAAAGACAGCCACCATCACACTGTCCGGGAAGAGAGCACAAACACTGCAGCCAGCTGCGGGACCCATCCATCTAGCCGTTTGGTTTACCAGAGACTCTGTCATTGACCGCCTGAGTGAGTACACCAGTGCCATCCGGCATCGCGCCGCGTTGCCCCTGCAACCCTGCACCCCAGCCATCCAGCCTCCCTGTTACACCACCGGGCCCCGGGATCACCATCCCCTACCCACGGAGGGGACAACATCCTAGCTGCTCCCTACCATCTCTCTTGGGATCCCAGTCACCAGCAGCGGTGGTGCCTATAATCACCACGACCCGTGGGTGGCGTCACGAACTATCTCCCAAAACAAACCACCCCCTTTTCACTCGTGGACGAGGAGCGCTGCTCGAGTCCCCGGGTCCGGCCAACCGCTCGAGCCACCGAGCAGCAGCAGAAGCCCCGGTCCCATGCATGGCGAGCACGGGCCCTCCACCCTCGACACTTCCGGAGCTACTCATTCTACTTCTGGCGCAGCTTATTTACCTTCATACATATTCACTGCTTCTCCCGCCCACAGGCAGTCCTGGTATCTGTGATTGGTTGCAGTCAGACGCTGTCACACAGGGTGGGGGCGCTTCTGACTGCAACCAATCACAGGTGCTGTCTGTGGGTTACCGTAATTGGTGTAAAAATAAACCCTTTTGAGTCTGGGTCCGCCTATCGCATTTCGCTATTTACATGGCCCTTGGCTGTGACTGATTATATGACTATGAACTATTCACAAAAATTATAGTGTTTCTTTAATGAATCATTATTCTATACCTGTCCACTGCATCTCAATGGCTTTAATCTGCTGTTCTGAGAAATTCCACCTCTGAGCCAACCTCTTCCATTCATCAGGCTTCAGCTGCTGATACGCTAGATCCCAGAGAGCTGAGCGGATCTGAGTGGTCTTTGACAAGTGATCTTGTTTGAATGTCACAGGTTCCTCATGGCTAACCTCTTCATTAAGGCTCTAAGCAAAGCAATGTAGACAATCAGACGTCAAGACAGGACTTCACAAAAATGAGAAATGATGCCAAAAATCATTAGATAAGAGTCTATGAGATGCTCCATTGGTTATATCTCTTTCTAGTGTAAAGTGAATGTAATCACAATTAAGATCACGTTAGCACTGACTGTCAATTAGTATAATTGCGTAACTAAGCAAATTTATATCATCCAAAAGCCTGGGAAAGTGGAAAATAACTCATATGAGAGCTTTAAAGGGAATCTGTCAGCAAGTTTTTGCTATGTAATCTGACAGCAGCATAAGATATGGATAGAGACCTTGATTCCAGTGTTGTAAGTGACGCCCCTGGACTAGTCAGGTCGTCACAGGGTACTGCACGCTCTTCATCTTCTTGGGCAGGACTCAACCCCCCCATGGTTCTGGGTTCCCAACTTGCAGTACTGCCTCCACCAGCATTTACAAATCCTAATCTCACCTCGCACCACACCCTGTCAGGCACACCAGTGGGCTGCTAAGCTGGAATAGGGCCGCCTACCTAGGGGTCAGGCAGGGAGGTGGGAAGTTACAAGTCAGTTGGCTCCAGGGGAGCAAAGTGTGTGGAAGCTGGGAGTTTGAGTTCCCAGAGGAAAACGTAGATTGGGTTGCAGACCTGCAAATAGACGGTGTCATCCTTGTTGAACCCTCTTTCCACGCTTTGTTACAGGAGAAGGGCCATCAGGGTCTGGGACGGTGCGGCGCTAGTAGACGCCACCAGGAGGCCTTGATGGAGGTTGGCAAAAAGGGTAATGGCTTCCAGGTTACCCAGGACTGTCACAGAGTCGTCTTTTTTTTAGCCTCCAGGACTTCAACCCTGTCACGAAACCAAGTAGGAAGCGGTGGGCTTCAGGTTGTTTGGGTGGCGGGTTGAAGGGAGAGGGACAATGGGAGTGGACTGTCGTAGGAAGTTGCTGCAGTGGAGTAGGCTGAGTCACCGACTACCGCTACAACCGGTAGCGTTCCCATGGTTCTACTAGTAAAAATGAACTCTAAGAGTTTTACAATGTAATGTTTAAGTAATGTGCCTCCCCTGTGAGGGAAGCGAAATTGTTGATTAAAACTTGTTATTTGTCTCTTTCTAGTTAACAAAATAAACCTCTGGATGTCCTGTAGCTCGGGGACGAACTACGTTTAACCAAGGAGGAATGTGACGCCCATGGACTAGTCAGGTAGTCGCTGGATACTGCGCGCTCTTCATCTTCTTGTGCAGGACTCAACCCCCATGGTCCTGGGTTCCCAACTTGCAGTACTACCTCCACCAGCATTTAGAGATCCTAATCACACCTCGCACCACACCCTGTCAGGCACACCAGTGGGCTGCTAAGCTGGAATAGGGTCGCCCACCTAGGGGTCAGGCAGGGAGGTGGGAGGTGACAAGTCAGTTGGCTCCAGGGGAGCGAAGTGTGTGGCAGCTGGGAGTTGGAGCTACCAGAGGAAAACATAGATTGGGTTGCAGACGGTGGTCTGGACCCGGAGGATTCGGAGACCCGGTCGCGGGAGATTGGGACTGGGTGCTGGCTTAGTCGAGGAGGACGGTCGGCAGCTGCAGTCCAATAGCCAGTCCAGGGCCAAGAGCACGAAAGGGTACTGGACCCTAGGTCGGGGAGAAGCTTCAAGCAACCCGGCAATTAACCTGCACGAGGGGGATAGGCCTTTCCAAGCAAAGCAGCCCACTGAAATCCCAAGCATGAGCTCCTGAGAGCAAGCTCCTCTTCTACCAATAGTAGGGAGCGGGGCCCGGACAGCTCCAAGCTTACGGGCCACCTGAACACTTTCAAAATTCTGTGCACGGAGGCAGGTTACAGACCACCAGGCAGTGCTGCAGGGAACGGAACCCGGACGAGCTCCCCAAGAGGGCAGCGGCACCCAGAGACTTGGTTTACTACTACGTTGTCGGTGTCTGCTTTCCTTCTGAGCGAGTACCTGATTAACTCCTGCAACCAGCGAGCCTGCGCTCCCCCTGTAATCCATCCCACCATCCGTGGTCCTGGGGCCTTTACCTACCCGTGGAGGGTAACGTCATCTGGCTGCCCCACTCCATCACCCCGGGTACTCCCAACGGCAGCGGCCGTACTTCCTATTACCACACACCACGGGTGGTGTCACAAACTATCTAAACTCCCCTGTAAATACCCCCCCTATCACGTTTCGGCATGACCTCAAGCCCCGGGGTCCAGAGACCCTCGAGTCACGAGTAGTGACACCCGGATCCGAGTGGTTCGACCGCTGCTGGGGCGGGACTCGTCCAAAACAGTATCACTTATATTACTAGGTGCAGCAGGTATAATAATCACAGTTTTCTCTGCTGCAGATCAGTGAATAACTTTGTCCACATCACAGCTTTCTGTGTACATATTCTAGTTACAAAAAAGCAGCTAAGTGCTGGAGGCATGGTTGGACTAGAAGGCATGAGGCCAGTTGTCCTATATGGATAATCATCCTGTTGAAAAAACACTGATTGTATTGAAACAGCAAAACACAGCCCAGTAAGTGACAAATCGCTGTGATAAGGATCTCTGCTCCTACATTATGGTGCTCTCAGATTACATAGCAATATTCCCTTTAATGGTGGACACATTGGTTGTTGCATAGCTTTTCCAGTAACAGATATAACAAAAATGGCTAAATTGATAAAAGATGATATTGTATTACTGGGTAGTATTGCTATTTAGTAATATTTTTCTCTTTATTATAGAAAACTCCTTAGGAAAATACTGATGTATACAGTTATGCTTAGCGCCGGACCTGAGGATGCCAGTAAATAACTTCTATTTCTAGTGACTGAGTTAATAGAGACACTGCCCCCTAAGGTCTTGCACTAGGCATGATAGTTTTCGTGCATAAAATATTGAACATTACATTATGATATTATAATACTATCTGCCCATCTGGGGTTATCATTTTTTCTAGCATTTTCCTTGCTTCTTTCTATCAATAAAAGCAAAGAAAAAGCATCCCAGCAAAGTCTATGAGAATCTTGACTTGCTGTGCACACACTTCTTCTTTTTTCCTTGCAGGTTTTGTTGCAGAAACAAGAAGCAGCATATTAATTGTTTCTATAATCCCCTGCAATGCTTTATCACTACAGGGGATTATATCGCAGCACTTTGCCTCCCACATCATGCATCCAGCATGGTGTGTGAGGTGATTTGTAGCTCAGTAACCTGGAGTCGTTATGCTGATGACCTAGGGTTACCATGACAACGATCGGGTCCCTGTGATCCTATTACAGGGACCCGATTGCCAGGGAGAGGTAAGCGATCGCTCTCCCTGCCTCCCGAATGCTGCAATCATGCTGATCGCAGTATTTAGGGGGTTAAACTGCCTGGAGCAGCACAGTCACCTCTCCTGGCAGTGAGCCGGGTCCCAGCTGTAACATCAGCCGCAGACCCGGCAGCGATTGCGGGGGTACAATGACTGAACCTCTGCTATTGCCATGAATTATTAAAGCACAAAAAGAAGTAGGAAAAAAAGCATATGAAAAAAAATGCACAAATGCAATAAAAACTGAAAGTTTTTTCTGCTGCATTTTTCCTGCCAAATGATGGTTTTTTTATGTGCAGAAAAGAAGCACATAAAAAAGCAACGAGGGCAAATAGTCTAACATTGTGCTAATGTTTTGGGGGATTTAGCCATTGTTCACAACATACTGTACAAGTGCAGCCCCATACTTCAATATGGCTGTTGCACTAGATCTAACTACATCTTACCTCCATCCACGCGTAATATCGTTCAGCTTTGATAATCATATCCACAATGAGGGTGTGATTGCTTCTTGCTGCCGTATCAAGTGCTGTTTTGTTTTGCTGCAAACCCAGGTATAATATTTAGTAAAAATATAATAGGAAAACATGATAATTCTGTTATATTTGTGAAATATATACCCATGGAGGAGCAATATGATGACTGAGTGAAGTAACTATCTCCCAATTGTCACTCAGCTCTAGTAGAACAGCACGTCCTCTAATTGTTTATATTCAGAGGCTGCATTAGGGCAACACCGGACAGCAGCCAATATGCCAACAATTGCCACTTCTAATATGCCAGGCTTTTGCCATGTAAATTGGGAGTACTCACATGACCACACTTCATCTATGTAGTAGTGATGTGAAAAGTATTATACATAGATAAGTGGCACTATATAGCCTTTTTAGCAGAAACAATATCATAGGTTGTTTTAGTGGGAAGTTCCTTCTCATGATTAATTAATTGAGTGATTGATAAGAAACTACTTAGAGTATATAGTTGCTTTTTTGGACACTGTATGGTGGCATCACTGGGGCAAAATATGTATACGTTATATGGGTATGATATGTTTTAGGCATGCTGTAGAAGTAACTGGAGGTACTATAATTGCACCATATTAGGGCCATACGGCATTATTTTGACTTGAAATATGATAGCATTAATTTGTGCTGATATTTCTTCGGTGCTGATCAGCATTACTTGAATAGCTGTTGGAGAAAGTCATGATCAATAGTAAGCGGTAAGTAATGAGGAGGCCTAAACCATTCTCATTACTTTGATTCTCATTAATAATAATGAAGCTGGTATCACGAAAGTATAGAAGTAACGGAAGCAGGGACCTCTAAACTGGCCCTCAGACTGGGGACTCTGCACTGTCCCTTATCCCAGAGGTAGGCTTGATGGTAGCCACGTCTGGACTGCCAGCGTGACCCTAACTTCTGTCCAAACCGTGAACCAACACCCCCTCTCTCCCACCCTAGGAGAAGCAAACCCCACAAACGATACAGACAGGGAAAAAACAAAGCACATGCACACTGCAATCAGACATAGTGGAGAGACAATATGTGCCCAGGAAGAAATAAAACACAGAAAGAAAATAAACTATCAACAGGGATATTTCAAGACCACACACGTAAGCACACAGGAAATCACCAGGCTTTGAATTGCTACAGTAAGGACCGGTATCGCTGAAGCAATGCTGAGCTATATTCGGCAACGAGCAACTGCATCCAGTACCTAATAAAGAGTGAAGACAGTTGTGATTGGTCAAAGCAGCCTGAGCTCTTAAAAGCAGTTCACAAAGCCAGCAAGAATTAACTCCTACTGGACTGGAGAGCAGTGAAGCTAATACAGCCAACGCCCCAGTCAGGTTAAGCAACTAATCTCAGGTCGTATGTCATCTCTGTGGTGGGAATAGAGTCCGACAACGCCATGGCAAATTTATCAAACAGTGTAGTGTAGAGCACAGTGGTAGTCGTGGGCCAGGTAGTCATCTCCTGCTCCCTGGCACGCTACATGAAAGGGGGGCCCTGGTTGGGTGTGAGGACTAGTGCTAGATAGGCGATAAGCCTTTCCCAGCCACATGATGCCGATGACTACAGTCCCTGACAAAAGTTCTGTCGCTTATCTATGTTATGTAAATAAAAGCTTATAACCTGACTTTAAATTCATCCATTGGTTTCATAGATTACTCTTTTGGAAGCTGAAATGCTCCCAAATTTGGTTTAGGTTATGAAAATAAAGTTGCTGCATAGCTGAAATATTGATCATTTAAAGAACACAGAAAGGTCAGATTTTGGCAAGACAAAAGTTTTGTCGCCTTCTCATATAATACACCCAATCCTAGTTTACATCCTCACCTGTGCTCACTAATTGGAAGGGTTTCAGCTTTCAAAAGAGTAATTTATTAAACCAATGGATGAATTTAAAGTCAGGTTATAAGCTTTTATTTACATAACATGGATAAGCGACAGAACTTTTGTCAGGGACTGTTCAGCTGCCCTGGACCAGATGGTAAGCAGTTAAATGAGGGAGACGACCAGTTCTTAACAAACGGTACTTTACTGTAAAAACACTTGATGGCAACTATATACAAGTGATAGTGGGTACATAACTTCTCAAACATTTCTTCATTATCACAGAGCATCTCCATACACATTCTCATTACTTCTTCAGCCTCACTTGTTCCTGCCTCCAATAACTTCACTTGTTTCACAACTACCCAGCTCAGCACCACAGTACAGTAAGGGAAAGTCATCTCCTCCCGGGGTTTCACGTCTTATTCTTCTCTTAAAGGGATTGTTTTGCTAATATGGCTGGACTCAGCTTCAAGCTTTCTGATGCTTAGGGAACTCCCACCCAGGGCACTCACTTCCTCTCACATTCTGTTCCATCCTGTCCTGTGACCTCTAAGAGTTTAAGAGACCTATCTCCACTCAGTCACTAGTTCATCAGTCAGTCCTCTGACCTAACTCCAAAAAATCACTCTGAAATTCGGTCACTCTCTCTCTTCTCGGTACGCTGAATCTTGCTATCCGATATCTCAGTCTCCTCTCAGTCTATGGACACCCACGTTATGCGGCTCTGTTTACTGAGAAGAACTCAGGTCTGTCTTTGTCCCACACTGGGCCCCACCTGATGTTCTGACAGTAAACTCTACACCATCTCCTCACCTAGCCCTTTCACTTTGGGCTAATCCAAACATATACACTGTGCAGAATTATTAGGCAAATGAGTATTTTGATCACATGATACTTTTTATACATTTTGTCCTACTCCAAGCTGTATAGGCTTGAGAGACAACTACCAATTAAGTAAATCAGGGGATGTGTACCTCTGTAATGAGGAGAGGTGTGGTGTAATGACATCAACACCCTATATAAGGTGTGCTTAGTTATTAGGCAACTTCCTTTCCTTTGGCAAAATGGGTCAGAAAAGACGGGCTCTGAAAAGTCCAAAATTGTGAGATGTCTTGCAGAGGGATGCAGCAGTCTTGAAATTGCCAAACTTTTGAAGCGTGATCACCAAACAATCAAGCGTTTCATGGCAAATAGCCAACAGGGTCGCAAGAAGAGTGTTGGGCAAAAAAGGCGCAAAATAAATGCTCATGAATTGATGAAAATCAAGCGTGAAGCTGCCAAGATGCCATTTACCACCAGCTTGGCCATATTTCAGAGCTGCAACGTTACTGGAGTATCAAAAAGCACAAGCTGTGTCATACTCAGGGACATGGCCAAGGAAAGGAAGGCTGAAAAACGACCACCTTTGAACAAGAAACATAAGATAAAACATCAAGACTGGGCCAAGAAATATCTTAAGACTGATTTTTCAAAGGCTTTATGGACTGATGAAATGAAAGTGACTCTTGATGGGCCAGAGGCTGGATCAGTAAAGGGCAGAGAGCTCCACTCCGACTCAGACGCCAGCAAGGTGGAGGTGGGGTACTGGTATGGGCCGGTATCAAAGATGAACTTGTGGGACCTTTTCGGGTTGAGGATGGAGTGAAGCTCAACTCCCAGACCTACTGCCAGTTTCTGGAAGACAACTTCTTCAAGCAGTGGTACAGGAAGAAGTCAGTATCGTTGAAGAAAAACATGATTTTCATGCAGGACAATGCTCCATCACATGCATCTAACTACTCCACAGCGTGGCTGGCCAGTAAAGGTCTAAAAGATGAAAAAAGAATGACATGGCCTCCTTGTTCACCTGATCTGAACCCCATAGAGAACCTGTGGTCCTTCATAAAATGTAAGATCTACAGGGAGAGAAAACAGTACACCTCTCGGAACAGTGTTTGGGAGGCTGGGGTGGCTGCTGCACGCAATGTTGATCGTAAACAGATCAAGCAACTGACAGAAATTATGGATGGTAGGCTGTTGAGTGTCATCATAAAGAAAGGTGGCTATATTGGTCACTAATTTTTTGGGGTTTTGTTTTTGCATGTCAGAAATGTTTATTTCTAAATTTTGTGCAGTTATATTGGTTTACCTGGTGAAAATAATAAAAACCAAATATATTCCCATCTCACTTGTTTAAATTGTCTAATAATTCTGCACAAACAGATATCTTCCTAAGATAGCCAAAAAAAACCACTCCAACTTCCAAAAATTTTAAGCTTTGATATTTATGAGTCTGTTGGGTTGATTGAGAACATAGTTGTTGATCAATAATAAAAAAATCCTCTAAAGTACAGCTTGCCTAATAATTCTGCACACAGTGTACAGGCAAACACTACAATGCATTATCTCACAATTCACATTACACATTACTAACACATCACATTATAGAGCTCAACAACAACATTGGTGTCATCAAGGGGTGACGTGAGCAATATGTCCATCTCATTTTGCTAAATATGATGGCTTTAAGACTGTCTATCTAAAATATGTAATAAATCCACCCCGTTTTTTTTTTTTTTTAAAGTTCCGTGTTTTACAATTTATAAAACTCATAGACCATTACCTTATCTGCAATCCTGAGGTCACATCCAGCTATAAGAAGCTTTTCCACCAAATCAGTGTTCTTAAGTTCAGAAACTAAATGCAAAGGAGTCTGTCGTCTCTATATTTGACAAAATAAAAATAAAAATGATGTGATACAGCGAAAAGGTGGGAGAGTGAAGTGGCCACTGATTGATGGCAGGGATCATAATAAGTCACACAAGAATATAATCTCGGGAGTAACAGTGCCGACATTGCTAGAAAAGCACCAGAGGTAAGTATAAAGGCCGCTTTACATGCCACGACATCGCTAGCGATGCCGCTAGCGATTGCACCCGCCCCTGTCGTTTGTGCGTCACGGGCAAATCGCTGCCCGTGGCAAACAATATTGCTGGTACGTGTCAGACGAACTTACCTTCCTAACGACGTCGCTGTGGCTGGCGAACAACCTCTTTTTTAAGAGGGATCTTCGTGCGGCGTCACAGCGACGTCATACAGCAGGCCACCAATAGAAGCGGAGGGGCGGAGAGCAGCCGCATGAACGTCACTCCCACCTCGTTGCCGGAGGACGCAGGTACGCTGTTGTTCGTCGTTCCCGGGGTGTCACACGTAGCGATGTGTGCTGCCTCAGGAACGACGAACAACCTGCGTCCAAAACGAGCAACAATATTTGGGTAACGAACAACGTGTCAACGATCAATGATTTGGTAAGTATTTTTGATCATTAGCAGTCGCTCGTACGTGTCACACGCAACGACGTTGCTAACGAGGGCGGATGTGCGTCACAAATTCCGTGACCCCAACGATATCTCATTAGCGATGTCGTTGCGTGTAAAGCGGCCTTTAGTGTTATTATTTTAAAAGAGGGAAAGATATTGAATGAGAAGGGCTTGTCTATGTAGGGGACAACCCTTTTAAAAATGAAAAAAGAAGAAAAAATGCCAGCTTACCAAGTAGATTCAAAGAATAGGCTGCTATTCCATATAGATGCTCAGCAACGGATAAATGGCAGAAGCTCTTGCCAACAATTGATATAGAAGAAGGATAGATCCAGCGAGCCAAATTTGTGATGAATAAAAAAATCTTTCTTTATTGCAAATGTAGATTAAAAAATCTTTTCAATAGCAGCATAATACATATACAGGCAGAGATGAAAAATTACTGCTGTAGAGCGCACTTGCCGTGCGCGCTACAGCAGTAATTTTTCATCTCTGCCTGTATATGTATTATGCTGCTATTGAAAAAATGTTTTAATCTACATTTGAAATAAAGAAAAAGATTTTTTATTCATCACAAATTTGGCTCGCTGGATCTATCCTTCTTCTATTTTAAAGGAAATCTATCACCCTTTTGAGTTTTTTAGTTATTAATATGGGCATACAGGTGGCATAAAGGAGAACTTAGCCATATCTGTATGCCTCCTGGATGATAGGTTGTTTTAGAAAAATCCTTTTTTATGTCTTCTATCTTCCGGCTATGGAGTATGCACTGCCCGGAAGATAAGCCTGCCTCCGGTCTTCATTATGCAGGTTTCCTCCTCCCCTTCTCTTCAGAGATCCTATGACATCAGGTGTGCAGCTGGAAAAGCCGTGCATGTGCATTCTACCTGCCATTTCTCACCCTGCACTGTAAAGTTGTAGCGGCTCTGCGGCGCCTGCACGCATCAAAATTGAAGACTGCCCACGGAAGTGCACAGTCTTCAATTTTGCTGTGCGCAGGTGTGTCACCCAGGGAAGGGGGTACTCGGTCCTGGGCGGTTGCAAATGGGAATGTCACTTCAGGTGGCCGTTGCTCGTTCCCGTGCCTTGGGGATGCTTAATAAAAAGGGGAGTATTTACAGGGGATAATAGAGTTAATGTTCGTGACGCCACCTGTGGGTTGCGGTTAAGAATGGAGAACCACTGCTACTCAACGTGGGTACTCCCAGGGATGGTGATAGTGGCAGCTATGGTAGTAGGCCCTCCGCAGGTAGGGCTGTGCCTGGGAGATGTATGGGGTATAATGATGGAGACCACACCAGGTTAACTTTAACAGTCTATACTCACATGGACCCTCGGTTTGCTGGTTCCAGTCCCAGGAGTATCAGTGACCCAGGTTGCTCTATCCCCAGCACTCTCTGTAGATTGAGTCCCCATAGCATGGAGCGTTTGGGAACCCAGACTGTTCCTTTTGGGCTACAGTCTCCTTCTCCGTATGGCGGGCAGTGCGGACCCTGCGGGGAGGTAAGTGTCCGAACCCTGATCCTAGTTTACTGCTGATGCCCCTGGATTATTTGGTTCGATGAAGTCCATGAAGGTATCCTCACCGTGCAGGTGTTTATTAAACTGTTTGAAACTTGACATTTGAACTAGGGCCCTGTGCCTCATGCATGCTCATGTCCCAGCGGTATCCGGTACCCGTCCTGGCGACCTCTTTCCTGTGCCCCTGGGGTCACCGTTACACGGACCCAGCTCAGGCACGTCTGCACACCTTTTGTGTGTGCTCCCTCCTTCTCGACTCCTCTCTGACTGACTGACCCCTCCCACCAGGCTGGCTATACCCAGAGACTCGTTCCCGTGGCGACCATCCCCTTACATGGTTAACCCTTTATGCCCAGTGTGGAGAGGAGAACTAGGATTTAGATGTGTGTTGGTGGAACCGGCACTATTACTCCAGGTTCCAGGGGGTAGGTCCTGCATCCCCAAGAGGATGCAGTTCCTTGTAGTGCCCTAAGGCTTTCAGGGGCGATACACAGGCGCCAGGGAGTCACTGCTTCTTCACAGTGTATGGGAGAGACGACAGGTAGAATGCACATGAACGGGATATCCAGCTGCACACCTGATGTCACAGGATCTCTGAAGAGAAGGGGAGGAGGAATCCTGTATAATGAAGACCGGAGCAAGCTCTTATCTTCCGTAACCCCATAACCAGGAAGATAGAAGATATAAAAAAAGATTTTTCCAAAACGACCCCTCATCCAGGAGGCATATAGGTATGGTTAAGTTCACATTAATGCCACCTGTATGCCCATATTAATAATTACAAAAAAAATCAAAAGGATGAGATTCCCTTTAAGATGTTGTGCTCTGTATAGCACTGACTGCAGAGATCTGTTTCTGTAAATCAGTGTTACATTTTGTTCTCTCACGCTTTTGTCAATACCTAATCTCCAAATTAGTCAAAACTATTGTCTCAGGAGAGCTTTCTGCAGCCTTAGCTGTGGCTGTATTTTATGTAGGGTGCAGAGGTAATGGGGTCATATTTCTTAGAAACTTAGAACAGTTGTTAAAACAAAAAAAAATAGAACGTTGAGCCACTTATGGTAAACTTTAATTCCCTTTAAAGAGGACTTGTGGCCTAGTTGTATGAAAATTATATAAACCGTAATATAGTCATTTTAGAGCATCTTTTCCTAGAACTCTACCATTCTTCTGTTACTTATGCTAGAAATAATATTAGTTGGATGTGACCCCAAACAGTGATAATGCCCAATCATTGCTGCCAGTTTCAAACTGTGCAGGGACACAACTTATTATAAGACAAATAATAACACCCAGTTCTCTTTTTTTTTTATATTTCTAGGAAGAATAACAAATGGGAAATCACAGAGAAAGATTTAGGAGGAAAAATGAGGGGTGCGTCTTAAAATCCGAATATAGTTTACTGGGGGGTGGTGAAGGAGGCAGGGTTAATGCTATGCAGTGTGCTGCCCTTGCTGGTCTGTGTGGTGCTGTTCGGTGCATCGGGCGGCGTGGCTCTGCACTGTGCAGGGCTGGTGACGTGGCTCTGCTCTGTGCAGGGCTGGTGACGTGGCTCTGCTCTGTGCAGGGCTGATGACGTGACTCTGCTCGGTGCAGGGCTGGTGACGTGGTTCTGCTCGGTGCAGGGCTGGTGACGTGGTTCTGCTCGATGCAGGGCTGGTGACGTGGCTCTGCTCTGTGCAGAGCTGGTGACGTGGCTCTGCTCTGTGCAGGGCTGGTGACGTGGCTCTGCTTTGTGCAGGGCTGGTGACGTGGCTCTGCTCTGTGCAGGGCTGGTGATGTGGCTCTGCTTTGTGCAGGGCTGGTGACGTGGCTCTGCTCTGTGCAGGGCTGGTGACGTGGCTCTGCTCTGTGCAGGGCTGGTGACGTGGCTCTGCTCTGTGCAGGGCTGGTGACGTGGCTCTGCTTTGTGCAGGGCTGGTGACGTGGCTCTGCTTTGTGCAGGGCTGGTGACGTGGCTCTGCTCTGTGCAGGGCTGGTGACGTGGCTCTGCTCTGTGCAGGGCTGGTGACGTGGCTCTGCTCTGTGCAGGGCTGGTTACGTGGCTCTGCTCTGTGCAGGGCTGGTGACGTGGCTCTGCTTTGTGCAGGGCTGGTGACGTGGCTCTGCTTTGTGCAGGGCTGGTGACGTGGCTCTGCTCTGTGCAGGGCTGGTGACGTGGCTCTGCTCTGTGCAGGGCTGGTGACGTGGCTCTGCTCTGTGCGGCAGGCGGTCATTCTGAAGATGCTCTGAATTTGGTCTTTTCTAATCTTATAATCCGGTGCGTTTTATAAAACAAAAAATACGATAATTTTATCACTATTAATCTACAAAGTTCAAATGTGTTTAAGTACTGTACATATTTGCACTCTAAATAACAGAAGAATTCTAATGCAAGGACTCATTGACAATTAGTTGATCTCATCCCTTTGTCAAAAAAGGTGTTGCTATGTATTCTGACATTGTCAGCCATGATTGAACATTGACAGGCAGAATAGTGACACACGTTAATTAACACGTTAGTCCCAACTTCAAAATAAGGAGCATCACTCAGTTTAGACACCTACAACTTTGTCTCCAGATTTCAACTCAGGAGATACTTACAGTGTATTTATGCATATTAATAAATTCAATAAACTCTTTTAGGATAAAACCCAAAACTTTATTAAACAATCAGATATACAAATATTAAAATAAACAGGGAGACACACCTTGTTGAAGGACGAATATAAGCCCCTATTCTATACACACATCAGTATTATTAGTCAGATAAAATACAAAGATCACTAATTTTAGCTCTTATTAATACATCCAGTAAATTACTGTTAATAGAGGATCAATATTGTTACCTAGGTATTAGTGCTATACAACTGCAATATACTGCTATTTCTGTAAATTGTTGTATCACCAATATGCCATAGCTCAAAATCTTAAGTAGTGCACATCATTGTTACCCGTGATTTGGCAACAGCCAACAATATAAATATGTGTCCTCAATAGTCTATATATAGATATACCAATGAGTGCATCATAAAAAAAAAAAACATTTTTGGACAATACTGGGGAATATATTATGTCAAACCAAAAGGCAAGTATGTTATTTAAATTATTGCCTACATATATATGCCATTGCTCTTAACAGTCGGCTATATGCAGCGCTCAAAAGAAGATATTACCACATTACAATAAGTGATCTAAAGCTGTCATACACCTCAAGATTAATTCAATTCACCTGCAAAATGAAATGTCATAGCATGCACATAGTCAGAGGCATAGATAGCAGTGCATCAGAAAGATTTTTTCATTATATCCATACAGACACCGCGTTACCATCGCGTTTAGCCCAGGTGCATAATATACACCTATTGTAGTTCTTTAAACACATAGATAGATCAGTTGTTGTCACACACGCCTCTTTCTGAAGAAGCATTAGTGAAACGTGCGTCAAAGGTGGAAGGACGGGCTGCCCCACACTCAGGTAAATGAATTTATGTCAGTTTGCTTTCTGGTATATGTGCTTAATAAATTATACATCTTTGCTATTCAGCAAATACTGCTTCCACCATAGGCACACTTGTTTAAATTAATTTGTACCACTAGATATATGTGTGCGCTTAATGTGCACTTATATGTGTGCACTTATTGACTATGAACAGGTGTGTTCGGTACACCCCAATTGAATGCGACAGCAGCTAGCTTTGTTCATTGCAGCATTGGCTATGCTTGTGATTATATGTATGTTATAAATTTATAAGTGATTAAGCAGCGTGGATGTGCATTGGGAATATAAATTATATGCAGCTGGGCTGCAATTGTGTGATTATAGACGAACATATGTTTCTAAATTAAAAAAATCCTGTGAGATTCTGAGGATACCATAGGTTAAATATAAATTAATATACTGAATATTTCTAAAAAAATACCTATAAGTATACATATGTACCAATATCCAAAGATGCACATCCATGGTGCGATATAAGTTTTGTCTGCAATACTTATATATACTTTTGTAACTTTTAGGGCGGTAGATGCGCATGGTGTGAGTGCACCGATGACAGTGCACCGATTCTAGTATATGCCCAATGGAATGTTATATTATATATAACAACTGATCTATCTATGTGTTTAAAGAACTACAATAGGTGTATTTTATGCACCTGGGCTAAACGCGATGGTAACGTGGTGTCTGTATGGATATAATGAAAAAATCTTTCTGATGCACTGCTATCTATGCCTCTGACTATGTGCATGCTATGACATTTCATTTTGCAGGTGAATTGAATTAATCTTGAGGTGTATGACAGCTTTAGATCACTTATTGTAATGTGGTAATATCTTCTTTTGAGCGCTGCATATAGCCGACTGTTAAGAGCAATGGCATATATATGTAGGCAATAATTTAAATAACATACTTGCCTTTTGGTTTGACATAATATATTCCCCAGTATTGTCCAAAACATTGGTTTTTTTTTTATGGTGCACTCATTGGTATATCTATATATAGACTATTGAGGACACATATTTATATTGTTGGCTGTTGCCAAATCATGGGTAACAATGATGTGCACTACTTAAGATTTTGAGCTATGGCATATTGGTGATACAACAATTTACAGAAATAGCAGTATATTGCAGTTGTATAGCACTAATACCTAGGTAACAATATTGATCCTCTATTAACAGTAATTTACTGGATGTATTAATAAGAGTTAAAAATTAGTGATCTTTGTATTTTATCTGACTAATAATACTGATGTGTGTTTAGAATAGGGGCTTATATTCGTCCTTCAACAAGGTGTGTCTCCCTGTTTATTTTAATATTTGTATATCTGATTGTTTAATAAAGTTTTGGGTTTTATCCTAAAAGAGTTTATTGAATTTATTAATATGCATAAATACACTCTAAGTATCTCCTGAGTTGAAATCTGGAGACAAAGTTGTAGGAGAACAGTGACACACGCCCAACTGCTAAACATCGAGTTGCAATTTAATAGTACATTTCAAGGAGGAATAACAGAAGAATACCCCAAATCAAAGGTCTAAGAAAAAATGCTCCAGAATATTTACTTCAATAGGAATGTAAGTGTTTACAAAAACAGAAATGTCCGGGGCGTAGACAGTTCCTCTTCATGAATTACCGTTAGAATTTGTCTACCTAATGTAATTAAGAATACCAAAGCCAATTATTAAGGATTCTAAACGTGAAGGAGAAGTTTTGCGTCTAGAAAATAATTTGCATAATCACCCTCTTAAAGGAAATTTTTCAGTAGGATCTACCCCCCTAAGACGCCTATATGGGCATGTACAGTATATCGCAAAAGTAAGTACACTCATCACATTATTATATCTTTTCATGGGACAACACTGAAGATATTAAACTTTGATACACTGTACAGTAGCCAGTGTGCAGCTTGTATAACCGTGTAAATTTGTTGCCATCTATATAACTGAACACACAGCCATTAATGTCTAAACTGCTGTAAACAAAAGTGAGTACACCTCATACGTTAAAATGGCCCAAAGGTATCCAAAGTATCAATATGTTGTGTGGCCACCATTATTTATAACCACTTCCTTCATTATCTTGGGTTTGGAGATCACCGGCGCTTCACAGGAGCCACTGGATCCTCTTCATCCTCCATGACAACATCTCGGAGCTGGTGGATGTTAGAGACTCTGCGCTCCTGCACCTTCCATTTGAGGATACCCTACAGATGCTCAATAGGGTTTAGCAAGGAAAATCTCATCTTGGTGGTGTGTTTGTCGTCGTTCTAGTGTTGGAATATGCCTGTGGCCCAATTTCCAAAGGGAGGGGATCATGCTCTTCTTCAGTATGTCACAGTACATGTTGGCATTCATGATTCCATCAATGCACTGTAGCTCCCCACAGCCGGCAGCACTCTGGCAGCCCCAAACCATGACACTCCCACGCCAATGCTTGACTGTAAGTAAGACACACTTGTCTTTATACTATTTACCTGGTTGCCGCCACACCCGCTTGACACCATCTGAACCAAATACTTTTATCTTGGTTTCATCAGGGCACAGGACATGTTTCCAATAATCCATGTCCTTAGTCTGCTGATCTTCAGAAAACTGTTTGTGGGTTTTCTTGGGTATCATCATTAGTAGAGGCTTCCTTCTGGGATGACAGCCATGCAGATCAAGTGCGGTGATAACACCAAATGTAACGCAACTGCTCGCCATGCACACCTTGTAACATTAATGAGATTTATGACACTGGGAAATGAAAATGGCTAATTGAGCACAATTTGGCCATTTTCACTTAGTGGTGTACTCACTTTTGTTGCCAGTGGTTTAGACACTAATGGCCGTGTGTTAAGTTATTTTGTGGCCACACCAAATTTACACTGTTATACAAGTGACACTTTCTACTTTACCTTGTATGAAAGTGTCATATTCTCAGTGTTGTCCCATGAAAAGATATAAAATATTTACAAAAATGTGAGGGGTGCACTCACTTTGTGATATACTCCAGGTCATAGGAAGCTGAATAAAATTATACCTTGATATCTGCAATCCAATGTCTTATTACAGAGAAATCCACAATTTTCTTAAAGATAAATAAGCTGTTAAGGGGAGTTACAGCATAAAGTGAGGTGTCAGAGTGTGATGCCCTCACTTAGATTTAACCAAACTGGTGCTTGTTGTGTTTGTAATGAGACAGGGCTCACCTCTGCTGTACTTTGTTGGTTATAATATGGCACAGCTCTGCAGCAGAGCTGATAGCACTATAACTGAACAACTGTACATGCAAATGTGTTTGCAACAAGAGAAACTTGTTCTTGCGGTACTGTGTTTTCATCTTAGTGCAGATTTGTGTGATTATGATAGCAAAGTATCAGTCATTACATGTCTCACACTGGTAACGCCTTACTTCATTTAAAATAAGCTCTGGAGGCTGATTCTCAGGGAGATAAAGTGTCCGGCTCATAGATCTTTACAGCTCATTTAGATGTTAAGAAAAACTGGGATTTCTCTGGAATAAGAAATTGGATCGCAGATATCAAGATATAATTTTTTTAACTTCCTATAACCTGCATGGGGTAGGAGGGTGAAGAGGGTTAATCCTACAGATAGATTCAATTTAACCCAGATTAGGCAATACTTACCACATTGACAGCGTTAATATCATATCCAGTCTCCATGAGAACATCTACAATATCCATATGGTCATTGAGAATGGCTAAGTGGATGGGGGTATGCTTATCCTGAAAGTGCAAATAATACATAAATAGATTAAGTCAATGACAAGTATCTAGAGACCGCCTATTTGAAAAGACCACCCCCGATTTAAACTATATTTTACCTTGATACAGTTTTAATTGACAGTTATTCTATGTCCCACCTCATTGAGAGGACTGCTACACTTTATTTCACTGCAAATTGGAATTATTGTCTCAAAGTTTTGACTTATTTGTCTTCAGAAGTCACTCAGTTTGAGACACCATAAAACTCCAAAAATGATCAAGAAAAGTTGTTTTGTTGGTACAAGATGAGATATCCACTACATTTTGCTAGAAAGGTTTTCATTTGCTGCTTCAGAACCTAAAAAGTGTATCTGTATACAAGTCTTTTATTGATCTAAAACGAAGGGGAGTATGGGAAACACGGGACTGTTAAATTTTGGGGAAATGGGCAAAGGGAGTAATTAAAGGGAACCGGTCAGCAGAAATTTTGCACTAAACCTAAAAGATTCCCCCTCTGCAGCTCCTGGGCTGCATTCTAGCAAGGTTCCTGTTGTTGTTGTCCCCCCTTTTAGACCAAAATAAATACTTTATAAAGTGTTACCTTTTCGTATGCAAATCTTGTTAATCGTACACGGGGGCGGGCTGTCTGGTGTCCATTATCCTGCCTCCTGCTGCTTTACGCCGTCCCCCATCGCGCTTGCGCCGTTCCACTCTAGCGGGACTGTGCACTGTGCACAGTGTGACCGCTGGTGATGTGTTGCGCAGGCGTGAGATAATGGGTGGCGCTGTGATTTTCATCAGCAAGTACTCGCCCATAATCTCGTGCCTGCGCTTTCCTCTCTGCCTCCACCGTTCTGTGCAAGCACTGGCCAGATGACCCCACCTCACCTCTTACCAAGATGGTAAGATGGTCAGTCCCGCTAGAGTGGCACGGCGCATGCACGAGACCTCGGGCGCACTGGGCGGCGTCATGAGGTATGAAATAGAGCGAAGGGGAACGGCGTAAAGCAGCAGGAGGCAGAATAACGTACACCAGACAGCCCGTCCCCCTGTACGATTAACAAGATTAGCATACGAAAAGGTACCACTTTATAAAGTATGTATTTTGGTCTAAAAGGTGGGACATTAACAACAGGAACCTTTCCAGAATGCAGCCCAGGAGCTGCAGAAGGGGAAACTTTTAGGTTTAGTGCAAAATTTCTGCTGACTTGTTCCCTTTAAACTGTTTAGAAATAAAAATACACTATATGGACAACATGAAGAATATTGGATACATATTAATTCCATGTCACAATGCATTTATAATGAAAGGGTGTAAAATGTAAAATAAATTCCATATTAATTACTATTATTCCCTCCAAAGATATTCCTACACATAGAATATCGTCTCAAGGATATATTTTCTCTGATACTACTGCTTTTCCCTATCTGGTGTGTTCCATACATGCGCAGACTCACAACAGTATATTATAATAATAAAATATTATATACAGGTAAACTATATCTTTGTTTTATAAGTTTATTTGCTACCAAAGCTACACTTAATTCACAATATAATACTAGCACATGTCAATACATATATGAAGCAATATCAAATACATATACTAATTTATACCCAATTACAATACAATAAAACACCAGTAAATATGTTCACTAATACACAATTAAACCCACAATTACCAAATAATACTGTATATTATCCAAGTTGGCTAAAACACACACAATTACAGCCCACCCAAAACTAACACTATCCCTATATGGGGTTACAGGGATATTAGAATTACAGGTAAAGTATGGGTGGTTGATAGTCATGTGTTGATCATCTTTCATGTTGGTCCAAAAGTAAAGAGGCACGAGAGCTCACAGGAAGTGTGATCGGCTTATCTAGGGGGGCTGTGCCATGATTTCTTTCCCCTACCATTTGCTGAAAACTGATGTAACGTGGGCATGTGCATTGCCATGTGTTGGAGAAGACTCTTCCCATCCTGGTTGAGGCCTCAGATGGCTCAAACTGGTTTTCCAGCAAATGGCTTCTCTTTGTCTACCCCCTCCAGCACATGTGGTAGAGGGAACGGGAGATATCCTTCTACAACTTCTACAAAGGTCCATACTTAAAGTTTAATGACATAAGGATCAGTCCGAATCTATCTTCCTCGGGGGGCCCCTGAGGAATATAGATTCAAAACATACGTTGGGTTTTTAACCCATCCTGGCACTGGCACTGGTATACTTATGGGTAAGTCCGGATCATGAATGACTTATCGTTGTTAGTCATATGATTATTGAAAATGGTGGATCTAGTTAGGTTGTTCTGAATGGGCTACATTGGGTTTTGTTTGCTATTTTAGCATCACCTAGTGGCCCCTTGAGATACTTTATGCACCTTCCTATTAAATTGACTTTGAGACCATATGAGGATTATTTCAGGGACTTTTACCCCCTACTCTATACGTTATAATTTTAGTGCTGAGGTGTCGTTCCTTTGCAGGGCCCTTTTTTTCTCAGCATCCTCACATTCTCTTGTCATTTCTTAGTAACATTTTTTGTATGATATTTTATAATGTAAGCTCCACATATATTCTATTCATTATGAGCTCTTCTGTCTGTGTATAATTCAAATAAAATTGTTGTTGCATTTATTGACGGGACTCAATACATTGTTTATATGTATGTATGGTGGTGGTATGGTGAGAGTTGGCATGAAAAACTCCATATCAACTTTTTGAATTAAACTATTACAAAGGGTCATTCCCATCTTCAAGATCCTATCCCAATATTTATTAGGTGTAATAATAATAATTTTAGCAAATACCTCCAATTAGAAATGTAGTAGAATTCTCCTGATATAGCCATAGCTCTTACCTTATGTGCAGGACATTGCAGTTAAGGTATAAGATGGTTACGTCCATTCATATAGTGACAGTTACTTAGTTGTTCATGGTCATAAACATTGATACCTAAGCTGCAATGCCCTGCACATGAGGTAAGAAACATGGCTATATCAGGAGAACTATACTACATTTCTAAGTGGAGATATTTGCTAATATTTTTACACCTACTACATATTGGGACATAATCTTGGAGATGGCAATACGCTTTTAATTTTTCCTTTGAATATGTAGTCACATATTAGGCATGCATAGCACAATATTCCAATGTCAAGAGGGTGTAACCATTTTTTTCCAGTACAGTAGTCCTTTAATCTTTATCTTGCCTGTTTAGATGGCCACTGGATGTGGAAACAGAGTTGACTGCTTATTTGTGCTACTCTATTTACTCACTTTTATGGGGGTCAAGGAAGTAGCCACACACAGCTCTGTTTATTTATAACCATTTACTACATCTTCACCCCACCAATGTAAATGGGACTGAGCTGCAATACCAGGCACCACCACTAGTGAAAGTACTGAGCTGTAAAGGCATATAGTGCTCACCAATGCATAGGGAGGGGTCCCTTTAAAGACAATCTGTCACAAGTTTTTTGCTCCCCCATCTGAGAGCAGCAAAATGTAGAGAGAGAGACCCTGATTCCAACGATGTGTCACTTACTGATCTGTTTGCTGCCATTTTGATAAAAATCAATGTTTTCTCTGCTGCAGAATGAGCGACGATCAACGAGCGCAAAAACATGCAAAATCGTTGCTCGTTGACACGTCGTTCATTTCCATAATATCGGTGCTGCTGCAGGTACGATGTTTGTCGTTCCTGCGGCAGCACACATTGCTATGTGTGACGCCGCTGGAACGACAAACATCTCCTTACCTGAGTCCACCGGAAAAGGAGGAAGGAAGAAGGTGGGCGGGATGTTCTGGCCGCTCATCTCCTCCCCTCCTTTTCTATTGGACAGCGGTTCAGTGACGCTGCTGTGACGTCGCTGTGACGCTGAACGAACCGCCCCCTTAGAAAGGAGGCGGTTCGCCGGTCACAGCGACGTCGCAGAGCAGGTATGTGTGTATGACGCTGCCATAGCAATAATGTTCGCTACTGCAGCGATCACCACATATCGGCCATACGACGGGGGCGGGTGCAATCGCGCTCGACATCGCTAGCAAATGCTAGCGATGTCGCAGTGTGTAAAGCCCGCCTAAGGAGCCCATTAAGTGACATCACTGGAATCAGGATCTCTGTCCCTACATTATGCTGATTTCAGTTAGGTGGCAAAAACCTGGTGAAATTGAAAATAGTCCAGCTCACCACATGTTCTGGCGTTAAATCATCCGACGCCATGGAAGCGCAAGATCCCACTGCTGTTGTCAGCGTGCATATTGGCAGATGAAGGAAAGGAACCAGCTTCCAGAAAAATATTCCAATAAAATCCACTTCTTTAATAAATTCTTAAAATAGTACAAAATAGTAGATCTCACATGAAAAAAGACAGGAGTCACAACCAGCACTGCACACCAGACACGTTTCGATCAGAAGCTGATCTTAGACTTGGTGAGTATGTGAATAGGTCGCCACACCAACGTAAATGCATCACATTCATTATGGATGATTGGTGACATAAAGCTGTTTGGATTTTTTCCTTTAACACACAATTACCGCATGGTTTAAATTCGAAAAGTGAAGTTATGCTTCATTATTAAATGATGACATTTTCATGTGTCGCGGGGTGATATCATTGGCATTTTCATTATTTCTGTTCATCCAGATGGTATTTTATGAATAGTTTTATTTATTTGTGTTTGTGCAATCTTTTTATATAGGTTTTTCCTCACACATGTCACTAATCATCCATAATGAATGTGATGCATTTAAGTGACCTATTCACATGCTCACCAAATCTAAGATCAGTTTCTGATCGAAACGCATCTGGTGTTCAGTGCTGGTTGTGACTCCTGTCTTTTTTCATATGAGATTTACTATTTTGTATGATTTTACGAATTCATTAAAGACGTGGATTTTATTGGAACATTTTTCTGGAAGCTGGTTCCTTTCCTTCATTTGGCAAAAACCTGGTGACAGATTCATTTTAATAGCTGATTGAGAGGGTGCAGAGACTGGGGGGGGGATGATTCATCGCTCTACACCAGACTTGATGGAGAAGAAAAGGCGACAAATTCATTAAGAAGCACATACCATTTACTGAATTTGGTGATTTTTTTTGAGTGGCGTGTGCCATTGACAGAATTGCTTCTCCAGTCGAGGACTGGATTAACATTTGTAGCTTTAAAAACTCCAAAGCACTTTCATTAATTTGTTGATCAGGCATGATCACGCCCTGCTCCTCCCTGGCTCCTCATCAGCTCAGCCCATTTAGGCGGAACTGATCCAAAGTGGTGTGAAAATGCCAAAACTTGCAATTGTTTTGCGCATCTCCACTCTGTGTAAAAAAATTGCAATTTCTCAAAGCTTGTATGCCACTTCTGTGGCGTAAAAGCTTCCATGAATTGACCCCTAAGTCCCTTACAAATCTATTATTGATAGCTTAAGAATAGGCCATCATTTTTCAAGATTTAGGTAACCCATAAAAGGTAGCAGCAAAGATGAATCTTTAATTTCAAAAGTCATTGTATTCATAATATGTTTCCTTAAGGGGGAGCAGAAAGATGGAATGGACTTGCTCTGTTTGTCACCTGTACAGGGACAAGTTGCCCTTTTTATGGTACTTTGGCTTGATAATGACCATCTGTGTCCTTTTTAGTTTGTCTAAGAAAAGGACTTATGACACATCTTAGCATTCTAATGTGAACAGATGCAAACTGAATAGAAACATAGTAACAAAAAGGAGACAGTTGCACTCTGCAGTGCAAATACATGTGGAACAATGAATATGGGAACATAGTCATGCATTACTGCTATGAAAAACATGTAAAAATTGAGATACTTAGCACACAAAATTGGCCAGATTATGTGAGCCCAACAGCCAACAGCAAAGCGAACTCATTTTTGTTGGGTCCCTATTAAACTAATGCTTCTCTTTGGGTTAAAAAAAAAACACAGAAAAAAAGAAGATGTCCAGCTCTTCAGGCAAAGAAAATATATTTTCGAATATGTAAAGTGCTTAAGTGATTTAAACATCTGTTGTGCTAATCAGCATTTGCATATAAACTCTGTAGCGCCGTCTCTCCAGCATCATGATTAAGGGTGTGTTTTCACCTGAAACGCGTAGTGCTGGTCATGTCATTCTCTGTGTCTGCATGATGAAATAAAGATGTGATTCTTTGCCTGAAGAGCTGGACATCTTCTTTTTTTCTGCAATTCATTGGGCTGTGGCAGTGCCTGTCCGTGCTCCAGGACGGAATCGGGATTGAGCTTTTATACGGTGAGCTGATTCATACAAAATGGATATTTAAAAAAAAAACCCTACATTTTATAGGCGGACAGGAACCTGCAAATGGAGAATTAAATGTGCTCCTGTTCACATTAGAAAAATAGGATGTGCCATCAGTTTTTTTTTTTTTAAGATTACAGGGTTATGCTTTCTGATTGAGCACTCCTGCTCTTCACCCTTCAGCGATTTTAATTCTCCATTTACAGGTTCCTGTCCACCCATAAAATGTAGGTTTTTTAACCCAAAGAGAGGCATTAATGTAGGCAGGGACCCAACAAAAAGAAGTCGCCTTGCCACTGGCTGTTGGGCTCATAAAATCTGGCCCATTTTGTGTGCTAAGTACCTCAATTTTTACATGTTTTTCCATAGCAGTAATGCATGTCTATATCCTCATATTCTTTGTTAACATATTTTAGCACTACAGAGTGCAACGGTCTCCTTTTTGTTACTTTTTAGTTTGTCTCACACATTACAAGGTTGATAATTGAGGAACACTCCCGTGCCTTGGGTATATCTTGCTGGATTTTCTAGGTGGTTTTGGTGAAGAGTTGCCACAAAGTCAGAAAGGAAGTGATGTGGTCCACAGGAATCATGTAAACATTTTTTTTAAACTTCTGACATATTATTTTTGCTCTCCTTTTCAAACCATTTAACTTTTTACTTAGCATCCCACTTGGATTTCTCCATTATGACTTACGTAATCTAACGTTAATGCTTAGATTCATAGTACAATACTAATACACAAACTTGGCCCTATCTTGGATCTCTTCATACCTAACCGACCGAACTTTCAGCATCTCTCACTCATCCCACCCTCTATCCATTGGTGTCCCCCAAGGCTCAGTTCTTGGACCCCTGCTGTTCTCCATCTACACCTTCGGCCTGGGACAGCTCATAGAGTCCCATGGCTTTCAGTATCATCTCTATGCCGATGATACGCAGATCTACCTCTCTGGACCTGACATTACCTCCTTACTAACCAAAATCCCACAATGTCTGTCTGCTATTTCATCCTTCTTCACTGTGCGATCCTAAAGCTTAACATGGATAAAACAGAATTCATTGTCTTTCCTCCTCGTCATTCAACTCTTCCACCAAGCCTATCCATCAAAGTTGATGTCTGCTCACTCTCCCCAGTCTCACAAGCTCGTTGCCTTGGAGTAACCCTCGACTTTGCTCTATCCTTCAAGCCGCACATCCAAGCCTTCTTCACCTCATGCCGACTACAACTCAAAAATATCTCCCGGATCCGTGCTTTCCTTAACCAAGAATCAGCGAAAACATTAGTACATGCCCTCATCATCTCACGTCTCGACTACTGCAACCTCCTGCTCTCTGGCCTCTCTTCCAATACCCTGGCACCCCTTCAATCTATCCTGTACTCTGCAGCCCGCTTAATCCACCTCTCCCCTCGCTATTCCCCAGCCTTGCCACTCTGCCAATCCCCTCACTGGCTTCCCATTGCCCAAAGACTCCAGTTCAAAACATTAACCATGACCTACAAAGCCATCCACAACCTGTCTCCTCCCTACATTTGTGACCTAGTCTCCCGGTACCTACCTGCACGCAACCTCAGATCCTCAAAAGATCTCCTTCTCTACTACTCTTCCCACGATAGCATACAAGATTTCTCCCGTGCCTCCCTCATACTCTAGAACGCTCTACCCCAGCATATCAGATGCTCTCCTACCGTGAAAAGCTTCAAGAGGAACCTGAATACCCACCTCTTCCGACAACCCTACAACCTACAATACCCCTCAGTCCAGAACACCTCTGCACAACCAGCTCTGTCCTCACCTATTGTACCCTCACCCATTCCCTGTAGACTGTGTGACCTTGCGGGCAGTGTCCTCTCTCCACCTGTATCAGTCTGCTTTGGACTGTAAATGATTGTTGTACTAGTTTTTATGTATACCCTTTTTCACTTGTAAAGCGCCATGGAATTAATGGCGCAATAATAATAATAATAATAATACACCTTTTTTAAAATTTTTAGATTCAATAAACATTGACTTATAAAATATACTCGCTGTCTATCAGTATGACAGACAGTATTATAGTGACTATGATTACTTTAAATCTTAATTCAGGAATCAGTTTATTAATGGGAACCTGTCAGGTCTAATATGCACTCAGCACCACGAGCAGTTTTGGGTGCATATTGCTAAGCCCTGCCTAACAGTCCCTGTATACACTAGCAGAAATAAATAGATCTTTGGGAAAGGTATTTCTAAAGATCGTTTATTATATGCTAATGAGGTAGGGACTAGTCGCAAGGGCGTAAGTTCCCATGGTTAGTCAGCCCAAATAGCATGCTAGTATGCCCCTGTGGGCGTACTAACATGCTAATGAATGCATAGCGATGCGCACATACTTCACTCTTGATGGCCGGCATAGGATGGATGCACACTGCACATGATCTGGAGTCTCCGAGACACTAAATTGATGCTGGGTGTAAGTTTCTAATACAGCAATCCCAATTGATAGGTATAGTTAAGAGCATTAAAATAAATCCTTTATTAATTTTTCTAAAAGAGGAATCCACTCCCTCAAAAAAATTCTCAATTCACAAAGCCTTCACCATGTGTAATCCGTGCGTGCCCGTTTCATGCCGCTTTTAGAATATCATGGTGGAAGCCACTAGTTCAAAAACAACTGAATAAACCAACATAATAAACAAACACAATATGTTTATGCCAGATATGGATTTTTGGTCCAATTTGATAGAAAAAACGAAGGCATAAAAACTAAATAAACCTAACAAAAATTCACCATGTTCTTATAATGGTACTGACAACGGTCAGATATCGCATTATTGGTACATGTTAGGCATATAGCCAAATTGATTCAAAGACAGTGAACACACTAGTTTAAAAAACTAAATAAACCAACAAAAAAAACAAACACAATATGTTTATGCCAGATATGGATTTTTGGTCCAATTTTGATAGAAAAAACTAAGGCATAAAAACTAAATATACCTAACAAAAATTCATCATGTTCTTATAAATGGTACTGACAATGGTCAGATATCACTATTAGATAAGCATGTTAGGCATATAGCCGAATTGGTTCAAAAACAAAAAAACATACCAACGTAATAAACAAACACAAATTAATTATGCCAGAGTACGGACATTGGTCCGACTTAATAGAAAAACTAAGGCATAAAAAACTAAATATACCTAACAGAAAATTGCATCACTTGTTATATGATACTGACAGCGGTCAGATACCACACTTATGAACGAAATGTTAGGCATATAGCAGGAATGGTCTCACCAAATCCTTCCACAGATAGGGGGCAGGCAGTCTCTCCTTTTGGATTCCTGGGTTCAGTATGCTGGTCCGGCATTCACTCTCCCTGTCCAATCAGGAGGTCATAAAACAACAAATTACCTGCCACCCCAAACTCCCGTCCTAACAAGGACGGTCCACATCTAATGCAAGGTTGGACCCCTAGGCTGACCCTGTTACCGTCCCGACGCGTTTCGTCCACATTGACTCCTCAGGGGACATATTAGAGATACACCAGGTCCTCACTGCCAGCCCTCACATATCACAGATGTCAAAGGAAGCTGGCTCGTACATAATGGGGTCTTTTAAACATGGCGTTAATGTGGCTCCTCCAATCAGGAGGGACATCTCACCTGATGTTTTAATTACATTAGTATTATGTAGATAGTGATGTAATCCACTTAGTATTCGGCACATGTAGAGCAGCAATCCATGCAATCCCCCGCTCTATGTAAGAGTGACCGGGCTCTCAGCTAATGGAGTTTCAATGGGGCGGATACTATTATGTCTCCTTCTGGACATGCGCTCCTGGGGGCGTTCCCTTGGTGGAACGCCCGTGGAGCGCAAGCTTGGGGGACGGAATATGGAGAAGCAACCTCCGACGGAGATGGAGTAGGACCCTCCTCTTACCCATGAGCGGTCATTTCCGGGGGCGTTCCCCGGGTGGAACGCTCGTGGAACGCAAACCTGGGCGACGCAGGAGGAAATGCTGCTCTGAGTGGGAGAGGGAGAACCGCCCCCTCCCCTCTAGCCACGTGTCTCTGCGTGCTGGGGATTTCCTCTATGTGAGACGCCAGTGTATTATGGGTCAGATGACGTATTGAGGTGACGTATTGTGGAGGGGGAGGAGATGTTCTTCTCCTCCTATTACCTCTATCTATTGACAGTTGTGGGTGGTTTCTTTCTTGGGATGGAACGAACGCTGAGCAGCATGGATTGCTGCTCTACATGTGCCGAATACTAAGTGGATTACATCACTATCTACATAATACTAATGTAATTAAAACATCAGGTGAGATGTCCCTCCTGATTGGAGGAGCCACATTAACGCCATGTTTAAAAGACCCCATTATGTACGAGCCAGCTTCCTTTGACATCTGTGATATGTGAGGGCTGGCAGTGAGGACCTGGTGTATCTCTAATATGTCCCCTGAGGAGTCAATGTGGACGAAACGCGTCGGGACGGTAACAGGGTCAGCCTAGGGGTCCAACCTTGCATTAGATGTGGACCGTCCTTGTTAGGACGGGAGTTTGGGGTGGCAGGTAATTTGTTGTTTTATGACCTCCTGATTGGACAGGGAGAGTGAATGCCGGACCAGCATACTGAACCCAGGAATCCAAAAGGAGAGACTGCCTGCCCCCTATCTGTGGAAGGATTTGGTGAGACCATTCCTGCTATATGCCTAACATTTCGTTCATAAGTGTGGTATCTGACCGCTGTCAGTATCATATAACAAGTGATGCAATTTTCTGTTAGGTATATTTAGTTTTTTATGCCTTAGTTTTTCTATTAAGTCGGACCAATGTCCGTACTCTGGCATAATTAATTTGTGTTTGTTTATTACGTTGGTATGTTTTTTTGTTTTTGAACCAATTCGGCTATATGCCTAACATGCTTATCTAATAGTGATATCTGACCATTGTCAGTACCATTTATAAGAACATGATGAATTTTTGTTAGGTATATTTAGTTTTTATGCCTTAGTTTTTTCTATCAAAATTGGACCAAAAATCCATATCTGGCATAAACATATTGTGTTTGTTTTTTTTGTTGGTTTATTTAGTTTTTTAAACTAGTGTGTTCACTGTCTTTGAATCAATTTGGCTATATGCCTAACATGTACCAATAATGCGATATCTGACCGTTGTCAGTACCATTATAAGAACATGGTGAATTTTTGTTAGGTTTATTTAGTTTTTATGCCTTCGTTTTTTCTATCAAATTGGACCAAAAATCCATATCTGGCATAAACATATTGTGTTTGTTTATTATGTTGGTTTATTCAGTTGTTTTTGAACTAGTGGCTTCCACCATGATATTCTAAAAGCGGCATGAAACGGGCACGCACGGATTACACATGGTGAAGGCTTTGTGAATTGAGAATTTTTTTGAGGGAGTGGATTCCTCTTTTAGAAAAATTAATAAAGGATTTATTTTAATGCTCTTAACTATACTGGGTGTAAGTTTCCCAGCTTCAGTGAGGTACTGCGCATGACCAGACATGCTAGGACTCCTGATCATGCGCAGTACGCATCCATCCTCCGCCGGCCGCCATCAAGAATGAGGTATGTGCACCGTCTCTGCGCATTCATTACCATGTTAGTACGCCTACAGGGGCAAGCTACCAAGCTATGCTGTCCAACTAGCTAAGGGGAGAAACGCCCTTGCGATTAGTCGCTGCCCTCATTAGCATATAACAAACGATCTTTAGAAATACTTTTTCTAAAAATCTCTTTATCTATGCTACTGGATGCTGGGACAGTTAGGCAGGGATTAGCAATATGTACCCAGAACTGCTTTTGGTTCTGGGTGCATATTGGACCTGACAGGTTCCCTTTAAGTATCTTATATCAAAAATCTGAAAAACAATCAAATAAAAATTAATAAATTAAATAAATACTATAAAGGAAAACAAAATAAATAAATACAATTACATACTTTTGATTCTAATAGAGACACTAATACTAATAGTTACTTACATTGGGGTTTGGCGTTACATCAAAGTTGTTTTTAAGGAGAAAGTTGACCAGGGATAAGTAACCTTTCTGTGCTGCTAAATGTAAAGCCGTATATCCTTCCTGAAGATGGAGTATATTGTAAAGTTTAAGTATATATTAATCAAAAACTATTATATTACATATTGTATTAGTATCAAAATTAACTATATGCCTAAAATATAGTATATTATGATATAGATCTACAATCCCAGCCCCAATCCATGAGCCAGGAGGACAAGCTGCTAACAGAGATCTAAAACAGCGGCTCACATTTTACTGGACGTGATCCATGTCTGTGTTTTGTCTTGTGAGATTGCTGGAACATTGCGGAATTTTTCTTTTCTGCCAAGTCCAAATTAGTTTTGAATTAAAAAATCTATATGGAAGGGAAAAAAGCCACAAATGCAGCTGTGTAAAAAAATAAGTAATATGTGTATATGTATACCATGCACGGTGGTCTATGCATGCGGATTGTTAAAGGGGTTGTCGGGTCTAAAATGATAAGTCTGCAGTCACTCTATGTGAATGTAGACTTCTGAATCCTCCCTGCGCACATACTCTGCACTGTGAGGATTCCCCGCTTTATGATGCAAAGTGTCTGACTACAACCTACTGATGACACCCATACTATTGAGCTGCCCAGCAATATATAAGTGCATCCCACAGTACAGACACCCCAGACACAGGCATCGCATGTACCTGTGTGACTGGTGCCCTATGCAAACCTCATCTGTGTGCAGGTTTAATACCAGCAACCACCCCCTCCATGATATGGTAGGTTGAGAGTGGTCTTATCGGTATTCTGCACCTATTTTCCCCCTGCCTTTATCATAGGCGGCAGCAGCATCCTGCTAGTGCATTTGCTGTTTGACCTTTGGTGGCTAATGGCTGTTTTTGGCGAGTTTCCCTCTAGCTCTTCCTTTTTGTTTTCACCTGGTGACTTTCATTTCCAATTAAAGTTCAGTAAATTTGAAGGTTATTTTGAAAGTTGTGTATTCATACATCATTATGTTCCTTCCTGCATCTTCAACGCAATCTCACATCTACTCTCTTGTTCTCCCTTCTTTTGAAGTGCACTCTGTGTCCCTCCAACCTCCAAAAGCACTCATATACCAACTCGAGGGCCCTGCCTTTATAAACCTCTGTACTGTCCTTCAAACCCCATATTCAAGCCCTTACTACCTCCTTCTGCCTCCAACTCAAAAATGTTTCCAGAATCCTTTGTTTCCACAACTCAAACTCTACTAAAAATGTTGGTGCATGCCCTCACCATCTCCCACCTTGATTACTGTAATTTCCTCCTCTGTGGCCTCTCAATAAAATCTTGCATCCCTTCATCTTTATTTCCGCTGCAAAATTGATCCACCTCTTCCATCGCTACTCCTCTGCCTCTGCCAATCCCTTCACTAGCTTCCAATTCTCCATTGAATCCAGTTTAAACTACTAACGATGATTTCTATTGCTAGCCATAATCTGTCTCCTGCATATATTTCCAAACTAATCTCATACCACCTCCTCACACATCTCCAGTCATCAGAAGACCTCTTTTTGCTATCATACGTTCCTAACCCAATGGCCTCCAAAATTTTTCCCAAACATGCCTCATCCTCTGAAATTTAGTCGCCCACATTTGGAACCTTCAAACACAACCTGAAAACTCATCTCTTCAGGAAAGCCTTTAGCCTGCAATAACTTCGCTGGAATCTCACCACCACTGGAACTGCTGCAACCTCCCGGCCTACTGTTTCATTCTCCATTACCCTGTAGATTGCAAACCCGCAACTGAGGATCGTCTCCTCCGCTGTACCTGTCCATCAGTTTGTTTACTTTACTTTATGTATGTAATCCCTTTTACATGTACAACACACTGGAATTAATGGTACTTTAAAAAAAACAAAAACAAAAAAAACACTGACACTTTGACTAAGCTCTATCTGAAAATCATATGCATCTTTGCAATAGAGGCATTGCAAGCAATATGGCAGTGGTTGACCAGCATTGTGAACGTAAATGCTCATTTAAATGATGGGCATGTTCTCGGCTGTGGCCACTGAAGGGGAAAATTCTGTCTGACTGCCACTGCCTCCAGCAACATCATACATTTACCGTACCCATTGCAATCAGCTGATCGCAGATATTACTTCATTTGAAAAATGATCTGAGATGGTGAGAAAATATTTTAACTGGAAACAAGAAGAAGAGGAACAGGTTTTTGAAGCACGCTCAAAAAAACCACTTTTACTGTGAATTGCTAAAGTATTTATCAAGACGCTTTGAACAGATAAAAACATTAATAAACATAAATCTGGACTTGTTTAGTCCTGGATGGTCTCCAATCTGCAGGTCTCCAGCTGTTACAAAACTACAACCAGTGTGAAAGTTGGAGTCTTGCAACCGCTGGCGAGATGGAGCCCCGGCCTACAAATCCAGAACTTTTTGATCCACAAACATTGTGATCAGTTTGTTTCATAAAACCCATTTGGTATGTGACTGCTGTAATCTTTCTGTAATGGTTTTAATTTACTTAGCGCTATAATTTATCAATCCAAAATAAAAATAAAATACATACACGGTTCATAGTGTCGATATCACTTCCATCTTCCAGTAAGAGATGAACACATTTCTCATGTCCTCCTTCAACGGCCAAAAAAAATGGCGTAGCCCCTGACTAGGGAATAATCCAAACAGAGACTATTAAGAAGGCAGAACTGTGTATTCACATATTATTCTGCAACATCATATCACAGGTGTTGTCAGTACCCGACTGAGGTGCTAGGGGCCTACCAGTAAGATTGAATCTGGGGCCTACTGTTCAGCTACATCTAAATATTATGGTACATAAACCTCATTCACAAATTTACTTCTGATTTTATATAATAGACAACAGCACAAGACCAAGTATAATGCGGGTGTCACACGAGACGATCGCACCCACCCCCGTCGTTTGTGCGTCACAGGCTATTAGTTGCCCGTGGCGCACAAAGTCGTTAAACCCCGGTCACACGCACTTACCTGCTGAGTGACCTCGCTGTGGGCGGCGAACATCCACTTCCTGAAGGGGGGGAGACGTTCGGGGTCACACAGCGACGTCACACAGTGGCCGGCCAATAGATGCAGAGGGGCGGAGATTAGCGGGACATACACATCCCGCCCACCTCCTTCCTTCCGCATTGCCGGCAGCCGCAGGTAAGCTGTGTTCATCGTTCTCGGGGTATCACACGGAGCGATGTGTGCTGCCCTGGGTACGATGAACAACTGGCGCAGAGAAGAAGAAATTACTTTTTGAAAATGAGCAACGTGTCAACGAGCAACAACAAGGTGAGTATTTTTGCTCGTTCACCGTCGCTCGTACCTGTCACATGCTACGATATATCAAACGATGCCGGATGTGCGTCACTTACGACGTGAACCCCGCCAACATATCGCACGATATATCGTCTCGTGTGACGCCCGCATAAGGCCTAAAAAGTAGAATTTTTATTTATGCATAATTGGTTTAAATTTTTTTATGTTTTTAAAAAGGATAAATAACAGTTAGTTGTACAGGTGTAAACAGATCAGAGAGACTTAGAAAATGACATAATATTCAATCTATCCAAAAGAATTTGTTCTAATAAAATACCCCTTTAAATAAAGTGCCAAGTGCATAATATTAATATTAGAATAGGGATATAATCAAATGTGTATAAATAATGTAAAAATGTCATTTATTGAAAACAGCCAAAAAAACAGGGATTGTGTCAAATTTATTATACACTAAAGGCATCTATTAATTTATCAATATAATCATGTTCAAAGATCTTAATTTGTAGACATTCAACAGAAAAAAGATGCAAAGGTGTGAATATTTTATTTTGTGAATTTGTTTTGGACATGTCCCGCGCCCAGCAGCGGTCGAACCGCTCGGATCCGGGTGTCGCTACTGGTGGCTCGAGGGTCTCTGGGTGCCGCTGCCTTCTTGGGGGAGCTCGTCCGGGTCCCATCCCCTGCAGTACTGCCTGATGGTCTGTAACCTGCCTCCATGCACAGAATTTGAAAGTGTCCAAGTGGCCTGTAAGCTTGGAGCTGTCCGGGCCCCGCTCACTACTATGGGTAATAGAGGAGCTTGCTCCCAGGAGCTCACGCTTGGGATTTCAGTGGGCTTCTTTGCTTCGAAAGCCTTATCCCCCTCGTTGCGCTAGTGCCCCCAATCTGTGAGCTTCGTGGGAACAGTCCATAAAGGCCGGGTTGCTTGAAGCCTCTCCCCGACCTAGGGTCCATGTACCCTGACGTGCCTTCAGTCCCAGCCTGGCTATTGAACTGCAGCTGCTGGCTGTCCTCCAAGACTAGCCAGGCATCCAGTCCCAATCTCCCGCGACCGGGTCTCCGACTCCTCTGGGTCCAGACCACCATCTGCAACTTAATCTGCTTCTCCCCTGGGAGCCCCAACTCCCAGCTTCCTCAAGCTCCTCACAGCTCGAGGGCTACCACTGAACTGACTTGTCACCTCCCACCTCCCTGCCTGACCCCTAGGTGGGCGGCCCTATTCCAGCATAGCAGCCAACTGGTGTGCCTGACAGGGTGTGGTGTGAGGTGTGGTTAGGATTGTTAGATGCTGGTAGAGGCAGTGCTGCAAGTTAGGAACCCAGAACCAAGGGGGGTTGAGTCCTGCACTGGGAGATAAAGAGCGTGCAGTACCCTGTGACAACCTGACTAGTCCAGGGGCGTCACAAATACTTATTAATTATGAATTTTTCCAACTAAATTTCTACTGAGTTCAGTGCAATATAATATATGAAATATATCTATATATTTAATCAATCCGGTTTCTATTTTCTAACTGGACTTTCATTGCCTAGGTCACAGGATAAATTATTTATTACCACTATATACACCTTATTAACTATTTTTTTATTATACTGTTTAGTCCAATGCATCATATATTATTGTATTTAATTATATACTGTAGTTATTTATATATTTAATCCTATTTATACTTTATAACTGGATTATAATTGCCTAGATCCTGGGACTAATTATTTATATGCTGTAATTAATTTTTTTGATACGGGGTTGGTGCAATATTCACACCTTTTGCATCTTTTTTTGGTGGACCCGTAGAAGTACCAGGAGGTACGAAACAGCCGTAGTCCCTAGGGGCCCTCTTACCGCTCTTTTACCCTGCTTATTGGAACGAATAAAGAAGGGATTTGGAATTTTACTGTGAGTGCCGTGGCTTTCTTCCTTATTGTGAACTGCTTGGATCTCCTTCTGTTTACCACGAGCACCCAGGACCAATGCAGCAGCTTGTCGACCAGACTAGGCGGCTTAGGCTATGTGCCCACGCTGCGGATTTACAGCGGATTTTGCCGCGGATTTGCCGCGGATTTACCGCGGATTTCCCGAAAATCTGCAGCAGCGGCACTTCCAAGCCATTTCAATGGCATTTTGGAAATGCTGTGTCCATGCTGCGGATTTTTCCGCTGCGGATTTGCCGCGGATTTTGATGCGGAAAAATCTGCAGCATGTCAATTATTTGTTGCGGATTTTGGTGCGGATTTGGGTATAGAATGGGGAAAAAAAAAAAAAAAATCTGCATCAAAATCCGCGGCAAATCCGCGGTAAATCCGCGGCAAATCCGCGGGTGCGAATTTGCCGCGAAAGTCGCGGATTTTCATGCAGAAAAATCCGCAGGTACATTCTACCGTGGACACATAGCCTTACTCCTCCTCAGCACCCACGTATGACATAAGGCGGTTGTGCACACCCACATCTTCTGTCTTCTCCTGTTGTTAGCCTCCACCATTTTCATTTTTAGAGTACTAGGCAGCTGCTTAAAAGAATCCAAGGCTACTGTTTTTTGGCACAAGGTTAGAGGAAGCTGGGTTTTTATAAAGCTGTGAAATTCGCACATGTGGTTCCTTGTCCTGTTCTCTTAAAGTAGAAGAGGTGCCAATGTGGTCGAACTTCAAAATTTACTACCGCATAAGGAATTTCCGTCTGGGATACTCGGTCTCATTTCTGTACCGTCCTGGCGCATTAACTTTATAAGTTATAAGATCAGGGCCATATTGTTAGGCATCTTGTCTCAGGACCCGTCTACAGTCGTTCACTTAGTCCTTTGGTCAATCCACTGACTGAGCTACAAAAGATCACTCAATAAGTCACGCTCTCTCTCTCTTTATCTCTCTCAATATTCTGGATCTCACTATCCTTTCCCCTGGTCTCCTCTCACTCTAGGGACATACACGTTATGCAGCCTTGTTGACTAACCAGACCTTAGGTCTGGCTCGCTGACACACTGGGCCATATCTGACAGGAAACTGTCACTATCCCTGCTCCAAAGCCTCTCCCACTCTGGTCTACTCTTAACTATTAACTGTTTCTTTCCCTACTGTTGGCATAACAGAATTCAACATTACACTAAAGCGGGCTTTCCACGCTACAATATCGTTAATGAATTATCGTCAGGGTCACGGTGTTTGTGACGCACATCCGGTGTCATTAACGATATCGCAGTGTGTGACATTTATGTGTGACCTAAAACGATAGCAAAAGTGGCAAAAATCACTTGCCGCGGAGAGGTCGTCCTGAAACAAAAAATCGTTCTCTTCTAATTAGCGATGTTGTTCCTCGTTCCTGTGGCAGAACACATCACTGTGTGTGACACCACAGGAGCGACGAACATCTCCTTACCTGCCTCCATGGCTATGTGGAAGGAAGGATGTTGGCGGGATGTTTACGTCTCGCTCATCTCCGCCCCTCCGCTTCTATTGGACGGCTGCCGTGTGACGTCGCTGTGACACCGCACGACCCACCCCCTTAGAAAGGAGGCGGATTGCCGGCCAGAGAGACGTCGCAGGACAGGTAAGTGCGTGTGATGGGGGTAAGCGAGGTTGTGCGCGATAGGCAGCGATTTGCCTGTGTCGCACAACCGACGGGGGCATGTACAATCGCTTGCGATCTTGTGTGGATCCGTGCTCTTGGTGTTGCTGTTAGCCTGTAGCCTTCTCTGTGGCACCTTGTCACTAGTTGGACCCTCAAGCTTGAAACTTTTCGGGTCCCGCTCACCCGTATGGCTGAGAGCTTGCTCTCAGGGTTCACGCGAAGGATTTATTTGGACTGTAATTTGGGAAAGTCCTATCCCATCGGTGCGCTAGTACCCTGATTTTGGAGCAGGCTGGGGATGAATCTTGAAGTCTTCACCCCCGTCGAGTAAATTACCGGGACTGTGTAAAGCTACTTCCTGGCCTAGGGTCCACGTGCCCAGTCATGCCCTGGCCCCTGCCCGGTGATGGCTCAAGGCCGCCGGCTTCCCTCCTCGGCAGTCCGTGCCCCTTCACGCGATCCCCTGCGACCGGGGTTCCAGCTCCTACCAGGCCCAGACCAACGTCTGCCCCCTAGTAAACTTCAGGAGCCCTGCTCCGGACCGGTGACCTCTCCCTCTCAGAGAGTCACCTTCCACCTCCTACTCCTTTCACTGCTGTTTCCCTTCTCACTGTCACTTTCTCACTTTCCCCTACCAACCCTTCATGTGGGTGGCCCTATTCCCTTCAGGCCCCCCAATGGTGTGTCTGGTGGGTATGGTGCAAAGTGTTCCTAGGATCTTGACTGGCTAAGCTCTTAGCAACACCAAAGGACTAGGATCCGTAACCAAGGAGGAGTGGATACTGTGCAGAAGGGCAGATTGCACAATACCCTGTGACAACCTGATAGGCCAGGGCGTCATGTCACGGGCGGAGGGGTCGGGAACGCCGCTCGCCTGGGGGGTTCGCTGGCGCTCGGGTCCGGTGCTTCTGCTCCTCGGTGGCTCGAGCACGGGGCTGGACCCGGGGGCTCGAGCAGCGCCTCCTCGCCCACGAGTGAAAAGGGGAGGTTTGTGGTGGGATGTCGGTCGTGACACCACCCACGGGTTGTGATGATGGTGGGCACCACCGCTGCTGGTGATGGGATTCTCCCGGGAGCGATGGCGGAGAGCAGCTGAGGTGTTGGCCCCTCCATGGGTAGGGGCTGTTGGTCCCGGGGCCCCGGTTGGGGAGTAGGGAAGGAGGGATAGGTGCAGGTGCCGATGCGGGGAGGCGGCGCGGGTGCAACGTTGCGGTGCAGCGCGGTGCCGGATGGCACTGTTGTACTCACTCAGACACAGAAGGACAGAGTCTCTGGTAAACCAAACGGTTGAATGGATGGGGCCCGCAGCCGGCTGCGGTGTTCTCACTCTCCCCGGACGGGTTGATGGTGGCTGTCGTTTCCTGCACCTGTATGTGTGTTTGACTCCTATGGCTTCCCACGGGTAGTTCACTCCCCGGCGTGTACATGTCGGGAGAGCCCGTTTTGCCCGCAGGTGCTGGCCCTTGGATCTCTGGCCCTTGGCGGTGGCTCTTATCCGGACGGGTTGGGCTGTTGCCTTCTGACGGGACTTGGCTGGGAATGAACCCCTGAGGTCCAGACCGCAATCAGAGAATTTGACCTTTACGGCGGCTCCTAGCCTAGTCGGGGTCTGAGTACTCTGCCTTGGTGCTTGGCTTCAATCTGATCCCCGGTTCGGTACCGGTGGGCCACCGCCCGACCCCGGTTCTACGGTTCCGCCGACCTCCATCAACTCCTGCAGACGGCCACCACCGTCTGCCGACCTTGCTGATTGTGCCTGGGCTCCGACCCAGACACACACAGTTTTTACTCCTCTCACTTCCACTGTCTACTACAATCTACTGTCTTTTCCCGCCTCCAGGCCTGTGAACTCAGTGGGCGGGGTCAACCGCCTGGCTCCGCCCCACCTGTTGTGGACATCAAGCCTGGAGGGTGGCAACAAGGATTTTGTTTGACTGATGTACCTACCCAGGGGAGGGGTGTGTGTGTGTGTGGTGCTATTCTGTGACCCCTGGGGTCCAGGGCGTCACAGTCACATATGCACACAATGTCTTTTTTGTTAAGATTTTTTAATGTAAATTGAAAGAAAACTCCAACTGTTTGAGGAGCTTTTAGTTTTTTAGGAGAATTTGGAGCGTTTCCACTCAGTTTTTGCTCCAAACATTCCACAGCACTCTGAGCAGCAGCTATAAGCACATCCCAACACTTTGATTGACAGCCGGCTCTACATTATGTCAAAGCAGATAGGTCTTTATGTTGACACCTTAATTGTAGAAGCAGGATGATGTACAACCTACTTAAAAGTCACTCTAAAGAATGATCTCCATTATAACCGTTCTGCGTGGCCATTATAGATGGCCTGATATAAGCCTTAGTCATCCCCTTAACTATAATTTCCAGAAGTCTATGATGATTGCATTACCTTATTCGGACAATCCTTTTCTTTAAAATGTTCCAGCAGAACCCTCACAACTATTTCATGACCATTAGCAGCAGCCAGATGTAGAGCCGTGTTACCTTCCTGTGCCAAATACAACAATGAAGAGCGTAAAGACGTAATCAATCAAATGATCTGATCTACAATCTATGTACAAGCCATGATCTCGACAGTGATAGAATATTGCATGAAAATCCAATCCAGTTCTAGAAATCCAGTACTTAAAGGGAACTTGCCATTGAAATCCCAGGTGTTTGTAGACATATCAGTCCACTGGGTGGTCCTAGTCAGTGATTGACAGCCTTCTCTGTACGACTGTGCATGCAAATATAGCTGTCAATCACTCAATAGGACCGCCCACTGGACTCATATTTACAAACACCAGGGATTTTAATTCGTAAGCTTCAAGTTCTACTGAAACTTTTCCAACAAACCAATATATCATTCTACTCCGCTTCTTCTGTAGATCATGCTCCTCAGAGATCGGCTTACATGTACACTGTGGCAGGTTCCCTTTCAATACTAGATATTTCTAGAATGTTACTGTGATTTCCCATATTTATTTAGGAGCTTCCCACAAGGCCAGTATAGTACATGTAACTAAGATTAATTGTATCCGCAACAGGCAGAATGGCCACCAAAAACTACTACAAATTAGTTACTAATTAAATTATTTTGTCGGTTAATAGAATGTTCGCAGATGTTTGAGAATAAATTATTAATACTGACTTCAAAACCACACGTGTTATTCTCACCGGAGACCAAAAAGCAGCTGACAGATGGCGGATGGAGTTGAATACTGCTATATGCGCCATCATTTAATGCAGGGATAAGTAACATATGGCTATTGTACTACTGCAGCAAGCTAGAGTATTGCTTCCATAGCTTTAAGAGGATGGATTTAATGACAAAAACGTTAAAGACATTTCAAAAACAGTGCCACACTTGTTCCCGGATTGTATGCGGAATTGCAGTCCTAATGACTTCAGTAGAGCAAGATGTGTCGCGGGCGGGGGACAGACCACGGTAGGGGGGATGCTCAAGACGCTCGGATCCAGGGTCGTGGCTCGAGTGGCAACCAGACCCGGGCGCGAGCACCCGTCCGTCGCCCGCAAGTGACAAGAAGGGGGGTTATTTACAGGGGAGAGTTTGTCAATGACGCCACCCGTGGGTTGCACTGATTATTGGTGACACCGCCGCTGCCTTGGTATGGGATGCCTGGGGCTGATGGAGCGGTGCAGAGGTATCCCCTCCATGGGTAGGGGAGGTGTAGTCCCAGGGCCCAGGTGTAGGTTGAGTAGAGTGCTGGGATGCAGTCTACAGGGCTGGACCGGATGGTACCGGTGTACTCACTGTTTGGAATAAAGTCACACAGAGTCCAGGTAGTAAACCAACGGCCAGATACCGGTAGCCTCTGGAGGGGTCTGCTCGGGTCCCGCACACTGGTGGACAGAAAAGGGGCCCTTCCTCCTGCACTTGAGTGTTGTTGTCTTGTGTGTTGACTAGTCTGCATAAAACGGGAAAAGTCCACTCCCGGTGTCTTTGCTGTGGGAGCTGTGGCCTGCGAGATCTGACCCTTGGGATTTGAGCAGGCACTTGCAGATGCCCTATCCCCCGCATTGAGCTTCCGTCTCGCTCTATCTGGGCTGCTAGTGGGACAAGACTTGGAATCTTGTCCCCTGCTAGCTAATTGGGAAGGTGCTTGAAGCGGTCCTCGCCCTAGGGTCCAGGTACCCAGACTGTGCACAGCCTTCGGACTAGATGCCTGCTGTCGGCACCGGCGGGCAACAACCCTTCCCCGGTCTACTTAAGGTCTCCCGCGACCGGATCTCCGTCGCCTGTGGCCCTGCTCTGCCGTCTGCCACCTAGTCAGCTCAGGTAGTCCGGAAGCTACAACCCCCGACTACCACTTCCCTCCTCTCACTTCCTCTGTCCAGGCTTAACTAACTTGTTCCCTCCCCTTGACACCTCAGAAACCCTAGGTGGGAGTCACCATCTGCCTGGCCCCGCCCACTGGTGTGTCCCTATTGTCCTTGGGGGGGGTGACTAGGCTATTGTGGCTGGTGTATGTATCTGTGTGGAGGTTGTGTTGGAAGGCCAAAGGGAAGAGATTCCTAGAATCTGGAAGATGGATGCAGTGATCTGTGACAACCTGATTTTGTCAGGGCGTCACAGATGCAATATCAGATACAATTCATGTACAGAAGAGATACTGTTTCTAGAAGAAAGCAGCCAGGTATTTCTAATCCTTCACAACTCCTTGAAGAAACTGATAGTTATGCATGCTGGGACTTTTAAAAGGAATCTGTCAGTACTGATGGGCGGACTGGCAGATAACCGGGATCGACAGACCTAAACGGATTTTTTTAAAAAATTCGGTTCCAGCCCAGAATTGATCCTGGCTATCTGGCTGGACACTGGTCCCCATAGAAGTCTATAGGGACCAAAATCCAGCTATAAAAATGGTGGTAGAGAGGCATAGGAAGAGGTGCGCTATACTTATGTGACGCCCTGGGCAAGCCAGGGGTCACAGGTCACAACACCACACGCACCCCACATTCCCTGCAGGTACATACAAAGTCAAAACTAAAATCCTTGTTGCCTTCCTCCAGGGGCTGGTGTCCACACCAGGGGGTGGGCCAGGCGGTTGGCTCCACCCACCGAGGAGTTCACAGCTCTGGAGGCGGGAAAACCAGGCAGATGAGTGTTAGAGTTGAGAGTAGAAGGAAGTGGTAAAGGAGCAAGTGACAGTAGTGGAAGTGACAAGAGAAAAGTGACAGAAAGAAGCCTGAAGTTAGTCCGGGTGTGTGCCCCGGACTGAGACAGCAAGGTTGGCAGACGGCGGTGACCGTCTGCAGGAGAGGCTGCTCGGAGGTTGCCGAAAGGACCGTGGACGGGTGGTGACCCGGCGGTACCGGAGCGGTATACGAAGAACAGTCAGCACCAGGGCAGGGGCCTTTCGGATCCCGGCAAGGCTAGGAGTCGCCATAATTTGCCAAATCCGTCAGTGAAGGGGACGACTGTCTCCCAACAACCAAGTCCCGTTTGAAGGCAACAGTCCGACCATTAAGGGGAGACACCGCCAAGGCACCAGTTTCCCAGGGCCAGCGCCTGCGGGCAAGAGTGGAGCTCCTCCGGCTCATATCCAAGCTGGGGAGCGGGTTACCGGTGGGAACCCATCGCTACCAAACAACTACACATAGGTGCAGGGAAGAGACAGTCACCGTCAACTGCAGGGAACATCAGCACCGTAACCGTCCGAGGGACCCGTCCAACCAGCCGTTTGTTTACCGAGAACTGTGTCGTGTTTACTGGCTGAGTGAGTACCTCCGTGCCGTGCGGCACAGCGCTGCCCCTGCGCCCCTGCACCTCCACAGGCCCCATACCCGCCTGGTCACCATCCAATCCCATCACTGGGCCCCGGGATCACCAACCCCTACCCAAGGAGGGGCAAAACCACAACTGGCTGCTCCATACCATCACTCCCGGGATCCCCAGCCAGAGCAGCGGTGGTGTACACTCAATCACCACAACCGTGGGTGGCGTCACGGACAACAAACTATCCCAACAACCAAACCCCTTTCACTCACGGGCGAGGAGCGCCGCTCGAGTCCCCGGGATCCGGCCCATCGCTCGAGCCACCGAGCGGCAGCAGGCCGCAGCAGCAGCGGCAGCCGGACCCGAGCAGTGGGAGAGCGCGGCGTCCCCTCCTCCGCCCGCGACAACTTGGCGTCACGAACAGGATCTTACCGCTCTGCCGTCTGGTAGAGGTGCGCCTTGTTACCGCCGGAGGTGTCCGGCCGAAAAATTTCAGAAGCCGCCATCTTTGGCGCGAAGAGTTCCCGCTCGAGCGTCTTCTCGAGTAGCAGAGGCGCGAAGGCCAAAACCCCGCCCCGATAGTGGAGGGGCCGGAAAGAAGCTAAGGGGGACGAAATGGCGGCTGGACGCATGTGAGGTGGCTATAAAAGCAGGGACGCCAGGACCCTGTGGCCATCTTGTTGCTAGTTCCTGGAAAGCACGACTGCCGAGATGTCCGCTCCAATTAATAACAGCGAGACCCCCGCGCCCGGCACGGCGACGTGGTTGAGGGACCGGACCGTCCCGCTGAGTAATCGTCTGCAGGCCCACATGCAACTTCTCCTGGAGGAGTGGGAGACCGACATGGCGGACGTGGTGGCTGCTATGTGGAGACGCGAGGTGGAAGAGGATTTGGAGGAGCGGGTAAGAGACCCACGCCCCTGTATTCCTGAGGGATCGGCCATTGGAGCTGAGGGGCCCGGCCGGCTTCCGCTCACCCTGCCTCTCTCCCCGCTACCCGTGATAGCTGCTGCCGCTCCGCCATTAGGCCCGCTACCTGCCCAACCGGTAGCGATACCCTGCCAAGTCGCCCCGGCGGGCCAGCCGGCTGCAGACGTCCAGGACGTCCCTGAAGTGCACCAGGGGGAGCCGTTAGGACCGCGGCCCCTTAACAAAATGGTGCCAGAAGTCCCAGCAGTGACTGTGCCAGACCCTGAGCCCGGGACTGTGGCCTGGATGAAGGCCCGAGTGATGCAATTCCACCAGCGTCAGCAGGATCAGATCTTCCGGATGATGGAGCAGTGGACCAACGAGCTGGAGATGCTGATTACAACTGCCCCGATGTACGGAGGGGGAATGGATGTAACAGAGTCGACTGGTGACCCACGTCCCTATGTACTACCAGGACCGGCCGCTGCGGCTGAGGGGCCCGGCCTAGTCTCGGCCTATGCATCACCCTTGCGGTTACTTATGGGGCGCCTCAGTGTAAGCTCGCCTAATCTGCTGCTCCGTGTTACCGCAGAAGGGTCTGAAGTGCTGGATGTTGGAGGCCAGGAGGCTGCGGCAGCTGGCGGTAACCCGCCTGACGCAGGAACAAGAGATGATGACTCCGGCCCCAGTGCCGGGTCCGCTGCTGAGTTGGAAGAGGCAATGGAGCGTGCCCGTTATGTAGGAGGTCCAGTGGTCTTCCACACCCCGCGTACCGGTGGAAATGGGTACCGGGTGTCCCTGTCACAGCAGGCATGTCAGTGCATGCTGGATATGCTGGTGGAGGGGGATGGAGCCGCCTTAGCTGAAGACTCAGAGTAATGGCAGCGGAGCACCGTTGCACCGTCCCCGTGGGGACCGAAGTTTGTTTGTGTTTGTTTGAAAGTTTTTGAAAAGATAAAAAATGATGATAAGCAAAATGATTACCGAAAAGTAACCAGATTGTCTAACCGTGATAGAAAAACCGGCCGTTGCCGGCACCATTGTCCCCGTGGGGACCGTTTAAAAAGTTGCATAGGGGACTCCTTATGGACAAGCCCGTGAACTTGCAGGGCAACCACAAACGTTAAGTGGAATGTAAATAAATTGTGCTACCGTTACCGTTTCCGCAGTTGCCGCCTCCGGAGAGGCAGGTTGGAGGGAGGGTCCGCAGTAGAGCCGGCTGGGGCCCAGCCACCACAGGAACCGGTGGCTACCCTCTGGAGGGGAAGGACAGATCCCGCTCGGGTGACTTGGTGCAGGACTGGGGTCAAGGGGTGCTGCCTGTTTTCTAGGGGCAGCATCAGGGCCAGGTTGCTTGGGTGGGAGAGAGCGGAGACCGTAACCGTACACCGTTTGAAACCGTTTAAGTAAGAGTACCTCCCGATGTGGGAAGAAGTTACTTTAATTGTAAATATGTTACTGTTTTTTCTATTTTCACAGAAAAACAAAAGGAAAATAAAACCGGTGTTGGACGGGCAGCCTGAGGACGGTCTGCGTTTTGCTAAGGGGGAATGTGATGCCCTGGGCAAGCCAGGGGTCACAGGTCACAACACCACACGCACCCCACATTCCCTGCATGTACATACAAAGTCAAAACTAAAATCCTTGTTGCCTTCCTCCAGGGGCTGGTGTCCACACCAGGGGGTGGACCAGGCGGTTGGCTCCACCCACCGAGGAGTTCACAGCTCTGGAGGCGGGAAAACCAGGCAGATGAGTGTTAGAGTTGAGAGTAGAAGGAAGTGGTAAAGGAGCAAGTGACAGTAGTGGAAGTGACAAGAGAAAAGTGACAGAAAGAAGCCTGAAGTTAGTCCGGGTGTGTGCCCCGGACTGAGACAGCAAGGTTGGCAGACGGCGGTGACCGTCTGCAGGAGAGGCTGCTCGGAGGTTGCCGAAAGGACCATGGACGGGTGGTGACCCGGCGGTACCGGAGCGGTATACGAAGAACAGTCAGCACCAGGGCAGGGGCCTTTCGGATCCCGGCAAGGCTAGGAGTCGCCATAATTTGCCAAATCCGTCAGTGAAGGGGACGACTGTCTCCCAACAACCAAGTCCCGTTTGAAGGCAACAGTCTGACCATTAAGGGGAGACACCGCCACCGCCAAGGCACCAGTTTCCCGGGGCCAGCGCCTGCGGGCAAGAGTGGAGCTCCTCCGGCTCATATCCAAGCTGGGGAGCGGGTTACCGGTGGGAACCCATCGCTACCAAACAACTACACATAGGTGCAGGGAAGAGACCATCACCGTCAACTGCAGGGAACATCAGCACCGTAACCGTCCGAGGGACCAGTCCAACCAGCCGTTTGTTTACCGAGAACTGTGTCGTGTTTACTGGCTGAGTGAGTACCTCCGTGCCATGCGGCACAGCGCTGCCCCTGCGCCCCTGCACCTCCACAGGCCCCATACCCACCTGGTCACCATCCAATCCCATCACTGGGCCCCGGGATCACCAACCCCTACCCACGGAGGGGCAAAACCACAACTGGCTGCTCCATACCATCACTCCCGGGATCCCCAGCCAGAGCAGCGGTGGTGTACACTCAATCACCACAACCGTGGGTGGCGTCACGGACAATAAACTATCCCAACAACCAAACCCCTTTCACTCACGGGCGAGGAGCGCCGCTCGAGTCCCCGGGATCCGGCCCATCGCTCGAGCCACCGAGTGGCAGCAGGCCGCAGCAGCAGCGGCAGCCGGACCCGAGCAGTGGGAGAGCGCGGCGTCCCCTCCTCCGCCCGCGACACTTAGTGAGGCTCCGGCGCGGCAGTAACTGCTCCCGTCACCGCCCGTTTACCTCCTTGGTCGCTCATTATGTGGCGCCCTGGACAAGCCAGGACGTCACAAGCACACCAACACACCCCACACTCCCAGTCAGGCACACCGAAGTCAGACAAAAACCCTTGTTACCTTCCTCCAGGGGCTGATGTTCACACCAGGGGGTGGGCCAGGCGGTTGGCCCCGCCCGCTGAGGAGTTCACAGTCCCGGAGGCGGGAAAGGTAAGGCAGATAGAGTTTGGAGGTGAAGGTGGAAGGAGGAAAGTGGCAGTTAAGCAGCCTGAAGTTGGTCCGGGTGTGTGGCCCGGACGGATCAGCAAGGTTGGCGGACGGTGGTGACCGTCTGCAGGAGTGGCCTATTGGAGCTAGCCGTAAGGACAGTGGACGGGCGGTGGCCCGGCGGTACCGGACCGGTACGCAAAGAGAAGCCAGCACCATCCGGCAGGGGCTTACGGACCCCGGCAAGGCTAGGAGTCGCCGTGAATTTGCCAAATTCGTTAGCGAAGGGAACCTTCTGGATTTCCCAGCAGACAAGTCCCGTTAGAAGGCAACCGTCCAACCGAGAGAGGGAAACACAGTCACCGCCAAGGCTAAAGTTCCCAGGGCCAGAGCCTGCGGGCTAAAGGGACTCCTTCAGCACCCATCCAAGCTGGGGGAACGGGTTACCGGTGGGAACCCATTGGAACCGTACACGTTACACAGGTGCAGGGAAAGGCAGTCACCATCAAACTGCCGGGAGGAGAAACACCGCAGCCGTCTGTGGGACCCGTCCATCCAGCCGTGTGTTTTACCGAGAACTGTGTCCTCATCATTGGCTGAGTGAGTACCACAGTGCCATGCGGCACAGCGCTGCCCCCGCGACCCTGCACCTCACCAGGCCCCGTAACCCGCCTGCCATTCACCCCTACCCCCATCTACGGGCCCCAGGACAACCAACCCCCCCTACCCACGGAGGGGAGAACTAACATCCAGGCTGCTCCCTGTCATCGCTCCCGGGATCCCCGTCCAGAGCAGCGGTGGTGTCACCAATATCACCACAACCATGGGTGGCGTCACGGACAATATCCAATCCCCACAATCAATCCCCACCCTTTTCACTCACGGGCGAGGAACACTGCTCGAGTCCCCGGGATCCGGCCCACCGCTCGAGCCACCATCGAGCAGCAGCAGCCGGACCCGAACAGTGGGAGAGCGAAGCGTCCCCTCCTCCGCCCGCGACAACTAGGCTCATGCATATGCACTGCTTTCCCTGCCCACCGGCGTCTGTGATTGGTTGCAGTCAGACATGGATTCTCTTTTTTTGATACACAGCCAAGATAAGCACACAGCTGGGGGCTGCAACCTGTAGCTGTATGCTTTATCTGTGCTGGGTATTATAACATACCCTAAGCCAATTTATTTATTTATTTTTACTGTACGCTATAGACCCGCAGACCGGGTCTCATTGGAAGTGTCAGAGAGGCTGTCACTCAACGTGGGGGCGTGTCTTACTGCAACCAATCACAGAAGCCGATGGGTGGGGAAAGCAGTGAATATGCATGAGCCTTAAGAGCAGCACTGGAAATGAATGGGTAGGCGCGGGAGAAGTTACAGTGCGCCGGGTCCGCCCATTACAAGTCAGCAGGTTTTTGCTACCTCATCTGAGAGGAGCATCATATAGGCAAAGAGAGCCTTAATCCAATTATGTATCACTTAGATTACTGGATTTAGCACCACTGACACAATCTGAATTTTTAGATTTATCATGTAGCAGAGCTGAGAGAGTCCTGTCCTGCCCATACCAGGCTCTCTATAGAGATTGTACATTGACAGGGAGGTATCAATTAGATGAGGTAGCGTATTCAGCTGCAGTGCGCAAGACCTTGTAGTCCAAGCAATGATAAGTCCTCCTAGGTCCTGCTGGTTAAACAAACATTCCAAGAAAACAACAGATCGGACCTTGACAAGACAGGCAACCCTGAATTCTATATTTTAACCCTTGCAGTATGCTGTCTTCAGATTACATAGCAAAAACCTGCTGACATGTTCCCTTTAACTCCTTTATGACATATACCATACGCACAGGCTTCTACTCTCACATGTTTTCTGGGTGTCAGCCCACCATAGCAGGGCTACTATGTTTTAGCAGTTCAGGGGTTGTTTTCCTTTTAACACATGTGGATGACCCAGTTAGGGGGTATACAGATGACCATATAAATGAGTCCAAGATCAGACCATAATGCTGGGACTGGCCACGCTTCTTATAACCACAATGTGACAGCTTCATATATTACTATGCAGTTTTCACACTTGGGTCAGGAGAAGCGTGGCCTGTCCAAAAATTGTGGTCTAATCTCAGACCTATTTAGATGGTCATTTGAATGCCCCAAAACATTATACGTCTTGGGTCCTTGTAGGAGATATTATGTGAAAAATATAACATTTTGTATACTTCTTTAAGAATAAAAAAAAATTAAAGTCAGCAGAATCTGAGCTGCAGTACCTCAGAACGTCCACTACACTGTGTAAGCGCTGTGCTGATCAATCCATTCACTATTTACATCCAGGAGCTGGAAACACCGGCTGAGTGGGGTGTACAGTGTTGAACGCCTTACTTATCCGATATTGATTACTTATCCATGAGAGAGGTCATCAATTTGTTATGATCAGACAAACCCTTTTCAGAGCATATTATATTCCTTATAGCCGTTCATAAGACATGAGCCCACACCTAGAGTACTGGCGGTAAATGGTAATGCAAGAACTTGAAAAACTTGTTTTCAAAGAATGTAATCTCCAAAGTCAACGGTACACATTGTGCTGTCACCATGAAATATGTGATTCACTTTTATGGCAATGAAAAAGGACAAGGCTGAGCAATACTACACCTTGTCTTCCTGAGATGTGAATAATCCCATAGAAAGTAGATTGTTGATCATGTTTATGTGTCCATTCTCAGCCGCTAGATGAAATGGTTCTCTGCCTCTCTGGAAAAGACAATAAAAAACACTCTTGTTTTATAGAAGTTTCGTTAATGCACCTCCAAGCTTGTCATAGCAGTGCTCCTATGAAACGAGCATGAGAAATTCCAGGCCTGCCGCTGACCGGGAGTGACCATAGGAATTGATAGGCGTCGGGTGTGGCGCCCTGGACTAGCCAGGTCGTCACAGGTAACACACACACACACACCCACCCCCGGACAGTAACATAAGTCAGACACAAAACCCTTGTGGCCTCCCTCCAGGGTCTGATGTCCACACCAGGTGGGGCGGAGCCAGGTGGTTGGCCCCACCCACCAATGAGTTCACAGGCCTAGAGGCGGGAAAAGCAGTCAGAGAGTTCAGGAGGTTGAAGTGAGAGGAGTAAAGTGGAGAGTGTCTGGGTTTGTGGCCCAGGCACTGACAGCAAGGTTGCTAGACGGTGGTGGCCGTCTGCAGGAGTGGTGGATCAACGCGGAACCGTAGGACCGGGGTCGGGCGGTGGCCCACCGGTACCGACCGGGGAGCGAAGTGAAGCTAGCACATACAGGCAGGGCCATCGGACCCCGACCAGGCTTGGAGCCGCTGACAAAAGTCAAATCCGAGTGTGACAGGAACCTCAGGGGTTTCATAACAACCAAAGACCCGTTAGAAGGCAACCGTCCGCACTGTGAGGGTATACAGCCACCGCCACAGTCTAGAGACCCAAGGGCCAGTGCCTGCGGGCAAACCGGGCTCCTCCGGCATCCATACACCGGGGAGCGGACTACCGTTGGGAACCCATCGTAGTCAAGACAGTACACAAAGGTGCAGGGAAAGACAGCCACCATCACCTGTCCGGGGAGAGACACTGCAGCCGGCTGCGGGACCCGTCCATCCAGCCGTTTGGTTTACCGGAGACTTTGTGCAGCTCTTGCTGAGTGAGTATACCCGTGCCATCTGGCACAGCGCCGCGCTGTCCCTGCAACCCTGCACCTCACCGACCCTGCCTCCCCGTCACACCACCGGGCCCCGGGATCACCAACCCCTACCCACGGAGGGGGAAAACAACATCCCAGCTGCTCCCTACCATCGCTCCCGGGATCCCCGTCACCAACAGCGGTGGTGCCCATCTTCACCACAACCCGTGGGTGGCGTCACGAATTAAATCCCCAAACAAACCACCCCCTTTTCACTCACGGGCGAGGAGCGCCGCTCGAGTCCCCGGATCCAGCCCACCGCTCATGCCACCGAGCAGCAGCTGCAGCGTCGGACCCGAACGTTAGCGCGTGCAGCGCCCCGCCGCCCGCGACACGGGGGACATTATTCTATTGGATTAGGTCGGAACTTCAAGGATTTCTTTCTAATTAATAAATTGGTGAAACGAGCGAGTGTGGGGAAATATTTATTACCCAATTGACTACGTCGGAACTAAGAGGACTTTTTTAAATTAATAAATTGGTGAATGAGGGCGCGTGAGGGAGTCTTTATTCAAATAAACATTTTTTTTCCCTGTGTGCATTTTCTAACTCTACCACTATACTTGCCGGGTTAGTAATGAATACCCAACCAATAATAACCCCTGGGCTGTCAATTCACCGCTGACATCAACCGCAAAAGTATTACCCCGATTACCATCTAATGGATACGCCACTTTGGTGCTGCTGCGAGCTGCTATTTTTAGGCGGAAAGGATCAGATAACCAAGGGGCTTCATAGCCTGATGATTCCAGCCTCCAGCTGTCTGCTTTACCTCGACTGGTTATTAAAAAAAGAGCAGAGCCCACGCCATTTTTTTTAAATGATTTGATATTGATATTTTTGATAACCAGATAAAGTAAAACAGACAGCTGAGGGCTGCAGCGCAGAGTTGTCAGCTTTACCTGAGCTGGTTATCAAAAATAGACAGGACCCCACATAATTTTTTATTTATTTTTTATTTATTCCCTATCCACATTTGTTGCAGAGCAATTGCCCGCATTTTGCTTCCTTTTGCAGCCTCCTAGACCTTCCTATGACCATTTTACAGCCATGCTACAGTCTATGAAAGCCAGAACGATGTTCTCATGGACTTGTATTGAGTTATGATCTCCATCATGCTCTATGAAACACTGGAGTAGCCGGCAGGTCACAAACTGTATATCATTAACAAAAAACTCCTAAAACTTCACATTCAATATATCACTATATATCACTGAAAAAAATTATTTTTTTTATAGAAAACACACACAAGGAGGCTGACCCTAGTAGGCCATACTACTGCCCCTACCTTGCAGCGGAGGTCGGCGCCCTAGTACCTGCGCTGTTGGCGCCCCCCGCTCACCGTTGACTTTTTCCTAAAGGGAGAACAGTGAAAATTCACAACCTAGAGTAAAAAAAAACTAGATAATATAAAAAATGAGGAGTAAATGTGTGAAGTATATCCAACAACGATGTTCAGATGTGTATCCGACAAATATAATTACACCAGAGGGATACAACGGCAATTTGCCCTATACAGTTAGGTCCAGAAATATTTGGACAGTGACACAATTTTCGCGAGTTGGGCTCTGCATGCCACCACATTGGATTTGAAATGAAATCTCTACAACAGAATTCAAGTGCAGATTGTAACGTTTAATTTGAAGGTTTGAACAAAAATATCTGATAGAAATTGTAGGAATTGTACACATTTCTTTACAAACACTCCACATTTTAGGAGGTCAAAAGTAATTGGACAAATAAACCAAACCCAAACAAAATATTTTTATTTTCAATATTTTGTTGCGAATCCTTTGGAGGCAATCACTGCCTTAAGTCTGGAACCCATGGACATCACCAAACGCTGGGTTTCCTCCTTCTTAATGCTTTGCCAGGCCTTTACAGCCGCAGCCTTCAGGTCTTGCTTGTTTGTGGGTCTTTCCCTCTTAAGTCTGGATTTGAACAAGTGAAATGCATGCTCAATTGGGTTAAGATCTGGTGATTGACTTGGCCATTGTAGAATGTTCCACTTTTTTGCACTCATGAACTGCTGGGTAGCTTTGGCTGTATGCTTGGGGTCATTGTCCATTTGTACTATGAAGCGCCGTCCGATCAACTTTGCGGCATTTGGCTGAATCTGGGCTGAAAGTATATCCCGGTACACTTCAGAATTCATCCGGCTACTCTTGTCTGCTGTTATGTCATCAATAAACACAAGTGACCCAGTGCCATTGAAAGCCATGCATGCCCATGCCATCACGTTGCCTCCACCATGTTTTACAGAGGATGTGGTGTGCCTTGGATCATGTGCCGTTCCCTTTCTTCTCCAAACTTTTTTCTTCCCATCATTCTGGTACAGGTTGATCTTTGTCTCATCTGTCCATAGAATACTTTTCCAGAACTGAGCTGGCTTCATGAGGTGTTTTTCAGCAAATTTAACTCTGGCCTGTCTATTTTTGGAATTGATGAATGGTTTGCATCTAGATGTGAACCCTTTGTATTTACTTTCATGGAGTCTTCTCTTTACTGTTGACTTAGAGACAGATACACCTACTTCACTGAGAGTGTTCTGGACTTCAGTTGATGTTGTGAACGGGTTCTTCTTCACCAAAGAAAGTATGCGGCGATCATCCACCACTGTTGTCATCCGTGGACGCCCAGGCCTTTTTGAGTTCCCAAGCTCACCAGTCAATTCCTTTTTTTCTCAGAATGTACCCGACTGTTGATTTTGCTACTCCAAGCATGTCTGCTATCTCTCTGATGGATTTTTTCTTTTTTTTCAGCTTCAGGATGTTCTGCTTCACCTCAATTGAGAGTTCCTTAGACCGCATGTTGTCTGGTCACAGCAACAGCTTCCAAATGCAAAACCACACACCTGTAATCAACCCCAGACCTTTTAACTACTTCATTGATTACAGGTTAACGAGGGAGACGCCTTCAGAGTTAATTGCAGCCCTTAGAGTCCCTTGTCCAATTACTTTTGGTCCCTTGAAAAAGAGGTGGCTATGCATTACAGAGCTATGATTCCTAAACCCTTTCTCCGATTTGGATGTGAAAACTCTCATATTGCAGCTGGGAGTGTGCACTTTCAGCCCATATTATATATATATAATTGTATTTCTGAACATGTTTTTGTAAACAGCTAAAATAACAAAACTTGTGTCACTGTCCAAATATTTCTGGCCCTGACTGTATATATTTATTTCCCTACTAAAAATTAGAAGAAACCACCAGACGCGTTTCCCCCTACTCATCTATGAATCTTCAGGAGTGTATAGACAAAACTGTTAGCTACATACCACACATAGCCATAAATAATATATCAAATGTTAGAAAAATATACATACTGTGTTGGGGCACAAAGGACAAAAAACATCCCTCTGTTTGGTTGCAGATGAAAACCCGTATTCCCAGAGAAAACATATCTATATTATACAAGCTCCCTGGCCAGGAAAAACGATTCAGCAGATAAGGAATACCTTAATCGACCCAACTATAATTAATAAGGGACATCCAAATTCACATTCCATGCTGTTATATTATGCTCGACAGAGGATACTTGTCACTTATTTTTCCATTGTATTAGTTCCACACACACAGACCGGGTAGAACGGATTCCCTACACAGAGGACGTCCCATGCTGTCGGGTCAGCAGCCATAGTTATAACGAGTGCCCAGAGATCACGATCTTCCAGCCCACAAACTGTCCAAGACTGACCAGAGCGGCGGTAGAAAAAGATGAAAGCATCGGAAGGTGAGTAAAAGACAGGGGACCTACATTTAAGCACCATTTAAAGTGTGCCTCTTTGAATTCTATGGTTGTGCATTATACTACATGGAGGACTATGGGTTGTGCATTATACTCTTTGGGGTGCATTATAATATGGAGTACTATGAGGGGTGCACTCAAGCGGTGCAATTAAAAAAAAGACTGTAGTGGTGTCTGAACTCCGCACTTGTAAATGTAACCTAAATGTGTGAGTGTGATGGTGCAATATGTGAGTGTGACGCCCCAGACTATTCGGGTCATCCCAGGTAGTCACACACAACAACACACACTCTCCCAGTTAGGTAACACCAGCCAACCTAAAACCCTTGTCACCACCCTCCAGGTTTGATGTCCACACCAGGGGGGACGGAACCAGGTGGTTGGCTTTGCCCACCGAGGAGTTCACAGGCCTGGAGGCGGGAAAACACAGAGAGCAGTCTAGCTCAGGCTCCCGAGGAGTCAAGTTCAAGTACGAGTGCAGAGCAGACAAGTTCACAGGCAGACCTGCGTTCAGGCCTACCATAGACTACTCCGGTGGCTGGGTCGGAGCCCAGTCACCATTGGCAAGGAGGCAGACGGTGGTGGCCGCCTGCAGGAGACCGGGAATACGACCGGTGGAACCATAAGGGACCGGGACAGGGTAGTGGCCCGCCGGAACCGAACCGGGGAGCTAACTGGATACCGGAGCACCAGGCAGGGTACTCAGACCGCGTACAAAGCCCTGAACCGACAGGGCCAAGTCGAATCCACTGATTGCGGACTGGACTTAAGGACCTATCCCACACAAGTCCCTTTAGAAGACAACAGCCCAACCATACAGGGTAAAGCCACTGCCAAGGCATAGAGACCCAAAGGGCCAGCGTCTGCGGGCAAACGGACTCCTACGGCATATGCAAGTCGGGGAGTGGACTACCGGTGTCTAGGCATAGGAGTCACACATTTACAAACAGAGGTGCAGGAGAAAGGCGGAAACCACCAACCGATTCCGGGAGAAGCTGCAGCCGGCTGCGGGCCCCGTTCATCACTCCGTTTGGTTTACCAGAGACTCCAGTGTCTTGTGTCAGACTGAGTACACCAGTGCCATCAGGCACCGCACCGCACTGCACCGCTACACTTCACCCTGCACCCCGGCCCTCGCCTACCGGGCCCTGGGACCAACACCCCCTACCCACGGAGGGGTCAACACCTAGCTGCGCCATTACATCGCTCCCGGGAGCCCCATACCTTCACCACAGCGGCGTTGTCCACAATCACCACAACCCGTGGGTGGCGTCACGAACCATCATCCCAAATTAAACACCCAAATCCCCGCGTGTAGCGCCAACTCCCTTGCAGAGCAACGTGACTCCCGGGTCCGTGAGAGGCTCGAGCCACCACCCGCAGTACGAGCATGGATCCGAGCGGCTCAGCGGTCGCAGCCCAGCCCGCGGGGCGGTACATGAGCATTTAGGGATCTATTTTGTCTAAAACTGCTCCTGGCCAGAGGGTAAGTATAAGACTAGGGGCAGGTGACTTAGATTTAAAGGACCACTCCAGTGGTGGAAAAAAAAGTGCTGGAGTGGTGCTCTAAACACAGATGTAACTTGAAGCTTCAGAGCTGCAATGAAACATTTGTATCAGGGAATTTTGTATGTTAGCTCTCCACCCCTTATAGCTACACCCTTAACTGTGAATATTGCTAACTACCATTAGAACTTCAGTGAAGGTAGAAATTCTTTAAAATGCACCGATTTTTGGATTTCTTCCTCCTATAAGTAGAAACATGACAATAACGGAGAAGGGAAACTAACATTCTGCAATCACACATCTGCTGGCTTATTAAACCCTGAGCCGCCATATCATCGACAGAATATAGCAGGAATGGACTCAGATGAAAGCTCATCATAATGTACTATTCCATCTGCTTTGTAGATTGAAGTGGCCCCCTTATTCCTTGGGACCCTGTGCAGCTGCACGTGTTACACTAATGGTATGTGTAGCAATATGTATATGCTGTATGGCCTCTAGGGGCCTCTAGGGGGTCTCTCTTCTTGTATGTGTTCACAACAAAGGGGGAACTCGCTGGTACTGCACACAGAGTGCAGGCAGCAGGGAGAGATGCAATGGCTGACAATACCACCTAATAAATAGCCTGAAGATCTCCACTGAGTGTGATCACTGAGAGACACAACAACAGAACATGGTGGCAGAACCTTCATGTGACACACCTGCAGATCCTCAGAGCTTGCGTGAGACTGGGACTGTACAGAACATCATAGCAACTGTGAGTGCAGATTTCCTGTCATTACTACAAGATGGAGACTGGTCTGAAGCCCCCTCAGAAACTGGATGTCTCATCATGTAATCTATCCCAGACATGGAGACACTGGAAAGAGGAGTTTACTCTGTATGTGGATCTGACAGTGGCCCCCAGTGATGACAAACGTAAAGTAAAGCTGTTTTATTACTTAATTGGGGAAAAAGGCAGAGAACTAGCCCAGACCTTACTGCCAGACACAGACCACCTCGTCCTAGCAGACATTGCGGAGGCATTTGATAAGCACTGTGACCCCAAGAGAAATGAGACTGTGGAGAGATACAAGTTTTTCACAAGACAGCAGAAGGATGATGAACATATAGTCAGATATCTGACAGAGCTGAGGACATTGGCTGCAACATGTGGCTTTGGGGAAATCAGAGATAGCCTCATAAGAGACAGAATTGTATGTGGCATCAAAGACACTCGGCTCAGAGAAAGGTTACTCAGAGAGGAAGAGCTGACCTTAGAGAGATGCATGCAAATCTGCAGGCCTGCAGAGCTGACAAAGCGCAGCCTGAAGATGATGGCAGGCACCAGTGATAATAATGATGAGGTACATGCAGTATCTATGAGAGGAAAGACAAGACCAAGCTCCCCTATAAGCATGATCCACTGCAAATATTGTGGTAAGAGACATGAGAGAGACAAGACCAAGTGTGCAGCATATGGCGAAACCTGCAGGTTATGTGGCAAGAAGAATCATTTCTCAGCTGTCTGCAGGCTGGGAACAAGCAGACAGCATAAACAGGTCCACACTGTGACACCAGACACTAACAGTGCAGAGGACATTATATGGCTACAGCTGCGACCTGCAACAGAGAATGTCAATGTAATCAGGCAGCCAGTAGTCAAGGATGCCAAGCAGCTCTATGCAACCTTCCTGTTGGATGAGAAGCCAATTAGATTTCAGCTGGATTGTGGAGCAAGCTGCAATGTAATTCCAAGTGCTCTGCTGAACAAGCAGGTTTACATTGAGCCAACGGACAAGGTACTGGTGATGTACAACAAAAGTGTTCTGAAACCTATGGGGACATGTAAGCTCAAAATACAGAACCCATGATTACAGAGTTGAATTTACCGTGCTGCATGGTGGGAACCATGTACCAATCCTGAGAGTAAAAGCAGTGCAGGCAATGGACTTAATGAAAGTACAGTCGCAGAACATTATGTCTGTTGAAGTTTCCCAGGATATACCAAATCCCAAACTAAATGCAGAGCGCAATTTGGAATTTCAAAAAATAAAAATGGAGTATGCTGATTTATTTGAAGGTGATGGGTGTTTTGAAGGTAAATACAGGCTAGAAATTGATAAAACCGTGCAGCCTACCAGATTACCTACAAGAAGGGTGCCTGTAGCTTTAATGCAACCACTGAAGGTAGAGCTACAAGATTTACAGAAAAGAGGCATGATAGCACCAGTCCAGAAGAGTACAGATTGGATCAGCAGTTTGGTCATAGTGCAGAAACGATCAGGCAAGTTAAGAATATGTATTGATCCGAAGCCACTCAACAAGGCACTGAAAAGAAATCATTACCCGATGCCAACATTGGACGATGTTCTCCCAGATCTATCAAACGCTAAAATATTTTCTGTATGTGATGTCAAAAATGAATTCTGGCATGTGGAACTGACTGAAGAATCAAGTTTATTGACAACATTTTCTTCACCATTTGGATGCTATAAATGGCTGAGACTGCCCATGGGACTAAAACCTGCTCCGGAGATGTTCCAGCAGAAATTGATGCAGGCTTTGGAAGGACTTCCTGGAGTAAAAACAATAGCAGATGATATCCTTATAGTGGGAGAAGGCGAAGATATGGAATCTGCAATCAAGGATCATGATCAGAAGATGATACAATTTTTGGACCGATGTAGAGCAAAACAAATAAAGCTGAACTTGGACAAATTCAAACTGAAAATGACAGAAGTTGCATATATTGGACATCTTCTGACCTCAAATGGTGTAAAAGTGGATCCAGAAAAGGTGAGAGCAATTCAAGATTTGCCAACCCCAACTGATGTGTGTGGAGTACAACGATTTCTGGGCATGGTAAATTATCTCTCCAAGTTTTGCAAGCATCTGTCAGATATGTGTGAGCCACTGAGACAGCTAACCCACAAAGATGTGCTCTGGGAATGGACAGAAAACCAGGAAACTGCTTTCTGGTCAGTAAAGAAGGCTATTGCAGATGCAGCAACCCTGAAGTATTTCGCCCCAGATCGAGAAGTGGTGGTACAATGTGATGCTGCATGAAAAGGCCTTGGAGCTACACTAATGCAGAAAAAACAGCCAATCACGTTTGCAAGCAGAGCCCTAACAACAACAGAGCAGGGATATGCTCAGATTGAGAAGGAGTTACTGGCTGTGGTATTTGGGATGGAGAAGTTTCACCAGTTACCCTATGGTCGACGAGTAACATTGCAGTCTGATCTCAAGCCATTGGAGAGCATTACAAAGAAACCACTACTAAATGCCCCAAAGAGACTACAGCGCATGCTGTTACGACTTCGCAAATACGATTTTGACATCTGTTACTGTCCAGCAAGAGACTTACTGATTGCAGATACTCTAAGCAGAGCATAGTCCAAGGAAAGTATGTATCCGCTCACCTGTGGTATGAAGGAGACCAATGCTTCCCAGACACGTGCAAGGATAAACCAGCTGGCAATCTTGTATGGAGACTTTTTCAAAAAAATCCAGCACCGAATCCAGGAAATGTATTAAAAATTAATGACGTTTATTGAAACATATTAAAAAGTCCAAATAGGGTCCAGAGCAAAGAAACGGAGAGGACGCGTTTCGAACTGTATAGTTCTTAGTCTGTCCCTGTCTGACAGACTAAGAACTATACAGTTCGAAACGCGTCCTCTCCGTTTCTTTGCTCTGGACCCTATTTGGACTTTTTAATATGTTTCAATAAACGTCATTAATTTTTAATACATTTCCTGGATTCGGTGCTGGATTTTTTTGAAAAAGTCTAAGCAGAGCATACCTACCTGTCACAAATGATGAGGAGAATGAAATTGAAACCATCAATATGTGTGACTATCTGCCGGTGTCAAAAGACAAGTTTAAGCAAATACAGACTTGTACAGAGAAGGATAAAATACTCCAGATCTTAAAGACTGTCATCTTGCAGGGCTGGCCAAAATACAAGCAGCATGTTCCTAGGGAAGTTTCTCCATTCTTCCACATAAGAGATGAACTGTTAGTGCAGCAAGGAATCATCTTTAAAGGAGACAGAGCTGTTATACCAGAAGCACTCAGAAGAGACATACTGGAAACACTGCACTCTTCGCACTTAGGCAGGGAAGGATGTCTACGGCGAGCAAGAGAATCTATTTATTGGCCAGGAATGAATGGCCACATTAAAAACTATATAACACAAAGTGAAATATGTGCATCCTGCAGTGATAAGCAACAGAAGGAGACATTGCAACCTCATGAAATTCCACAGAGGCCTTGGTCAAAAATTGGAACAGATGTGTTCACATGGAATGACAAAAAATACCTGATTACAGTGGACTATTTATCTAACTTTTGGGAGATTGATTTGTTACAGGACACAAGGGCGAGAACAGTGATTAAAAAACTCAAGGCCCATTTTGCCAGGTATGGCATTCCAGATATCGTGTTCTCTGACAATGCTGCTCAGTTTACTTCAGAAGAGTTTAAAACTTTCAGCAAGAGATGGGAATTTGAACACCAGACGTCTTCTCCAAGATATCCACAGAGTAATGGCAAAGCAGAGTCCGCAGTAAAAACGGCCAAAAGACTCCTAAAAAAAGCAAAACAGGCAGGTACTGATGTATATCTGTCTATACTGGATTATAGACACACACCCACCCACGGCATAGACAGCAGTCCGGCACAGAGGTTCATGAGTAGACGTACAAAGACACTCATACCAACCGCTAGTCATCTGTTAAAGCCAAAGTTGGTGGGAAACATCAAAGCTCAACTAAAGAAAAATGAAGATAGGCAAGCTTTCTATTACAATAAATCTGCAAAGGATCTGCCAGATCTCCAGAGGAATGACAACATACGGCTGCAGCCAAGCAGCAAATACGGCAAACACTGGCAAAATGCAAAGGTTATCCAGAAACTAGGACTTCGGTCCTACGAAATTGTAACAGAAGACGGAAGAAGCCTAAGGAGAAATCGGAGATATTTGAGGAAAACACAAGAACAAGAAGATTCATGGCCTTTTGAACAATATCCTGATACCCAAGATAACGAGGCAGCAAGTCCAAGCCAAGTACCAACAGTGACTGCTGACCATCAGGGTGAGACTGTAAACCAGAGACAGGCAATATCAGAAGGCACATTACCAGAATCAGAACAACTACCAGAGGTGGACATTGACTCTTCTTATGTTACTAGGGCGGGCAGAATGATCAGAAAGCCTGCGCACCCCAAGGATTATATCAAACTGTATATATTGTAATTATCTTTTACTTGGTCAGATTAACCGTTGTGTTTATTAAGTTTGATTGTTCTTGTTTAACCCCTTCACGACCGCGGGCCGTAAAATTACGTCCCTGCGGTCATAACCTTACTGCCCGCGGTCTGCCAGCAGCATCATGCTGCGATCGGCACACATCTCAGCTGATTTTCACAGCTGAGATGTGTGCCTGCAAGGCACGAGCAGAATCGTTATCTGCTCGTGCCGTTTAACCCCTTATATGGCGCTGTCAATATGTGGCAGCGCCATTATAAGCGCGATCACGGTAAAATTTTACTTACCGCCCGATACCGGAAGTCACGTGACACGATCACGTGACTCCCGATAGTTGTCATGGTAGCACAGGGTCATGTGATGACTCCTGTACTACACCTGACTTGCTTTCACTTTCGCTGTGCCAGCGGCACAGCAAAAGAGAAAGAGAGCGAATCTGCTGTTTACAGCCTTGTAGCTGTGATCAGCAGATACTGCAGAGCGATCGGATTGCTGATCGCAATAGCCCCCTAGGGGGACTAGTAAAATAAAAAAAAAAAAAAGTTAAAAAAAAGTTTTAAAAAATAAAAAAAAAAACCTAAAAATTCAAATCACCCCCCATTCGCCCCATTGAAAATTAAAGGGTTAAAAAAATAAAAAATATACACACTTTTGGTATCGCCGCTTTCAGAAACGCCCGATCTATCAAAATATAAAATCAATTAATCTGATCAGTATACGGCGTAGCGGCAAAAAAATTCCAAACGCCAAAACGAGGTTTTTTTTGTCGCCACAACTTTTGCGCAAAATGCAATATGAGGCGATCAAAACGTAGCATCTGCGCAAAAATGGTACCGTTAAAAACGTCAGCTCGAGACGCAAAAAATAAGCCGTCATTGAGCCATAGATCCCGAAAAATGAGAACGCTACGGGTCACGGAATATGGCGTAAAACGTGCGCCACTTTTTCCGGACAAACTACCGATTTTTTTTTAACCTCTTATATAAAAGTAAACCTATACATGTTTGGTGTCTACGAACTCGCACCTGAGGCATCACACCCACACATCAGTTTTACCATATAGTGAACACAGTGAATAAAATATCTCAAAAACCATAGTGCTATTGCACTTTTTTTGCAATTTTTCTGCATTTGGAATTTTTTTGCCGTTTTCCAGTACACTATATGGTAAAACTGAGGGTTTCATTTAAAAGTACAGCTCGTTCCGCAAAATATGAGCCCTCACATGACCATATTGACTCAAAAATACAAAAGTTACGTCTCTCAGAAAAAGAATGGCGAAAAAAAAAAACGGAAAGCGAAAAATCGGCCGGTCGTGAAGGGGTTAAAGAGAAAGGATGTAGCAATATGTATATGCTGTATGGCCTCTAGGGGCCTCTAGGGGTCTCACTACTTGTATGTGTTCACAAGCAAGTGGGAACTCGCTGGTACTGCAGACAGAGTGCAGGCAGCAGTGGGAGATGCAATGGCTGACAATACCACCTAATAAAGAGCCTGAAGATCTCCACTGAGTGTGATTACTGAGAGACACAACAGCAGAACAGTATGTATGCCCCTGAAATACAGGGTGACATAAGCGGCAGCCCCTAAGTTGCTGACTGATATATGCAGAGCGATGAGAGGATATCAGATTTTTCAATCCCTGTCATTATTAGGTTAAAAGGGTTGTTCATTCATTTTATATTGCTGACCTATTCTTAGTGGCCACTAAATAGAATAGGAGCTGATCCACATCAGCCACCAAACAGTGCACACAGCTGTGGTGTTCTGCTCCTTTATATCTGGCCACCGACATAGGTTAAAGCAGCTTATAGGTGGGGGTGCCGGCTGGGACTCAGACCCTCCCTGGCCTATATGAGATGTGATTTCCTAATGAAAGGTCATCCATATTAAAGGGCCCCTTTTAGAAAACTATGCCATATGTTGACTTACTTCTAAAAATAAATGAATGTTACCCTCCCCAGGTCCAGGGATGACCCTACACTGCTACCCTATTCTCTGTTGTGTAGTGTTGACTGCAGTGGTGATGTCACGTTGAATGTACGGCAGCCAATCACAGAGCGCTGTGGCTCTTTATTTCTTAGTATATGGTCATGAGAACAGTTAATTTTGACTTGAGGACTATGGGGTGTTCATTATCTACAACAGGTAAATGTCGTATTAGTATTAGGTAGTTATGATGACATCACAGGACACATGACATACGATGACCTCAAAATGGGTATAGAATGTACAAAGTTTTGAACCAGAGCCATCTTGTGTCACTAGGACCTGACAGCGGAAGAAGACGAGTGCAGGTAGGTGGCTCTTTACTTATAGGGGAAGGCAGCTAAAACCTTCTGTAATCAACTGTTATTGCTGTGGGAAGTAGCGACCCCTGCAGGACACATTCGGTATTACGGCCCCTATAATAGGAGGATGACTATGTAATAAAGGTTTGTGGGATCTTCCAAAACATGAGCTGCTATTTGCACTGACTCACCACTATGGAGCCCACTCTCCATGATATCTATGTGTAAATACAGTACAGAGCAAAAGTTTGGACACACCTCATTCAAAGAGTTTTCTTTATTTTCATGACTCTAAAAATTGTAGATTAACATTGAAGGCATCAAAACTATGAATTAAAACATGTGGAATGAAATACTTAAAAAAGTGTGAAACAACTGAAAATATGTCTTATATTCTAGGTTCTTCAAAGTAGCCACCTTTCATTACTACTGTGCACACTCTTGGCATTCTCTTGATGAGCTTCAAGAGGTAGTCACCGGAAATGGTCTTCCAACAGTCTTGAAGGAGTTCCCAGAGATGCTTCGCACTTGTTGGCCCTTTTGCCTTCACCTCTGCGGTCCAGCTCACCCCCAAACCATCTCGATTGGGTTCAGGTCTGGTGACTGTGGAGACCAGGTCATCTGGCGTAGCACTCCATCACTCTCCTTCTTAGTCAAATAGCCCTTACACAGCCTGGAGGTGTGTTTGGGGCCATTGTCCTGTTGAAAAATAAATTATGGTCCGACTAAACGCAAACCGGATGGAATAGCACACCGCTGCAAGATGCTGTGGTAGGCATGCTGGTTCTGTATGCCTTCAATTTTGAATAAATCCCCAACAGTGTCAGCAGCAAAGCACCCCCACACCATCACACCTCTCCTCCTCCATGCTTCACAGTGGGAACCAGGCATGTAGAGTCCATCCGTTCACCTTTTCTACAAAGACACGGTGGTTGGATCCAAAGATCTCAAATTTGGGCTCAGCAGACCAAAGCACAGATTTCCACTGGTCTAATACCCAATTCCTTTGTTCTTTAGCCCAAACAAGTCTCTTCTGCTTGTTGCCTGTCCTTAGCAGTGGTTTCCTAGCAGCTATTTTACCATGAAGGCCTGCTGCACAAAGTCTTCTCTTAATAATTGTTCTAGAGATGAGGTGTGTCCAAACTTTTGGTCTGTACTGTACATATGTAAACACACATATCAATATATATATACAACCCAATATAAACACAGACACGGGTAGAGACAACTCCATGTGGCTCCATTTTTGGGTAAATTTGCCATTTTATGTGGATAAATGGTAGCATTTTGGAACAGAAATCAAGGTCCAAATGCTATTAGTCTCTGGTGTAAGCTCTTTTGTTACTGTGGAATCAGTGGCTGACCTGGGAGTTGACGTTTACTGTGGTCAGGAGCACCAATATGGAGTTCTGAGTTTTCCTTTAGTACAAAGGTAACTAGATAATATGGATAAAATAGAAGGGTCCCTTTAAATGTGCATCTCATGATTTTAAAATAGGGTTTTACTTATTTACTAAATTAACTCTACCTTGATATTGTAAACTTGATCCATAATAGCAGTGACCGTTCTGATGACATCACAGCTCAGCTGACATCACCAACATTTCGTGATATCACAATTACAATAGAACATACAAAGTACTAAACCAGAATCTTTTTGTGTTTTTAGACCCTGACGGCACGAAGGTGACAAGTCTAGATAAGTATCTCGTCTCAGTTTCGGGGGCCTGTTCACATTACATACCTGGGGCTGGGGAGATTGGGGGGGGGGGGACGCTAAATTTATTCATAAATTTGGCCAGACTGGTTGGGCAGCTACGACCCGGCAGGGCCGGACTGGTTGGGCAGCTAGGACCCGGCAGGCCCGGACTGGTTGAGCAGCTAGGACCCGGCAGGGCCAAACAGGTTGGGCAGCTAGAAACCAGAAGGGCCAAACAGATTGGGCAGCTAGGACTCGGCAGGGCCAAACTGTTTGGGCAGCTACTACCCGGCAGGGCGAAACTGGTCGGGCAGCTAGGACCCATACAATTGAAAGTGTGATCCTTGGCAGGGGTCCTGCGGGGAGGTGGGAGGTGGGCACCGGGCCATTCTGACTCATGAGCCCCATAGCAATGGCATGGCCTGCCACTATTGGCGGTATGCCACTGGGTGAAGAGCTATGCATGATCACCTCCAAAGAAGGTGGAATTGTGCATTATGAGGACCCGGCAGGGTCAAGCTGGTTGGGCAGCTGGGACCCGGCAGGGCCAAACTGGTTGGGCAGCTGGGACCCGGCAGGGCCAAACTGGTTGGGCAGCTGGGACCCGGCAGTGCCAAACTGGTTGGGCAGCTGGGACCCGGCAGGGCCAAACTGGTTGGGCAGCTGGGACCCGGCAGGGCCAAGCTGGTTGGGCAGCTGGGACCCGGCAGGGCCAAGCTGGTTGGGCAGCTGGGACCCGGCAGGGCCAAACTGGTTGGGCAGCTGGGACCCGGCAGGGCCAAACTGGATGGGCAGCTGGGACCCGGCAGGGCCAAACTGGTTGGGCAGCTGGGACACGGCAGGGCCAAACTGGTTGGGCAGCTGGGACCCGGCAGGGCCAAACTGGTTGGGCAGCTGGGACCCGGCAGGGCCAAACTAGTTGGGCAGCTGAGACCCGGCAGGGCCAAACTGGCTGGGCAGCTGGGACCCGGCAGGGCCAAACTGGTTGGGCAGCTGGGACCCGGCAGGGCCAAACTGGTTGGGCAGCTACTACCCGACAGGGCAAAACTGGTCGGGAAGCTAGGACCCATACAATTGAAAGTGCGATCCTTGGCAGGGGACCTGCGGGGAGGTGGGAGGTGGGCACCGGGCCATTCTAACTCATGAGCCCCATAGCAATGGCATGGCCTGCCACTATTGGCGGTATGCCACTGGGTGAAGAGCTATGCATGATCACCTCCAAAGCAGATGGAATTGTGCATTATGAGGAGATATTGGAGTGCACAGGGCCCCTATCATGCTCTGACACAGGGGCCTCTCCTGCCTACGTCCACCCCTGATGTACAGTTATACAGCAATATGCAGCAGGACAGACGAGATCCAGGGAGATAGCCGATCGCCAGAAATGGGGTCAGGAAGGAATTTTTTTCCCCCCTGAGGTAGAACTCTCCGGGGGGGTTTCTTCGCCTTCCTCTGGATCTTTAGGTCCGGTGGCTTTCATCAGGTCCACATTGTCCGTAGCAAGTTCTGTGGTCTCCATCGGGGCCGGACCTGAGAGTCACTGTGACCCTTGTTTCATTTATTAAAGGGCCAGTAATATTTTCATTACAATGTTGCTTATTGCTATTCCAATAAAATAAGAAAAAATTACAGATAATATACAGTTAGGTCCAGAAATATTTGGACAGTGACACAAGTTTTGTTATTTTAGCTGTTTACAAAAACATGTTCAGAAATACAATTATATATATAATATGGGCTGAAAGTGCACACTCCCAGCTGCAATATGAGAGTTTTCACATCCAAATCGGAGAAAGGGTTTAGGAATCATAGCTCTGTAACGCATAGCCTCCTCTTTTTCAAGGGACCAAAAGTAATTGGACAAGGGACTCTAAGGGCTGCAATTAACTCTGAAGGCGTCTCCCTCATTAACCTGTAATCAATGAAGTAGTTAAAAGGTCTGGGGTTGATTACAGGTGTGTGGTTTTGCATTTGGAAGCTGTTGCTGTGACCAGACAACATGCGGTCTAAGGAACTCTCAATTGAGGTGAAGCAGAACATCCTGAGGCTGAAAAAAAAGAAAAAATCCATCAGAGAGATAGCAGACATGCTTGGAGTAGCAAAATCAACAGTCGGGTACATTCTGAGAAAAAAAGAATTGACTGGTGAGCTTGGGAACTCAAAAAGGCCTGGGCGTCCACGGATGACAACAGTGGTGGATGATCGCCGCATACTTTCTTTGGTGAAGAAGAACCCGTTCACAACATCAACTGAAGTCCAGAACACTCTCAGTGAAGTAGGTGTATCTGTCTCTAAGTCAACAGTAAAGAGAAGACTCCATGAAAGTAAATACAAAGGGTTCACATCTAGATGCAAACCATTCATCAATTCCAAAAATAGACAGGCCAGAGTTAAATTTGCTGAAAAACACCTCATGAAGCCAGCTCAGTTCTGGAAAAGTATTCTATGGACAGATGAGACAAAGATCAACCTGTACCAGAATGATGGGAAGAAAAAAGTTTGGAGAAGAAAGGGAATGGCACATGATCCAAGACACACCACATCCTCTGTAAAACATGGTGGAGGCAACGTGATGGCATGGGCATGCATGGCTTTCAATGGCACTGGGTCACTTGTGTTTATTGATGACATAACAGCAGACAAGAGTAGCCGGATGAATTCTGAAGTGTACCGGGATATACTTTCAGCCCAGATTCAGCCAAATGCCGCAAAGTTGATCGGACGGCGCTTCATAGTACAGATGGACAATGACCCCAAGCATACAGCCAAAGCTACCCAGGAGTTCATGAGTGCAAAAAAGTGGAACATTCTGCAATGGCCAAGTCAATCACCAGATCTTAACCCAATTGAGCATGCATTTCACTGGCTGAAATCCAGACTTAAGACGGAAAGAGCCACAAACAAGCAAGACCTGAAGGCTGCGGCTGTAAAGGCCTGGCAAAGCATTAAGAAGGAGGAAACCCAGCGTTTGGTGATGTCCATGGGTTCCAGACTTAAGGCAGTGATTGCCTCCAAAGGATTCGCAACAAAATATTGAAAAAAAAAATATTTTGTTTGGGTTTGGTTTATTTGTCCAATTACTTTTGACCTCCTAAAATGTGGAGTGTTTGTAAAGAAATGTGTACAATTCCTACAATTTCTATCAGATATTTTTGTTCAAACCTTCAAATTAAACGTTACAACCTGCACTTGAATTCTGTTGTAGAGGTTTCATTTCAAATCCAATGTGGTGGCATGCAGAGCCCAACTCGCGAAAATTGTGTCACTGTCCAAATATTTCTGGACCTAACTGTATTGTGTTGTGTGATTTATTTGTCTGCACTTCACCCTACACAGTGACAATCGCTCAGTACTCCAGAACTAATGCCAGATATGGCTGCTGATCCGGCATCTAACAAGTGTCCCATTTGCAGGGGGTTACAAAGACATCACGATGCCCCATAGCAGAAATTCTAATTGCCCCCCCAGAAAATATATATATCTACATATATATAGTCATCTGGTCACAGAGGAGCATAGCTTACAACTTTATAGCCCTTGCAAAGTAATTTTACTCCTATTGAAGCCCCTAGATTCCCCTTTCATTCCCCCCATAAATTAGGATTCCAACAAAAGTGCCCCCCCAAACACTCTATGATACCCCCACAGTGAATTGCAGTATAATGGGCTTACATACAGTATAATGGCCCCTACCACAGTGTCACGCAACAAACGTGTTCAGGCCAACCAAGGTCTGAAACACAACAAAAAAACACCAGGGACAAGGGGGAACACAATAACAATGGTGGGACGTGGCATTAGTGAGAGGGTAGATGGATGCCTCCTAACCTCACCTAAATTGTCCCTACTCTCCTTACCAGTCCCTATACAGTCTCCGCAATTGACACCTAGCAGCACCCTAGGTCCCTGAGAAGCCCTGACTAGTGAGAGGCAGGTAAGGTTCACTAGACCCACCGCTGCACTAAAGAGACAAGAGGGTATAAGAAACAAACAGGGGGTAAACAACCAAAAATGGAGTGGATACGACTTCAGGACAATCCGTAGCAGTTTACTTCCTCCAAGGCGGCTTTCCTACAAATGGTTTGAATAGTCAGCAAAGCTTGCTGGGATACCTGGCTATTTAGGCACAAGGTGGTGTGTCTACAAAGCAGATGCAGCTGAGCTCAACTGCAGGAGAGCTGCCAACAGAAAAACTGGCATTAACTACTTCAGTGCCAAAGGAAACAAAATTACATTTAAATACAGAGCCCTGGATAGCAATAAGGAGCTCCAAACCTCAAGCTGCCACTAGTCTCCAAAAACAAGGAGACAACTATGACAGTACCTACACTTTAACGAGAGGGCTCCAAACTCTCATGACTGGAAACATCGTCCAACTCAAATGTGAACAGGTCCCTCCAGTTACCAGTAGGCGGCAACACACTTCTGGAGCAAGGACCTGTGGACTACGTCATGGGTTTTAGGTGCTGGGGAAAGCTCCAGCTGCACGGCCATAGATTTAAGACTGTTAGTTACCCTAAAGTGACTGACAAACCTTGAGTCCAAAGCCCCAGACACACACTTCCACCTGGAGTTTTTAGTGGACACACACACAGTCATTCTTAGCCAGGTCTGGATTTAGATGTTTATTTCCTCACTAGAAGGTGGCCCGATTCTACGCATCGGGTATTCTAGAATTTACGTATTGTGTAGTTCATGTATGATTTTTGTTATATATATATATATATATATATATATATAGAGAGAGATGTTGTTGTGTGTAGTTACCAAGTGTTTGTGTAGGCGCTGTACATGTTCTGGGTGTTGTCTGGGTGTGACGGGGGGTGAGAGCGGTGTTGTATGTGTGTTGCGTGTGTTGCGTTGTTTGTGGAGCGCTGTGTGTCTGTAGCGTTGTGTGTGTGTGTTGCGCGGTTTGTGTGTGTGTGGTGTGTTTTGGGGGGAGGTATGTTTTGAGCAATGTGTGTGTTGTGCGGTATGTGCGTATATTTGTGTGTGCCGCGGTGTTTGTGTGTTGGGTGTTGTGTGTGTGCAGCGTTGTCTGTGTGTGTGGGTGTCTGTGTAGGGCAGTTGTTTGTGGTTCCCAGTGTGTGTGTGTGTGTGTGGTGTGTTGTGCAGTGCGCGCGTGTGTGTGTGTGTGTGTGTGTGTGTGTGTGTGTGTGTGCATCAGCCTCTCTTCTCTCAGCCTACCTCTCCCAGCCTCCCTCCTCCCAGCCTCCCTCAGCATCAGCCTCCCTCTCCCAGCCTCCCCAGCATCAGCCTCCGCCAGCATCAGCCTCTCTCCTTCCAGCCTCCTCCAGCATCAGCCTCCCTCTCCCAGCCTTCCCCAGGATCAGCCTCTCTCCTCCCAGCCTCCGTCCTCCCAGCCTTCCCCAGCATCAGCTATCCCCTCCCAGCCTCCCTCAGCATCAGCCTTCCCCAGCATCAGCCTCTCTCCTCCCAGCCTCAGCCTCTCTCCTTCCAGCCTCCCCCAGCATCAGCCTCTCTCCTTCCAGCTTCCCTCAGCATCAGCCTCCCCTTCCCAGCCTTCCCCAGGATCAGCCTCTCTCCTCCCAGCCTCCTTCCTCCCAGCCTCCCTCAGCATCAGCCTTCTGCTCCCAGTCTCCCCCAGCATCAGCCTCCCCATGCATCAGCCTCCACCAGAATCAGCCTCTCTCCTTCCAGCCTCCCCCAGCATCAGCCTCCCCTTCCCAGCCTTCCCCAGGATCAGCCTCTCTCCTCCCAGCCTCCTTCCTCCCAGCCTCCCTCTCCCAGCCTCCCTCAGCATCAGCCTTCCGCTCCCAGTCTCCCCCAGCATCAGCCTCCCCAAGCATCAGCCTCCACCAGCATCAGCCTCTCTCCTTCCAGCCTCCCCCAGCATCAGCCTCTCTCCTTCCAGCCTCCCTCAGCATCAGCCTCCCGTTCCCAGTCTTCCCCAGGATCAGCCTCTCTCCTCCCAGCCTCCTTCCTCCCAGCCTCCCTCAGCATCAGCCTTCCCCTCCCAGTCTCCCCCAGCATCAGCCTCCCCAAGCATCAGCCTCCACCAGCATTAGCCTCTCTCCTTCCAGCCTCCCCCAGCATCAGCCTCCCCATGCATCAGCCTCTCTCCTTCCAGCCTCTCTCCTTCCAGCCTCCCCCAGCATCAGCCTCCCCTTCCCAGCCTTCCCCAGGATCAGCCTCTCTCCTCCCAGCCTCCTTCCTCCCAGCCTCCCTCTCCCAGCCTCCCTCAGCATCAGCCTTCCGCTCCCAGCCTCCCCAAGCATCAGCCTCCACCAGCATCAGCCTCCCTCGTCCCAGCCTCCCCCTCCCAGCCTCCCCCACCATCAGCCTCTCTCCTCCCAGCCTTCCCCATGATCAGCCTCTCTGCTCCCAGCCTCCTCCAGCACGCCGTGCTCCTCTGCCGACACTCACACACCCGATCGCATCCACTCACACACACCCGATCGCATCCACTCACACACACCCGATCGCATCCACTCACACACACCCGATCGCATACACTCACACACACCCGATCGCATCCACTCACACACACCCGATCGCATACACTCACACACACCCGATCGCATCCACTCACACACACCCGATCGCATACACTCACACACACCCGATCGCATACACTCACACACACCCGATCGCATCCACTCACACACACCCGATCGCATACACTCACACACACCCGATCGCATACACTCACACACACAGACACTGACGATATCGCACATACGCGCTTATACTCACAACATCCGGGGATATCACATGCTTCTGGCCATGTGATCCTCCGGCAGGTCCTGGAAGATCACAACAGCACAGTATCGAGGCCGAGAAGCAAGCGATATCCCAGGATGTTGTGAGTATGTGGATGCGATGTGATGTGTGTGTGTGTGAGTGAGTGTGATCTGATTTGTGTGTGCTGTTATGTGTGTGTGCTGTTATGTGTCTGTATTTTCCGGCGCTGCAGGACCTTGATGTGTGGATGCGATGTGATGTGTGTGTGAGGTGTGTGTGAGAGTGAGTGTGAGCCGCTGTACACTGTTAACTATGATACACATCGGGTAACTAAGGGACCTTAGTTACCCGATGTGTATAATGGTTACCAGCTTTCACGGCCTCCGTGAAGATCCCAGCATCGCAAGGTTATGTCTGGCGCTGCTGGGATCGTGACGGAGCCGGTGTAGAAGCAAGCGATATCCCAGGATGTTGTGAGTGTGTGGATGTGATGTGTGAGGTGTGTGTGAGAGTGAGTGTGATCTGATGTGTGTGTGTACTCACCTGGGAATCGGGGCTCCGTGTCAGTTGGCCCAGAGCGAGCGTGCATTGCGTGAGGGGGGCGGGGCCTGCAGAGAGCCGGGGCGAGAGGCCAATCCGTGTGGGGGGGCGGGGCCATGGCGAGCCCAGCGGCCAATCAGCTTTGTGTCACCGTAAGGACACAATTTCGGAGCATGACAGACAGACAGATAGACAGACAGACAGACAGACAGAATAAGGCAATTATATATATAGATGTGCACCTGCTAATAGTGGAAACACTCCAGACTAAACTGACAACAGAGGAGTCTCTCCATTCCATACCTTACACTCTGGTATCGTACACTTAGTGGGAACAACTACCCTCTCCCAATCACCTCTACAGGGGCCGCACTGAGGCCTACATTTCCCCTGAGGTGGGGGTAGCACACCATCTATTTTCCCAGATATCCTGGTAGATACTTCTGGTGGACAGGGTGACAGTTTTTTAATAAGAACCACCCCTGTCTGCCAGTCAATCACCGGGTTATGCCTTTTCAACCAGGGAAGTCCCAGCACGATGGGGGTGGGCAGACCTTCCAAAACATAGTAGAACAGACGTTCACTATGCATTGAGCCTACTCGCAGGTTAATTGGCACGGTATGGGTGAACTCTCCCTGGCTGATCGGAGATGAATCAATAGCCTGAATGGGAATGGATCTTGTCAGTATGTGGCGCCCCTGACCTGGTCAGGCACCACTGAGTACTGCACTCAGGCTGAGTGAGTTCCAAACAGGTAATCCCAGAGTCTGACTAGGGTGTAGACACACAGACATGAAGTAACCAGGAACACACACGCAACTTAGAGGGGACCCCTGAGCAGTCCCAGGGAGGGGGTGTGGCCCTCGCATCCCAGCTAGTGGTGGGTAGTGGGACTGGAGACTAGGAGTGTGCAGTGGCAGCCAGAGGAGAAGGAGTGGAGGAGCCGCGTCTGGAGGGTAGAGCAGAGGAGCAGGACCCTGACAGATCCTGCACCTGTAGTGGCTGCTGGCGGGGGAGAGAGGCTACCCAGTGGTGCCGCCTGAAATCCACCTAGGGTAGAAGCAAAAGGTGGCTGAGTAAGGGTACTACCAGTAGACCCAGCCCGCACGGGGAAACAGGTCCCTAGAGCAGGAACCCATTTACTCGGCCTGCTAAACCTGCTAGTGTGGGTACTGTATGTGCCTCACCAACCTACACAGAGTCCGCATCATCAACAGTAACGAGGGGGCCCATAAGGAGTATCGAGCCTGGAGCCATCTTATCCTTGGTCCACGCTGTCAGCAAACGGGCCAGAAAGGGGAGAACGGCAGTTGCGACTTCCCTGGGTGATTCCAGTAATACTACAAGTAGGAGTCACCTCAAAACAAGAAGGGCTAGGAAGGCGAGTCAGCAGTACCCCTATATCAGCCGAAGGGATACTTGGTTCCACCTGGTTCATCATAGCATCGCCCGGGTTGACTCACAGCTACCATCTGAAAGTGAGTAAAAACCCTGAAAGATATTGCTGCTTGTGTGTGAGTTCTTCTGCGACCTGTGGTACTACACACTTACACTGGGCCCTGGGGCCATCCTCACTCTCGGTAGGCTTCAAGATCCGACTGCATTTACCATCAGCTCCAGGCGCTCCCTAAACTGCAGTGGTGGTACCCCTTGACCGCAAATACCGAGAATGGCGTCACGATTCCCATAGAAGTTAACCTGACCTACCTGTGGCCAGAAGATCACCAGCACGTGGAGTCCCTGAAGACCCTGAGGCGACCTTAAGGTAATGCGGGGCTCCACAAGTACACTACGCGTCGGACCTAGAGTCTGAGCAAAACAAAAATCCACCAAATTGGCACCGACTCTGCTGTCGACCAGCACAGAGATTGTCTCAGTTTTTCCTCCAAAAGCCACCTCTGCTGTGATGGTGAACTGGGACGTGTAGATAGAGGAGATGTACACAGCTTGGTTGTTTCCCTCCACCCGACCAAGAGGACGCAAAATTTTTGCCAAATGGGGTTGGCTTAGGTTTTATTAGACACACCCTGATGTATTGCTCCTTATCCCCACAGTAGAAGCAGGACCCAGACCCACGACGAACCGCAAGCGACTCTGTCTGAGTAGAGGTTCCCCTAACTGTGTAGGTTCGTCGGCTTGTGTACTGTCCCGCGACAGCCGACGGGCTGCTCGGATCCGGATCCACAGTGGCTCGAGGGGTCTCCGGACCCGAGGCGGGGTCGCGCGACCTCTCGAAAATAATAATAATAAAAAAAAAAGGGGGAAAAGAGAGGGTGACGTCACCCACGGGTTGTGGTAAAATGGGATACCACCACTGTGTTTAGGAGAGAGGGAGAACGCCCGGGAGCGATGGAATGGCAGCTAATGATGTTAACCCCTCCGTGAGCAGGGGAAGGTGTCCCGGGGCTCGGTGATGGCAGGCTGGGGACCCGTTGGAAACATAAGGGCACAATGTACTCACACAGTCCAGAGATGCTGACACTGACACCAGGTAAACCAAGTCTTGAACGCCCTGCAGCCTTCGTTCGACCACGCTGGGTCTGTGCCCTTTTGGCTTTGCTGGTTAGTCGGAAGCCTTGTCCCTTGGCACTGTGTTTACACTTGGTGGATCCCTTTCGTCTAAAATTACTCGGGCCCGCTCACCTGCGTGGCTAACAGAGTGAGCTTGCTCTCAGGGTTCACGCTTGGGATTTTCTGGACGGGTTTGGGAAGTCCTATCCCTCTCGTTGCGCTAGTACCCCGATTTTGTAGCGTGTGGAGAGCGGTTCAGGAAGATTACGTCCTCGTCGGGTGAATTACTGGGCTGCATAAAGCTACTTCCCAGCCTAGGGACCGTGTACCCCGTCGTGCCCTGGACCCTGCCCTATTGTAGTACAAGGCCGCCGATCTGCCCTCCATGGCAGTACCGTGCCCCCTGGTACTTCCCCCTGCGACCGGGGTTCCAGCTCTTCCAGGCCAGGCCAATGCCTGGCACCGGAGACGGGTTCAGGAGCCCAGCTCCGCAGAGTGACCTTTCCTGTCACTGCTCACTGACACTCTCTGACTACAACTGACACTTCTGGCCCTCCTTCTACCATCCCTCCATCTGGGCGGCCCTATTCCCCTCAGGCTGCTCAATGGGTGTTTGGTGGGTGTGGTGCAGAGTGTTCCTCAGGATTTGTTTATACCTGTTCTTAGCAACACCAAAGGGACAGGACCCGTAACCAAGGAGGAGCGGGCACGATGCAGAAGGCCAGATTGCATGGCACTCTTGTGACCTGATAGGCCAGGGCGTCACATTCCCCCTTGGTTAAACGTAGCTCGTCCGCGATCTACTGGACGCCAAGCATTTATTAAACTTGTAAGAAAAAAGGTTAACATTAACAACATTTATTAACAGGTTCATCCCACATTAGGGAGGCACTTATACGCCACCGGTTGTGATGGCAGCGGGGACTCAACCTACCCCGTTGCGGTCCCTTCCTGCGACAGTCCAGTCCCAACGTCCCAGATCCCAATAACCTCCCACCCAAATAACCTGTTTCCCCTGGAAACCTAAGGTGGGTCCTTGACCGGGTTAAGGTCCCGGGATGTGCCAGATGACTCTTTTGGCACAGGAGGTGCAATTATGTACAAGATACAAGTTTGTGTTGGTCACGCCAGTCCTGTGACCGTGGTCCATATTTACTTAACTATTTAAAACAACAAAGTCCTTGAAAAATTGGCAAAGTCCATGTACCAGTGTACACTTGTAGCAAATCTAGAGGAAACTCAGGTTACTTTCCCGTTTAATTTAAAACCGTTTTATTAAGGCATTCATTTTCTAGCAGTTTCTATATGAAAAATAACAAACTGTGAAAAACAACAAATGAAAGCACCGATACCTAACAATTCTATGGCATCGTTAACTTTTACAGTATTAACATTTTTGCTTTAATATTCTTCTCTATACCTCTGTGGAGGTTGACCAAAGTTAGCACGAGTGGACCTTCTTAACTCTGGACTCTCATTCCCTTCTGATGACATGGCTACGCTCCCTGCAGCTTCTTTGCCCTCTGTACTGGGTGTTGCAGGTAAGACCCTACATGTGCGTGGCAAGGTAATAGGTGCTACTCTAGGTGCTGCAGTGGGTGAAGTGTCAGTATGCCCTTCCTGTTCTGTTTCTTCCATGGGTTGTGGGAATGTTAACACTGGGACTATTACTGCTCCATTCTGCATAGGCCAATCTTTCGGAAAGTCACCTAGGATAGTGCGGATCACCTTCTTTCTTTCCACCACTGGAGGCTGGGGTCTAGGCTCTTCCGTCACCCTGAGTGGTTCTGGGCACTTCTTTAGATGGTCCTGGGATACCGTAGCCGTGGTTCTTCCATGGTCCTTGCTGATCAAACAGGTCTTGTGGTTATCAAAGTTGGACGGCTGTATCACGTACGGCTCCTTTTCCCACTGATCATCCAACTTGTGCTGTCTCCTTTTTCTTTTCAACACCACTTCTCCGGTAGCGAAGGGGGCTGCTTTAGCTTGTTTGTTAAAGTTCCTCTCTTGCCGCTCCCGGGTTTGATTCAAGCTTTCCTCGACACACTTCTAAATCTGCTTCTACTGAGCTTGGCGACGTGAATCCCAAAATTCTCCAGATGCATAGGTTTCAGGTAATTCAACCCCCATCTCCAAGTCCACTGGGAGTCTTCCAGGCCAAGCCTTCATCAGGTACGCTGGGGTGCATTTGGTGGATCCCACCGGGATATGGTTATACATGTCTACCAAATCTGGTAATTTCTCAGGCCACAAGTTCCGCTCCTCCAAGGGAAGGGTCTTCAACAAGTTAATCACCAGGTGGTTCATCTTCTCACACATCCCATTCGTCTGTGCATAGTAAGTGGTAGTGCGTATCTTCTTGCACCCATACAGACTGCAGAACTCTTGGAAGATCTCAACTTCGAAAGCGGGGCCTTGATCCGTCAAGACTCGGTCGGGATACCCATGCAGCCTACAGAAATGGGCCTGGAACGCCTTCACCGCCATGCTGGCTGTCAAGTCCTTGACAGGTACTAACACCAGGAACAGTGAGTAGTGATCGACCATGGTGAGTGCATACGTGTAATGTGTATCCACTGCGACTGGTGGTTAACTTAACATGGTCCAGAGCCACAATCTCCAGAGGCTGCTGGGTGATGGCTGGAGTGGTACTCACTGACTGGTGCCATCTTATCTCCTCAAGGCACAGGGACCACAATTCCTACACCAGGCCTCGATGGAGTCCCTCATTCCAATCCAGTAGAAGCGACTTCTTAGCAACATTTCCAGCTTCTTACACCCAAAGTGCCTGGTCTCATCGTGGTAGGCCTCCAGCACCACTGGGACGTGCGACTTGGGGACCCCAAACTGGTAGATCCTCTCATGGGTCTTGGGGTTGATTAGATTCCTACACAACTTGCCTTGGTATAAGTACAGCTGACTCCGGTCTTGCCACAGTTTTCTGGCCTCTTCCGGGGCATCTGGTCGCAAATGGGCATCGTCCCTGGATAACAGCAACTTGACTAGCTTGACTGCGGGATCCCGGTTCTGAGCTTCTTGCCAGCCATGGTGAGGCAATGGGTCACAAGTTATCTCTTGCTGGTGAATGCTTGCTCGAGGCCGCTCTCCTGAAGGGGGTTGATGGAATGCTGGTAGCTCAAACTCTTCCAGGTGGTCTTCGTCCCCTTCTTCATCCAGCAAATGGGGCATTCTGGACAATGCGTCCGCATTGGTGTTCTTGCAGCCAGCTTTATATCTGATAGTAAAGTTGTAATTAGCCAGCCGTATAACCCATCTTTGTTCCAAGGCGCCCAACTTCGCCGTATCCAGGTGAGTCAGTGGATTATTGTCCGTGTACACAGTGAACTTAGCAGCGGCAAGGTAGTGCTTGAACCTCTCTGTCATAGCCCATATGAGCGCCAGGAACTCCAGCTTGAAGGAGCTATAATTCTCCGGATTCCTCTCTATATGCCTCAGCTTCCGGCTGGCATAGGCGATCACTTTTTCCTTACCCTTCTGTACCTGGGACAGGACGGCTCCCAGTCCCACATTACCGGCATCTGTGCACAGCACGAACGGGAGGCCATAATCCGGGTAGGCCAGGATTTCGTCCCCAGTCAGGACAGACTTCATCTGTTCAAAAGATTTTTCTTGTTCCGGACCCCTTTGGAATGGAGGCCCTGAGGGTCTTCCGTGTGTGGTTTGACCCACCAGGAGGTCTTGCAAGGGTTCCCGCCATCTGGGTATACCCCTTGACGAACATTCGGTAGTACCCCATAAGGCCCAGGAACTGCCGCACTTCTTTGATGGTGGTAGGCCGCGGCCAGCTCTGGATAGCTGTGATTTTATCGTGATCGGGTGCCACACCTTCAGCACTCACCACGTGCCCCAGGTATTGTACCTTCGGTTTGAGAAGATGGTACTTGAACGGCTCGAGCTTCATCCCGTATTTGGACAGAGCATCAAATACCTCCGCCAGATGTTCCAGGTGGGCCTCGTATGTCTTGGAGTAGACAATGACGTCGTCCAGATACAGCAAGACGGTCTCAAAGTTACAGTGGCCCAAACAGCACTCAATCAACCTCAGGAACGTCCCGGGCACATTGCACAACCTAACTGGCATGCTGTTAAACGCACACAGACCCACTGGAGTTGCAAATGCGGTCTTCTCCTGGTCCTCTTCAGCGACTGCCACCTGCCAGTACCCGCTGGTAAGATCAAGAGTGTAAAAATAAGTAGCAGATTTTAAGATGGCTAACGATTCCTCAATTCGGGTAGAGGGTAAGCATCCTTGTGGGTGATTGTTAATCTGGCGGTAGTCCACACATCCGCATGGTCCCATCCTTCTTCCTTACAAGGACCAATGGAGCGGCCCAGGGACTGCAGCTATCCCGGATCACTCCTGCTTCCTTCATACTTCTGAGCATGTCTTTAGCATATTGGTAGTGGGCAGGTGGTATGGGTCTATACCTTTCCTTAATGGGTGGGTGAGTGCCTGTGGGTATGTGATGTTGTACCCGTTTAATCCGCCCAAAATCCAATGGGTATTTGCTAAAAACCTGCTCATACTTTTTGACAACCCTGTAGACTCCTTGTTTGTGATGTGCAGGTGTAGAGTCAGTGCCCACATGTAGTTCCTGACACCACTTCTCTTCTGGATTCTGAGGATTAGCCCTGGGGGTCTGGCGGGGCATGTCTGGAGAGCTGGTTGCATGGATGTCGTTTGAATTCACTGTAAACAGCTTGGCTATGGTGGCGTACCCGGGCAGTATAATCTCCTCCTCCCCACAGTTGAGTACTCGCACGGGCACCCTCCCCTTCTAGACATCGACTACCCCTCTGGCTGTACACACTGTAGGCCAAAGCTCTGAAGGCAGGGGCTCTACCACTGCCTGGTAATCTTGTCCCCGGGAGCCTACAGCTGCCCTGCACCAGATCAACATTTCACTTCTTGGTGGTACCACTAGAGGAGCTACATCCATTACCCGTACACCACCTATGTTACCTTCAGAGAGATTTACCTGTTGCCGCTGCAGGAGTGCTCGGATCTCACGTTGCAGGACTCTGCCGCCCTGCCCCTGCAGTCTCAGACAGCTGTTGAAGCAAAAACAACGCCTCACCCATGCAATTCTCTATCACATTTGTTCCTAAAATGATCTTCGGGTTCCAATCACTATGGTCATTTTGGACTACAATCAGGCCTTGCCGGGCTAACTCTACACGGCCCACTTTAATGGTCACCTCCTTGAACCCAATTTGAGTCACAGGTAACCCGTTGACAGCATAGATAGTCAAGTCATCGTCTGGAGGGGTCAAGTCATCATCCAGCCAGAACTTCTTATATAGTACATAAGGAATAGTGGTTACCTGGGAGCCGGTATCGAGGAGTGCAGAGGTTGGGATCCCATCCAGGGTGATAGAAACAATGGGACGTCCCCCTACATACCGCTCTCTCTAGTCTGCTAGGCCTTGGCAATTTATTCCTGGGGATTGGCCCCTGGCCCCAGGGGTTGCCCGTTTAAAAGGACAGCTTTTTGCGTAGTGGCCAGTCTTGCTGCACTTGTAACAGACAGGTGGGCCGTACCGGTCGCTGCTCCGTCCTTTATATGCTGAGGTCCGCTTCTGCATCCAGGGTACGTCCTCTGGACAGTTGGATCTCCCTTGACGAGGTGGTCATGGATTTTAACTGCATGGCCTCCAGGATCCGGGCGACATCTCTGGTCAGCTGCTGTACTTGGGTAGGCAACTCGCTGGTGACGGCCCCGGACGTTGTTGAAAGGGCTGGTTCGGGCAGGGTTAATGCAGGTGTCCTCATTTGTAACGGGGATGCATCCGCCTGCCGAGCTGGGAGTGGGGAGTCAGGAGTCTCTTTAGGTTGGAGGGCCTTAATTGCCCGTTCTTTCAAAGTAGCAAAGTCCAAAGCAGGGTGTTCTAGGGCCCACAGTCGTAGTTGCTTGCGGTCCTCCACTAACTTAAGGCCCTGCAGGAATTGCTCCCCTAGCATTCTATTTTCCTCCGGCTCTCCAATGTCATTGGTCAGTTTCAGGGTCCGCAGCGCTGCCTGTAGCTTTAAGGCATAGTCCCTAATGCTGTCTTGGGGCCGTTGCTTGCAGCTGTAAAACCTCATCCGTAACTCTGCTTCAGTGCGGGTATCAAACGCAGCTCCCAGTCTCTGAAAAATGGCGGTTACAGAGGTCCGATCTGCCTCAGTCCATGTCTCCACTTCTAGCTCAGCCGCGCCGGTCAGCTGCCCGAGCACTGCCGACGCCCGCTGCCGTCCATTTAAGGCATACATGTCAAGCACATTACAAATCTTCCTCTTAAATCCTTGCAGCGCATCTGGCCGACCATCATACTGGGGAAGCCAGGCAGCGCCCGGCACATAGGGCAGAGTTATGGGCATTATGGGCACAACGGCGTCAGGTGGCGGTGCCGGCGCTCTTGTGACCGGAGCGGCAGCCGCCTCATCAGCATTACCCTGGTCGGGTGGAGGCAGCGCCTCCACACTCCTGTCATCTGGGGCCGACATTTTCACGCGCCCCCTTGGTTTTCTCCCAGCACTCTTTCGCGCGATGTGGCCCTCTGGGAACTTAGGGTTCCTGCTTCAGGCTGAGGACTAAGGGCGGGGCTTCGACTTTGCACGCTTTCCGAGGAAGATAGCGTTTTTGGCGCGAAAACAGCGGAAAAATGGCAGACGTTGCGGGAAAAATAATTTGGACTCCCGGACTTCACTTTTCAAGGCGCACGTCACCCAGGATAGTGGGTCCTGCTCGCATCCTGTTCAAGACGCCAAATTTTTCAAGGGTGTACCTCCCCGCAACAGCCGACGGGCTGCTCGGATCCGGATCAGCAGTGGCTCGACGGGTCTCTGGACCCGAGGCAGGGTCGCGCGGCCTCTCGAAAATAAAAAGGGGGAAAGAGAGGGTGGATGGGATAGTGTTCGTGACGCCACCCACGGGTCGTGGTAAAATGGGATACCACCACTACTGTGTTTAGGAGAGAGGGAGAACGCCCGGGAGTGATGGAATGGCAGCTAATGATGTTAACCCCTCCGTGGGCAGGGGATGGTGTCCCGGGGCTCGGTGATGGATGGCTGGGGACCTGTTGGAAGCAAAGGGGCACAACGTACTCACACAGTCCAGAGATACTGACACCAGGTAAACCAAAGTCTTGAACGCCCTGCAGCCTTAGTTCGAACACACTGGCTCCGTGCCCTTTTGGCATTGCTGGTTGGTCTGAAGCCTAGTCCCTTGGCACTGTGTTTACACTTGGTGGATCCCTTTTGCTTAAAACTACTCGGGTCCCACTCACCTGCATGGCTAGCTGAGTGAGCTTGCTTTCAGGGTTCACACTTGGGATTTTCTGGATGGGTTTGAGAAGTCCTATCCCTCTTGTTGCGCTAGTACCCTGATTTTGGAGCTGGTGGAGAGCGGTTCATGAAGATTCCGTCCTCTTCGGGTGAATTACTGGGCTGCATAAAGCTACTTCCCAGCCTAGGGTCCGCGTACCCCGTCGTGCCCTGGCCCCTGCCCTGTTGTAGTACAAGTCCGCCGATCTGCCCTCCGTGGCAGTACCGTGCCCCCTGGTACTTCCTCCTGCGACTGGGGTTCCAGCTCCTTCCAGGCCAGGCCAAAGTCTGGCACCTGAGACGGGTACAGGAGCCCAGCTCCGCAGCGTGACCTTTCCTGTCACTGCTCACTGACACTCTCTGACTACAACTGACACTTCTGGCCCTCCTTCTACCATCCCTCCATCTGGGCGGCCCTATTCCCCTCAGGCTGCTCAATGGGTGTTTGGTGGGTGTGGTGCAGAGTGTTCCTCAGGATTTGTGTATACCTGTTCTTAGCAACACCAAAAGGGACAGAACCCGTAACCAATGAGGAGCGGGCACCATGCAGAAGGGCAGATTGCATGGCACCCTTGTGACGACCTGATAGGCCAGGGCATCACACTTGCAGCAGTGGGAGTTCCTCTTTGGGGAAAACGACAGGGGACAGGGTCCCGGAGGGTTTCTCCCTGAGGCGTCGATCCACTCTAGTGACAAGGGCCATGGCAGCCTCCAGCGACTCCGGGGTGGAGTACTGCATCAGAGACTCCCTAAGCCTACCTGACAACCCCTGGCAGAAATAACTCCTAAGTGCAGGGTCATTCCACTGGGTGTCAGTGGCCCACCTCCGGAACTCTGAGCAATACTCTTCCACTGGCCGCTCCCCCTGCTGGTGACTTGAGAGTTTTGATTCCACGAACATGATGCCATCAGGGTCGTTGTATACAAGGGCCAAAGTCGCAAAAAACTCATTCACCGACCGTAATGATGGAGAGTTGGTCAGTAGAGAAAAGGCCCAGGACTGGGGATCTCCCCGCAACAGAGAGACCACAATCCCCACTTGCTGGTCCTCACTCGCTGTAGAACGAGGGTGGAGCCTAAATTATAGTTTACAGGCTTCCCTGAAGGTGGTAAATTTATCCCTCCCTTCAGAAATCTTATCCGGGAGGGTTATATTAGCTTCTGGTTGCGCCAGGGCATGCGCAGACACCGAAAACTCAGAAATTTGTTGCAGCTGCTGCACAACCTCAGACCGCATTTACGAAAACTCCTGAGACAGGGTCTGCAATAACTCGTAGTTCGTGGTTATGGGTGCATTTTGCACCTGACAGTTCCAATTTAAATCAAAATTTACATTTTAAAAAAAAATTTGTAAATCCACCATTGGTTTGCAACACTGCCTGTCTCTTTCTGTGCATGCTCTCGATCAGATTCAAGCATGTCTTGACTCTTCTACACCTTCCTATTGTTGGTGCATACTGGTTGGCTCAATTGTTTATGTGTACAGCTCTTTCTTCAACTCCACCCACACATTTTTTTTATTGTGTTGAGATCTGGGCACTGTAGGGGCAAATTCAGCCCCTCTACTCCATTGTTATTGAACCATTTCTTCGCCAACCTTGACATATGCTTCGGGTCGTTGTCCTGCTGGAACACTATGTCGTCCTTTTATACCCATAGTACTTGAGTGTATGAAGTAACTCATCTTGTACATACAGCTCAACTCTGAGACTATCATCGATCCTGGCCAAGTTTCCAATGCCTTTGGCTGTAAAAGAACCCCATACCAGGCTTCCTCCTCCTGAGCTCGACAGTTCCTTCAATTTCTCGATCCGTTAGCCTCTTTTTCCCCTTTTAACTTCCAGAAATATTTTTACCAATCAGAGCCTAGTTTATTGATTTTCGTCTCATTGCTCCAAATCACCTGTTTCAAATCTTCTACTGTCCACTTTTCGCACTTGTTTGCAAATTCGAGCAGACGCATTTTATGATGATATTGAAGCTGAGTCTTTTGCACCTTTTTTCGGGCCACCATTCCAGACTTGTGTAATGTGCGTCACACAAATGTCTGATCTCACTATTACGAGCCATACGAGCCACCTACACTGCCGTGTTTTTCGCGCCAGAACTGATAGACCTTGTGATGAATTGACTTGTTACTTTCGTTATTTTACATGGATGTCCACCTCTTGGCTTTTCAATGGATGGACGGACTTCATCTTGTATTCTTCCAACTATCATGGCCTCACATGATGCAGTTTGGCAATTTTCTTAGCCGAAAGACTGCTACCGATGAGCTGTTCTTTTGTTCTTGGGAAATCTTCTTCATGGCTGCTCCTCTATTTGAACCAGTGACCTTTCACTTGAGAATGAACCTAATAACACACTGAATTATTAGGAAATGTGAGAACAAGTTGTACTTCATAGTATACAGGAAGAAAAATAAATTCAAACACCAGGAGCAAATCAGTAACAATACAGTGACATGACAAGAATCTGCATAACTAATCATATGCTAAATAGTAGCAAGTCAAATTCATGAATGAGATAGTCAAGATGAATGTCTATAAAATGAATGTAGTCTCACGCTCAAAAATGTAATGGATGGCGAGATATGGAGCCTGAAAGGCAAAAGCTTAAAACCTTATTACCCTTTTGTTTGTCACTGTACATATTTATGTTCTTGCCCTTATCCATTCCTATTTTCTGTTTGTGACACTTTTATCTCTTCATGACTTTTATTTCTATGTTCAATAAATATTTACATTTTATTGGGTGTTGTCATATTTGTAGGTTTGTTGTATAAGACACTGATTACATGATTTCAACCAGGTATGTTTGACTCTAAAATGTCTCTGGAATTATGGTTATTCACCCTACTTGATGCTTCTGTCAGACTACAGTACATAGAAAAAATCTGCTGACAGATTCCCTTTAACCCCTAACATTCCAGAGATCCTTTCTTTAGCCCATTAACGTCTTTACAGCAGTTAATTTCTAATTTTTCTCCCTCTAAGCTTCTAACAAGTTGCTATTATAAATCTTGTAAAATTACCAGCCACAGATTACCATCTACTGATACTTAAAGGGAATCTGTCGGCAGGTTTTTGCTATGTAATCTGAGACAACCATGATATAGTTGAAAAGAGTCTGATTCCAGCAATGTGTCATTTACTAGGCTGTGTTTTGCTGTTTCAACACTATCAGTGTTTTATTAGTAGGAGATTATCATTATAGGACAATTTGACTTGTGCAGGGAAGTCCAACCCTGACCCCAGCACTGATTAGCAGCTTTTTCTCTCTCTTATTATACAATGTGCACAGAAAGCTGAAAGAAAAAAGGAAACTGGAAAACTGTGAGCTGCTCAAAAGACAACTTCAGAATAGCCCTTTATTAAACCTGTCATAAAAGGTATTGTTTTCTCATACTTAGGATGCATCATGTTGTAATAACAAGAATTTTTTTCTGCATATTGGCAGGGATCCTTAAAGGGGTTTTCCGATGAACAACGTTCTTTTTAAGGCTGTGCGCATGCTGCGGATTTACCGCGGATGTTACCGCAGATTTGCTGCGGATTTGTTGCAGAAAATGCTTCTAACATATCTGCAGTTATTCCCCAGCAAAACCTATGAGTATAAAAAAATGCTGTGCACGCACTGCATTTGTTTATACCTGTGGATTTACCCACGGAATTTCCTTTACAGAATTAATGTGCATGTCACTTCATTTCTGCAGGGATAATGGTTAAAACCTGCAGGGACCAAACTGCAGAAAAAACGCGGCCAATCCGCACCAAAACTGCACCAAACCGCGGCTAAACCGCATGTAGATTTCGTTGCGGTTTTGGTGCGTTTTTTTACCGCAGGTGCGGGATTTTTTCAGAGGGTCTGTCTTTTCCTTAAGAAAAAGTCAATTTCTAGTGCGCACATAGCCTTAAGTTGATTTTAATCAATAGATCTTAATAATTTCCACAATTGGATATATTTTAAAAAAATGTTCCTGTGGTGAGATAATCTTATATATGTGCCCCTGCTATGTGCTGTGTAATGGCCGTGTTTGACCGTACATGGAACACGGTCTGATCATACTACAATAAAGTATACAGACATTCCAGCACAGGATTACAAATTATTCTGTGAGGTAAAATATTTTTTTAAAAACAGGCAGGGAAATGCTTTACCTCCCAAAAAGAATCCGATATAATCTCGTTGATGTGCTGTCTGTATACACTCTTTTGCTTCTCCCCTGCCCAGGAGATGTGCTTTGTTCCTGGAAGGTCAGACACAGCCAGTTCACAGTACACAGCAGGGACACATATATAAGATTATCTCAGCACAGGAACATTTTTTCAAAACACATCCAATTGTATAAATTATTATAATTCCAAGATCTATTGATTAAAATATACTTTGAAATTAACTTTGTTAAGGGGAAAACCCCTTTAAGGTTGGAGCCCTGCAATAAAACATTGAGGGCCAATTCTAAATATGCCGGAGAACCACCTTACTAGTCCAAGTAAGTTACGTAAAATACTCGTTAAAATGGGTGTGATAATCTTCTCCATCTTACCCTGTGCTAAATTCTATATTTGCCACCAGCTAAAGCCTCAATATGATGACACACAGCTAAGTTTTTACTCTTTACCTAGTCACCCAAGGATTATGTGCAGATTAAACCACAAGGACTTTTCATAGATATTGTACCCGGCAACTACCGTATTTCACAAAGGAGCCAGACACACCTAACAGAGCCAATATTTAAAGACTTTTACACTCAGCCCACCCAATTCTTACTAAAGAAATGTACTGAGTCGTGTTTACCAGAGGGGAGGCGGATATATATATAATCCACATACTTCATAGAATTATAGAATACAGCACTGCCTCTAGATCAGCAGGACCCATCCCTGGGAAGATGCTGTTATACATGCACATATAGTAGAAAATAACACTCTGTATGACTCCACATGAAGTCAAAGGCTGATCCTTAATACAGGCCATGTTCACACAGAGATTTTGGAGTTCTTCAAAAGTAATACATTTTTCAAGGGCAATGTATGAGAAGTTTTTGGAGGAATTTTTCTTTCTTAGGCCCCCTTAACATGTCTATGTTTCCGGTATGTGTGGCATCCATACATTTGACACTTTTTTCATGGATACCACATGTACACATTAAAACATATGGCCTAGCTCCAAATTATCCGGGATTCGGCGGGAACTTTTGAATGAAACCATTAATTTTACCATATAGTCTACTGTAAAATTGGGGGGGGGGATCCAAGTGCGGTGAAATTACAAAAAGTGCAATTCCACAATTGTTGATTGGGTTTCTTACATACCATGTATACATATGGTAAAACTGACTTAGCATTATGGTTATCCAGTCAGTATAGGTATCTAGATATTAAACATGTACTGTGAAGGAACCCTTACTTATTTTGTAAGTTTGCCCACTGACAAAGATATGAACAGTCAATAATTTTAAAGGTATTTTAATTTTAACAGTGAGAGAATATCAAAAATAAAATCCAGAAAATCACATTGCATAAATTATATAAAATTATTTGCATTTTGCAGAGAGAAATAAGTATTTGATTCCCTACCAACCATTAAGCGTTCTGGCTTCTACGGACCTTGCCCACAATCAGGACTCACTGCGTCTTGGACACAGCGGGTCCTGACCTGCGGGGCTGCGAGTCTCCTCCGTAGGAGAACGCAGGAGACCGCAACTGCTTGTACCCACAAGAAGGGTTCGAGCAGCTGTGACCTCTCGCTTGCGTTCTCCCTATGGAACATGCATGTCAATCCGCAGCAAACAATTGACATGCTGCGGTCTGGATAGACACACCGCATGTCAGTGTTTGCTGCAGAAAAAACAAGCACCGTGGGCATGGGATTTATAGAAATCCATCCAATTTGCTTGTACTGTACAATGCAGCGTTTTGGACGCAGTTAAAGCATGCTGCGTCCAAAATGGAGCAAACACTGATCGTGGGCACGCAGCCTTAGACGCTCCTAATCAACTTGTTACCTGCATTAAAGATACCTGTCTTCAATTGTCACCTGTATAAAAGACTCCTGTCCACAGACTCAATCAGTCAGAGTCTAACCTCTACAATATGGGCAACACCAAAGAGCTTTCTAAGGATGTCAGGGACAAGATCATAGTACATTAAGGATAAGGCTGCACATCAAAGTTAGATAATAGTATAATGCTATAAGCATACTGAAGAACATTGAAGCATACGATGAAAAATGCTACTTGCTAACTTGAAAGTGTGAATAATGAATTGCATACCCGCCATGAATATTCGGAAAAAGGAGATATTTAGCAATTGCATTGATCAATGTAACGGAGCCCCAAAACCTCGCCAAGGTATATTTCTATATTGGGGTCCCTAGCTCTATGACCCTAACTGTGTGTCATCTCATTGCAATTAAAAACTGCTGTGTGTAGAGAGGGGTAACCAAGGACTTTCTTATATAGGAGATGGAAAAAAAACATGGCCGAAAGGGGCGGAGCTGTGTTCACATTCAGAAATTTTTTTTAATTGCAATGAGATGACACACAGTTAGGGTCATAGAGCTAGGGACCTCAATATAGAGATATACCTTGATGAGGTTTTGGGGCTCAGTTACATTGATCAATGCGATTGCTAAATATCTCCTTTTTCCTAATATTCATGGCAGGTATGCATTTCATTATTCACACTTTCAAGTTAGCAAGTGGCATTTTTCATTGTATGCTTCAATGTTCTTCGGTATGCTTATAGCATTATACTATTATCTAACTTTGATGTGCAGCCTTATCCTTAGGTACTATGTATTTTTTTGGCTTGCACTCATAATATATATTAGTGCTCACTTCAGTTATCTTATTTAGTATTAGGGACAAGTTCATATACCTGCACAAGGCTGGAATGGGCTACAAAAACATAAGATGCTGGGTGAGAAGGAGACAACTGTTGGTGCAATAGTAAAAAAGTAGAAAAATTAGTGTCAATCGACATCGATCTGGAGCTCCATGCAAAATTTCCCCTCGTGGGGTATCTAGGATCATGAGGAAGGTGAGAAATCAGCCCAAAACTACACAGGGGGAACTTGTTAATGATCTCAATGCAGCTGGGACCACTGTAACCTACATCGTAATGGCATAAAATCCTGCAGTGCCCACAAAGTCCCACTGCTCAAGAAAGCACATGTGCAGGCCCGTCTGACGTTTGCCAATGAACACCTGGATGATTCTGAGAGTGATTGGGAGAAGGTGCTGTGGTCAGATGAGACAAAAATTGAGCACTTTGGCCTTAACTCATGTCGCCGTGTTTGGAGGAAGAGAAGTGCTGCCTATGACCTAAAGAACAACGTCCCTACTGTCAAACATGGAGGTGGAAACATTATGTTTTTGGGATGTTTTTTCCTGCTAGGGGCACAGGACTACTTCATCACATCAATGGGACAATGGATGGAGCCATGTACCGTAAAATTCTGAGTGACAATCTCCTTCTTCTAGTACATTAAAAATGAGTTGTGGCTGGGTCTTCCAGCACAACAATGACCTAAAACATACCGCCAAGGCAACAAAGGAGTGGCTCAAAAAGAAGCACATTAAGGTCATGGAGTGGCCTAGCAAGTCTCCAGACCTGAATCCCAGAGAAAGCTTATGGTGGGAGCGGAAGATCAGAGTTGCTAAGTAACAGCCTCAAAATCTTAAAGATTTAGAGATGATCTGCAAAGAGGAGTAGACCAAAATTCCTCCTGACATGTGAGCAAACCTCAGCATCAACTACAAAAAAAGCATCTGACTGTTGTGCTTGCTTACAAGGGTTTTGCCACCATGTGTTAAGTCTTGTTTGCCAGAGGGATCAAATACTTACTTCTCTCTGCAAAATGCCAATAAATTTATATAATTCATACAATGATTTTCTAGATTTTATTTTGGATATTCTCTCACTTTTAAAATTAACCTACCCTTAAAAATATAGACTTTTCATGTCTTTGTCAGTGGGCAAATTTACAAAATCAGCAAGAGATCAAATAATTATTCCCTTCATTGTATAGGTTTTTTCATTTTATCTAGTGAAAAAAAATTCTGAATTTTGTTAAAAAAATGTTGCTTTTGGTGCCATTTTTTGAGACCCGTTATGTTATGTTTATATTTTTCGACATCTGCGGCAAAGAGATGGGTTATTTTTTGTACCCTAAAGTGATGTTTTTTACGGATACCATATTTGAGTAGAAACCATTATTGTATTTTATTCAAATATTGTAAAAAACTAATTCTGGCATTTTGGGGTTTTTTGTTCTGCGTTTCACCGATCAATTCATTTATTTTATATTTTGATAGATCAGACATTTCTGAACACAGCAATACCAAATATGTATGTATATATTTTTTATTATTATTGTTTTATTTTCAGTGGGGAAAAGTGAGATAATTTGAACTTTTTTTGCAATTTTTTTCATAATTTTAAAAACTTTTCTTTCCACTTTTTATTGTATTTACTATTCTTAGCGGACTTGAAGCTGCAATCTTCCGACTGAAATTATGACTTCCAATGAAAGATGACTCACAGCCAGTGTTCACAGGAAATTCATGACAGGCACAGGGGTCATCAGCTGACGTCCCGCTGTCATGGTAACTGATTGGTGCCTCATGATCACGTCACAAGGCCGCAGATGGGAGCGATGAATGATGCGCTCCCCGCCTGCGCAATTTAAATCCCACTGTCAGAGACTGACAGCGAGATATAACTGGTTAACAGCCACACTCATCTCTACGATCCACCTTCGCCTGTTACAAGCACATGTCGTCTGATCAGATCAGCTGGCATGTGTAGGGAAAGATGCAGGCTCGCCATGCGATCCCACATCAAGGCAAGGTACACGATCTATATGTAAACATACGTCATAGGTTGTGAATGGGGTTAATCCGAAAAGTAGGCATTGTTTGTAGAAATATAGAAAGCTGTTACGAAGAGGATTAAACAAAAGAAAATTACTAAACTTGATGTCACTGCGATGGCTTCAGGGCTTAGAGGAGGGAGGTACTCCTTAGGAAAAACAGACTGAACCCAGAACAAGCTGTACCTTCCAAGGAGTGACAAAGAACCAAACCCAATTTCTGCATTTTATTAGATAAAAGTTTCACAATTTCTCTATGACATATGACTATGAATGAATGAGTGAATGAACAAAAAATAAATCCATAGGTCCCAACTAGAAATGAGCAGGACGCACAAATTACGTTGCGCCAGCCAAGGATAATCAAAAGCCGCTCTGGAGAAGCCAAAAAGTAAGATTTGCAGCCTCCTGTCCAGCCTGCCATATACCACTGACCTGGATTGTGGATCGGAGTCACGTGATTCAATACTCTCATCTCTAGTCTCAGCCAACATGGCTGAAGTGTGACAGTGCCAGATTTAGGTCTACGCCCTGCAGTCTCGGCTATCTGCTGAATGTCCCTCATTGCCACTACCCCTCTGACATCTCCTCCTGCCAGGCTAGAAAGAATGGCAGATGGGTGTGGCTGGAGATGTGGCTAGGGGCTTGGTCACAATTTGCCATGGCACGCGTTGCATAGTTTGTCCCTCTTTTTCTGTTTTTTCCAAAGTTGGAGGTATGCCTATGGTGATCTTCACATGTCTGTGTTTTCACACGGACCGTGTGTACATGTGACCCACATGGAGACATGTCCATTTTTTTCCAGTAGCATGGATGACAAGGGCCAATGCAAGTCTATGGATCCATGTAAACGTGTACAGCACATGGTTGGTATCCGTGTACAGTCCATGTGCTATATGTATTTAACATTGAAAAGTATAGGAGAAGCTTTGTAATTTCGTTTTATACATCCATACTGGAAAAATACGGATTATAGCGTTGAGCGAGTAGTTGACTATTCGCACTCGCTATGCTGTTAGTGAGTACTGTCCGTGACTCGCATATTCGTTACGTGTAGCGAGCGCAATTTAAGTCAATAGGAAACACTCGCTAAGTAACGAGTAACCCGAAAGCCGTACTATTCGTTACTCGCACGAAAAGTATGGCTTTCAGGTTAATTGCTACTTAGCAAGTAATTCCCATTAACTTACATTACGTCCGTTACTCGTAACGAATCTGCGAGTAGCGGACAGTACTCGCTAACAGCATAGAGAGTACGAATAGTCAACTACTCGCTCAACACTAATGGATGACACATGTTTTAAAAACATACACACAGATGGGCGATTAGAAATAAACACGGATGTCGAAACGGACAGATCCACATGTATATGTTTTTATATGGACGTGTGAAAGGGGCTTTAAAGTGGTTCATGAAGCGGTTTTGAAGCGTTCTGCAAGTTTTTCCTGTTTTTGTTTTTTCTTATCCTTTTGATTTAACAGTGCCTGGCTTGGAGTGAATTCCATAAGGATCTTCTTCATAGAAGTGGCAAGCACTTTTTCAAAACCTCTTTAGGAAAAAGAAAACCCAACTACTAAAATATCTACTCATATCAACAGCAATGTGGATTTCCCATAGAAATGGATAGGAAGAGTATCCCAAGTGTTTTTAACCCTTTAACACTGTAAATCCATGATCAATGATATGATATTTGCTGTCTGTGTCACACAATGATAGTGGCCAGAACAAAAGTTTGATCATTGCTGTTAACTGTTTATATGCTGCTGTCAATCTCTCTACATTTACGGCAGTTATAGCTCTCATTGACTGCAGACAAACAATTCTTTTATACCAATGAGTTACCATGATTGCCATCTTTATACTCTTGTGAAGCCCAACTATTGGCTGAGCTTCATGGAAACCTTTGATTTAAACCATTTACAGCAATAGTGTAATATTGTAGTATATAGAAGATGCAATTAAGGGATCATAGGTTCAAGTCAGCTAAGTCGACTACAAAATAGCGATAAAATAGATTTTTAAAATTATAAAAAGTATATACATTTTTCAATCACCCCTGCCTTTTTGCTTCTGATAAAAATAAACATATTTGATATGGCCAAACCTGTATAAGTCTGAACTATCATAATATAAAATTCATTAACTTGTATGAGAAATGTTGCTTTTTTATCACCACACCTCCCTAAAAAAAAATACAATAAAGAGTGAAGAAAACATTTTGTGTATCGAAAATTAGTATTTTCTGAATGCAGCAATACCAGATATGTGTATTTAATTGTTTTATTTTCACTGGGGCAAAAGAGGGGGTGATTTGAACTTTTTTTTTTTTTTTTACTTTTTCATATTTTTAAAAACTTTTTTCACATTTTTTCTATTGATTTTACTAGTCCGCAGAAATTACTGCAGTATCCAATCGCTTGTCCTAATTATAGCTATGCTGCAGCATTGCTCTGATCAGCAGAAATGCTGTTCTCCTGTGAGTGTTGGCGCTCTATCAGGTTTCACAGGAAGTGAGTCATGGCAGTATCAGGGGTCATCAACTGACCCCGTGCTAAAATGACAACACATTGGTGCCCAGTGATTGCGTCACTGGGCTGCCGATTGAGAACGGCACGATCCCCCAGTGTGTGACAGCTAAATCTAAGGGGTTAACAGGCAAGTGTTCATCGATCCACCCGCGCCTGTTAGCCATACATGTCTGGCGGTAACCAGAGAGAGGCGACCAAGGACGTACCAGTACGTCCTTGGTCATCAAGTTGTTAAGGAGGTATGCTAACTTTAATTACATTTTACAGCTATGATTATATATTTTTAATTACCATGTTAACTATATGGTAAAACTGTCCTCGCAAAATGCATACTCAGGTCAGTACGAGTACACAGATACCACATATGTATAGTTTTTTTGATTTGTGGTGAAAACAAATTCTGAGATTTGTAATAAAAAAAAAAATGTTGCTTTTGTCGCCATTTTCAAAGACCCGTAACAGTTTCATTTTATGGCTACTGGGCTATGTGAGGGCTTATTTTTTTGTGCCTTAAGCTGACATTTTTACTGATACCATTTCCAGACAGATATGATGTTTGGATCGCCTCTTATTGCATTGTATTGCAATGTTGAAGAGGACAAAAAAAAAAACAACATAATTCTGGCGTTTTGATTTTTTTCACATTACGCCATTTCCCGATCAGATTAATTTACTTTATATTTTAACAGATCAGACTTTTGCAAATGCAGCAATGACAAATATCTGTATTTTTTATGTTTTTTATTGTTTTAATAATGTTAACACTTTAGCTCCTGCTGTAGACCCTCAGGGCCCCAAGGGTCGGCCTGGGCATCCCTCTAACACCATCACTGATGGTGTCTATATAACATACAGTGCTAGGAAGTTTTTATTGCTTTTGACTCCTAAAATACAGTATAAAAATTAGAAAACTTACATTATCCTTAATATTTAAATCTTTCAGCTGCATCTCCTTCAGTAAATAATCCACTATGTCGTTCTTATCACTCTGGGCAGCAAAATGCAGAACATTCATTCCATCCTGCGGGACACAATCAAGTTTACATTTATTATTCTTGTCCTTTATTTTAGTATTTTATTACCATGACTATAATAGAGAAAGATTAGAGAGAAATACATAAAATTAATTCTGTCTTTAGCAAAATACAATAATATTTATTTTTTCTTATTTTTTAGAATTTTCATATTTCAATTTTTAAAATATTTTGAATACCATGTATCATTTCCTTTACATGTCACAAATATTTGTTACAAATTGTTGGTATATTACATACATGAAGTGCAGAATTATTAAGCAAGTTGTATTTTAGAGGATTTTTTTAATTATTGATCAACAACTATATTCTCAATCAACCCAAAAGACTCAAATGTCAAAGCTTAATATTTTTGGAAGTTGGAGTGGTTTTTTTTTTAGATTTGGCTATCTTAGGCCTGCGCCACACATCCGTGCCTCCGGCACGTGTTTGTCATTTTTTACACGTACCGGCGGCACGGAGACACTTTAACCAATGCTACCCTATTGTAGCAGGCACACACACGTAAAACCACACGGAACGTGTGTCCGTGTGCGTTTGTACGTGTGTGCGTTTTTGAAAGCGCTGACATGTCCGTTTTTTCACCGGCAGCACGGGTGTCACACGGCCCGCACCCGCACCACACGGGTGTAGTGTGGATGCGGTCCCGTGTGACACGCGCCGGAGAAAACACACATGTCATTGAAAATAAAAAAAAACATTAACTCACCTTCTCCAGCCCTCCTGTCTCTGCCGCTGCTGCCTCTTGCTGCCGACCGCCGCTCATTATTCTCATTGAATATTCACTTCACTGCCTGGCAGCAGCAGCAGCGGGGAGACGGGAGGGCTGGAGACCGAGGATCAGCACCACGGACAGCAGCGCGGACATCAGGAAGGACCAGGTGAGTATAATAATTACCGATTCTACGTGTGCTATCGCGGATAGCACACGTAGAACACACGTGTCACGCACGTACCAGAGACACGTACTTACCTGCACGCAACACGCAGGGAAAATACGTGTCTCTCGGCACGTGCGTGAATTTCACATGAGTGTGGCAGAGGCCTTAGGAGGATATCTGTTTGTGCAGGTAACTTTTACTGTGCAGAATTATTAGGCAACTTAATAAAAACCAACTATATTCCCATCTCACTTGTTTATTTTCACTAGGTAAACCAATATAACGGCACAAAATTTAGAAATAAACATTTCTGACATGCAAAAACAAAACCCCAAAAAATTAGTGACCAATATAGCCACCTTTCGTTATGATGACACTCAACAGCCTACCATCCATAGATTTTGTCAGTTGCTTGATCTGTTTACGATCAACATTGCATGCAGCAGCCACCACACACTGACACACCAGACACTGTTCCGAGAGGTGTACTGTAGATCTCACATGTTATGAGGGACCACAGGTTCTCTATGGGGTTCAGATCAGGTGAACAAGGCGGCCATGTCATTATTTTTTCATCTTTTAGACCTTTACTGGCCAGCCACGCTGTGGACTAGTTGGATGCATATGATAAAGCATTGTCCTGCATGAAAATCATGATTTTCTTGAACAATACCGACTTCTTCCTGTACCACTGTTTGAAGAAATTGTCTTCCAGAAACTGGCAGTAGGTCTGGGAGTTGATCTTCACTCCAACCTCAACCCAAAAAGGTCCCACAAGTTCAACTTTGCTGATACCAGCCCATACCAGTACCCCACCTCCACCTTGCTGGTGTCTGATTCATAGTGGAGCTCTCTGCACTTTACTGATCCAACCTCTGGCCCATCCATCTGGCCCATCAAGAGTCACTCTCATTTTATCAGTCCATAAAACCTTTGAAAAATCAGTCTTAAGATATTTCTTGGCCCAGTCTTGATGTTTTATCTTATGTTTCTTGTTCAAAGGTGGTCGTTTTTCAGCCTTCCTTACCTTGGCCATGTCCCTGAGTATGGCACATCTTGTGCTTTTTGATACTCCAGTAACGTTGCAGCTCTGAAATATGGCCAAACTGGTGGCAATTTCGGACTTTTCAGAGCCCGTCAAATCTCTCTTCTGACCCATTTTGCCAAAGGAAAGGAAGTTGCCTAATAATTAAGCACACCTTATATAGGGTGTTGATGTCATTACACCACACCCCTCCTCATTATAGAGATGCACATCACCTGATTTACTTAATTGGTAGTTGGCTCTCAAGCCTATACAGCTTGGAGTAGGACAACATGTATAAAACGTATCATGTGATCAAAATACTCATTTGCCTAACACACAGTGCAAAATGCCAATAAAATACATTTAAGTTTGTGGGTGCAATGTGAAAAATGTGGATATGTTTACAGGGTATGAATACTTTTTCAAGGCACTGAGTAGTAAATGCTACAAACCTGATTTTTCGCCTTCTGATTTACTCCTGCTTTGATCAGCATCTGCACAATTGTCAGATCTGCCGACCATCCGGCCAGGTGAAGGACAGTGAGGCCATGCTGGGAAAAGAGCAACTTGGTCAAAAGAGGTTTATGTTAAATTGCAGCTGAAGCAAAAATGCAGGGGTGATTCAATAAAGAAATATAAATGTAAGAACAAGAAGCAAACTAATTCCTGGCATAAAAGTGTACCATATAGGGCTCCTTTGAGAGAAGGCGCTCAGTCATAGTTTGTTTTTCCCATCACCTTAGTTATTAAAGGGATTGTCCACTAGAAGGACAACCCTGTCTGACTCCACATGTTTCTCCCAGGTAAAATAATAAAGCCTATACTCACTTCCCGTACCTTCCTGCAGTGTCTGGGATTGCGATACCGGGGCTCACAAGAGGTTGTGACGTGCTGGGACAAGGTGACAGTCGTGGGCAAGGGCGTCACTTCCTTACTCGCCGAGGCATGCTACAGACAAGAGTGGTGGAGTGGGTGAGGAGGGCTTATGTAACGCCAGAGTAACGCTGGAGAAGGGACGCTGACTTAATCCCTGCCACGGCTGGACTGAGCCCTCCTACACTTCACCACAGTCCTCCATGTGCTTTCCTCCCTCCTCCTGCTCCCGGGGTCTGTGCACAGATCCCCCCGGGAGCGCCCTTAGGATGTGCGCACCTTCGCTGCGCTTAAAAGGCCAGTGCACCATTTCCTGGAATAGATACTTAAGGCATCCTCCCACTAGGGGAAGTGCCTGTGCAACACAATTAGTTAATCAATTACCCACCTGCTAGCTAGTTGTCAGGTCCCGTGTTCCTGTCCCGTTATCTGTATCCTTGCCGTACCCATCGTACCTCTCTGCACCAGCCTTCTTGTCTACCTCAGCCATCCTGGCTGCACTCGCCTGCAGTAGAGACTGTTCCTGCTTGTGCCCAAGTCCATCCCTGCCTCTGCAACCCTGGGGGTCAGCTGCTACAGTCTTATAGTGCTACAGTGGCACCTGGAGTCTGCTGGCAGCCAAAGCCCATCCTCACCATCTGAGGCTCTGGTGAATACTCATTCAGTTAGGGTAAACTCTAGCAGCGCCTTCTGTCTCCCGCCTTTGGACCAAACGAACAATCAATAGGAACTGAGCACAGCTTCAGTGCTCCCCTCCTGTTGGTTAACTTATTTGATCTGAAGGCGGGGAGACAGAAGCCGGTGCTGATTGGACGCAGGGCTCATGTGACATTACAACCTCCCAAGAGCTCCAGCACCGCAATCCCAGAAACCGATGGAAGGACACTGGTACGGAACGCTTTATATATATATAATAGGCTTTATTATTTTACCTGGTAGCTTAATAGTAGCTGAAAAGGGTATTCCCATCTCTAGGATGGTGGAGATGGGTATACCCCTTTTTTTTTTAAACAATTTGCGCACTAGATGCAAAAAAATAGACCATAAATCTTGCCAATGTATCTGATCAGTATCAAATACCTCATATGATCATGAGCCCAACTAACCATGAGTAACATCTATAAAATGTGTAAAATAATGAACATCCTTTTATTAAAGTTATCACGCAACAGAATAATTGTATAAATACATTTGTAACTTAATCAAAGAAAGTATCAAATTACAAGAAAAGTTTTGTGTGTTTGTTTTTCTCATTTTTCTCCCCAGAAGCAGAGTCGCTCTTATCCATGATGATCACGTAAGGTCCTGCTGTCCACGCTCAACAGTCTGAATATATACAGGGGTGCTGTTTTTTGGTAAGAGGAACAGACCCTTTTTTACTAACCTCATACAATCCCTTTAAATTGTGATCAAGCAGCAAAACAAATATTGTAGATTGCCTCTTACCCTATCCACAACATCAACCCGTGCCTTATGATTGAGAAGAAAAGATACGGCTTGATAATGTTTTCCCGCAACCGCAAAATGTAGAGCCGTGCGATCGAGCTAAGAAAAGAAAAATCAAAGATATATTTATTTTCTGTGCATTATTAGATTTCTGTACACAGTAGAACACAATGTTGCGTGTCATTTGCGGTTACAGTTTATGCAGGTCTACAAAATTGTTTTTGAACTTTGAAAAACAAAGAGTGTTTAATGTAAGGATTCTGGATCAGATTTTCTTAGATGTCTACATTGTAACATTGCTGGGTCACACGAATGTATCTTCTTCATCATCCCAAAAAAACGGTCAGATTATGCTAATCAGAGTCTGATCGTTTTTCTTTCGGAGGTGGAGAATAAAGAAAAAACTAATTTCTCCACCTTCTCCATTCGGTCAGTCTGAGAAAATTATCCGAATGCGGTCTCATTTTTTTTTTCACAGACCCATAGGGTTGAATGGCTAAGTGCCATCCGATTCTTAGAAGCAAATTGTACACGCTGATATTTCAGTCCAAGGAAAAAAAAATCAGATATGTGCACTGCCTCATTGAATACCATTGGTTTTAGGGCAATCCGATTTTTTGATAGATAGCACTTGGACCGGAAATACTGTCATCTGTGCAAGTCTGAAGGGTACTGAAGAAAACAATCATGATCCAATTAAAAGGTTAAAAATAAACTTTTTGTATCCTGATGTACCTGCTTCAGAGGTAAATGTTCCCCCTAAAAAAAAGTATCTATCAACAGGATGCAAAAATGTAATGTGACAAGAGCCTTAGGGAGCTTTCACACTGCGTTCCTCTCCCCGTTCAGTGGTTCCATCGGGGCTTCTTTCCGAATTCTCTGCAAAATGGGTTTTAGACATATGCACCGATGAGGTTACTGACTATATTGGTGCAGACGGAGTCACCGTGTGCTCTGTCATGCACCATTTTTGGGGGTATTCGCCTATTGGAGGCGAACACTCAGACGTAGTAGACTGCATCTGGGTGTCCGCCTCCAGTAAGCGTATACCCCCAAAAATGATGACTCTGTATGCACCATTATAGTCAATGGCCCTGTGAGTGTGTATGTCCAAAACCCGTTTTGCAGGGGATTCGGCTTAAACAGGACCGGTCATCACTAACATCGGATGATGTAACAATTATCTGAGAATCTTTTCTTATTTATCTACTTTGTTACGCTCCTTTATTATTCTTCCATAAAATTTAGCCATAAACTAACACCTGGGTATATTATTTGGGGAGTTGTGTCCATACACACTTTACCATTGTCCGATCTTGATATTGCCAGGGACACATCCCTTTAATTTATTAATACATTTCTTGGAGGAATAACAGAGGAACAGAACAATGTAGAATATCAGCAATAGACTTATTTTAGCAAAGTAACCCACTTTTACCGATCTGGCTCAGGTCATTTCACATTCACATTCATATTCATATTTTCTCCTAGAGCATTTGGTTCTTTCCAAAGCAGTACTTTTAGGCCATGTTCACATGTACCATAAATACAGCTTTTTTTCTCAGTTGTGTTTTTTTATACAGAAAATCTCATGCATTTCAAGCAAAATGGATAGGATTTCCTGAAAATTCGTGTTCACGGTGCATGTAAAAATGCTGTTGCACTATGTGCTTCTTTGTGCTTTTTTTTTCTCTATGGGGACCTTAAAATAAAATATTATTTCACATTTGTTCCAAAAATGCATGTGATAAAAAGAAAAAGGCATAAAAAATGCAGCAAAAACAATAATGAGTGACTAGATATAGCTGATTTTAGTGTGGACAACTGCATAAATACCCCACTATTTATGCTCTATGTGAACACAGTCTAAAACTTTGGCTTGGATTTGTAGTGAGGCCAAACAACGAAGATGTTTAGCTCCTGAACCCATAGTGGGACGCTTATTCCTGTACTCACAGCTCTAAGTAACACACTTTATATGGCACCTGAAGAAGAGTCATTTACTTTGAAGATATTTCTGGACCAAAAACTAATGTAGGCTTTTCTGATCCTTCCGGCGCTATAGGAATACTTCTTACCACGTTTCTAGAGTTGATGTTCACTCTCTTTTCTTTCAGTAAGGTCATTTTCTCCACATCATTTCTCTTTGCTGCCTGATGAAACTCCATCTCATTTTTTAGCACTGGAATAACATAATATTAAAATTAATGGAAGTAATGAAGAAAAATTAAGAAACTATTAAAACTACCTGCCTAAAGCGAAAAACTGGGAAAAGAAAAAGTTGTTGGACCCTGTTCACCTTCAATCACAATCTATTATTTAAGGCCTCATTCAGACATTCATTTTTCATGTATCTGCAAAATATTATGGAGACGTCCATTTTTGATCCATTGATCCTAATTGCAACTATAAGTCTTAAGGGTCCATGACACGGCAACAGTATGCGTTGTGTGCCGTCCATAATTAACACTGTAAGGTATAGCAGAAGCTTTGTAATTCATTTATCCATACATGATAATCACTGATGAAACATTGATGGTACAAGCTGTCACTGACCAAACACTGATGACACTTGGTTTTTGGGGGATGTTTTGCCTATGTGAAAACCAGAATGAAGCCTAAGAGTAAAAAACAGGTACCTTTAAAACAAGAAGCATTAAAATAGCTATCCAACTGTTACATTCTGAGCCGATTTCTTTGTACAAAGATATGATCCATCTGGACAGAAGAAAGGGATCTACATTATTTTTTGTTTTCCGATGGTCTTGCTTTAAAGGGTAAATTTGTACATCCAAAAAAACAGTGACTATGATAAGGATGCAAAAATCTAATCTGACCAGAGCCTTCACAGAGTAGACTTACTGATAGGACAGTGAAAGGCACATTTTACATTTCATCTTTTTGAAAGCTAGGAAACGTTAGTCAGACATCCTCACAAGTTTTCCAGGAACACAGAAGAACAGCGGCACACTTCAATCTAAAAGTTCTCTTCTTTTATTGATCAAGGTATATAAAAACAGCAGCCACAGTGTATTAGTGGAAACAGGGGGAGACAGTACAGACAAAAGAACTGAGCTGGACGACAGCCATTTTGGCCCCGATCTTCACTTCTACAGGTGCACGTCAAGTTTTCATCACCAGCTTTGATCAACTGCGACCAAAGTAACTTTTGTTTGCTTTTTTTGATTTGAAGATTGCTGTTTTTTAGGTTCAGTGTTTTTTTTTTTTCTGTTAGTCAAATCTCTACCAGAGTGAAAACTAATTATGTAGACACGTTATATAAGGTTTGATGCTCTTTGGTATGAGGTGAAGGTCTACTGTGTTAAAGGCAATCTGTCGTCAGGATTTTGCCATCTGATCTGAGCAGGGCCGTTTTTAGGCAAACTGTGTCCCTAAATGCTCACATGTTGCTCCATCACACTCAAAAATTTAGTTGCATTTACACGCGCTCAGTTTAGACTGGTAAACTAACGCGATCGACAATATTGAAGTCCTTGTTTCCCGTCCTCTTTCCTCAGGCCGATGAAGAATGATGGGCACAGAATGATCACTAATCGATCAATCTGTCTCCATGCAGTATCATGTTGTCAGCAGCACTTCTGAAGTTTGCATTAGGCGATTTGCTGCCGAGAACAATGACTTTTGTTCCGCCATAATCCAATCAACCCAATAAATGAGCAGCATTTTGCTTGTCCATTGGGCGATTTCTGACAGCTATGAACTCTTATTTGTGCATTCAGGATTTATAAATGGATACTACATACACACAGTATGTGGCACACACATGTATACACTGAGCACATACACACACAAACATATACAGCAAGCACATACACACATACACAGCACATGTATTCACCAAGCACATACACACATGTATACAAGCACAAACATACATGTATACACCAAGCACAGACATACATGTATACAACAAGCATAAACATACACATGTATACACACATAGCACACACACACATGTATACACCAAACACCACTTGAGGACAGATACAGAAAAGGCCCCTTTGCAAGAAATGTATATGGGCCTTTGGAGTCCAATAACTCATAATGCACAATTATACGTGCTTTAGAGGTAAAAAGGACCCCCCTTACTTCTTGGGCCCCTTTGTGGCTCCACAGGTTGCCCCAATGATATGTCCGCCTCTGCTGAGCACATACACACATATGTATACAGAGAACATACATACACATATTTGTGTTTACACATATATAAAATTCTGAAAATGTAAATTAAAAAAAAATGTTTTTGACGCCATTTTCTGAGACCTATCACGTTTTTATTTTTCGGATCTGGGGCTGTGTGAGGGTTTATTTTTTTTGCCCCGAGCTGATGTTTGTACTGATACCATTTCAGGGCAGATATAATGTTGCCTCTTATTTTATTTTATTGCAATGTTGCGGAGGCCAAAAAAATTGTAATTCTGGCATTTTGATTATTCTTCTCATTACACCATTTATCGATCAAATTAATTCACTTTAAATTTTGATGGATTGGACCTTTACAAATGCAGCAATACCAAACGTGTATTTTTTATTTTCTTTAATTGTTTTAATGCTATTATCAGTGTAGCCCTTGCTGTAGACTCTGGAGGCCCAAAGGGGTAGAGGCTTTGGCCAACTGCCCAGTTTACCACCCTCTAACCCTGGCACAGCATTTGAGAGCAGCATGATGTAGGCAAAAGAGACCCTGAATCCAATGATGTATCACTTAGATTACTAAGTACAGTGGTTTTGACACAGAGTTTTCAGATTTAGTCATGTAGCAGAACTGAGAGCTGCATCCACCCACAGCAGGCTCTCTGTATACAAAGTCTATAAACAGTGAGCTGCTAATCACAGCAGGTGGCGTGCCGGACTAGCTGACCTCTAGCTGATTTTCTGCAACAATGATAAGCTTCTGAAGCTAAAATGAACATTGCAGCTAAACAACGGCACATAATGTGATAAGAAACACAACTGAATTCTTTGTGTTTTCTCTTGCAGCATGCGGTCTTCAAAATAGATAGCAAAAACCTGCTGACAGATTCCCTCTAAGATAATGTTTTTGCCCACTCTATAGACGACATAATGCTTTAAATTTAGTTTCTGTTTTTCAAAAAAAAAAAATTTGAGACATTGCCTTACAGAGAAAAATTTACAAGGAAAGTCAAATTCTGCACAAACTGGAAAGACCAGAATGTAACAGACGTCTGATGTGTACACTTAAGTGGTTACATGGAATATTTATTGTATTTTTATGGTTACAGTGGATACTAATGCTCTTCCAGTTGTGTTTAATTTGCTTTACCTTTCTTGTGTTAGATTTTTATATAAAACAGCAATAATATAAAGATATATCCAAACGCAGAGGTAGCAGTCTACTTACTGCCTGAGGGGGCCAAAGGCTCTCTGACACTGAGGAGGTCACTAGCGCTGTAAAGGATTCATGTTAGAAGGCGCGCCCTCTCTCAAATTCTGTATTTGAGCCCAGGAACTTTAAGCAACATCTTCAATTACACTTAACAAAAGGCCAATATTCTGGAAGAGGCTCAGATCCTAATAATAATATGGTAAAATCTAAATTTTTAATAAGTATATACTATTGTACATTATGGCACTGAGTCGTTAAAACGGGGATTTTATCCACGTTTTATTGCCATTAATGTATACCAGGCTGGTATACTTCTCTGTGATAAGTTACGTTTCCTTTGTGATGCAAAGTATGATGAATTTGTTGGGTGTATTTAGCCATATTATGTCCTGCCCTAGCATCGCCCATGTTTTAAAAAGTCTGAGGATATGGATGGGACAGGAGTAAAACCCCTCAAATTTTTGTGCAAAAAATTTATATCGGTTTTAACCCAGAATTTTGGTAAATTCTGCTTGCTGAATCAGTCCCTATATTCTATATTTCTAAACTATAAGAGAATGTGCACACGTTCAATATTTGCAGCAAATTTTTATGCTACAAAAAACCCCACATAGTGTTGGCAGGAAAAACACTGCATTAAATGCGCTAGTTTTTCTTGTGTTTTTGGTATGATTTTACTTGCGTTTTTTCCCCCATTAATTTGAATGGGTGAAAAACTGCAGAAAATGCTGAATGAATTGACATGCTGCAGATATGAAATAAAAAAAAAACAAAACATTTTGATGGCTCAAATCTACAAGGAAAAAAATAATGTTCATACACTGCATCTTTTAGTGCATTTTTGGTGCGTTTCTGAGGTCACAAAGATGCATGCATTTCCTTCCCCAGCAAAGTCTATGAGATTTCTATTTTGCTGTCCACACTGTGTATCTTTTTTTTGTCTTCATCTTGGCTGTGTTTTTGAAGATGCAGCATGTCAATTCTTGTTGCGTTTTTGCCTGTGTTTTTGAGGACTTCCAGTCAATAGATTTGACTTAAAAAACACATTGGGCAAAATGCGGTAAAAAAAAATAACAAAAAAAAAACCAAACAAACAAAAAAAAAAAAAATCGGCAAAAATGCATGTGTCTTTTTATGCGTTTTTGCCGCAGGTACGTTTTTTGGGGCCACAAATGTTACATCTTTGTGGTTAAGAAGAGAGGCAGTGTGTGAACATAGCCTTAGACATCTAAGGCTAGGTTCGCACACTGCGTCTTTTTGACGCTGCGTTTTTGTGCGTTTTTGGCCGCTAAAAATGCACAAAAACGCACCTGCATTTTTGCAAACGCATGCGTTTTTACCGCGATTTGGTGCGTTTTTGGCTGCGTTTTGCTGCGTTTTTGATCTCTGCGTTTTGCTGCGTTTTTCCAATGCATTGCATGGGGGGAAAACGCAGAAAAACGCAGGAAAGAATTGACATGTCCATTTTTTTTTTCAAGCTCAAAAACGCAGCTTAAAAAAACAGTTGTGTGCGGACAGCAAAATTGAAAACTCATAGACTTTGCTGGGGAAGCAAAGTCATGCAGTTTTGAGGCCAAAAACGCACCCGAAAAATGCGCAACAACGCCGCGAAAAACGCACTGTGCGCACATAGCCTTAATCTCATTGGTGGTACTCTAAAACACTAAAAAAAATTTCGGAAAAAACGCAACATATGAACAAGCAAAACCATTGACAATATTACACCACTGACTGTACAACCCTTGGAGCAACTTCACCTAAAGTCTATGAATACATATATCTTTCTGTCCGGTGTTATACTCACTCCTCTGATCTTTGTTGCATATTACACCTGGTTACTTGCTGCTTATTAGGATTGATGAAGTCCAAACTCTTCTCATCTACAAAACTCTCCACATTTCTCCTCCGTCATACATTTTGGCTTTCAAACCCAATGCCTTAAATTTGCCACTTTGCTGGTCCAGTGACCTATAACGCCCATCCTCCCATATTACGTCCTCTCACTATTATCTGTAGGACTTTGGGCTGCTTCATCCAGTGAAATCGCTACCCAGGAACATTAGGTTTGTTTTTAACATTTGCCAGTTTTTATGTTCAATCTTTTTTATTAAGTATTTTTTCACAATTACAATAATCATCATGAGCATATATTGAAAACATTTACAAATTTCCAACACAAAAATGCAACGAATTGTTTAGTTATGTCCTTTTGTGTCCTAGGACACAACTCCCTCTGTCCATTCCGAACTTTACCCACGTATCCCCATGACCTTTTGTGCTGGGTTCATGCAATACTAGGAATGTAGCCACAAACGACTACATTTGGACTTCCTGGGTCACTAGGACAAAATATCTTAATAAATATTATGTTGTTCGTCACTTCCAGAGAGATTAAAGACTCCATCAAGACTATTGATAGGATTGAGTAAAGAACAGCGTGAAAGATACAGATGAGAGAAAAGAGAAAGCAGGGGAGGGTGTGAAGGGGGGGCGGGAGGAGGGGGAAAAAGGGGGGGAGGGGAAGGGAAAGAAGTCACCTGGGGGACCCGTGACCAAGGGTCAAACCGAAGCCCCTTTTCCTCCTTCAAAATCTCTCCGCGCAGGCAAGTGTCCCTGTCATCCCATTTCAAGGTTTCTTAAAAAAGCTTATGGAAATCCGTGGAGTCATGGAAACTCATCCACTCACTCCAGGTTGTATAGAACTTGTCTCCATATCCAGAGAGGTCAGCCGACATTTCCTCCATTCTGTAGATATCGGTCATTTCCGAATACCATTCTGTGATTGGAAGAATTGTGGTCATTTTCCAATATCTTGGAATTACCGAGTGGGCGGCTGTTATACAGAATCTCAGGATGTCCTTCTTGTGGTAAGATATTGACTGTGGCAAGATGGACAGTAGGGCAATTTTAGGAGAGCTCACCACCTGTCTCCCAGTTATGAGTCGGTAATTGTCAAATACCTTAGTCCAAAAGGGTTTTATCAACTGGCACTCCCACCAGACATGAATCATGGTGCCCTTCTCCTTGTTACACCTCCAGCACACCTGGGAGACCTGCGGGAAGATCGCGTGAAGCTTTGACGGATATTGATACCACCTTGTTAATATTTTATAATTTTTCTCCTGGGCAGAACATGCAATTGACATCTTGTGGCTGAATAAGAAACCTTTCGCCCACTCCTCCTGGGAGATGGTCTCCCCCAGATCCCGTTCCCAAGCCAGCTGGTAGTTTATCTTATCAGCTCCCCCATGTCCGATGAGGACCTTATATATGAGGGAGATTGCATGATCCGGGGAGTCCCCCCTTCCGAACAGTTCCTCCAGTGGAGTAAGAGTTCTGCGGATCAGGCCCTCTGCCTCCCGTGCAGCGAGAAACGACCGCAGCTGTATGTACTCAAACCACTGCACTCCTCTCCCCATAGGCCGCAATCTGATATCCTGAAAGTCAGGCAGCTTACCATCCACGAGAATGTCTCCGACGCGGGTGTCCTCCACTGCCCTCCATCCGAGAAAAGCGCTCTTCCGATAACCAGGACGGAAAGAAGGGCAAGAAAAGAGGGGATACATGGGGCCTAGAGTGTTTGGTGGAGCAAATTTGCTTGATACTGTATGCCAAACTTTGAGGGTGTCCCTTGTGTATTTCGGTGCCGGACCCATCATGGAATTGTCTGGTAGTGGTATCCAAGGGAGATGGCCCAGAGGGACTGGAATATCTGTCTGTTCTATCTGTACCCATTGTTTATTTTTATTCTGGTAAGTCCAATCCAGCACTCGGACCAGAGCCGAGGCCTGGAAGTATGTTTTAAAGTCAGGGAGTCCAGCTCCCCCCTCTTCCTTTAGGCGAGTCAAGGAGCGTAACCCAATCCGGGGCCTCCTGCCCCCCCCACACGAAGCGCACCAAAGCTGAACGTAGGCTCTGAAAAAACCCACTTGGGGGTATTATGCCAGTTTTTATTGTGCCTATAGAAACATTTCTTCAAAGAAGCCTAAGGGGTACTTTGCACACTACGACATCGCAAGCCGATGGTAGCGATGCCGAGCGCGATAGTTCCCGCCCCCGTCGCAGCTGCGATATCTTGTGATAGCTGCCGTAGCGAACATTATCCCTACGGCAGCTTCACATGCACTTACCTGCCCTGCGACGTCGCTCTGGCCGGCGACCCGCCTCCTTTCTAAGGGGGCGGGTCGTGCGGCGTCACAGCAACGTCACACGGCAGGCGGCCAATAGAAGCGGAGGGGCGGAGATGAGCGGGCCGTAAACATCCCGCCCACCTCCGTCCTTCTGCATAGCCGGCGTGAGCCGCAGGACGCAGGTAAGGAGATGTTCCTCGCTCCTGCGGCTTCTCACACAGCGATGTGTGCTGCCGCAGGAACGAGAAACATCATCGTACCTGTGGCTGCCACGACATTACGGAAATGACTGACACTACACTGATGATACGATTTCGACGCTTTTGCGCTCGTTAATCGTATCAAAAACGATTTACACACTCAGATATCGACAGCGACACCGGATGTGCGTCACTTTTGATTTGACCCCACCGACATCGCAGCTGCAATGTCGTAGTGTGCAAAGTACCCCTAAGTCACAAAACTATCTTCCGTTGTCAGTTCCCAATTAAACCTCTTAAGTTTTATTTATATCCCACATGCCAAAACAATTAGTTGTTCTCCAAGACTAAATTCACATCATGTATTTTTTGTGACATATGGGCATCGGCATTTATCTTTTTGTCTTACTATTTGGGCATTTGTTTTGTTTTACTTGTCATTTAATGCAACGTTTATTAGATCTCAACCATAAAAGGATTCAATATCCATCATATGATGTAAATAATGATCTTAATGCATTGCCAATATAGAAAAATAACACGATTATATAGTTTTACTATAATTGTAAATATTTTTCTTGACAGTGCACAATCTGATGATCCAGCTAAAAGGGGAGAGATAACAAGCATTAGAAACATCCCTCACAATCACTATGTGCTCATTCTATATGGGCTCATGCAGACTCCATATTCCAGCTCCACCTTGTACAGAGCAGTGATGGGACGGCCATAGAAGGGACGGCCATAGAGGGGACGGCCATAGAAGGGACGGCCATAGAAGGGACGGCCATAGAGGGGACGGCCATAGAAGGGACGGCCAAAGAAGAGACGGCCACAGAGGCGACGGCCACAGAGGCGACGGCCACAGAGGCGACGGCCACAGAAGCAATTAGGCTTTTACTGAACCTCTCCACACCTCTAACCTCATACAGAGACAAACAAGTGTTTTGTTATGATGGAAAATTGTGCCGTAATCTATAAAAAATACTTTATATTGTGTACGGACGTGTTCTCTGTCATTCAGTACACAAGGAGCATCAGATATAGCAATACCATCTAATTCTTAGACAATGCAAACTGGGATTGGACAGGGTTAAAATGCACCAGTTTATGAAAGTAGTGTTTGATAAATCTAACTTGAAAACTTTCTGTAAGTTTACACCACCTATTCACTGACTTAATTTGTACCAAAAACTTAACATTAATATATTTGTACATTTTTTGGCACATAGAGATCACAAACCATTTTCAGAAATACCTTCTCCCTTTTCACAATAGCCACACCACCTAGTCAGAAATGGGGCAGAAAGTGTCCAAAACATCATAAAAATGGTGGGAGTTATGAAAAAAAAGGGTTGGGTATTTTTGCACAAATGACATCACAATTCTGGTTCATTTAGTTTCATAAATATGCACCGTTACCTGAGCTGACCTGGAAAGCAGGGCACGGAGGCAAAGCAGGGCATGGAGGCAAAGCAGGGGCACAGAGGCAAAGCAGGGGCACAGAGGAAAAGCAGGGGCACAGAGGCAAAACAGGGGCACAGAGGCAAAGCAGGGGCACAGAGGCAAAGCAGGGGCACAGAGGCAAAGCAGGGGCACAGAGGCAAAGCAGGGGCACAGAGGCAAAGCAGGGGCATAGAGGCAAAGCAGGGGCACAGAGGCAAAGCAGGGGCACAGAGGCAAAGCAGGGGCACAGAGGCAAAGCAGGGGCACAGAGGCAAAGCAGGGTACAGAAGCTGTATGGCTCTATAAAGAATACGTAGGGGGTTATGTAGGGTTGCTGTGTACATGGGTCCTAAGACTGAGGATGGTACATATTATATTGATTTAGTTATCACATGGCACTACATGGTATTGAAGTGTATTGAATAGTTATGCAGGATACAAATTTCCAGGCATGAGTAACTACCTTAAAGAAGTTGCTCTTTTTTACCCTTTCTTGCTCCATTCACTCAAAATTGACTCCAAACTGAGCTTTTACTTACCCTTCCCAATTCCGTAATCTCTCTCTGCAGCTGCTATGGTCTTTATTAATTGGTGATGCTACATGAACAGTTCTAGAGCCAATCGCCAACCACTGGGCTCAACATCTTGTGCCATCTATGTGGAACCATATAGAAAAAAGTCCAGCGGCACACCGAATCTCCGGTAAAAAACTTTTCTTTTTTTACTAAATTACGTGGTGCATATTAAAAGTGAAGTCAAGTAGCCGGGTGCAGGATCCCTCACGGACGACTGCCGTTTCACTGCCCTTTTAATATGCACCGCTTAATTTAATAAAAAAAAGAAAAAGTTTTTTACCGGAGACTCGGTGTGCCGCTGGACTTTTTTCTATAGGGTTCCACATACCTACAGTTATCCTGTTTCATCAGCGAGCACCTAGGACTTACTAAGGGAATACGGTACTGCTTCTAATCCACTCCTCCCCAGGATTGTAAACAGGTCATGCAGCGGTGGTGCAGAACCACATCTATTTTTTGTACATCTTGTGCCATCTAGATTGGCAGAGTTGTTAATTCCAAAGATTGGCGGCAGCGGTTGCAAGGACTGTAGATGTGACATCAGCGCTGCAGCTGATTAACAAAGAATGGAGAAGCAATGGAAAGACATAGCTGGATCTGTGGATGAGTAATAACTGAATTTATTTTAACAGTCTCTGAGTCTCAGGATACGTTCCCATGATTACTGTTACTTGCCTTCTGGACACTGTGTATTTTCGCTGTGTACAAAATGCCCCGTTTTACAGTAGAAGCAAAGTTTATGGGATTAATAGCAATCTCTTGCCCACTGTGCTTTTTTACACTGCATAAACTGACCTGCAGTGCATTTTTTTAAGTAGCAACATGTCAAGTTCTTTTGCGGGAACACTTTGTTTTCTGTATGGATTTTCCCCATAGACTTGTATAAGATGTGGTAAATCAGGAGGTAAAAGGCATACATGCCTTTTTGGTGCGTTTAAGTGTTGAAAACGCACCAAAAACATATGTAATCCACAACTAATGATGTCAACATCAGGAAGTTTTAAAAAAAAAAAATGCATTTAAAGGATGACACACCAAACAGATAAAAATGCAGCATCAAAAACGCATACAAAAACACAATGAAAAAAAAGCACATAAACTAAAGTGCAGAAAATCTGCAGTCAAAAACACAACTGATCCTGATCATGGGAAAGTAGCCTAAAGAGTAATAACAGTTAATAAAGGACAACCCCCTTAATAGATCTGTATTTGTTAGCATTGGTGGAACTTTCTGATACATTCGATACACATTGAAGACATCTAGAAACTAATCTGCAACATCTTCTAAAAATATATCTGGTCTGATTTTTAACACAGAAAGATTGTCTATAAGCGTTTGCTGTAACTTACATATCTGATGATCCTCAGTCGGGGCCTGAGGGGTAGTTTTATTCCGTACAGTCTGAACCAGTCCATTGACAGTACCAAGCATCTTCTGGGCTCCATTTCTTCCCAGCTCAACCAGCTTTGTTTTCTTATCTTCTTTCTTCCTCTCTTCTTCTTCTTCCCTCATGTCTGTGCCGTATGTTCCCTTTTTCACTATAAACCTTGTATCCAAGTATCACAGACTATGCTATAGATTTCTGCTCAGGATTCCCTCCATGCAGGAGCTCTATGCGCCCTGTGGTGTTTCTGCTTTTTGAGCACATTAGTGAGAGAGACCTGGGCTGGGCTGTTAATCAGGTCTTTCCTCTGTCAGTGATGGGAGTCCCCTCAGGTGTAATATAACCAGCCCCAAGTGACTCATACCTGAAGGCACTTATGACCTAGAAAGTTATAAACTTTACTTCAAACAAAGCGTCATTAAGGTAAGAAGTAACCTGGAAGTTAATCCCAATGCAGCAAAATAGTTATATAAAGAAAGCGCTACATTGTGAAAAGCCAGGGCGGATATATCACTGGTGCGACCGCACAGTGCCGAGAAGGCAACTTCTACCTTATGATGAACTATTGGACTGCAAGAGCCCATACACTGTTCTGAAGGCCGCTTTACACGCTACGATTTATCTGATATGTTTTTCTGACGCACTTCCGCCATTGTTAGCGACGTCGTTGCGTGTGACACCTACGTGCGACTCCGAACGATCGCAAATAGGGTGAAAATCGCTGATTGTTGACACGTCGTTCAGTTTCAAAATATTGTTCGTCGTTTGGAACGCAGCAGACATATTGCTACGTTTGACACCCTGCCAACTACGAACAACATCCACATGACCGCCTTGGTCAAACAATATATCGCTGAATGGTGTAGCGTCGTTTGTGAGATGTGTACGTGTGACCGCTACAAAACAACCTATGAGTGATCTCGGCAAATCGTAACAACGATCTGGGCGTGTCACATCGCTAGCGATATCGTTGTGTGTAAAGCAGCCTTTACACAACGGGCCTACTCCTCTTTGTGTCCGCCATTGGTTTAAACAAAGTAGACACTAGGGAAATAGAAAACTATATAATCATGGAAGAAAGTGTTGGCACCCTTGAAATTGTTGCAAAAAATGAAGTATTTCTCCAAGAAAATTATCACAATTACCCTTTTGTTATACACATGTTTATTTTTTTTATGTGTATTGGAACAACACAAAAAGAAAAAAGGCAAATTGGACATAATTTCACACAAAACCACAAAAATGGGCCTGACAAAATTGTTGGTACTCTCAACCTAATACTGTATTTGGTTGTACACCCTTAGGAATAAATAACTGCAATCAATCACATCCTATAACCATCAACAAGCGTCTTCCATCTCTCAACTGCAATTTTGTCCGACTCTTCTTTTGCAATCTGCTCCAGGTCTCTCATATTTGAAGAGTGCCTTCTCCTAACAGCAATTTTAAGATCTCTTCACAGGTCAATGGGATTTAGATTCAGACTCATTATTGCCACTTCAGAACTCTCCAGTACTTTATTCCCATTTATTTCTGGTGCTTCTTGAAGTATGTGTGGGGACATTGTCCTACTGAAAGATTCATATCCTAGGACACAAATCTAGCTTTCTGACACTAGGCACTACTTTGCAACCCAAAATCCTTTGGTAATCTTCAGATTTCATGATGCCTTGCACATAGTCAAGGCAGGCAGTGCCAGAGGCAGCTAAACAAATTTAAAACATCTTTGAACCTCCACCATATTTGACTGTAGGTCCTGTGTTCTATTCTTTGTAGGCCTCATTCTGTTTTCGGTAGACGGTAGAATCACATGCTCAACCAAAAAATATCTCTATCTTGGACTCATCTGTGCACAAGATACTGTCCCACAAGTACTTTAGGCTTACTCACGTACATATTGGCAAACTGTAGTCTAGCTTATAACGTCTCTGTGTCAGCAGTGGTGTCCTACTGGGTCTCCTGCCATAGTGCTTAATTTAATTCAAATGTTGACAGATAGTTCATGTTGACACTGAAGCACCCTGAGCTGCAGGTCAGCTTGAATGTCTTTGGAACTCGATTGGGGCTGCTTATCCACCATGCAAAATTTTCTGCGTTGCAACCTTTCATCAATTTCTCTCTACCGTCCAAATCCAGGAGATTAGCTACAATGTCATGGTGTCGCGGTTCAGTTGTGCAGAGCATTTTGTGTTGTTATGTTCTACCATGCTCACCCGCAGAGCTGATACTTGCTGTTCCATCACGTAAAGCCTTTTTCAGGTGGACGCTGTTTGTCTTGAGGACCTATAGACGGGTTGTCCCTCAGCACTGGGTGCTATGTTGGTCCTGGGAGGTGCCTACGCAGATGCTCCTAGTGATTGATCTGCTTCATTAGGGAATATGCTCACCCGGAACGTCATCAGTCGTACTTCTTGTTTATACAGTAGTGCTCTTGACTCCCAGAGTGCTCAGTGATTTGATCTTGGCTCTTGACTCTGGACTGTTGTGACTTTTCTCTGCTTGTCGCCTTGTTTTTTGTTGTTGCCTCCTGGCTTCTGACCTCACACCTCCTCCTGACCAAGTCCCCGCCTTTTCTCTGTATCCTGAACATACTCTCCTCGAATCCTGACCCTCTGCTTGTATCTTGACCTCGTCTCTGCCTGCTCCCTGTGTCCTGTTGTATCCTCTCGGTTTCTGCTCTGTTTGACTGAATACTTCTCCATACACTGTACGCAAGTAGTGTCTAGCGTCACCTAGTCACAGATATGGCACATGGGTTGTAAACGTCTTTTTTATGTTAAAAAAATTTGTTTAAAAGAACAGAAAGTCCTCAGTGGTTGATACCTTTTACTAAACTAAAAAAACTAAAGACACTTCTGATATCTCTACTGGCTAACACGGTACAAAGATATATTTTTTTTATGTTAGGCACTTTGAATAAAGGAATATCAAGATCACTGGAGACAGACTTGTAACCTTGAGATTGATATTTTTCAACAATTTTGGTTCTCAAATCCTCAGAAAGTTATCTTCTCCTCTGTTATCCATGCTTAGTGTGGTGCTCACAGACACAATGCAAAGATTGTAAACTTTTTTTTTGTAAACACAATTGCAAACTTCTCCCCTTTTTATCTGGTTTCAGGTGTGATTTTCATATTGCCCACACTTGTTACTTGCCACAGGTGAGTTTGAACGAGCATCACATGCTTGAAACAAAGTTGCTTATCTGCAATTTTGGAAAAGTACCAACAATTTTGTCCAGACCATTTTGGGGGTTTTGCATGAAATTATGTCCAATTTGCCTTTTTTTGTCAGTTTTTTTGTGTAGCTCCAATGCATAAAAAAGGGAATAAACATTTTGGGAGAAATACTTAATTTTCTGGAATTACAAGGGTGCCAAAACGTTTGGCCATACTGTATATATACACTCCTCAACATTGAAATTGCAACACCAAGAAGGAAAAGTCGTGGACTTAGGGGCTGTTCAGCTACACTGGATCCCACAGGTGGGGGACCTGTCGGCACCAGCAACAAAGCCAGTAGAAGATTGGAAACGGGTGATTTGGAGCGATGAGACAAAAATCAATACACTAGGCTCTGAAATGTCTGGAAGAAACAAGGGAAAAAGGGTCTAAGGCTGCTTTCACACATCCGGTTTTTGCTAAGCGGCACAATACAGCGCTTTGCAGAAAAAATGCAACCGTTTTTTTTGCCGCCGATTGCGTTTTTTTCTGCATAGACTTGCATTAGCGCCGTATTGTGCCGCATTGCCTTGCGTTGCGTCCGTTTTTTGCCGGATGCGGCATATTTAGCCCATGCGGCGGCCGGATGAAACGTTGCCTGGCACGTTTTTTGTGAACCGCATCGCGTGGATCCGGCGCAATTTACAATGCAAGCCTATGGACACCGGATGCGGCGTCCTGCGGCAAAAACCGCATCCGGCATCCGGATGCGGTTTTTTGCACTGCACATGCTCAGTATCAAGCCGCAACCGTCAAAAAACGGACAGGCCGCATGGAAAAACTTATGCAACGGATCCGTGTTTTTCGCCGCATCCGTTGCATAGGTTTTTGAGCCGGATTGAGCCGCACTGCAAAATCCGGATGTGTGAAAGCAGCCTAACGGATCGATAAATAGAAGGAATTGTCAAGTTTGGTGGCGGATGATATGGGATTGTTTCACAACCAGCCAAAGGTGTTGGATACTTGACCAGGATTGATGGGTCCTCCATGTTGAGCTACATGTGAGTATTCTACAAGACGAGTTACTTCGTACACTCGAATACTATGGGTATGAAAGGGACGACATAGTGTTCCAGCAGGACAACAACCAGAATCATACGTTGAGATTTGGCGAAGAAATGGTTCAATGATAATGAAGTAGAGGTGCTATGGCTAGAGTTGAAGAAAAAGCTGTATACATGCCCAAGTGAGTTGACCAGTATGCACCAACATTGGGAAGGTGTAGAAGAGACCTGGGATGAGATTTCGGTCTAGACATGCTTGAATCTGTTGGAGAGCATGCCCAGAAGGATTCAAGCAATGCTGAAATCCAAAGGTGGATTTACAAAATACTAACAAAATAATAAAAATTTACAGTTAAAACTTTAAGAGCAAAGCAGTAACTATGTAGTGAGATTATAGTAATGTGCATAATTAATCATATGCTAAATACTAGCAAGTCAAATTTATGTATGAGTTACCAAGATGATTATCTATAAAATGAAGGTTGTCTCATGCACGAAGCGTGACATACATACCAAGATGGGAGACATATTTACCAGGATGAGGGACATATATAACATGAAGGGGCCATATATACTGGAATAGTGCCTATGATGGGTGACATATATACTAGGATGGGGGACATAGAAATGCATGTCAATAAATTAGAATATCATCAAAAAGTTAATTTATTTCAGTAATTCAATACAAAAAGGGAAACACATATATTATATAGAGTCATTACACACAGAGGGATCTATTTCAAGTGTTTATTTCTGTTAATGTTGATGATTATGGCTTACAGCCAATGAAAACCCAAAAAGTCATTCTCAGAAAATTATATTATTATATGAGACCAACTCAACAAATTATTTTAAACTCAGAAATGTTGGCGCCTACTGAAAAGTCTGTACAGTAAATGCCTCAATACTTGGTCGGGCTCCTTTTGCATGAATTACTGTATCAATTCGGCATGGCATGGAGGTGATCAGCCTGTGGCACTGCTGAGGTGTTATGGAAGCCCAGGTTGCTTTGATAGCAGCCTTCAGCTCGTCTGCATTGTTGGGTCTGTTGTCTCTAGTCCTTCCTCTTGATAATACCCCATAGATTCTCTAAGGGGTTTAGGTCAGGCAAGTTTGCTGGCCAATCAAGCACAGTGATACTGTGGTTATTGAACCAGGTATTGGTACTTTTCGCAGTGTAGACAGGGGCCAAGTCCTGCTGGAAAATGAAATTTACATCTCCAAAAAGCTTGTCGGCAGAGGGAAGCATGAAGTGCTCTAAAATTTCCTGGTAGGTGGCTGCACGGACTTTGGTCTTAATAAAACACAGTGGACCTACACCAGCAGATGACATGGCTCCCCAAACCATCACTGATTGTGGAAGCTTCACACTAGACCTCAAGCAGCTTGGATTATGGCCTCTCTCTTCCTCCAGACTCTGGGACCTTGATTTCCAAATGAAATGCAAAATTTACTTTCATCTGAAAACAACACCTTGGATCACCCTTTTGAATCTCCCCCAATTTTTGAATGGCCTTTTCGTAACAATCCTATCAAGGCTGTGGTTATCCTGATTGATTGTGCACCTTTTTCTACCACACTTTTTCCTCTCTCTCAACTTTCCATTAATATGCTTGGATACAGCACTCTGTGAACAGCTAGTTTCTTTAGCAATGACCTTTTGTGGCTACCCTCCTTGTGGAGTGTGTCAATGACTGCCTTCTGGACAACTCTCAAGTCAGCAGTCTTCCTCATGATTGTGTAGCCTACAGAAACAGACTAAGTGACCATTTTAAATGTTTAAGAAGCCTTTGAGGGTTTTTTTTTGGTAATTATTCTATTTTTCTGAGATAATGACCTATGGGTTTTCATTGACTGTAAGCCATAATCATCAACATTAACAGAAATAAACGCTTAAAATAGATCACTCTGTGTGTACTGATTATATATAATATATGTGCTTCCCTTTTTGTATTGAATTACTGAAATAAATTAACTTTTTTATTATATTCTAATTTATTGAGATGCACTTGTATATATTAGGATGGGGCTTTGGATGGAGGACATATTTATTAGGAAGGGGACCTGGATAAGAACATATTTAGCAACATGAGGGATATTAGAACACGATGGAGGTGTGGGGCAACAGAGAGAGAGAGATATATATATTTGCCAAAAGAGAAGGGGGGTTCAAACATTTGCTGCACACGGGCCCCAAGCTGTCAGTGTCTGCCCACGTGTGATCTTGTGGAAATCACAGGATGGATAGATGTATTGGCGATATTCACATGATCTGTACAGTATTATGAGTAGAAATACACGCACCTACAAGCCTTGGCATAATATCAGTAATATTATATCTATTTGCATTATCTTTGTATTGTAATTCTTTGCTATGTGATATGACATATCTATAGCTATTCTTTTATTATGCTATATCTATTATCGCCTTACTTTTGTAAGAGGGTGGACTAGACCAGTATGCTCCTGCCCTGAAGACACTGTTATGATTAAAGTATGTATGGCCATCTAGTGGCTGGGTTTTAGGTATTTCTCCCTGTTTTAGAAAATAGGTTCTGCCTAGCAACAGGAGGACTATAGGTAGGGAACAGATAATTATGTGGGTCGCTCACAGGAGGAGGAGTCAGCTGCAGGGAACAGCCTGATTCCATCCTGGTTTAGTAGTAGTTAGAGTATAGAAAGCTGTGATAGTGGGTAGTATAGCAAGCAAGAAAAGTGTGCAAGCCCATCAGATACCTTAGGCCAGAGTAAGTGGGTGTTTGTGGCATTCCTGGTCTGACCCTCAGGTCAACAGTGGAAACAGAGCTCCCGGGAAGGACTACTGTCGGGGATGTGTAGTGGATCACCCCTGTCCCGCAGTCATGAACTCCAGGCCCGAACTCTACGGGGGTTCCCCTGTCAGTCGACTGACTCCAGTGGTACTAGTCCTCAAGTAGAAACTTGGCATAGACCTGGGTAAACAGGTCAGCACAGGAAATACGGTAGACAAGGCGAGTCTGATGGCGGTCAACACAGTTATAGATAACGGATCTCTGTGGGTGGGATGAGATCCCAGCCAGGGAGGACTATATGACTTTATTGTGTGAAACTGTGGTGCCAACTAGTAAAGAGGAAGACGGACCAACAGCAGTAATAGTACCAGGAATGAGCCTAATGTAAAAGTGTGCCGTAAAGTCAAATATCCTGTACAGAACATGTTCAAGTGTTGTGTCCGCAGTATCGTAATAAAAGACTGTGAAAAAGAATCCTCAGTCTATATCGATGACTCTCTAGCAGAATAATCCCGGTCTGCATGATGGCCTAATCACAGGTAAGGCTTACACACACAAAGACCACACACCCAGCCAGGAACACAGTGACCAATCCCTTCTCCCTTGCTCTGTGGAGGGGGCAGGGGCGGGGTCCACCGAAGGATGGCTCAGCCCCTCGCCCGTGACTACTGCCCCATGGAACTCTTACATCGTGACATCACTGTCTTTATTACTTCTGTACTGTGAAATCACTATACGCATTAGCCATGAGTTATAATGAAGAGTCGGCATCCATGTGATTTGACATCACTATGTGCATTACTATTTTATTATAATGCTATATCTATTATATTGTTACTATATTTTAAGTGAATGGGAGATAAACTAGAATATTCGGCAGTGGCCACTAAACATTGTATGGAGCCGCTGTGTTTCTCTGTATACATTGCTCATATCCAGCAACTGCCAGAGCAGATATCAGCTTATCTATGGGGGTGCCAGGTGTTGGACCCCCACCAATCTCATATTAATGACCTATGGATAGGTCATAAATATGTTAACGCAGACATTCCCTTTAAGGTTGGGTTTACAGGTTGTGGTTGCATAGTGGTCTATACTCTGCTGACATGCAGATTGGTGCAGTTTTCAAGTTAACTGCAGCTATTCTTATAATGTTATAAATAAGAATGAAGCAGCAAAATATCTTAAACATTTTTGTAGATTAATAGATTAAGAACTGGATGACAGATCTGCCCTGAGGTTTGTCCCACTTTTCAGAAAACTTTCTACTGAAAAAATGCAAGCATTGTAAACAATGTACGCAAGTACGAGACATAGAAGTGATCATATATTACATGTGATCACATCACATAAATAGATTGTGCAGATTATATACAGTATGTACAGTATCTACCCAGGGGAACAACTACAGTATAGGGGTTGCAGTTCCAACCAGGACTTGGAGCCCAAAAGACCTCTTCGGCCCATATGAGAAGTCCAACACTTTAAAATATCCAAGATAGTTGGGAGCCCTGTTAGAGTTTGGATCAATTCAAATTACAAATTACACTACTGCCTTTATCCCTACAGTAATAAGTTTGAACTGATCGATACCTCTAAATATAAACAAAAGAATACCTTATGGGCCCCAATGTCCCTTTATGCCATTTATAATAATGATGTCCCACTTTGAAACCTCTTAAAAGGGGTTGTCCGACTAAATCCAGTTTTTTTATCTAGCAATCGTAAAGGTTATAACTAGCTGATCAGTGGAGTACACTGCTAGGACCTGCAGTGCATCAAGGAGAGTTTTTTCCCATTATAAAATGGGGCAGCAGGTTGGTCGTCTGTCTGATCACTATTCTATTAATCTTCATTGGGGCCTCTGGAAAGTGCAGATCTCAGCAGTCCCATAGGAAGGAATGAATGGAGGGCTGGTCGCACAGGTGCGTAGCCGCTCCGCTCTAATATGGATAAAAGTATTCCCCCATACTGCCAAATGGTGCAGGTCACAACAGTCACACCCCCCTCATCAGCAGGTTATCACCTATTCAACAGATAGTGAATTAAAGGGATTGTCCCCAGATAGCCTAAAGGTGGTGTCACACACAGCGACGACGACAATGACGTCGCTGCTACGTCACCATTTTCTGTGACGTTGCAGCGACGTCCCGCCGCTGTCGCTGTGTGTGACATCCAGCAACGAGCTGGCCCCTGCTGTGAGGTCGTTGCTCGTTGCTGAATGTCCTGCTTCATTTTTTCGTCGTCGCTCCCCCTCTGTGAAGCACACATCGCTGTGTGTGACAGCGAGAGAGCGACGAAATGAAGCGAGCAGGGAGCAGGAGCCGGCGTCTGGCAGCTGCGGAAAGCTGTAACCACTGTAAACATCGGGTAACCAAGGGAAGACCTTTCCCTGGTTACCCGATATTTACCTTCGTTACCAGCCTCCGCCGCTCTTGCTGCTAGTGCCGGCTCCTGCTCTGTGCACATGTAGCTGCAGTACGCATCGGGTAATTAACCCTATGTGTACTGTAGCTAGGAGAGCAAGGAGCCAGCGCTAAGCAGTGTGCGCGGCTCCCTGCTCTCTGCACTGTGACATGTAGCTGCAGTACACATCGGGTTAATTAACCCGATGTGTACTGTAGCTAGGAGAGCAAGGAGCCAGCGCTAAGCAGTGTGCGCGGCTCCCTGCTCTCTGCACATGTAGCGACGTTATGATCGCTGCTGCATCGCTGTTTGACAGCTAAGCAGCGATCATAACAGCGACTTACAAGGTCGCTGTTACGTCACAGAAAATGGTGACGTAACAGCGATGTCGTTGTCGCTGTCGCTATGTGTGAACCCAGCTTAAGACCTGCATGTTTCTGCTTTCTTTGTAGCTGCCCACTGCTTTATACATAGAATTGAGGACATTATCTCGTAATTGTAATCAAGGCATATGCAGGATTTTGCAGACGTCAGAGGTCATTCACCCATACACTTTTGTATAATACATGCATATGTACACACATTATTCTGGATGGAATATCTAAAAAAAAAAAAAAAAAAAAAAAGACATTAGCAGAAGGTCCTGCTTGGAGAACCAGTAGAAGGCAGAGTTCCCTTATTTCTGAATATAATTGCATTTGCGTCTTTTGAATACCTTTGAACACATAAGTGCTTGGACGGGGCAGAGGAGCGCTCATCAGCTCCCCATGCTGATGTGCAGCAGCATGATGAAGTCATCACACTGCTGCTGTCAAAGCTGCACTAAAGAGGAGATGAAAATATCAAGGTCAGCACTCTATGGAGCTGAAGATAATACATTAACTCTGCCTGTTTATAATAATTGTAAGGAAACAGTATGTTGGGGTCAGTGTACAATGGGGGGAAAGTATTACAGAGGGTGCAGATTAAAGAGTTAGGAGAAATAAAAAAAAAAGAGCCAGAGCATGAGTTGATATACATGCAAATTATAAGTGTATGTTTACACTGGCCAAGGTGTACCCAAATCGGGATGTACCTATCACTCTCTAATGTTAAAACTTTACCATGTGTCAATGTTTTAACATTGGAGAGAGAGTGTTAGGTACACACCTTGTCACGGTGGGATGGCTTGACACTTTTTATTAATTAAAAATAGTGTTTACTAAGTATCCTATGTTTTTTTATATGCACTATTGCTTTTTACTTATTTACAGCAGGGTGTATGTCCATATTATTTTTCTCTTCGGTTTTGTTTAGTGTAGAGAGTTGTTAGTGTGAGGGACAGTATAGAGATGTGGGCACGTGGGGAAGACAGTATGATGAGTTGGCACCCTAGAAATCACAGTATACAGAGCTGGCAGTGTGGGGGACACTGTAGATAGGAACAGCGAGTTTTTGGAGGAGAAACTCAAAAGCAATCAAAACTTAGAACCGATTAATCGTCATTTATAGAAGTCACTTTTATTTTTTATCTTGCGGTATGTGCAGACATTTTTTGCAAAAAAACCTTCTTCACAATGGCACAAGCAGTTCATTAATTTGGTGCAAAGACTACAAACTTGGGGCACAATTCATCATTTGTGATGAATGTGTATTGTCTTTCTCATGGTATTTGTTGACATTTTTTTTTACCAAATACTTCACAATGGTGCACACATTTCATAAATTGTACAAATTAAAAAATGATTTTTATTTTTATCTTTAACCAATTGTTGGCACTTTTTAACACCAAAACTCATAATTGTTAAAAAACGTAAAACTCTGGATAGAGGGACTACTTAAATAGAGCAAAACATATATGTATACATATATATGTGAGTGTGAGTGTGTGTGTGTGTGTGTGTGTGTGTGTGTGTGTTATATATATATATATATATATATATATATATATATACACACACACACGTTCCCCCTACCCCAGTGATGAGATAACTCATTGCCAGAGATGTCTGGCAGCATCTCTTTAAGGCCAATGTCACACTGGTGATTCTCTCATGCGAGAGAATTGGATGCTATATGCTAATGCAAAAAAGGATAGGGCAAAGGATCCATCAGAATAAACAAGAGAATGTATGTCAGCTCACCCCTCCTCACTCCCGGACTCCACACCGATGCAAGGAACGCCCTGACCCGGGCGGAAGGCAACATCAAAGAAGGCAGGAATCCAGCATCAAGGAGAATGTAGAAGAGTAAAAAATTTTTCTTTTATTGGAATTTTCTTAAAAGTGAATATTCACCACATTCCACGTGTGAACTTAAAACCACTCCATATGGATTCCTCAACTAATAGGAGAACTCGATTTAATGCTATATTCAACATCCAGACTGCCCAGTCTACAACTGAATCTACAGAGGGTAATGCACATGCACAAGTAAATGAAGATTTTGAACAACTTCACAGATCTTTGGAAAAATTCAAAATTAAAGAGACAAAGCTGTGGTGGGACTCGACTTCACTACATTCATATGTGGAAAAAAATATGATACCACGCGGTCTCAGACTTTTTAAAAATCCTACTTTTTCAAATCACACAGAGGATTTCATGTGCAAGTGGAATTCTATACTGTCGGACTGCTCTATCAAACTTATGGAGCTTATCATCAAGCATGAAGCTTCTGAATTAGACAGTATCAAAAACTCCATACTAGAGACTGAAAAATCATTAGAGTCTTTCAAAAATCATAAAGATTTCAGCAGTATGCAAAATGGGATGAACAAAAGACTCAACGACTTGGAAAATATTATTGCTGATAGAAAAAAGAAAAAATTTGATAGAGATGTTCAGGACTATAAACTAAACAAAGTTTACACCTGGCGTCTTCCGTCTTATTCCTCCCGCAGACAATTTAAATACCAAAATAAAACACCCCACACTAGCCGCACTAGAAGGGTTAGTTTTGGTGATGTCAGCACTGCATCAGCTTCTACCAACTATACCATGGATGACTCCTCAGATTCTACGAGTGAGCCTGAGACTTATCGTAGGAATATCACCACCAACATTCCTAAAAAAATGTCAAAAAACTACACCGAAGAGGGGGCAGAAAGCACAGGAGGAAACAGGTATCCAGACCGCCGCAAGAAAAGGAAGAGATATTAACATGTCCTATTTGGAATCTTTCCGCTCAAATCCTTTCTTGCGACCAACTATCAGTTTTGTCAAAGGGCTTGAAGTTTTGCCCAACAAAGAAATTTGACATTTTTTCCACCTTGTTGGACATCAATAAATTCGCTAGGAACCTAACACTCAAGTGCCATTTTGCCCCTGCGTCTGATACTAATGTGAATGTGCCCCAAGACTCCTACATCACAGAAGACAATGTGATTCCCAGTTTCAAGGAACTAGCCAGACTCACAGATTTAAGAGCATTGGAATCGGAATCTAGGTCACTCAATCAGCTACCTGAAACAACTTTTAAAACATCCAATCCCTATTTCTACCCCTTACATTCTCGTCCTAGTATTTTGGATGTTTTTCAGGAGAGAATAGAGCATGATCTGGTATTTTTGGATCAGGCTCATAGATTCACTTCCTATAATCTTACATCAGCTGAAAAAACTGCATTGGATTCTCTGAGAGACAATAACACACTGGTTTTTAGAGAAGCTGATAAGGGGGGGGGGGGATTGTTGTGTTGGACTTATCTCTGTATATCAAACTGAACACTGAGACATTACAAGACACTAATACTTATATCCATCTCAAGGGAGACCCCACTATTTTGTTCAAAAACAAGATTGACAAATTATTAGAGGATGGGTTTACATGTGGGATTTTTTCACAAAAGGTTTTTGAATTTTTAAAGGTGGATTTTCCAGTGATCCCCATCTACCATGCCCTTCCCAAGATCCACAAGGGGGTTTCCCCCCCCCCTTCAGGCCCATCATTTCGGGCATTGGATCGTTAGGGGAGAAACTTGGTTCCTGGGTTGATCACTTTCTACAACCACTTGTGAAAGAATTACCTGGTTTTTTGAGAGACACCAAAGCCCTCCTGTTCAATCTTGACTCACACACCTGGCAGTCTGACTACAATTGGATCACTTGTGACATAGTGAGTCTATACCCTTCTATTCCCCACCATGTGGCACTAGAATGTCTAGAATATTTTCTTTCTAAACATAGCTCTTATCCTTCCAAAATACAGGATTATATTGTAACAGCAGTCAATTTCCTTTTAACACACAACTATTTTTCCTTTAATAAAGAATTTTATCTACAGAAGTGTGGAGTCAGTATGGGGGGGAAATTTTCCCCCTCTTTAGCTAATATAGTTGTGGCAGTTTTTGAGGAAATGTACATCTTTGACTTTTCCCATAATCATTTTTCAGACCAGATTATTTTCTATACTAGATATATAGACGATCTACTGTTAATTTGGAAGGGTGACATCCAAAAAATCCCAGAATTTATTGATTACATTAACAGCAATCCTTTTAATTTGAAATTCACGTATAATACTGATCCACAAAGAATACATTATCTTGATGTCACGTTGGTGGGGAATCAAAGCCGTATTGACGTTATTCCATACTGTAAGGACACTGACTGCAATTCAGTGCTGCTGGCTAAATCTTGCCATCCGGCACACATAATAAAAAACATCCCTGTGGGAGAATTAATCAGAACCAAAAGGAATTGTTCGGTTGCTGATGTCTTCCCACAGGAAAGCAAAAAAACTATAAACAAATTAAAAAATCGGGGCTATCCTAATTGGTGTCTCAAAAGAGCCTGTAATATAGTACAAAATATTGATAGAGCTGATTTGTTGAAAAATAAAAAAAACAAAAAAAAGCAAGCAAGAAGTGGTGATTCTGATACAATCACTTTCAGTACCATCTATTCTCCTCAATATAATGATATAATTAAAATCATCAAAAAACATATACCTTTACTCCACCAGGATAAAACTCTTTTTAACATCTTAGAGCAACATAATATCAACTTCGTTGCTAAACGTGCGGCCAGCTTAGCAAATATCCTCTCTCCCAGTGTGGTTATGGGCTCTGCGGTGCAACAAAAAAATTGGCTTTCTTGCAAAGGATTTTTTCGCTGCGGCCATAACTATTGCACTGCCTGCAAACATGCCAAAATCAGCAAAACCTTCATGTCTACACATACAGGTCATTCTTATGATATTAACAATTATATTAATTGTAATACATCTTTTGTAGTTTATCTAATCGAATGTACCCTCTGCAGGATCCAATACATAGGTTGTACAGGGAGCCCATTAAAAGTAAGAATTGGGCGCCATCTCTCGGATACCTTAAATGTTAATGCCTCCAATATTTCTGCGGTCTCACGTCATTTTGTCAATGTCCACGACAGGTGTATGGATTCTCTAACCTTCATGGGTATTGAAAGGGTTACCAAGCCGACCAGAGGAGGTAACCACAGGAGAAAACTCCTTAACAGAGAGTCCTTTTGGATTTTCAGACTTGGTACCAGGGTACCGCATGGTCTGAACACCCGACAGGACTTGATCCTACAATACTCTTAAAATAATGTTTTCCCTCCTATAATTATAATAGCTCCTGAATCTACTCTATATATCTCCAAAAAAATGTTTTTCTTATATTGGCTCCTAGTCCTTGTCCTCAATATCACAGCCGTTTCAGGCTCTTCTATAGCATACAGGGACCCTTGGACATATATAGATACCTTATATTGGATCATTAAAACGGCTAGAGAAGTAACCAATGGGAGCAGAAATAACAACAAAAAAACAAAAAATAATAGAAAAAAGAATTTTTTAATAGTGAGTCCCATTAACAATTATTTTTCTTTCAGATGGGATACTTAGATATTGCAGAGCTGGTATATTTACTGGGACAAGATGTCTGTATTACTTGCAAACAATTATATTCCTATTTCATCAATTCAATAGTTATTGTTATACTTGCACATCTCTATAAATATATATTTTTCCAGAATGAATTTATTCCTATATAGTGCTGTATGATCTGTGTGTATATGTATATATTCATACACTTTCTCTCAAATTGCGGTTTCTTTTATACATGTTTTTATTCCCATCCTATGCATTTCTTTACTGCATGGGAATTTGCACCTGTCTGTTTTTAATTGTAATTAAGCACCCAGCTTCGCCAATGACGTTTATGTGCACCCTTTATATGTGATCATTTTGGGGTAAAATACATGCCATGAGTAAGACCTTCTGGTCGAAACGCGTTGGATAATCCGCTAACATACTTGTGCCTCTGTGCTTACTGGATTGAATATTCACTTTTAAGAAAATTCCAATAAAAGAAAAATTTTTTACTCTTCTACATTCTCCTTGATGCTGGATTCCTGCCTTCTTTAAAGGATCCATCACTCCATTCTTCAGTATAATAATTTCTTTATTGGAACTTCATAAAAACAGATTGTAAAAACACATATTTATGGGCTAAAAAAGCCTCTGCTTTAAGCGTTTTGGACATACCGTACATCCTTTTCCTCTAAGCATTAGATGGTATGGGAGATACATAGACGACCTGATAATGATTTGGCAGGTTCTTCCCTATGTATCTCTCTTTACTGATATTGTGCCAATCAAGGATTATATCAATAATCTATGAAGTTAAGATTCACTGTTAACAATCACTGCTGTCCCCTTCCTAGATAGGTGATATGATGGGTGTAATACACACTACTCTGTACAGGAAACCGACTAGCGGGAACTCTATCCTAAAAGCTAGCTTTTGCCATCCTACACATGTAATGAAGGACGTGTTTCCCTACTACATAAATTTCTACTTATTGTACATCAAGATGAGACTCTGTCCATAATTCTATAAGAAGGTTTTAGATGTGTAGCCATAAAGGCTAAAAAAAAATTGGCAATCGTATTTCTCCTTGCTTTTTTAATACCGGTAGTGATTGTAAAAAGCTAACATGGCTTCAATATATGGATCCTTATGTTCCGAGGAAATAAATTTAATTTCTGTAAATATATTGACAAAACAAATGTTTATCTGAATAACACAAAAAAACAAAAAATATGCTTTTAAGGTAAGTGTTGCGTAAATTGCAATACAACACATGTTGTCTATGGAGCACCCCACGGGGCCTGGGGGGAATTACTCATCGCCGGGTCGGTGAAGGGTTGGGGGGATGTCACAGGTAGCCTGCCTGGTTTCGTGACCCCGAGGTGTCCATGGAAAGTGAGATGGGAAGGGATGATGGGGGTTGTAGTGGGATGATTGTCGTGACGCCACCTGCGGTACGCGGCCAGGGATAAGCCGCCGTTGCTGTCGCTGTCCTCCGGGGCGGATGGTCTGTAGCAGCAAAGATGGTATTACACCCCATGGGTGGTGCGGGCCCCAGGGAGGATTATGAGGGGAGTAGTGATGGCCGTTAGCACTTAAGCGCCGGGTGGCGGCACCGGTAATAACAAGCTGACATGGTCTCTGCGGTTCCAGGTAGCTTTACTCACTGTTCCAGTGCAGTCCCAGAGTGTCACCGCCGTGATGGGCCCCAGTCAATCCTGGTTAAGTTAGAGGTAGCCACCGGTATTTTCAAAGTGTCCTTTCTAAGAGTTGCCCCTCCAGTGGTGAGGAACCCGACCTCAGCATCCCGCTCCAAGCCTTAGGCCCCCATGAAAGAAAAAGATGATGAGCGTGGCGTCATGTCGCCAGAACTGAATAGCTCCCGCCCCCGTCGTATGTACGACATTTAGTGATCGCTGCCGTCGCGAACATTATCGCTACGGCAGCGTCTCACACACACATACCTTTGCAGCGACGTCACTGTGACCACCGAACAATCCTTCCTTCAAGGGGGAGGTGCGTTCGGCATCATAGCGACGTCACTGCGGTTTCACTAATCGGCCGCCCAATAGTAGAGGAGGGGCGGAGATGAGCGGGCCTAACATCCCGCCCACCTCCTTCCTTCCTCATTGCCGGCAGGACGCTGTAACGGTGAGTTTCCTCGTTCCTGCGGTGTCACACACAGCGATGTGTGCTGCCGCAGGAAAGACAAACAACCTCGTTACTCACCTGACAACGATATTTGGTGTTTGGACGACCTCTCCAACACCAACGATTTTTACCACTTTTGCGATCGTTGAAGGTCGCTCGTACGTGTTATACTTTGCGATGTCGCTAACGACGCTGGATGTGCATCACAAACACAGTGACCCCGGCGATAAATCGTTAGCGATATCGCAGCGTGTAAAGCACCCTTTATTCCCATGCAAGAAACAAAAGAGAATCTTCTCAAACAATAAACCAGGAACAGACTTCACAGGTTAAGCAGAAACACCCATAAATACAATTCAGCCTAAACCAAGTCCAGACTAAGGCGGGCTTTGCACACTACGACATCGCAGGTGCGATGTCGGTGGGGTCAAATCGAAAGTGACGCACATCCGGCGTCACTTGCGATGTCGTAGTGTGTAAATCCTAGATGATACGATGAACGAGCGCAAAATCGTCGTCATCGTATCATCGCTGCAGCCTCCGACATTTCCATAATGCCGGGGGAGCGACAGGTACGATGTAGTTCCTCGTTCCTGCGGCCGCACACATCGCTGTGTGTGAAGCCGCAGGAGCGAGGAACTTCACCTTACCTGCCTCCCGGCTGCAATGAGAAGGACGGAGGTGGGCGGGATGTTTACATCCTGCTCATCTCCGCCCCTCCACTTCAATTGGCCGCCTGCCGTGTGACGTCACTGTGACGCCGCACGACCCGCCCCCTAAGGAAGGAGGCGGGTCGCCGGCCAGAGGGACGTCGCACGGCAGGTATGTGCGTGTAAAGCTGCCGTAGCGATAATAATCGCTACGGCAGCTTTCACTATATATCGAACGTGCGACGGGGGCGGGACTATCGCTGCAGCATCGGTAACACATTGTTACCGATGTTGCAACTTGCAAAGCCCGCCTAAGAGAAAAAACCCTCACAAGGAAAAATCACTGAGATTACACAATTCCCATTAATTGCAAACAAAAAGACAGGAAAATTAATGAGAACGAATTAATCTCAGGAAGAAAAAAACAAAATACTTATCAGGCATATCTGCAGACTCTGGATGACATAGGACCAAAACTGATGCAAAGGAATGAAAAAAACTACTGTAGAAATCATTCCTGGAGAATCCAAAAAGGAGCAGAAAAAAAAGCAAAAACCAATCCTACATGAAAAGGCAAAAAAACCCTAAAGGCAGGAGGACAAACTTCAGGACATCTGTTCCTGGAGCAGAAACAATTCTCACCGGCAAAAATTAGACAGAAAACGCCTTCCTATATTCCTCCAGACTGGACTTCATTGGCTTTCCTGGAACAGCAATCATCCTCCACACCTGTCTAAGCGACAGATGCAGAATCAGACTCACCACCAGAGGAAGCCCAGAAACACTCCCAGGAACCGCACTGATATAGAAGGGTTAAATGGTTTCTCTATTTCTTTATTAAAGATATTTTATTTCATTAGTAAGTAGTTCATAGTCAGAGCCTTCGGAATAAGAGACAAGATCAAGGATTATTATTGTTTCTAAATGTTCTTCTTATCTTCTTCTTATCTCATATGCATGACTCTACATTTCTGTTTTGCTGAAACTTAAAGGTCATATGAGCAACTTGTAAATTTCCAGCTAGAAGCTTGTTTTGCAATATCACATTGATCTGTAAATGGTATAAATAAACTGTACGTTAAATAAACAGAAGAATTGATCATGCTCACATGAATGATGCAGGTCTTTTTCTCCGAGCGCTCGCTCTTGATTAGGTCTGAAGAGGCCTAATTCAGAGGACCTCACTGGTGATCCCATAAGCTGACTTGTGACAAAACAGAACAGCTACAACAGTTTTTGGTGCCCAACGTGGAGCCGTGGCCAACCAGCCTATTCGGAAGAAGTTTTGGGGGCTCTTGAGACAGTGAAATTTCAGCTGCAGCAAGGTGAGAAGCTTTATTCTTACACTTCATTTCACTCTCTCTGATTTCCCGAATATTCTGGGTAAGGCTGTACACACGGTTCAAGAACTCTGGCATCACCAGTGAGTATTGTTTTTTCATGCATGTCTGAATGAGAGTTGAAATATAGAGTAATAAGATAATCTGTTGTCCGTCCATTAACTGATTGCATAGAGTGCATAGCACGGAATTTGGGACAGTCTCTGTATAATTGCATTTGCTGTGTTGCTGTGTTTTGTGTTTTGCTTTGGCCATCTTTGCATCTTTGATGGGCAATACACTGGTCTAGGGATATGTGTTCATAAGTGGTTCCATATTAATGCCTAGATAAAGTAGGCAGGCAATAGGTTGTTGTATATTGATGAGAAGCCTCTGAATAGCAAAGTGATGAGAAATTGAGATAAGAGACTTGGTGAAATAATATGTATGTATAAGTCTAATGGTTATAGGTCATACTGTGGACTGTGAAAAGATGTTCCGGTTATGAAATGTCACAGGGCATAGCCATATAGAGTATTTGAGTGGATACCTGACATATGTATTTTTTTCCCATCAGTGTCAAGAGCGGTTTAGATAATTTTATTTGCATGTGAGGTTAACTGATCCTTGGAAGGGGTATTGTTACATATGCTTCTGGAATCAATGAATGAGTAGGACAAGTGGTCCTGGGATCTGTCCTTATAGTGAGATATTGTGTGTTTCTTCCCCTCCAAATGGGGATGAAGGTTTTATAGCAAAGTAGAATATTAGTGCTGTAGCGGCTGCTGCAGTACTGCTAGGGAAAGCTTGCTAGATCACATTGACATTTCCCTTAACAATTTACTCCCCGCATGACATCCATGCTATACTTGTGCAAGTCCAACCAAAACACCTGTCTATGGCCAGACAGCTCAGACTTGAATGTGCCCTTCTGATTCCTGAGTATGTCACCCTCAAGAGGTGCAATGTTCTGAATCCAGCCACCCTTTTGCCAGTAGATTCAGAAAAGGGGGAATTGGTGACAAGTGAGGATGAATACTTTGACATGACGCACGAGCATGGCTGCATAGAGCTGATGAGTCAGGAGACTGCAGGTTTTCCATGTCTATGATACACCTATTACTAATGCAGATTTTGAGTTTTTTGTAGATGGCTCCAGATACCACCTGGATGGGAGATTCTACACTGGATATGCAGTAGTATCCTCGCATGAGGTAATCAGAGCTGAACCACTCCCGCCGCACATGTCCGCGCAGGAGGCGGAGCTAACAGCGCTCATTGAGGCGTGTAGAGCGGGATCAGGTAGGAAAATTAATGTTTATTCAGACTCAAATTATGGATTTGGGATCTGTCATGATTTTGGCCCTATCTGGAGAAGTAGTGCTTTTCTTACGTCAGCTGGTAAGCCTATTAAAAATGCAGAATTGGTAAAACGGTTAATGGAGGCACTAATGTTACCAGTCCAGGTTGGCATCATTAAGGTGAAAGCACACACAAAAGGTGACTCACTGGAGGTAGCGGGCAATAGAAGGGCGGATGCAGCTGCGAAAGCAGCGGCAAAGAAGCCTAGGGATCAGAGGATAGTGGCAGGGAGCCAGCAAGTCCCAGCCACAGTGAGTCTGGATGTCCTGAAATCCCTCCAGCATCAGGCTGCCCAAACAGAGAAGGAACACTGGGGAAAATGGGAGCTGGGCTGAACTCAAATGGAGTATGGGAAAGTAAGGATAGGTTGTGTTTACCAAGGTCCCTGTTCCCTATGATGGCACAAACAACACATGGCCCCACTCACGCCTCAAAAAGTCACATGTGTAACCAGGTGAATGCCTTCTGGATCGCTCCTGGCTTCAGTTACGTAGCCTCCAAACATGTACAATCCTGCATTATCTGCGCACAACACAACCCAGGTAAAACAGTAAAAGTCCCTAAGAAAGCAACACCCAGACCGCTCTACCGTGTCAACGACTGCAAATAGACTACATACAACTACCCAAGGTAGGAGTGTATGAATACGTCCTGGTATGTGTAGATCTCTTCTCAGGATGGGTTGAGGCCTATCCAGTAAAATGTGCAAATGCTAAAACAACTGCAGAAAAACTGATGAAGGAACTAGTCTGTCGGTATGGCATCCCAGAAGCCATAGAAAGTGACAGGGGTACACACTTCACTGGAGAAATAATGAGGGACATTATGCAGGCCCTGGGAATAGAGCAGGCGTCCATACCCCTTATCATCCACAGAGCAGTGGAAAAGTAGAGAGATTAAACGGGACACTTAAACTAAAAATTCAAAAGGCCATGGCAGACACAGGAAAGAATTGGGTAGAGTGCGTATCCCTGGCACTCTTTTCAGTCAGACACACTCCATATAGAAAGGCAGGCTTGTCTCCTTTTGAAGTCCTGTTTGGTAGTGCCCCAAAAACAGGTCTCTACTTTCCACAAGTGTTACAGATGCAACACGGCACTTTGACAGCCTACATCCAGGCCTTACAGGAAAGACTTAATGTGGTGCATAAACATGTCTTTTCATCCATTCCAGATCCCAATGCAAGTGCAGATGTGCATCAGCTGAATCCAGGTGATTGGGTGGTCGTGCGCAGACACGTGAGAAGGAGCCTAGATCCACGCTTTGATGGCCCATTCCAAGTCCAGCTGACCACATCCACCTCAGTGAAACTTGAGGGAAAGCCCACCTGGATCCACGCCAGTCACTGTAAAAAGGTCACTCCACCGGCAGAATGACAGGTTTGCTAATTATCCTGCTAGGTGTAGCAGGGTTGCTGCGCCAAACAAAGACACTGAGCGAACTTTTAACTACGGACTGGGATAACAAACTCATTCGCCACCATATTTCTCTTACTGAGGACATGGAAGGAGAAAAGCCAAAAGACTGCTGGATCTGCACACACAGTTTTATTTTCTTCAAAGACTATGCCTTATTTAGCCTTACCTCTGGAACCACAGGAGGTGTTGGTACCAGACTGTATACACAATGAAACCTGGACTCTATCGATATTCTGGTGAAAAGATGTATTTGCCACCTTGACTATAGCTGGAAAGGTCACTAATCCCTGGTTCCAGCTAAATATCACACAGCCTAGGGGACAGTCGTGGTGGATGGAATACAATCCGGACATTGAGGGTGTAGTTACCAAAGTAAAGACTAAGATCCCTCATTCAGGCCCCATTACCTACGATGGATTATGGTTCAGTCTTCAATATAATGATGTTGCTATCTGTGGAAAGGACAATGATTGTTTCCGTGTGTTTGTGTCTATGTGTGTATCTACATACATAGTCACCAGTTTTTGTCTGTTCTCCTATTATACGTATATATGTATATATATGGATGATTCCAGCAAAGACTCCTGGTGGGGAAATACATTTTCTTTTATATTTTTTTTTTGGACATTTTTCTTGGACATTTTCTTTTATGAATCCAGCTAATTGGTTTAAGGGCCTAGCAGGTTGGATTTCTGGCATTATACAAACCTGTATGCAAATATTGTTATTCTGTCTATTGCTTTATATAGCTGTAAAAGCATTGATATATGCGTTAGCTAAACTATTGAATAATGTATGTTCTAAGAGTTTCAGTATTGAACCCTCTGTAGTTTACTACGGACCCCAAATGGCCTCTGCTGACCGGGAGTAGGTGTCCACACTGAGGGTGGATGGGTGAAGTCTTAGGAAGACCCCTCATGGGTACTAGGCCCATGAGCCAGCAGCTCCTGTTTGGACGCCTACTGACCCTGTAGTGAAGGTTATACCATTTACAAAAGGAGGAAATTGATATAGAAGGGTTAAATGGCTTCTCTATTTCTTTATTAAAGATATTTTATTTCATTAGTAAGTAGTTCATAGTCAGAGCCTTCGGAATAAGAGACAAGATCAAGGATTATTATTGTTTCTAAATGTTCTTCTTATCTTCTTCTTATCTCATATGCATGACTCTACATTTCTGTTTTGCTGAAACTTAAAGGTCATATGAGCAACTTGTAAATTTCCAGCTAGAAGCTTTATTTGCAATATCACATTGATCTGTAAATGGTATAAATAAACTGTACGTTAAATAAACAGAAGAATTGATCATGCTCACATGAATGATGCAGGTCTTTTTCTCCGAGCGCTCGCTCTTGATTAGGTCTGAAGAGGCCTAATTCAGAGGACCTCACTGGTGATCCCATAAGCTGACTTGTGACAAAACAGAACAGCTACAACAGCACCATCCCTGATGATATTCATAACACAGTACCCTGTGGTGACTGAAGCCTCAGGGGTGCCACATACCCCCACAGGAAATGGCAGTACTCCCAAGCTGATAACAAATAAAGTTAATACACCGCAATTTTTAGTATGCAATAAACAGATAACATTCTTCCTTTTATGGGAGGCACCACCAATAAACAGTTTGGTCTGTAGCAGCAAAGACGGTATAGCTCCCCACAGGTGGAGCGGACCCCGGAGAGGATGACGAGGGGAGTAGTGATGGCCATAAGCGCCGAAGCGCGGGGTGGCGGCGTCACGGTCTCTGCAGTTCCAGGTAGCTTTACTCACTGTTCCAGTGCAGTCCCAGAGTGCCGGTCACCGCCGTAATGGGCCACAGTCAATCTCAGTTAAGTATTAGGTAGCCACCTGTATTTTGAAATTGTCCTTTCTAAGAGTTGCCCCTCCAGTGGTGAGGAACCCGGGCTGAGCGTCCTGCTCCAAGCCTCAGGCCCCGTGAAAGAAAAAGAAGATGAGAGTGGTGTTGTGTCGCCAGAACTGAAGTCCCGGCTAGACTGACTGGCTTAGTGTCCAGGTGGTTCCTACTTCTACCCCAAGTGGAACCTGCCCCCCAGGTGGATGTCCTAGTGACTGGGAAAGTCCCATGCCTCGTCATGGCCACCCCCTTCCTACCGTAGTCCAGCTCCAAGTTTCTATAAGTTTTTATGAAAAACTATCTGTTTTTCATAACCAGCCAAAGTAAAGCAGACAGCTGAGGGCTGCAGCCGCAGTGGTCTGCTTTACCTGCGCTGGTTATGAAAAATAGAGAGAAACCCCACATAATTTCTTTTTATTTATTTTGTTCACAGCAGCATACAGGTGAAGGTTGTTGATTAGCTGTGCTGCAGCCTTTTTAACATACTTTATTCAGCATCTGAACAGCACCCAAACTCGGATGCTGACTTCTGTGAAAAGTCCATGTTAGTTTTTAAGCCTCAGAATTTTTTAAAATAACAGAGAATAAAAAACAAAATAAAAAATAATCTTGAACCAGGAGATGGAGGTCCAAGTGGAGTAGAATGTGAAGGTGTAGGTAGAAGAGGCGGAGGAGGTATCCAAAACTGTTTTTGTGTTTTTTGTTTAGGGAAATTACTTAAAATAACAGAGAATAAAAAGTAAAATAAAAAATAATAATTTTGAACCAGGAGGCAGGTGTCCAAGTGTAAGAGGAAGTGAATGTGGAGGTGTAAGTGGAAGAGGCGGAGGAAGAGGTAGCTAACACTGTTGTTTGTTTCATACTTGGGAAGGCCCTAAAACACTGGATATGGCAAAGAGAGTATAACAATGGCTGGTATACTTCATAGTGACCCCTGACCAAACCTACTGCTGGTCACTGGGGTTCCTCACCACCCTAGATAGGTTCAGCACCTATGTGCCAAGCCGGATACCTGACCCTAGGTATCCCTAATGCTGGACCCTAAATAGGGATTGGCTGGGATGAGCTCTTAGTCAACCCCACTAAACACTAGACAACACAAGGAGGACACACAGGGGGGAAATTGATGAACTATATGTCTACAGATGACACAGGTAGAAGTTCAGTAAAGTTTTCAGCAACGATACCACAGAGGAGAACAAGCCTCCTGCTTGCATCCAGCGATTGAATAAACTGAAAATATCACCAGCACTAGTCCAAGGAAGTATTTAAGCACCAAGACAATGCTGATGATAAGCAGCTGGGTAGAAGACGAGCTCCTGCTGGGTACAAAAGGGGAGAGATGAATCCAGCAGGAAAACTACCTATAAACTGACAGCAGGACCAATGGAATGTCAGGGAGTATTCTGCAAAGCCAGACACTGTGACCTTCCATGGCCAGAAACCACATGACTGTCATCCGTGACAGGATGGCATGTTGTCCTTGTAGTGGGGATCAAGCAGGGTGGGCATTCAGTAATCAGCTCTAGTAACAATCATTGGTGGTGAATTGGTGTTGTTCCGCAGAAATTCTCACTCATGCATGCTGCAGGTGAAACTCCGCTATTGCCTGCTTCTGTTCGCACAGTCTTTCCATCACATGCAAGGTGGAGTTCCACCTTGTTCGTATGTCGCATATAAGGTGGTGAGCGGGAAGGCAGAAGTGATGCTGCAGCACGGACAGGCAAGCATCAGAAGGTTGAGAAGGCTGAAACACACAGACAGCCCACACATCCAGTAGCAGCTCTGACATACTGTATGTGGGTAATTCTTAAAGAAGCTCTGTACTAGTGATGAGCAAACCCGTGGATATTCGGGCTCGTCGAACCAGAACAAACTAAAACAACATTGGGTTCAGCAGTTGAACTTTACCCTTTACGCCGAGCCCCATATAAGTCTAAAGTACCCAAACTTATGTGTTATAAAATGGTGTTAGTAAGGGCTAGGGGAGTTGCAAAAGAAAGAAAATAAGGAATAAAGCAGAACAATTATAACTTACTGAATTTCCCCGCGCTGTAACACTGCTTCCGGGTCTGATCATTAGGTCTCATACATATTCACTGCTTCCCCTGCCCACCGTCAGTCCCGACTTCTGTGATTGGTTACAGTCAGTCCATGCCCCCACCATTTGTGATAGCATATGTGATTGGTTGGAATCACACACACTGTCTGCGTCCCTATAGTGGTGTAAAAATAAATACATTTTTTTTTTTTAAAAATAACATAAGGTCGCTAAATATATTGATGCCCAGCGCACATAATGCAGACAGCTACAGGTTGCAGCCCCCAGCCATGCGCGTTATCTTGGCTGTGTATCAAAATATGAGGGATCCAATGTGGCTTTTTTAATCATTTTTAAAAACTACATGCGGTCCCATCCATTTTTGATACTCAGCCAAGATAAAGCTGACAGCTGGGGGCTGGTATTCTCAGGCTGCGGACACCCATTGTTATTTGACCTCACCAGCCTTAAAATAGCAGCACATAGTCGCCCAGAATCATCGCATTCATTAGATGGGACAATGCCGGCACTTTACCCGGCTCATCTGATTACCCTCATGCGATGGCAATCGGGTTAATATAAGGGGTTAATGCAGCTGTGATTTGTCGAAATAAGACTCCTCTATTACTAACCTTTTAAGTAAAAAATAAATAAACAGAAAACACAAAGAAAATTCCTATCTTTAAAAAAAAAAAACCAAAAACTTTTTCTCCAAGTTATTAACCCCCAAAACACCCAGGTCCTATGTAATACACACCATGTCCCACTACAATCCCAGTTCTGCTACATACTGAAGTCGCAGCATTCGCAGACATTAAAGAACATTACCACCAAGTTTAGCTGCTGTCATAGCTGGAGGTTCCCACAGCACCTCATTTGCGGCCGAAGGTAAACTCACCTCTAGTGAACTCATTGAACTCAATGAGATTTGCATCTCTTGGCAAAAAACTAAGTTTTTTGCAAAATAATGCAGATTTGGTGCTGGAATTTATACACCAAATTGCTGCACCAAAACTGCATCTCCTTGCAGAAAAACACCTCAAAATGCAATGCGGTTTTGATGCTTTTTTTTTTGCCAGGAGATGCAGATTTGGTGCAGGAATTTTATGTATAAATTCCAGTATCAAATCTGCATCTCCTAGCAGAAAACCGCCGTTTTGGTTTTCTGCCAGGAGATGCATATTTGGTACATAAATCTGGTGCAGATATTTCTTCACCAAATTTGCATCTCCTGATAATTGCAACTAAACTGCGTTTTTTTTGCCAAGAGATGCAGATTTGGTGCTGACATTTATACAGCAAATTCCTGCACCAAGTCTGTATCTTCTGGCGCAAAAAAAGAAATCCATAAAAAACACAATGCGGTTTTGATATGTCTTTTACCAGGAGATGCAGATTTGGTGCAGGAGGAATTTGGTATATAAATTCCAGCAACAAAGTTGCATTTCCTGGCAGAAAACCACACAAAAAACGTGCTTTCAATGCTGCTTTGGTTTGGTTTTCTGACAAGAGATGCAAATTTGGTGCAGAAATCTGGTACAGACATTTTTGCACCAGATCTGCATATCCTGGCAGAAAACTACCTAAACTGCGTGTTTTGGTTTTTTTTTGCCAGGAGATGAAGATTTGATGCTGAAATTTATACACCAAATTCCTGCACCAAATCTGCATCTTCTGGCAAAAGAATAGCATCGTACTAGTAAACCCACCAATATCTCCACAATATTTTAGTGGATATTACCGCTGTTAATTTGCTGTTAATTTCCATTGTAGAAATTCTGCAGCAAATACATTATGTGAATGTGCATACTACAGTATATGTACTAAAAGTGGTTGGGGTCCTAAATTTCCTCACATTCCCCATACACTTTACAGAAATCTCTGTCACCTACAGTTAGGTCCAGAAATATTTGGACAGTGACACAATTTTCGCGAGTTGGGCTCTGCATGCCACCACATTGGATTTGAAATGAAACCTCTACAACAGAATTCAAGTGCAGATTGTAACGTTTAATTTGAAGGTTTGAACAAAAATATCTGATAGAAATTGTAGGAATTGTACAAATTTCTTTACAAACACTCCACATTTTAGGAGGTCAAAAGTAATTGGACAAATAAACCAAACCCAAACAAAATATTTTTATTTTCAATATTTTGTTGCGAATCCTTTGGAGGCAATCACTGCCTTAAGTCTGGAACCCATGGACATCACGAAACGCTGGGTTTCCTCCTTCTTAATGCTTTGCCAGGCCTTTACAGCCGCAGCCTTCAGGTCTTGCTTGTTTGTGGGTCTTTTCGTCTTAAGTCTGGATTTGAGCAAGTGAAATGCATGCTCAATTGGGTTAAGATCTGGTCATTGACTTGGCCATTGCAGAATGTTCCACTTTTTTGCACTCATGAACTCCTGGGTAGCTTTGGCTGTATGCTTGGGGTCATTGTCCATCTGTACTATGAAGCGCCGTCCGATCAACTTTGCGGCATTTGGCTGAATCTGGGCTGAAAGTATATCCCGGTACACTTCAGAATTCATCCGGCTACTCTTGTCTGCTGTTATGTCATCAATAAACACAAGTGACCCAGTGCCATTGAAAGCCATGCATGCCCATGCCATCACGTTGCCTCCACCATGTTTTACAGAGGATGTGGTGTGCCTTGGATCATGTGCCGTTCCCTTTCTTCTCCAAACTTTTTTCTTCCCATCATTCTGGTACAGGTTGATCTTTGTCTCATCTGTCCATAGAATACTTTTCCAGAACTGAGCTGGCTTCATGAGGTGTTTTTCAGCAAATTTAACTCTGGCCTGTCTATTTTTGGAATTGATGAATGGTTTCCATCTAGATGTGAACCCTTTGTATTTACTTTCATGGAGTCTTCTCTTTACTGTTGACTTAGAGACAGATACACCTACTTCACTGAGAGTGTTCTGGACTTCAGTTGATGTTGTAAACGGTTTCTTCTTCACCAAAGAAAGTATGCGGCGATCATCCACCACTGTTGTCATCCGTGGACGCCCAGGCCTTTTTGAGTTCCCAAGCTCACCAGTCAATTCCTTTTTTCTCAGAATGTACCCGACTGTTGATTTTGCTACTCCAAGCATGTCTGCTATCTCTCTGATGGATTTTTTCTTTTTTTTCAGCCTCAGGATGTTCTGCTTCACCTCAATTGAGAGTTCCTTAGACTGCATGTTGTCTGGTCACAGCAACAGCTTCCAAATGCAAAACCACACACCTGTAATCAACCCCAGACCTTTTAACTACTTCATTGATTACAGGTTAACGAGGGAGACGCCTTCAGAGTTAATTGCAGCCCTTAGAGTCCCTTGTCCAATTACTTTTGGTCCCTTTAAAAAGAGGAGGCTATGCATTACAGAGCTATGATTCCTAAACCCTTTCTCCAATTTGGATGTGAAAACTCTCATATTGCAGCTGGGAGTGTGCACTTTCAGCCCATATTATATATATAATTGTATTTCTGAACATGTTTTTGTAGACAGCTAAAATAACAAAACTTGTGTCACTGTCCAAATATTTCTGGACCTAACTGTATAAGGCCATAATTTTTTATGAAAAGCCTCATTTTGTGGTGGGGGAAAAAAACAAGTCAGTCAGTCAGGGGTGATACAGGGGGAAAGGGGCGCAGTCAGGAGTGATACAGTGGAAGGATGCACAGTCAGTCAGGGTTGATACAGGGGGAAGGTACTAGGTCAGTCAAGGGTGATACAGGGGAAGGGGATGGAATCAGGGATGATAAAGGGGAAGGGGGCGCAGTCAGGGGTGATAAAGGGGAGGGGGGGCAGTCAGTCAGCGGTGATACAAGAGGAGAAGGGGCCCAGTGAGGGGTGATACAGGAGGAGGCATAGTCACACAGGGGTTATACAGGTGGAAAAGGGCCCAGTCAGTCAGGGGTGATACAGGGGAAGGGAGCGCAGTCAGTCAGGGGTTACATAGAGTAAGGGGGTGCAGTAAAGGCAGGGGTGATACAGGGGGAGAAGGGGCTCAGTCAGTCTGGGGTGATACAGGGGGAGGGGACCAGTTCATCATCCTGGGCGCCTCCTGGTACTTATGTCCCCCTCCTGAAATATATGTCCCCATCTTAGGCCCCTCGAGTATATATGTACCCATCCTGGGCCCCTCATAGTATATATGTCCCCATCTTGGTTTATTTGTTCTCTTCCTGGGACGATGCTGGTTTATTTGTCTCTTTCCTGGTATATATGTCCCTCCTCTTGGGCTCCTCCTGGTACATATGTTCCACTCTTGGTATATATGTCCCATCCTGGGCTCTTCCTTGCATTTAATGTCTTTCCCCCAAAAACTAAACATTTTACTCACCCTCTCCGGATCCCATTTGAGTGGTGTCCTCTCTGTGCCGTGATGCATTCAGCTGGATGTGTGCCCTCAGTGGGCCACCCCACCCCCCAGCAATCGCTCTGTCTATGTCTTCAGCTCATGAAGTGCTTACCTTGCCTCGCCAGCTGCTGCGTCCTCGACACCTCTGTGGCTCTGCATTGCCTGCAACAGTGTGATGAGATCATGGCATGATGACCTCATTACGCTGCTGCATGCTGGGCCGCCGCATGACACGCCCGTGCCCTACCCCAGGCACCACCATATGGCTAACTTGCATATGAGGCACCTGAAGCGCATTGCATGCAAATTAGCCATGTATAATGCGGTTGTGACTGGGGCTTAATAAAATGAATTACGTACCCTGGCCAGGGCCGGGCTCCCCTCTTCACCGGGCCCCATCAGTAAGGGAAGTAACGCCCTATTGGCGGCCCTGCCAGCAGGCGCAAGTGGCTGGGCCCACTGGAGGATCCTCCAGTTCTCTGGTGGGCCAAACCAACCCTGCTCAAAAGCCAATTATCCATAACTTTTTTTTGAGTAGTTTAAAAAATACTTCAAGAACTGACTGTTTACTTGCAATTTTTATAATAACATAGTATCAAGGGATGGGTCAAAATTCCTAAATATTAAGTGGATCAGCATGACACGCTCATTTAATATAAAAATGATTATTAATTGGGAACTTCTTAACCCTCCACTTGGATCATAATATTATTCTTTCTTTGATCAGTATAATAGGGGAGTGAACGCTCATTGTTTCCAAACATAATATTTGTCACAATACAGACTGTTGATAGTCTCCCTGCTGACTCGGCATTTCCGGATAATGAAAGTCACGTCTAGCTAGTTCATCGTCTTACAATATATTACATTTTAATTATTTTCTCTTTACCAAACACTGAGAACAAAGAAATAAACTTGAAAAACATGCACTGCGCAGTCAGCGACTGTTTCTTATTACAGAGTTACAGAATCCAGGGACTGGGTAATTGCAACTGTGTTGTATCTTCATAATATCTGTTTGCTGTCAGTTAAAGGGATTCTCCACGAATGGAAGAACAAATAACTACAGGAAATCTCATTATCTATTCCTAAATAAAATTAATTAGAAAATCAAAATGGTTTTGTCTAGGGTGGTGATCACTATAAAAATACAGTGCCCACTGTCCTGTTACAATATCGGAAAACTGTCCTAGAATGTTAGTAGATGAGCCCGTCAGTGTGCACAGTAGGGAGCTCCACTGCAATGACCTGCAGATAATCTATGCCATCAGTGGCTAATAGCGGCATACCACACGGCAGCTATGGGGCCAAAGGGTAGTGGGGGCCCAGTGCCGGCACCACACCTTCAACTGTATCTCTTTCCTAGATGTAGATACAGTTGAAAACAATGCTGGAACTTATCAGCTCCTTGTTCAATTATTCTCCTTATGCTTCTGAGCTGTGACATCTTAGCATAGCAGCCGCGTTGACATCACTACATCGTGCCGCTACGCGTCGCTTCAGAACACACTTCAGAGACCGGAGGAGCAGGGAGAGGGGAGTGATCTCCTTTTATACTTTGTGGAAGGCTTTGGCGGTCATCATACTGTTTGGGGGTCATTACACTGTTTGGCGGACTGTGCAGGTGCAATATATTGTCTTCTGAGCTATTTTACTGTGTGGAGGGCTATGGACGTCATCATATTGTTTGGGGGCCATTACTGTGTGGAAGCATTATACTGTGTGGAGGACTGTGTGGTTATGATCATATAGATGGGGTAACTCGGGGCTATACACATGGTCTGTTAAGTGAGTGGCAGACCTTGTGGGAGCCTGCCAGAAGCAGCCGATTATGGTTCTTCACAGTTTATGGACTTCAATGAGTCTGCTGCACCATGTGTGACCCTGTGTGAGACTACACTGAACAAAAATAGAAACACAACACTTGCTGTTTCTCACATTTTTCATGAGCTGAACTCAAAGATCTAAGACTTTTTCTATCAAACATTGTTCACAAATTTGTCTCAACCTGTGTTAGTGACTTATTCATCGCAGCATCTTACCTGAGCCAAATGTACTAATCTGAATATTTATATACTGTGATTAGGGACATCCTGACTCGGTTTGGGTACTAGCTTCTGTCATATAGACTAGTCATATGTTGGCTTTCTGTGTACATGTGGAGTTGATAACTTATGGTCAGTATAAGACACATTAGGTCCAGCCAACGGTGAGCGGAGGCGCCATTTGCAATTTATTTAAAGTTCCAACCTCTGCAGGGATTGATTAGATGTTTTGAGGACTTCTACAGCTTTGACAAATTGTAATTATAAATCTCGTAAAGTAGAAAAAGTGTCAAAATAATCATCTGAATTAGAAAGTTGACTGCATTCACTCAGTGTATTTCACGTGTGCTGATTTGAAGCAGATAACCTAATAGCTGGAGCAAATAATTCAAAGCTAAAGTGTAACTGTCGATTTAATTTTTATTTCATAAATAAATAGTTGAAAATAAGTAACTTTGTAATATATTTTATCAGACAAATCTGCTTCTTTCTCTGCCAGAATTGATCAGTCATTCACTGTATTCAGTGAAGACTTTCCCATTACTGAGATAGGAGATGGTGGCTGTGACTGATGAGATTCTGATGACGGAAAGAGGGAGGGGCTAGAGGCAGAGGGAGGAGCTAGAGGCAGAGGGGGGATCTACAGGCAGAGGGGGGATCTAGAGGCAGAGGGGGGATCTAGAGGCAGAGGGGGGATCTAGAGGCAGAGGGGGGATCTAGAGGCAGAGGGGGGATCTAGGGGGATCTAAAAATTAAAATGACAGTTACGCTTTGAGCCATTCAAAAGAAAAAAAAAAAATAAAATCACAAAACATTGAGCAACTTTTATTTTTAAAATCAAAATAACAAAAACATTGAAACAAACATTTTAAGCTCACATTTTTATTTTATTTCATAAATTACAAATAGAATAAATATACGGCATTAAAAATATTAAGTGAAAATATTACTGCAAATAAATAACCTAAGGAGGTCCAGGTTTGGTTATCAGAGAGGTACTTTTTAGAGTGCACTGAAAAATAAAAAATATATAAACCAAGTTCTAAAAGGCGTGGGGCCTTTATTGGTATAAAATATATAATGATGGATAGAGGGGTTAGGAAACTTTTTTTTTTAAAGAAACAGAGCCATACGTGTCCTCAGGTTGCGTGTGGTACAGCAGCTCAGCGCCATTCAGGTTTATGGCGGCACATATAGACAAGTCTGGTACTGTTCCTATAGGTTTGCCAAGTTTCCTTTCTACTTTGCCAACTTATTCCCAGAGGTCTGCAGATTCACACAGTACCAAAAAAATGTATGGATAAAAAAATATTTTAACAATGTTTCAAATATATATACAGATGCATTTAAAAGAAATTTAAAAATAACTATAAAATAATATATTAACTGCAAATCTTCAGTACATGACACTGATTTATGCAGGCTTGGACATCGGAGAAAAAAATTCTCAGCATTTATCAGTCCAACAAACAAACCACATGGAGCTCTGAGGTCACCTGTAGCCAACTGGTGATACTGCTGGATACAAATCTCGTAAAGTCAAAATGATCCTCTGATATCTTGTAGATAGAGGTGAGAAGCTGACACTTGTCCACCACCAGTTCCACAATGACTGGGCTTTATAGAGTTCTCCAAATCTGACTCTTTTGGACAATATTACTATTTAGAGTTTACCAAAAAGATTTGCGCTACTCTGTTTTGGAACCAAACCCAGTCCTCCATGGCACCTGGACTAAGACTGTCCTTACTTGTACACCAGCATCCTTGGCACCTGTTGCACTTACAAGGCCCAAGCAACATTCAGGATGCCTGATGCAGAAGTGAAAATTGCCATGGACTGGACCCCAGACTAGGACGCCAAACTAGGGCACCACAAATGATTATGCTCATCTATATATTACTGATTTCAAAGGCCCTTACGTAAGTTCTCAACTTTTTCCTAAAAGTTTCTAAGCACTACCAAAGGGATGTGGAGTGATCCCCTTTAGTCTGGAAATCAGGGAAGTTCTAGGAACTTCATAATCATAAATACTTTTTTTTCCCAATGCCCTTTCTGGGAAATTCAAGATGTCTTCAGGCCACACTAATTCCTTTCTTCATGTGGAACAAGTCTGAATACAATTATTACGGACGTGTGTGTAATAAGTCATCGGATAAGTAATGTGCACGTTCTGGATCTCTTTCTTGTCCTGTCGGTGGTAGCCATTGCAGGTCAGACGACTACTGTAAAATAAATCAATCAGTCTGTGGCCAGGGAAGTCTTCCACGGTAAAAGTGTTGCTCAATTAGACATTTCCTTTACTTAATTATTAAAACAAGATCAAAATGATAAAACCTTTTGCAATAAAATAACATAGAAAATTCAAATATATTATTATCTAAGTCTTGGATGAAGGTTTCAGGACTGAATTAAGACATCCATGCCTGACTTTAATTAAAAATAAAAAATAAAACAACTCCATCATTTTAGAGTCTGTTCACAGTGCAGATGAGGTAAACCATGTGTACATCCATATTAGACTAGAAATGATCTTCGTCCATACAGATGCAAACCACTATTACTAACAAAATGGCACCTGTAATGTGGGCCATCAAGGGTGGAAAATGGATCTTCCCTGAATAAATATTTAAAAATATATTACTTTTGCAACTTTATTCTTGCGCTACCAAATATAACATTGTTTAATAGGGATCTGAAAGCATCATTTAAAAAAAGCATCAATAGTCAGACTGGAGCAGTTTGTCTTGGCTTTCTTAGAAGCGGGGTTCGGCTGTGCTGTTCCCGGTCTGTTGGAAAAAAAAGAAGCAAAAATTGAAAAATCAAATACATCAAACCAAGGATTGGGCTGGATAAAAACATCTTTCTCCCAACAATTCCTGATGCAGATGTCCATAGAAAGACTTTCTAGACTTTGCCTAAGGCCTAAGCCACATGGCAAGAAAATCGGTTCAAGTGGAGTGCGATACAACATCGCATTCCACTCGGACCAATTCTAGCCTGTGTGTCAGCGCACATGAGCGATTATTTTCTCAGCCCAAATCGGACCGAGAAAACAATCGCAGCATGATGCAACTGTAATGAGAGACTCATTTCTCTCGCACCCATTCAAGTGAATGGGGAGAGAGAAAAATTGCACTGCACTCGCGGTACTCCGGTGTACCGCGCATGCAGAGCGAGAATCACAATAGCCGGCAACAGAGGAGAGAGGGAGATAAATCCCTCCCTCCCCTCCTCCGTGCCAGCCTGCCCCTCCTCAGCACCGGCCCTCCCCCTGCAGCTGCGGTCTGCTCGCACAGTCGGTCCGCAGTCGGCCACTAGCGCGAGCCGAGTGTCATGCAAGCATCGCAGTAGTGCCTCGTGTGGCCCCGGCCTAACTAGACTAAAGGCCACTTTACACACAGAGATAAATCTGCGGCAGATCTGTGGTTGCAGTGAAATTGTGGACAATCAGTGCCAGGTTTGTGGCTGTGTACAAATGGAACAATATGTCCATGATTTCACTGCAACCACAGATCTGCCAAAGATTTCTCTCTGTGTGTAAACTGGCCTTCAGTCAACTCAACTTTTTTTTTTATGACCGCTTTCACAAATGGATACTGAATCCCTAGGCAAACACTAGATATGGGAAGTTGTTACATTTATAATGACTAGATGGGGAAAGTGTAGAACACCACAGCACAGTGTCTACCACAGTCAGTGTGCGGCTGCAAAAAAAAGCCGTCATTTCAAGTCCTCCTCAGAATGAACTTTACGTAATGGGGACAAATAATGGTCACCCCTTTAACTCTTGCATTTTATGTTTATTGGGGTCTTCATGTTATTTCACTTTAAAGTGTAAACGTCTGTAAACCGTGCTAAAAGTTTTAATACACCAGAGTTTAAAGTTCCCTATACACTTTAGATAACTCTTGGCTAACAGTCACACATGAACATTCAGCTCACCCAAAATAGTCAGGTTTGCCCAAATTTAATCTAATATGTATGGGGTTCTTTAGATGCACAACTCCTAAAATATAAATCTGAGATACCCTGAATCCACATATGCATAATGCCCCTATCTTCTCATAAATCGCTCAAACTGAACACAAACACACAAAAAATTATTCTCTACAGATGCCAGTAAACATCTTAAAGACCCACAGACATTAGAATAATCTTGGCCGAGCCGAATGATATCGACACGTTCGGCTAATAGTATAATGTGCATGGGGCTCAGCTGACCGATGGTTGGGAGAGAGGTCGATTGCGCAAGCCCAATTTCAGTCTTCTGACCGTATTGTCCTTGTTAAAAAGTTGCCAATCTTTTCGCTTGCCTTTCTAACAGAGAACACAAAAGCGTTAGACCAAACAAGTGCTCTTGCGCATATAGCCGTGCTGGCTAAGATGGCTGTTGGCGGAACGATTGGTCAAAGCATTGTTTGGGGCTGATAGCCATCACGTGTATGGCCAGCTTTAAGGTTCCGTCACACTAAGCAACATCGCTAGCAACATCGCTGCTAACGAACAACTTTTGTGACGTTGCTAGCGATGTTGCTGTGTGTGACATCCAGCAACAACCTGGCCCCTGCTGTTAGGTCGTTGGTTGTTGCTGAATGTTCTGGGCCATTTTTTAGTTGTTGCTGTCCCACTGTGAAGCACACATCGCTGTGTGTGACAGCGAGAGAGCAACAACTAATGTGCAGGCAGCAGGAGCCGGCTTCTGCGGAGGCTGGTAACCACAGTAAACATCGGGTAACCAAGAAGCCCTGTCCTTGGTTACCCGATATTTACCTTTGTTACCAGCCTCCGCCGCTCTCCCTGTCAGTGCCGGCTCCTGCTCTGTGCACATTTAGCTGCAGCACACATTGGGTTAATTAACCCGATGTGTGCTGTAACTAGGAGAGCAGGGAGCCAGCGCTAAGCGGTGTGCGCGGCTCCCTGCTCTGTGCACATTTAGCTGCAGCACACATCGTGTAATTAACCCGATGTGTGCTGTAACTAGGAGAGCAGGGAGCCAGCGCTCAGTGTGCGCTGCTCCCTGCTCTCTGCACGTGTAGCTCCGTGCGCTGGTAACCAAGGTAAATATCGGGTTGGTTACCCGATATTTACCTTAGTTACCAAGCGCAGCATCTTCCACGCGGCGCTGGGGGCTGGTCATTGGTTGCTGGTGAGCTCACCAGCAACTCGTGTAGCGACGCTCCAGCGATCCCTGCCAGGTCAGGTTGCTGGTGGGATCGCTGGAGCGTCGCAGTGTGACATCTCACCAGCAACCTCCTAGCAACTTACCAGCGATCCATATCATTGTTGGGATCGCTGGTAAGTTGCTTAGTGTGACTGGACCTTTAGTCTCCATAATAATTGGCAATTGGTAATTGGCATGATTAATGGGGATATCCAGGCTTGGGACAAAAGACAGCAGTCACTTTATAACTTCAGACTGGTGACAGTCCTGAATTCACGATGTTTCCGATGTGAGCAAGCAGTCATGCGAACTCATGTATGCAGCTTGAGGTCATGTTCCGATCAGACTTGTTTGGCTTGTCTCAATAAAAGTGAATAGAAAGAAATCAAATGAGATAATGATGTACATGACTGCAAGTTTAAAAATCACATACAGTGGAACCTTGGTTTAAGAGTAACTTGGTTTGAGAGCATTTTGCAAGACAAGCAAAAGCTTTTTAAAAATTTGTAACTTGGTTTAAGAGCAATGCTTTGCAAGAAGAGCAAATTCCCACCGTGCACACTTCCAGTTCCATCCTTTGATTGCACTCTGACCTGCTCTGGAGGTAATTTTCTGTCCATATCTACTGTATACAGTATACCACTGTAAAGTACTGTATATACTGTTTAACATATCTATCAATTTGCATTTGTGGATACAGTATTGTACTCACTTTCGGCTAACCAGTGCAGCATATCGCTTATATTGTACCTCCCCGCACACCAACAATTCTATTGTAAGCTAACAAGCAGTTTAATTTGCTTTATGTTTTTAGTGTACTGCACAGTATGTTGTATTAGTGCACTGTAATCATTTTATATGAACAGTACATTATTTTGTATTACTGTAATAAGTTTGTATAAATACAGTAAATATTTTTGTGTTGTAGAACGAATTGTCTACGTTTCAATTATTTCCTATGGGAAAATTTGCTTTGATATAAGAGTAACTTGGTTTAAGAGCTCACTCCAGGAACCAATTATGCTCGTAATCCAAGGTTCCACTGTATTATTTTGCACATGGCTGCCTGCTTGCATGAGGAATACTGGGGTATGCGCACTGCACAGTGATACGATTCAGCAGTCTGCATTCACAGAGTGCCTGCAGACTTTTGTCCCAATTCTGGACAACCCATTTAAGCAAAGAGAGTAATTTCATGTAAAAGTGTTTATATTCTGACTTCTTTAGTGAAGAAAAAAAAATCCTAGAAATGCACATTCCCCACAGGTGGGATCTACTGCAGAATTTTGGCAGCAGAATATCTGCTGGGAAATCTGAATTGCCAAACATTCTGCAGATTTCCTTCCAGATCACAGTCTCCCGAAAAGCCAAACCTACCGTTTAGTTCGTGAAGTGGATTTATTTCCCGCATTTCCTCTGACTGTGATCCCTGAAGAAAATAAAATATCAAATTAAAAAATTAGTCGTTCCAACAAATTTAAAGCATCTAACGGATCGTCCCATATTCTAATAAACATTAATGTAACAAAGATAATGGGAGAAATCGGTCACAGACTAGTTTTCTAAACAAACAGGGTACATTCCCCAATATATAAAGCGTGTTCCTTATACATCCAATGCTGCGCGGATTCTCTAATAAATCTGCTGGGACAACGCAAAGCGTTTAACATTCTCCATGTTTAGCGGAAAACAAAGCAAGATCACCAAACAAAATATCTGCAAGAATTCAAGAACAGCAGCGCTCCAAACACAAAATCAAGGGAGATCGCTGAAATATTAACAATAATAATAATAATATTCATTTATATAGCGCTAATTCCACAGCGCTTTACATACATTGGCAACACTGTCCCCATCGGGGCTCACAATCTAGAGTCCCTAACTGTATGTCTTTGGAGTGTGGGAGGAAACCGGAGAACCCGGAGGAAACCCACGCAAACACGGGGAGAACATACAAACTCCATGCAGATGTTGTCCTTGGTAGGATTTAAACCGAGGACCCCAGCGCTGCAAGACTACAGTGCTAACCACTGAGCCACCGTGCTGCCGAAATGCAGAAGACGGAGAAAGGAATGTTTACTTTTTTTACTGTAGGATTTAGGTTTTGTGGCACAGACGCCTACTAACGCGATGTCAGCACTGCAATTTGCAGCAGTTTATGTTACAGTGTTATGTCAAGTGCCAACTGCAGCAAAACAGCGTCTGCTGTAGAACTCATAGGTCCTTCTGGAAGTATGAAGGCTGCAGTCTACTTATAGCTTGAGTTGCTCATGTGACAATGTTAATCCTGCCAAAAATTGCAACATCAACATTGCAAAAACAGAGCCGGTTCAGGAGGCAAGTTTATGCTTTTTTTATGCCATGTGAGGCATTTAAAAGGTTATTCTCCCGTTGTCTCATGAGCAGCTCACAGCTCTGCAGTTTCCTTACTTCCTAGTTTCGGGTAGGGCGGGCACTCCTCCCTGACTGACAGTTCTGGTGAGTAACAGAACTGTAATACTGGTAGAACTATAAAGCTCAGCACAGGTTCTGGTGTAATATATTCATCTATGAATAGTTTGTTCTGGAGTCTACACAGTGATGACTGGATGTCCATAAAGAGATAACAGGCCATTTGAACAGAAAAGTGAGAGCTGTGATGTTGAGGTATTGTGAATCCACAGAACTAATAAGAGCAGTTTGTCAGGAGCTGAGAGGGAGTAATCTAACTACAGCATAGCAATTAATGAGCTAAAGACAGATGACTGAAATGTTTAGAGGTATCGCCTCTCCTGAAATTTATGTACTCAATACTCTGCCATGTTCTGGTGGCCGAGCTTAATGGAAAGAAGATATACACTACATAAGATAAAAGATCTCATTGCAGGTGAATGGAAGCAGATCGAAATAGCAAGTAAAGTCCAAACTTAATTATTTTCATGCTGTCTAACTAATGAAACCAATTATATAATTTAAGAACACCCCTTCAAACAGTTAAAGGGGTTATCTGGTCATAACATGTCCGGCACCGGACGACCACAGGTATTTTTAAATTTTAAATTTAAATTAAGAGCTTTATTGTTTTAAACATGAATGAAGCGGAAAACATAATTTAATTCACCATAAGCATATAGTATTAATGCAAAGTATTTATTAAATTTTTTATGCAGTTTATATCTATAGCGTGTGCCTTTGTGGGTAATCTATTCCTTTTAAGATCAGCAGAATCACCACTTTTCATACATCTTGCACAAATTTATGTCATATGATTCATAAAAAGAAATAGCTATTTTACAAAGGACAAATATTCCGTCAAAAGAATTGTCTGCAAACAAAAATTACCGTCCAAGCCGGAATTAATCACTACAAAGCCCCGATGTACATTTACAGGAAGACGGTGATTGATAGAGACGTGAGGTTATAAGCAGAAAGGTAGGATTTAACGCTCGCATTTGTGCTGTCTCAGAGCATCAGTCATCCCTGTACATCTAGCTCAGGGGCATAGAACAACTCTGCGGTGCGATTCCTTACTGTGCAGGCTTGCACTTTGCTGTATGACGCATGAAGGGAGACATGCTGCTGAAATATGATGACATTTGTTAGACTGGAAATGCAGCAGAAATAAAGCCTCCTATTTGGACCATACTCTGGGCTTGTGTAAGCAATGGAAGCGTCTGCTGCGGTCCCTTTGTTGTGCTGATGGTTGGAGGATCAAACGCTGAGGTCCTATACCAGAGATCCTATGAATCACCAGTAAGTCTATCATGGTTTAGTGTGTAAAGGCCCCGTTACACGCAACGACGTATCTAATGATATATCGCCGGGGTCACGGATTCCGTGACACACATCAGGCATCGTTAGCGACGTCGATGCGTGTGACACCAACGAGCGGCCGTTAACGATGGAAAATACTCACCAAATCATCCATCGTTGACACGTCTTTCATTTTTAAAAAATCGTTGATTGTTGAGGACGCAGGTTGTTCGTCGTTCCCGAGGCAGCATACATCGCTATGTGACACACCTTGGGAACGACGAACTACAGCGTACCTGCGGCCGCCAGCAATGAGGAAGAAGGTGGGCGGGATGTTATGGCCGCTCATCTCCGCCCCTCCGCTTCTATTGGGCGGCTGCTTAGTGACGCCGTACGAACCGCTCCCTTAGAAAGGAGGTGGTTCGCCGGCCACAGCGACGTCGCTAGGCAGGTAAGACCGTGTGACGGCTCCTAATGATATTGTGCGCCACGGGCAGCGATTTGCCCGTGACGCACAAACAATGGGGGCGGGTACGCTCGCTAGCGATATCGCTGCGTGTAAGGCCCTCTGAAGGCCGCTTTCACACTGCATTCCTCTTCCCTTTCAGTGGACTCATCGAGCCTTCCATCCGAACCCACTGCAAAACGGGTTTCGGACGTATGCGCCGATGGGCCACTAACTATTATGGTGCAGACAGAGTCAATGTATTCTCTGTCACGCACCATTTTCGGGAGGATACGCCTATTTGAGGCGGGCACCCACATCTAGGAGACTGCGTCTGGGTGTCCGCCTCCAGTAAGTGTACACTCCCGAAAATGGTGAGCAACAGAGCACACACTGACTCTGCATGCACCATTATAGTCAATGGCCCCGTTGGCGCATACGTCTGAATTCAGTTATGCGAGGATTCGGAGAGAAGTCCTGACAGGACCACTGAATGGGGAGAGAAATGCAGTGTGAAAGCGGCCTAAGCAAGGAAAGTTCACAATGTGTACTGTAAGGTTGCACTTCCTTGCAGTGTGTAGACAGCAGAAAAAAAACAAAACGTTGCAGCTGCTAGACGTGCTGCCTGGATTGCTGCCCGCAGTCTAGCACCATATGTAAGGTTGCACCCCGCAACCTGGGGGGTTCCACTCACTTGCAGCAGTGCGAGGTAGCTTTAGCAACACAGCTACAGTCTCTTTATAAAAATTCTGGCAGTTTATTTAAAACACTCAACATAAACTGCTAAACAAAATGTAACAAAGCCTCTCTCGGCTTAAAGGAAAATATAACACATCCACATACCGTGGGCTTCCAGTCCATTAAATGTCCATAGTGGAGTCTCCACACTCTGGCCCCTGCCAGCGAACACTCACTGTGGTTGCTTCCTGCAGCCTCCAGCACTCTCCAGCCAGGCTGCAGTCTTTTCCCCAGTCCTCACCTGGACTGATTTCCAGAAGTCTGTCTCCAGTCTTCACACAGACTGAGACCTCCAGCACACATCATCCATGTGCAGCACTCTCAGACCTCCCCCTGTCTCTAAAACCAAACAGTCTCTTAAACCCAACTGGATACACCCACAGGTGGAGGTATGTGATTCTCCAGCTCTGTCCATCACACCGGTCATAGTTTAAAGGGAACCAAACCCTTAATTACAACCCAAGTTCTGTGGAACTACAGGTCCCACAGTCACACCTTCAGTTCAATATCGCAGGGGATTCTTCACTACGACACACAACGACCATCCACAACATTGGTGGTCGCTACCTCACAGTACACTAAACTTGCCCAAAAGGCTTAATTATTCAGAGTCCAAAAGAGTGCCATTTTGACCACAAAACTCCTATCCAGTCAAACTGCATGTACCATGTGGTGTTATATATTTTTACATGATGAGAAGGAGAGACTGTGGAACAAATAGCGCAATAGGGTCTTATCCGATGCAATAGGGTATAACGATTGTATAGGTACACTCACCTGTCAGGGTTGTGAGAGTCACAGCACCTGTGCAGACGTGGTCGAAGATGAATAGCCGCAGCCCCGCAGAATCAGTAACAATGTAGGATAATACAGATGGCCACACAGTATATATGTATATAGATATATATATATAGATATATATATATATATGGATAGATACAGATCGTGTGTGTGTGTGTGTGTGTGTGTGTGTGTGTGTGTGTGTGTGTGTGTGTGTGTCATGGCCGAACATGTTGGCACCTTTGAAATCGTTTAAGAGAATAAGGTATTTCTACCGGAATAATAATTTCACACAAAACTCTGAAAAATGTACAGGACAAACTTATTGGCTCCATCACCTTAATACTTAGTTGCACACCCTTTGGAACGAATAACTGTGATCAAAAACTTCCTATAACTATTAACGAGCTTCTTACACCTCTCTACTGGAATTTTGGACTCTTCTTTTGAAAACTGCTCCAGGTCTCTCAAGTGAAGGCACCTTCTCCCAACAGCAATTTTAAGATCTCTTCACAGGTGTTCAATGGGATTTAGATCCGCACTCTTTGCTGCCCCTTCAGAACTCTCCAGTGCTTTCTTTCTATCCATTTCTGTGTCCTTCTTGAAGTGTGTTTGGGGTCATTGTCCTGCTGGAAGACCCATGACCGAGGATGCAAACTCAGCTTTCTGACACTGGGCAAAAAGCTCTACTTTGGTCTCATCTGTCCAAAAGACGCTTTCCCAGAATGATTTTGTCTTACCCATGTACATGTTGTCAAACTGCACTCTAGTTTTTTATGTCTCTGTGTCAGCTGTGGGGTCCTCCAATGTATCCTGCCATAGTATTTCAGTTCACTTAAAAGTAGACGGATAGTTCGCACTGACACTAATGCACCCTGAGCTCGCAGGACAGCTTGAATTCTTTTGAACTTAATTGGGGCTGCTTACCCACCATCTGGACTACCCTGCGTTGTAATCTTTCATTCCATCCACATACAGGTAGATTAGCTGCAGTGACATGGGCACCAAGGACAATGAACATCAAAATCTCTGGTGATGGCCTTGTATCCTTGAGATTGTTGATATTTTTTCAACAACTGTGGATCTCAGGTCCCGAGACAGGTCTCTTTGCCATGAGGAGCCATGTTGAACTTCCAGTGACAAGTATGAGAGTGTGTGAGCGATAACACCAAATTTATCACACCTGCTCCCCATTCACACCTGAGACCTTGTCACACTAATAAGTCACTTGACACCGAGGAGGGAAAATGACTAACTGAGCAAAATTTGGCCACTTTCACTTAGGGGTATACTCACTTTTGTTGCCAATGGTTTAGACAGTAATGGCTGTGTGTGGAGTTATTTAGTGGGCACCAAATTTACACTGTTATACAAACTGTACACTGAGTATTTTACATTGTATGAAAGTGTTGTACATACAGTTCTGTCCTATGAAAAGATATAATAAAATGTTTACAAAAGTTTGAGGGGGTACTCACTTTTGTGAGTACTATCTAATTATATGTGTGTACATAAACTATATATAGTTTGGACACACCTTCTCATTCAAAGAGTTTTCTTTATTTTCAGGACTCTGAGAATTGTAGATTCACATTGAAGGCATCAAAACTATGAATTAAAACATGTGGAATGAAATACTTAAAAAGTGTGAAACAACTGAAAATATGTCTTATATTCTAGGTTCTTCAAAGTAGACACCTTTTTCTTTGATTACTGCTTTGCACACTCTTGGCATTCTCTTGATCAGCTTCCAGAGGTAGTCACCGGAAATAGTTTTCCAACAGTCTTGAAGTAGTTCCCAGAGATGCTTAGCACTTGTTGGCTCTTTTGCCTTCACTCTGCGGTCTTGCTCACCCCAAACCATCTCGATTGGGTTCAGGTCTGGTGACTGTGGAGGCCAGGTCATCTGGCGTAGCACCCCATCACTCTCCTTCATAGGCAAATAGCCCTTACACAGCCTGGAGGTGTGTTTTGGGGTCATTGTCCTGTTGAAAAATAAATGATGGTCCAACTAAACGCAAACCGGATAGAATAGCACGCCGCTGCAAAATGCTGTGGTAGACATGCTGGTTCTGTATGCCTTCAATTTTGAATAAATCCCCAACAGTGTCACCAGCAAAGCACCCACACACCATCACACCTCTTCCTCCATGCTTCACGGTTGGAACCAGCCATGTAGAGTCCATCCGTTCACCTTTTCTACAAAGACATGGTGGTTGGATCCAAAGATCTCAAATTTGGACTCATCAGACCAAAGCACAGATTTCCACCGGCCTAATGTCCATTCCTTGTGTTCTTTAGCCCAAACAAATCTCTTATGCTTGTTGCCTGTCCTTAGCAGTGGTGTCCTAGCAGCTATTTTACCATGAAGGCCTGCTGCACAAAGTCTCCTCTTAACAGTTGTTCTAGAGATGAGAAGGTGTGTCCAAATTTTTGGTCTGTATATTATATATATATATATTATATATATTATATAACAGGAGATAGAGATATACACATATATACGAATACATATACACATAGAGAGATTATATATATCTCGCTCTATAAAATATATTATTATATATATTATACACACACACACACACACACACACACACACACACACACACACACACACACACTAGAAGGTGGCCCGACTAACGCATCGGGTATGCTAGAACTTATTGTGTAGTTAATGTATGATTTTTGTTAAATATATATATAGATGTTGTTGTGTGTAGTTGCCAAGTGTTTCTGTAGGGCGTTGTAAATGTTCTGGGTGTTGTCTGGGTGTGGGGGTGTGTGACAGCGGTGTTGTTTGTGTGTTGCGTTGTGTGTGTGTGTGGTGCTGTGTGTGTTGCGCGATTTGTGTGTGTGTGTTTTGGGGGAGGTATGTTTTGTGCAACGTGTGTGTGTTGCGCGGTGTGTGCGTATATTTGTGTGCCGTGGTGTTTGTGCGTTGGGTGTTGTGTGTGCGGCGTTGTCTATGTGTATGGGTGTCTGTGAAGGGCGGTGTTTGTGGTTTCTAGTGTGTGTGGTGTGTTGTGCAGTGCGTGTGTGGCAGTGTGTGTGTTTTTGGGGGAGGTGTGCACCCCCATCGTGCTCCATCCCCCATGCTGGGCACCGCCCATCGTGCTCCATCTCCCATGCTGCACACCCCCATCGTGCTCCATCCCCCATGCTGCACACCCCTATCGTACTTCATCCCCCCATGCTGCGCACCCCCCATCGTGCTTCATCCCCCAATGCTGCGCACCCCCTATTGTGCTTCATTCCCCCCATGCTGCACACCACTCAGAGAGGAGTATAATAGGAGGAGTAGTCCTGGGGAGAGAGGAATATAATAGGAGGAGTAGTCCTGGGGAGAGAGGAATATAATAGGAGGAGTAGTCCTGGGGAGAGAGGAGTATAATAGAAGGAGTAGTCCTGTGGGGAGAGGAGGATAATAGGAGTAGTCGTCCTGGGGGGTGAGGAGTATAATAGGAGGAGTAGTCCTGGGGATAGAGGAGTATAATAGGAGGAGTTGTCCTGGGGGGTGAGGAGTATAATAGGAGGAGTAGTCCTGGAGGGAGAGGAGGATAATAGGAGGAGTAGTCCTGGGGGGAGAGGAGTATAATAGGAGGAGTAGTCCTAAGGGGAGAGGAGGATAATAGGAAGAGTAGTCCTGGGGGGAGAGGAGTATAATAGTAGGAGTAGTCCTGGGGGTGAGGAGTATAATAGGAGGAGTAGTCCTGGGGGGTGAGATGTATAATAGGAGGAGTAGTCCTGGGGTGAGAGGAGGATAATAGGAGGAGTAGTCCTGGGGGGAGAGGAGGATAATAGGAGGAGTAGTCCTGGGGGGGAGAGGAGGATAATAGGTGGAGTAGTCCTGGGGGGAGGTGTATAGGTGCCCAATGTGTGCAGGGCCGAGCGGGTGTGCGGGGGGCGTGGCCGAGCGGGCAATGTGTGAGGGGGGCGTGGCCGAGTGGGCAATGTGTGCGGGGGGCGTGGCCTGGCCGACCGGCCAATGTGTGCGGGGGGCATGGTTGAGCCGCTCGGCCAATGTGTGCGGGGGGCGTGGCCTCTCGGCCAATGTGTGCGGGGGGTGTGGTCGAGCGGGCAGTGTGTGCGGGGGGAGTGGTCGAGCGGGCAGTGTGTGCGGGGGGCGTGGCCGAGCCAAAGGGCCAATGCGACGGTGTGTATATATATATATATATATATATATATATATATATATATATATATATATATATATATTATATTATATTATATTATATATTATATATGTCTCTCTATCTCACACACACAGTCCACATAAGCACAAGTAGGACAATATACGGTAATATACAGCAAGAATAGCTCTGTCCTTCTGCTGCTGCCGGCTGTAAAACCTGCTAACTGAGCTGTAAACCTCGAGAGGGCAGTAAAAGTTTTATGCAAAGAGAAAAAAAGAGAAAAGTCCTGGCAGGATTTATTATTTTCCACAGGACTTTTGTCTGTGTGCTAGGCACCGTGCCATGTGTACAGATTGTGCTCCTAATGGCTCACTCACCTAGAGCAAAACGGTGCAGCCAAAGGTCACTGGCAGCTCCTGACAGTCAGGATCTGTTCACACAGCCATCACTGCTATGACTACTGATGGCTGTACAAGAGTAAGACCATGAATAATACAAATGTAATGTGGACTAGAGGGATTATATGGAAACTAATAGATTATGGAATCATTACTAAATAAGCAGCATACAAAATTTAAAGGGAACCTGTTAGCTAATTCATGATGCCCAAACCGGGGGCAACATAAATCAGACCCTTGCTACATGACTGCAGTCAGGTATATTTTTATCTAAAATGCTCCGGCATTTCAGAGAAAATATTGTTTGAAGGTCCAGCTGTGAACTATAGCCAGAAACAGGACTAGTCTGGCTCCGCCCTTTGTTGGGTCTTGCCAGCGCTGATCTACGTTATTGACATGTCTCCCCAATCTATGTACATGGAAGAGACCTGACAAATTAAATTAAATTAAATTAAAAAGAACCTGTCACCAGATTTGGCGACTATGAGCTCTTATATACAGTATTCTACAAAACTCAATATAAGAGCCCAAACCACTCTGTAGAACATAAAAAACACCTTTATAACACTCACCTAGGGGGTCCGATGGGAGTCGCTGCTCTCCGGTCCGGTGCCTCCTATCTGCCTTCTATCCAGCCCAGTATAGATGTATAGTCCTACGTTATCCACACTGGCTGGCACTGCGGTCCTGCGCAGGCGCACTTTGATCTGATCTACCCCACTGAGGGCAGATCAAAGTGCTGTAATCCGCCGTCACGAGGAGAGATTAAAGACTGAACGCGCATGCGAACTACAATACTTTGATCTGCCCTGCGCACGGCAGATCAAAGTGTGCTTGTAAAGGACCTCAATGTCGGCTAGTGTGCATGACATAGGACGCGCCATGCACACGGGCCTCAGAAGGACAAAGATTGTCACAGAGAGGAGGCGCTGGACCGGGGAGCAGCGACACCCATTGGGCTAGACTGCCCCACAGGTGAGTATAATAAAGGTGTTTTTTTTAGGTTATACAGAGCGACCTGGGCTCTTATATACAGTATTCTAGAATGCTGTATATAGGAGCTCACTGGTGGTGGCCGCAGCTTATAGTTGCCAAATCAAATCTGGTGACAGGTTCCCTTTAACTAGAGTGGTGCTCTGAGAAGTTGGCTGGGGGTGGCACCAGACTAATCTCATCTCTGGCTATGGTCTACAGCCAGATCTCTAACCTATATTTTCTCTGAAACACCGATACCTGTCTGCAGTCAACGGTTTTGGTGGCATGAAACAGCTGACAGATACCCCTTAAATTTAGAAAGCAATTCAGTATTTAGGCCGATAAGTCACTGCTGTATCGGATCAAGCTAAGTGTTGGTTATACTTAACCTAGACTAGGAGAGCTATGTTCCATCCACAGCTGTAAGGGTATGATTACACATACACGTGGAAAAAGAAGCAGCACATCAATCCTTGACGTGTTTCTGGTTGAAAAAGATTCCAAATTAAGCCTTGATGCATGGACCAGGTACGAATTCGACAGCATCATGGGAATGTAGGAGGCTCTTAAGCTCAAGTCCATGCATTGCGGTCCATACTTAGATGTCTAAAACTGACCTCATACCACTGAATCAACTGAAGCAAACAGAGCCCAGATGCAAAAACAGCACCAAAAATGATCCAAAAACCTGGATTCTGATTTATCAAACCTGGCCTCAATAAATTTAGCAAATATTTCAGCTGCTGTGAAGTAAGAAGCTTCTGTATTTTTGTTTTTAAGTTTTTAGCAATTAAACTGGTAAGGTTTCTATTATACAACTTCTACACTCTACAATGCACTCACCATTCTGATGATCATTTTTGGGGGGTCTTCGATCTGATTTTGCAGGATGTTCCTTCAGCTCGTCTAGAATACCCTTATTGAGGCACACATCGACATGTCTATTAAACACTGCGAGGTCGGAGGTATCTTGCTGTATGTTGCATACTGGGCAGATAAATACGGTTTCTCCAGGACATACTGATGAACTTGGTTGTGACGCTGCTTTACTCTCGTCCCTTTTCACGTCACATTTTACCCGATATACAATAGGGTTCTTACAATTTTTTTCATCTTTGCAGTGATCCTTCTGTACTTGTTGGTCATGGATGACAGGAATTGTGTTTTTATCTATAACAAAGTCTTCCATGTCATCGAATGGCGTGATTGTCACCATTTTGTTTTTAAGGTTCTTTATATGGACATCTTTACCGAGGCCGCCCGAGAAGCCTTCATGACTTTTTTTGGCTTTATCATTATATGCTCCAGGTACGTTCTCACATTTGCCTACTATTTCAGTGTTATCGGAAGGAGGGGATTTACTGAGACATCGGTCAATATGTTTATTAAATGCCTCCAGATCCCAATCACTCTGCCTCATCATACAAATAGGACACGTGAAATCAGGCTCTTGGCAAATCTGGTCCACCTGAGTAATGTCCTCCTGCTGGTCGCATGGAGCCGGTGTCTCAATCTGCTCCCTGCTTGTGACTGCGTTGCTTGCGGACCCTTGTTCCCTGCTCTCTTGTTCCAGTCCTAGTTGTCTTTCTGCACGCTTCTGATTAAAGAAACTTTCTCTCTGGGGGGCGGGAGTCTGAGTTACTTGGCCAGAATTATCTGCCATGTCTGAACATTTTGTTTTTGTAGCTTTGCTCAAACCCAGGAAACTAGTGATACTTTTCTGATATTTTCTGTCATCTTCTGATAAAAATCCAGAAAGCCTCACACCTGAAAATGACAGTAGTTAGAGAAAAGTCAAAATGGAGTTCAATAATTATCCAAATAACAGTCTTATTAAGATTTTAACCTGACATGTGAATTTACCCCTTTATGTCATCTTCCCATCCTCTACACCAGAAGTCCCAACCTTTCTGATCTTGAGAGCTACCTCCAGCTCTGATAGAAGTTCGCAAGCCACTTTCAGCTCTATGAGAGGTTCACAAGCCACTTTCCGCTCTATGAGAGGTTCACAAGCCACTTTAAGCTCTATGAGAGACTCGTGAGCCACTTTCAGCTGAGAGGTTTGCAAGCCACTTCCTGCTCTATGAGATGTTTGCGAGCCACTTCCAGCTCAGAGAGAGTTTTACAAGCCACTTCCAGCTCCCGCCTCCTTTACAGTAGTGACAACCAGAGTCCCTATTATCAGTATCAAGACAGCAAAAGCTTTTCCACAGAAATCACACCGAGACAATATACCAAGATCCAGGGTTGCCTACCGTACCCCCTATTTTGATTTGCTCTTTTATGTGGGGCTACTCACAAGTCTCACCAAATTGAGACTTCCTTTTCATAGCTGTTTGCTAGACCTGGTGTTTATGCATCAAGCTGGAAGATAGCCGCGAGTCACATATCATGGACCCGCGAGCCACAGGTTGGGGACCCCTGCTCTACACAGTCTACTCCAGTAGGGAACACAGGAACTTTTCTTCAGGTCACCACTCACCTTATCAAATCAATCACTGACGGCTTCTACTATCTCACCTGTCCTGTCTCCAAACACTATTAACCTGAAGATACAAGGTTAACCTGCTGACTAGCAGCGTTCCAAAGCTGAGTTGTCGCCGTACTGAAAGCGCAGCTATCGTGAGAAAATGGGCTTTATTTCAGTCACTGCGGCTGCTGGGAGGAATAAAGTTAATTTTCTCTAAATAGCTGCGCTTTCAGTAATGTGGTTAGACAACACTGCACATAAATATATTTACAAGTGAGGAAATGAGAGATTCCCTTTAAAATTTACCATTTTCACTCCAGGTATTCGATTCTAAAAAAACAAATCCTACACTAAAGCTTTCTGCTTGGGAATAGTATTGTTTTGTTAATTATACATCGGCAGATGAGATAATGTGTGATGCCTTGTCTAATATGTTTCTTACACCAACGGAAAGTAGAGAAGATCTTTTTCCAGTCCTGCTGAAAAGAAGACCTCATACAGCCATTGTCGATAAAAACATAAAATAGCTGTGGGTTTTGAAAGATAGGAATCAAAAAAAAAAAAAAAAAAAGAATTGCCTGCATCCACATGGAAAAAATGTTAAGAAAGAGGTTAGGAAGATATGAAAAGGATAAAAAAGTAGAGAGAGGGCTAGTAACAACACAATATAGAAAAGATGGGGATCACTCATTCCCCACAGGAATGGCCGACATTCAACTTATTGGGTCAAAATGTCTTTCAATTCGACAGAATCTGGAAACTCCAGTAAATCCAGGTCTTAAATCTTTATGGCGATTAACAATTTGGGGTACTCAATCCTCCATGTGCCTTTAGAGTTTTAAACCAACCTTTGGTAGCTAGATTTATAGAAAGGGGAAGTTAAATATTCCCATAGAGCTGGAATTCATGTTTTAGACATTAAAAAAGTCTCGGCATGAAGAAACAATATCAGTTCATGGAGTGTCATTATGGTGTAACAGAAAAAAGTCTGGGGAGATCGGTGAAGAAGGTAATTCTCCAGACTGCTCTCAAAGGAGTTGGATCTGGAAAGTCCCAAAGATGTGCTCTGAGGAGAGAGCAAACAGGAGGAAGAGTAGTGATGATCAGACCCGGACTGTAAAAGTCCAGATCCTTATACCAGAATGCTGGGCCCGAAATTCTCAAGGAATTCCAGCTAATGATCCGGCACTTGGGTAATACAAAAAAAAAAAAAAAGCAAGCGGCGCTTCATACTTACTGAGGCTCCGGTCCGGCCATAAGTGGTTCTGCAGCCACTCATTCACTTCCCGGCCCGCGCATTAACCTTTATGCATATGCACCGCTTTCCCCACCCACCGGAATCTGTGATTGGTTGCAGTCAGACGCGCCCCCAGCCTGTGTGACAGCGTCTGACACTTCCAATCACAGACGCTCTGTGGGTCTATATCGTTCCTGTTATTTTGATACACAGCGAAGATAAGCACATGACTGGGGGCTGCAGACTGCAGCTTCATCTGTGCGGAGTATCATAAAATGGGGAGACCTTAAGCCATTTTTTAATTTATTTTTAAACCATGATAGATGCACATAGCGACTGTGATTGGAAGCATCAGAAACACAGTCACTCAGGGTGGGGGCGCATCTGACTGCAAACAATCATAGACGCTGTTGGGCGGGGAAAGCAGTGCATATGCATGAAGGTTAAGGAGCGGTTCTGGATGTTAATGAGCAGCCGCAGAAGCAGTTACAGCCATCCTGGAGACTTAGTAAGTATGAAGTGCTTGCTTTTATCCTCCTATCCCTTCTACCACCATTTTTAATTGCCGGATTCTGGTCCCCAGAGACTTATATGGTGACTGGCATCTGGCCAGATAACTGGGATCAATTCCGGGCCAGAACTTCATTTTTTAAAAAATCTGGTTAGGTCCACCAGTCCTGGTTGTCTGCGAGTATGCCCATCACTAAAGAAGAGTTACCGCGGTTCAGCATCCTGCAATGGACAGGGGTAGTGGAAACTATCATGAAGTCCATGTTAAGGGGGCAAACAGTCTGTCTGTAGCAAATATAAGAAGCAGCTGATGTGAGGGATAACATTGGGAGCTGTACATGTGATTAAGGGGGCATGTTAGAGGTAAGTCTATGGTAGTTTTTCCAATACAGAGGCTTAAAGAGTAACTAAACATCCTTCCTAATTTGTTCCCATTTAGCAGACACTTGAATTGCCATAGCTGGAGAACAGACTAGTCTGGCTCTTCTCCTGGTCAGCTCTTTCCAGTGTGGCTAGGGGAGGTTGCCTTGCATGTGCATAGGGATATACCTGTCAAAGATTTGTGAATCACCTGGAGCTATGCTGGGACGAGCCCGCCTACGGCAGAACCAGACTACTCTGGTCTTTGCCTATAGTCCACAGCTGGATTTTATATGTATATTTTCACTGAAATGCACAGAGGAGCATTTCCGAGAATTATATACCTGGCTGCGTATTCATGATGCTCACGGTTTGGACAGCGTGAACAGCCTGACATGTTCCCTTTAACGCTTGAAAAATTACAGATATTGCCAGTGTGAATGTACCCGCCTGGAGGCAATTTTTTTGCTTTAGCACAAAATTTTTAGCAGTAGAATAGGGGTTTAAGAGGTCAAATAACACCTCACCTCCATCCTCAGTGTTTTTAAAGGAACACACTGGTATGAATGCTTCCAAAAAAAAAAAAAAAATCTTTATTTTTATATAGCGCTAACATATTCCACAGCGCTTTATATACATCAGGAACACTGTCCCCATTGGGGCTCACAATCAGAAGTCCCTATCTGTATGTCTTTGGAGTGTGGGAGGAAACCGGAGTGCCCGGAGGAAATCCACGCAAACACGGGGAGAACATACAAACTCCTCGCAGATGGAGTCCTTGGTGGGATTTGAACCCAGGACCCCAGCGCTGCAAGACTGCAGTGCTAACCACTGAGCCACCGTGCTTCCAATATTTATTTAAACACTAAGGAATCAAATAACCATGAACAAAAATGGGGTGAAACTACCCATGGATGGGTCTTAGAAAGTGAATTACTAGTAAGTCTAATTCTGTTTTCTCTAATCCTCTCCATGACAGCACCACAGGGGAAACACCAAAGAATAACGCTAGGGAGGCGCAATTGCCTGGAGAACTTTCCTCTCAAAGGCTAAATCTTCCATAGATGTCAAATCTAATCTATAGTGTTTGGTAAAGGTATGAGCCGAGGACTAAGTGGCAGCTGTGCAGATCTGCTCGATAGATGCACTAGCTCTTTCAGCCATGGAGACCGATATAGCTCTTGTGGATTGAGTTTTTAGCGATACTGGAGGAGATAGATCAAAAAAACGATCGTGGAATAATATCGAAATCTAGATCGAATTTGCCAGAGTGCTTCTTGAGTCTTTCTTCCCTTTATTCGGTCCACAGTGCTGAACATAAAAGGCTCTGATCACTTCGCCAAGACTCTGTTTGATCCAGATAGTAGAGAATTGTCATCCGGATGTACTCTGAAATTAAATTCCTCTTTGCTGCATGTTGGGTTTTGGCAAAAGGGAGGATTATTTCTTATGACATATGGAAATCTGTTACTACTTTGGGCAGGAAAGATGGGTCTAGGCAATACCACCCTATCGGCCAGGATTCTCACACATGATTTTCTAAAAATTGGGCTTAGATCACACAGACTCCCCTCGCTGTTATTATGACTACCATTGAATTTGGGATATTGGTTCAAAAGGTAACATGGTCAAAGCTTTGAATACCACATTCAGGTACCAAGATGGCACTATATTATAATCTTTGTGGGTGCATCTAGAAGCTGCAGTCATTCATTTTTATCTATTGGTAGTCTGCCAATTTTTGGTCAAAAAAGGAACTTAAAGGGAACCTGTCACCAGCTTTTTGCCTATTAAACTAAAAGAATCAATTTCTGCAGCTCCTGGGCTGCTTTCTATGAAGGTGCACCTTGGCCCTGACTCCCCTTCCTGACCCCAAAAATAACTTTATAAAACTTGGCCCTTAGGTATGCTAATTATCTTGGTTGGCCAGATGGGCGGGCTCATTTTCTGCTCCCTTACCCCCTCCTGCCACTGATCCCCGTCCTCCTTCCTTGATTGACGGGATGACGCCCTCCGTCATCCTCCTCGTCGCATTTTCAAATCTCGCGCCTGTGCAGTTAGGTCTGCTCGTGCAGGAACAGTCTGCAATGCCATATCGCGGGCATACCTAACTGCACAGACGCGAGATTTGAAAATGCGACGAGGAGGATATCGGAGGGCGCCATGCTATCAATCAAGGAAGGAGGATGGCGATCAGCGGCAGGAGGGGGATAAGGGAGCAGAAAATGAGCCCGCCCATCCAGCCAACCAAGGTAATTAGCATACCTAATGGCCAAGTTTTATAAAGTTAATTTTGGGGTCTGGAAGGGGAGTCAGGGGCAAGGTGCACTTTCATAGAATGCAGCCCAGGAGATGAAGAATGTGATTCTTTTAGTTTAATAGGGAAAAATCTGGTGACAGGTTCTCTTTAAGGCTGACACTCGACTGGGATTTAACTCTTGACAAACCATCTTTTAAAAAGTCCAAAATCCTGGCTATATCTGAACGACACGGATCTAACAGTAGACCTACACCATAAAATGAAATTGTTCCATATTTTACCGTAGGTCACATATGTAATCAGTTTTTTGCAGGGTATCTATGACGCTATCTGAGAGACCTCTAGCTTTCAGGATTGAGGCTTCAGAAGCCAGGCACAGACTCTGGCGGGCCAGATGATATATCGGATCTTGAAGTAGAAGGTCAAGGTCTGGAGGAAGGATAAGAGGAACCTCCACCTTCAAGACCATCAAAGCTCCAACCAGTTCCTTTTTGGCAGCAAAGATGCAATCAGAACGGTTTTGACTTTGGTCATTCTGATTTTTTTTAATGTCCTTGGTAGTAAAGGAATTGGATGAATGGCATAAGCTATCCTGAAGCTTCAAGGTTGAACAAATGTGTCTACCTTCACTGAGGAATTCTTTGGGTCCAAGGAGAAACATAGATCTACCTTTGCGTTTTGATGACCCGCAAAAAGATCTATTTTTGGATAACCGCATTGTTTGGTTAGCATCTAGAAGATTTTCGTATTCAGGCTCCATTTTCCAGGATGACTATCTCTTCTGCTTATGAAGTCTGCTCATGGTCTGCTTATGGTCAGAACCTTTTAGATGAAGAGCTGGCAAGGACAGTAGGTAATGTTGTGCCCTACAAAAGATCCTTGCTGAGACTTCCCTAAAGTTCCTTCATATTGTGCTCCCTTGATGTTTAAGGTGAGATACTGTGGTGACATTGTCTGAATAGATCCTGACATGAGTTCCTCACAATAAAGATATACTGATTTGAGGGCTGCTTCTACTGCTCTGATCTCTCTGAAGTCTGAAGATTTGATGTCATCTGGCAAGACACCTTGGAAGGCGACCTGAGAGAACTACTCCCCAACCTCTCTTGCAGGTATTTGTTGTTACTCATGATAGGAGATGTTGAATTAAAGACTTTCCTTTAGGCTATATTCACACAGGGCTTTTTGGTGAGTTTTTTTCCTGACCAAAACCTGATCTTGTGGCAGGAAATCTCCTTTGAGTCATCTGCGTTTTTCATGCGTTTTTGCGGCTTTTTTTTTACAAAATAAGTTGTATCAATGAAAAAAATGCAGCAAATCTGCAGCAAAGAATTGAAATGCTCATTCTTTAGAAACCTGACCAAAAATGCAGGTATTTGACAGAACAGTCAGGAAAAAAAACCTGATGTGTTTGTGTGTGTGTGCATGAGAGTTCAGAACTCTCATAGACTTTGCTGGGACTGAAAAAAAATAGCTTTTTACTAGCATGGATTTGCATAAAACCAAGGAAAATCTGCAGCTAAAAAACGCAGCAAAAACTTACCAAAAAAGCCCTGTGTGAACATAGCCTTAGCCTGATTTTCTGGGCTGAGCCTTGTGATGCCTTTAGGCCCTGTGCATACTTGCCGGATTTTCCCGCGGATTTGCTGCATGTTTCGCTGCAGAAAATGTTCTTAACCTTTCTGCAGTGATTCACCAGCAAATCCTATGGGGAAAAAAATGCTGTGCGCACTAGGCGGATTTTGACAGCTGCATGTTTTGCTGCGGGATTCCCGCAGCAAAAACAATTGCATGTCACTTCTTTTCCGCAGGTAGCTGCGGCATTTCACTCCATTGACTGTAATGTAATCGTGAAATCCCGCAGGGAATAACGCAGGTAGCAAATTCTGTGCGGTTCACGGCGTTTTCCTGCGTTATTCCCTGCGGTGTTTCGGGACATAATGTTCATCACTGCCCTGCGTTTTGCAGGGAAGTGATGTCATTATGACAGGAAGAGGAAGCGGAGCAGAGAGTAAACATATACAGATAACACTCACACACAGACACAGACATATAGAATGCACATAGAAATCAAAATGTACATATAAAAATAAAAAATAAAAAAATTGCGGGCTCCATATTTTTACCGTCCAGCCGAGGTAAACACACAGCGGCGGCCCGGTATTCTCCGGCTGGGAAGGGCGAGGGCCATGGTTAATGCCCGCCCCCCTCCCGCAGCCGAGAATATCAACCCGCAGCTGCCCCGGGACGGTCGCATCCATTATACGACAGTCCCGGAGTGTCCCCGGCTCTTCCAGATTGCCGTGATGCAGTGGCAATCAAGGTAATATAAGGAGTTAAAGGATCGCTGGCATTAAGTCCAAGCTTAAAGGGGTTATCCGGCTTAATTTGCTTTTTTTTATTATTTCCCTATTGGGCTACATTGGGGCAGGTAAGTAGATAGAGACCACTTACCTGCCCTGCTGTCAGCCCCTCTCCCCCAGCTCAGAGCGGTCATGTGACCGCTCCTGCCGTGATTTTGCTGCTTCCGGTCATTGCACGTCTACATGGGCAGGGCCATGTTGACATGCAAATGTGGAAACAGCATGTCGCCTCCCTGCTGGGTGTCTACAGTGCGATGAGCGCCGCCCCCTTCCCTGCACCCTCCCACACATTCCCCCGCACCTCCCCCTGCACTGCTGTGGGGGTCCGTGACCTGGCGGCGGGGCCTGGCGGCGGCTGCCATGGTATCAGCTCCAGCACCGGCCCCCCTGCTCAGGATCACACATTCAAATATACCGGCATCACAGATCACCGATGCCGGTACATTTGAAAGTGCTGATGAGAAGCAGCGCAGCGCTGCTTCTCATCACTGTCCTTCCCGCTGTCTGAGCTCTCTTCAGCACAGCGGTGACGTCACCACTGTGCTAATATGTCTAGAGCACAGACAGCGCGCGAACGTGCAGGAGCGGCGGGGACCGAGGACAGGTGAGTATGTACTCCCTATGGGGTGGTGTGTGTGTGTGTGTGTGTGTGTGTGTGTTGCACAGCCCGATGTGTGTGTATGTATGTTTGTGTATGCGGTGCAGAGCCCGATGTGGTGTGGGGTGTAGAGCCCGATGTGGGGCTGTTATTTGCAATGCTGTAGTGTAGTGCGCTGCCCTGTAGTGTCCTGTAATGTGCTGCCCTGTAGTGCCCTGTAGTGTCCTGCCCTGTAGTGCCCTGTAGTGTGCTGCCCTGTAGTGTGCTGCCCTGTAGTGCCCTGTAGTGTCCTGCCCTGTAATGTGCTGCCCTGTAGTGTGCTGCCCTGTAGTGCCCTGTAATGTGCTGCCCTGTAGTGCCCTGTAGTGTCCTGCCCTGTAGTGCCCTGTAATGTGCTGCCCTGTAGTGCCCTGTAATGTGCTGCCCTGTAGTGCCCTGTAATGTGCTGCCCTGTAGTGTGCTGCCCTGTAGTGCCCTGTAATGTGCTGCCCTGTAGTGCCATGCCCTGTAGTGTCCTGTAATGTGCTGCCCTGTAGTGTCCTGCCCTGTAGTGTGCTGCCCTGTAGTGTGCTGCCCTGTAGTGCCCTGTAATGTGCTGCCCTGTAGTGTGCTGCCCTGTAGTGCCCTGTAATGTGCTGCCCTGTAGTGTGCTGCCCTGTAGTGCCCTGTAATGTGCTGCCCTGTAGTGTGCTGCCCTGTAGTGCCCTGTAATGTGCTGCCCTGTAGTGCCCTGTAATGTGCTGCCCTGTAGTGTGCTGCCCTGTAGTGCCCTGTAGTGTCCTGCCCTGTAATGTGCTGCCCTGTAGTGCCCTGTAATGTGCTGCCCTGTAGTGCCCTGTAATGTGCTGCCCTGTAGTGCCCTGTAGTGTCCTGCCCTGTAGTGCCCTGTAGTGTCCTGCCCTGCAGTGCCCTGTAATGTGCTGCCCTGTAGTGTGCTGCCCTGTAGTGCCCTGTAATGTGCTGCCCTGTAGTGCCCTGTAATGTGCTGCCCTGTAGTGTGCTGCCCTGTAGTGCCCTGTAATGTTCTGCCCTGTAGTGCCCTGTAGTGTCCTGCCCTGTAGTGATCTGCCGTGTAGTGCCCTGTAATGTGCTGCCCTGTAGTGTGCTGCCCTGTAGTGCCCTGTAATGTGCTGCCCTGTAGTGCCCTGTAGTGTCCTGCCCTGTAGTGCCCTGTAATGTGCTGCCCTGTAGTGCCCTGTAGTGTCCTGCCCTGTAGTGCCCTGTAGTGTGCTGCCCTGTAGTGCCCTGTAATGTGCTGCCCTGTAGTGCCCTGTAATGTGCTGCCCTGTAGTGCCCTGTAGTGTCCTGCCCTGTAGTGCCCTGTAATGTGCTGCCCTGTAGTGCCCTGTAATGTGCTGCCCTGTAGTGTGCTGCCCTGTAGTGTGCTGCCCTGTAGTGCCCTGTAGTGTGCTGCCCTGTAGTGATCTGCCGTGTAGTGTCCTGCCGTGTAGTGATGAGAGGTCAGTGCTGGGGCAGAATATACTGACAGGGAATGTGTGTGCAGGGGGCGGGCAGAGGGTGCGGCTGGACACTGGGGTGAGGCTGGACACTGAGGCCAGGCGGTGCCAGTTGTGACTGGGAGGTTTAGCACAGGAAGTGGTCATGTTTGCTGGAGCTGAATGTAAACAAGAAGATGCACAGAATAAAGGTATAATTCAAGAGGAACAAAAGTTAGAAAACAGAAAATAACAATGTAGGGGTGATTAATATGACAATACAGCACAGATTAGCTTAAACTCAAACATTTTTGTTATGTCGGACAACCCCTTTAATCATGGCAGCGTCTATGAGACAGCTTCCATGATTAACCTGTAAGTGAATAAACACACACACACACACCGAAAAATCCTTTATTTTAAATAAAATAGCAAAAAAGCCCCTCTTTCACCCCTTTATTGCCCCCCCAACACACATCTCTGGCGTAATCCACGCAGGTCCCACGACACTTGCAGACTGCTGCAGCTGCATCTGACACACTGTACTGAATGCAGCGTCGCAACGAGGATGCAGGGGTAACTCCAGGTCATTTCTCACGGTCGGTGATGTGAACACATTACTGCTCGTGAGAACTGCAGTGTGTCCTCACAGGGACTATCTATTGATTGATCTGTCCTCTATCTATTGATTATCTACCCCTCTATCTATCCCTCTATCTACCCAACTATCTATCCCTCTATCTATCTATCTATCTATCTATCTATCCATTATCTATCTATCCCTCTATCTATTTATCTATCTATTATCTATCTATCTATATCAGAAGGAAATGACTTTTTTTTTCTTCAATGCGCTTTATTGCATTGAATGCATTAAAAACACATGTACAAACCTGCAGAAAAACCGCACCAAAACCGCACCAAAACGCATGTGGATTTCGGTGCGGTTTTGTTGCGTTTTTTTTCCGCGGGTGCGGAAATCTTTCAGAGCCTGCAGAATTTTCTTAAGAAAATTCCATTTTCTAGTGCGCACAAGGCCTTACATGATAAGGTAAGTGTATCCTCCTGCTGAGCGAACCTGGAGATCTATCCCAGCATGAAAGGAAGACGTTTTGGAGGACTATTGTATGGGGCTGAGTCCAAGAAACTGCTGGGATGCATGAGGTCTGGACCCCAAGACTCACAATGCAAATCTTATAGAGACAGTCTTCTGGTTCCTTAGAGTATATATTTTGGCTCTTAACGGTATTTTCTTGGGTACTGGAAGAGAAGAGAATCAGTGAAGGGAAGAGTACTGGAAGGGAAGAGGTCTGTTCTCCGGAATTTAGGTGGATACCTAAATAGACCTTCTTGGCGGAAGATGTTCAGTCTGATTATTCTTGATTAACCAACCCAAGGATTTTAGAATCTGAAACATGGATTAGAGACGTGGACGTGGAACAGAGTGAGCCAACATCGACCAAATAAAGGATGATGCAAAGGTTTTGCTTCCTGATGAACACTACCACATCTGCCATGATTTTTGTAAATATTCAAGGATCTGAAGAGATCCCCAAAGAAAGGACATGTAGTTGAAAATTAAGAATTTCTTGTCCTTGCGTTACCACGAATCTTAGGATTTCCAATATGCCTGATGTATGGGCATGTGTTAATAGGCAATATGCATCCTGTAGGTCAATGGTTGCCATGACAAAATGTCTGCCTTTTAGTAGGACCTGCTAGGAATCCAACTGCCTTTCAAAGGAGTGGCACTGAGGCCAGCAGATCTTAATTTAGTTATTTAGGGGTGCCACCACAGGTATAATCTTCCAGTTGCTGCAACCAATAGAACTTGGCTTTTGTTATACAGGTGGAAGGAGGACAGGGATGCAGGTTGAAGAGCTATGAGAGGACCCTAGCCCAATAATATTCAATGTTATCCCGGGAGGATGGTGTGGTCCCGCTCCAGGAGGAATGGGTTCAGTGTACAGGGGAGGAAAGCAGCGTGCTTGACCGCTGGCTGCCCGGCTATTGAAAGGTAAAACAGAAAGAGTGACTGTTGGCTACAGCATCCCAGGAAACCTCTCCGTGCCCTTAGGAAGAGGGAACATACTGAGGATGGAGGGAGGAGAGGGGTTATTTACCCTCTTCTTGTTTCAGGTCCCTAATTAGGATGGGAAGGTAACCTCCTGTGGTCCTGTCGTGGAGGGGTATTAGAGAAAGAAACATTGCTTTATATCTTATCACTGATACAGACCTTTCCTTCTCTTCTCCCTGTTCCCTGGACTCCACAATCAATAAAAAAAACTGCTAGAAATCAGTCCTGGTCAAAACCAGACTGCCAGGTCATTGAGGTAGAGGGGAGGAGTGAGAGAACAGGCAGAAAAATACATAAACATGTGATGCTGCAGCTTTCTGGTAAGTGTTTTATCTCACCTCAGAGCTGGAGTCACAGATACACTGTTCATTACTGCTGCCCTATAATGTCCTTCATACTGCTAAGAATGTGCTACATAAAGACAAGAGAGCTGTAATCTATCATGTCTCTGTGTATTGTCTATGGGAGACCTCATATCAGCTAGTCTCCATCCACTAGCTCAGAGACAACTGGAAATAAGAGATTGAGCCTGCAGTGGGGAAAACTGGTAAAATATGCAAGATTCAAGAAATTTAATTGCCATAAAGTTATTCCTCACAACACGTTATTCTGAAAATAATGACAGGTAAGCTTTAGGGCCTGTGCACATGGTGCGGTTTTTGAGAAATCTGCACCAAAATCTGCATGCCTATCCTGACGCAAGCAAAGTCTTTTTTTTCTTTTGCAGAAATGGTACATTCTAAGGATGTGTGCGCACGCTGTAGTTTTTGGTGCAGTTTGTTGCCCAAAACTGCATGTCTTTCCTTCGCCTAGCAAAGTGTATGAAATTTCTTAAGTGCCGTGCAAATGTTGCTTTTTATTCCTTGCAGATTTGGTGCCGAAAAAATCTACAGCATTTCAACTGTTGGGGCGTTTCTCCTGCATTTTTTAGCCCTTCAAAAAACAAAAAAAAAAAAAAAAAAGTATGGAAAAAGTTTTTCTGCCAGAAGGTGAAGATTTGATGCAGAAAATTCTGCACCAAATCTGCATCATGTACACATACCCTAAATGTATTTGTTCATCTCAAAGTAAATTTCATAATATCGAATTCTATATTTACCCATCAATCTGAGACGTAGAGGTTCCGGTGAAGCCAAATCAATTTCTGCCTTAAGAATTTCCTTTGCAACAGAAAAAATGTCCTCCTCTGTAGAGACGGCGTAGGAAACGGTTGATGCCCTGGTCTTGACTTCAAATTTGACATTTTTCAGTTTCAGTGTAACCGTTCTGCCCTATAATAAAGGAAGCAGGAGTTCATTTATAACCCTATAGAAGCTCCAGTGCTGTTTTTGGCCGCACAATGAAAGTTCACATACAGGTTAGGAAGTTCCAGCTATAATGGAAGCTGTGAGATCCACCCATCGGCTGAACTCTGACTGCTCCAAGCACATGCCACAATATTATTACTCCACGTTAATAAATGCTTAGGAAACACTAACTTTTTAGCCTCAAAGTAGAAAGCAGGAAATAACTGGACAAGGACGTCTATAAAAACTTATATAGGAAGCGAAAAAACAGAAGTAAAATAAACAAAATTCTGAAGGAGAGTCGAGGACATGTTCTTCAAGCATGGGAACAAAGATAGTCAACGTTAGAATGGATGGAGGAATAAGATGCCGCCTATCTATATATATAATTGCCTTATTCTGTCTGTCTGTCTGTCATGCTCCAAAATTGTGTCCTTACGGTGACACAAAGCTGATTGGCCGCTGGGCTCGCCATGGCCCCGCCCCCCCACACGGATTGGACTCTTGCCCCGGCTCTCTGCAGGCCCTGCCCCCCTCACGCAATGCACGCTCGCTGTGGCCCAACTGACACGGAGCTCTGACTCCCAGGTGAGTACACACACACACACACATCAGATCACACTCACTCTCACACACACCTCACACACACATCACATCCACACACTCACAACATCCTAGGATATCGCTTGCTTCTCGGTGGCGATCCTGTGCTGTGAGCTTCCAGGACCTGCCGGAGGATCACATGACCAGAAGCATGTGGTATCTCCGGATGTTGTGAGTGTGAGCGCGTATGTGTAATATCGTCAATGTGTGTGTGCGTGAGTGTATGCGATCGGGTGTGTGTGAGTGTATGCGATCGGGTGGGTGTGTGTGAGTGTATGCGATCGGGTGGGTGTGAGTGTATGCGATCGGGTGGGTGGGTGTGAGTGTATGCGATCGGGTGGGTGGGTGTGAGTGTATACGGTCGGATCTGTGAGTGTCGGCAGAAGAGCACGGCGTGCTGGAGGAGGCTGGGAGGAGAGAGGCTGATCCTGGGGAAGGCTGGGAGGGGGGAGGCTGAGAGAAGAGAGGCTGATGTTGGAGGAGGCTGAGGCTGGGGTAGGCTGGGAGGAGAGAGGCTGATGCTGGGGACAGAAAAGGCTGATGCTGCGGGCACAGAGGCTGATGCTGCGGGCACAGAGGCTGATGCTGCAGGCAGCATGGGGGATGGAGCACTATGGGGGGTGCGCAGCATGGCGGATGGAGCTGAGGCTGGGGTAAGGCTGGGAGGAGAGAGGCTGATGCTAGGGACAGAAAAGGCTGATGCTGCGGGCACAGAGGCTGATGCTGCGGGCACAGAGGCTGATGCTGCGGGCAGCATGGAGGATGGAGCACTATGGGGAGTGCGCAGCATGGCGGATGGAGCACGTTTGGGAGTGCGCAGCATGGCGGATGGCGCACGTTTGGGAGTGCGCAGCATGGCGGATGGAGCACGTTTGGGAGTGCGCAGCATGGGAGATGGAGCACGATGGGGAATGCGCAGCATAGGGGATGGAGCACGTTTGGGAGTGCGCAGCATGGGAGATGGAGCACGATGGGGAATGCGCAGCATAGGGGATGGAGCACGATGGGGAATGTGCAGCATGGGGGATGGAGCACGATGGGGGGTGCGCAGCATGGGGGATGGAGCACGATGGGGGGTGCGCAGCATGGGGGATGGAGCACGATGGGGGGTGCGCAGCATGGGGGATGGAGCACGATGGGGGGTGCGCAGCTTGGGGAATGGAGCACGATGGGGGGTGCGCAGGATGGGGGATGGAGCACGATGGGAGGTGCACACCTCCCCCCAACACACACACACACGCGCACTGCACAACACACACACACTGGGAAACACAAACACCGCCCTACACAGACACCCACACACACAGACAACGCTGCACACACACAACACCCAACACACAAACACCGCGGCATACATAAATATACGCACATACCGCGCAACACACACACTGCACAAAACATACCTCCCCCAAAACACACACAAACCACGCAACACACACACACACAATGCTACAGACACACAGCGCTCCACAAACAACGCAACACACGCAACACACATACAACACCGCTCTCACCCCCCGCCACACCCAGACAACACCCAGAACATGTACAGCGCCCTACACAAACACTTGGTAACTACACACAACAACATCTATATATATATAACAAAAATCATACATGAACTACACAATACGTAAATTCTAGAATACCGATGCGTAGAATCGGGCCACCTTCTAGTTCTTTCATAAATGTCTTAAATGTTAGCAATAAGGTCCCTCAAGACTGCCACACGTGTCCTCCAGATTTCAGCCCAGTCTTGGGTTTGTAGAAAGGAGGATCGCTCTATAAAGGAGGCGTCTTGTCTATGATTTGGTTTACAGAAGGGTTCTGTTTAACACTAGAAGTCCCAGAAATTTCGAGCTCCCCCCTGAAGTCCCGAAAGAGGGTCAAATGAGCCTTAGTCCAAACTGAATAGCACTAACTAGAAACTAAATGGCTAAACTCAATGGAAAACAACAACCTCCTGTGGTGCGACAGTAATGGCCTCAATTACAGAACAAAAGACAATGATTATAGGATGTTAGCTAAAATCCTTCAGGTCATTCGACCCGTCTCTGGGTTCCAAAGGTAGAAATGTTAAATGACCCCTCTCTGGGACTTGCAGTGTTAAAGATGAGGTCTGTCTTGACATATATATATATGGGGAGGAAGGCCTGTATATACGGGGTTTAGATCTGGGCTCTTAAAATAAGGTATTTTAAGATTTTAGGTACATCGTTACACCACAACTTAATTAAAAAGGTTTGTCACAGCCTTAATATTGCTAATCTATCTCTAGACTCTGTCATCAATATCAGATTGGTTAAACAGAAGCCATTAAATTGTGTAGGGTGACGTGATATTTCCTTTCCACAGACAGTTTATATCTGGTCGCAGCCAATGCCGATAACAACGGACCGGTGGGGGTGCCAGGTGCCAGACCCCCATCAATTTGATTACCTATCCTACTGATTGGTCACCAATATGAAAGCAGTAGACCCCTTTATTGTCCTTCTTTATTAAAGTGCTTGTACACAGAAAAAAAAAACCTTATAATAGGGCTATGCTTACAGTGGGGCAAGTGGGTTTTTAGGCCTTTACTGCATGAGAATGCGGCCATTTGATCCTTTTAGGAAACTGTGGACAATAATTATATTATTCCTTCAAATATTGGCTTTTGATGACCTTACCTTTAAGGCTGCTACTAAAGAAGCTCCCAAGTAACAGCTCTTGTAGGTACAATCTCAAATCACATCCATTACGGTGTTACTATAGATGACGTTTCTCTGAAACTTCCTACCCGCAATATCTAATCACTTTGAGGTTTCCACATCTCTCCCTGATTGCAATGGAGTAACGAAGGCGTAAATGCAGTTTTCCAAATATGAAATAAAGATCGACAATTTATTGGGCAATGGCTTACTGTAGAGAGCTTTAACAATTTTACCTCCATATGGTCATGCGCTGTCCAGAACTGCACACGTGGATTACTACTGCGACGTCGGACTTTGTTGACATTGCAGAATATGGCAGGCAACCTGGTTTCTCTTATGTTCTCAGCTCTGCTAGGCATCGGCTGAGTTATTTCACGGCTTACAGACATGCAGGAGTTAATCATTTTTCGAGCAGAGTGAGCTCTTCTGAGAACCAGGTTGCTGATTACCTTCCACAGATGGTCTCTTCCTACTTAATGCTGGGGTGTGTAGTAGTAGACCACCGAAGATAGCATCACCGATCCCGGTCTCAGTGGTTCTCAGTTAATGGTGAACAACAGTTGCTTTGTTGAGTGGTGTGAACATTCCCCTGTTGTGAGTTATTCCCTACCCTTTTCTTTATTCCCAAAGTAAACATTTAGTCTCTCTCCTTTGTGTGTGAGTGCACTCTGTACGGGGTTTTGTTGTCCCTTGTCTATGTATTTTCTGTGGGGTTTTGTTACTGGGTTTCCGGCCTGCTCCCAGGGATGGGGGGATTAAGATCAGGGCTCTGACAGGAGATAGAGCCAGGTCAGGGACCTGGGCATCCCTACCTTTAAGGGTACCCCCGGACTGAGGGTAAGCATAGGGGCCCCAGTCTTAGGGCCAGCTTAGGAACCCCTGGTCTGTCAGTACCACGCCCGTGACACATACAATCACATCAGAGAACCAAGGCTTCAAGAAATTGTTTCACAAAGTTTTACAAACCTTTAATCCCTCCTTGTTGAGGTCTTCTGCAAGATCCTTACAAAGCTCCCGACACTGCTCATATTGTTCCTCGGCGGAACTCATTTCACTGAAGGTCCTGAAATTGGTCAGAATGGAAAAGATCATTTATTAGAGTTGCTGCATATGTAAAAATTCAACATAATAATATCTATAATAAAATAAATCTGACTGGTAAGAGTAGAAAGCAACATAAAGTTATCGCTTTACATCTAGGTCTAGCGGGTTAAGCCTATAGTCTGGACAAAAAGTTATGCAAATAGCCCAGTTCAAGACAAAAAAAAGCTGGCTGTCTAGGACCACCTATTGAAGGTAGCCACCCTACAAGTCAGTGTTGACTAGCTTTGCCTCACGCCTAAGGAGATTCAGCCCAACCAGAGTCTTCTTCAAAAAGAAAAGACCGCCAAAGACGGCAAGAAAGATTCTTCCTCTTGGAATGGTTTTACATCTATGAAACATCAAACCAAGAAATGTGATAAAAAAAACTGCTCATTTATGAATGATATATAAGTTGACTTAAGTACAAAAGAAATCAGAGATGTCTTAGGCTTTGTTCACACTAGAAAAGGGATTTTTCTCAAGAAATTTCTTATCTGAAAGATTAGCGCACTTGCGGTCAAAAAACGCACCAATAACGCACCGAAAACCGCATGCGTTTTTGGTGCGTTTTTTCCGCAGGTTGGTCCCTGCATTTTTTTTTACCATTATCTATGGAAAAAAATACAGGTACCTGCAGAAAAGAAGTGACATGCTCATTCTTTCTCTCAAGAAATTCTACAGAAAGAATGTTCTTGAGAAAAAAACGCATTGTACGCACAGCTAATTTTTTTTTCTATAGGTTTTGCTGGGGAATATCTGCAGAAAGGTTACAACCATTTTCTCAAGAAATTTCTGCATCAAAAACGCAAAAAAAAAAAAACGCGGATAAAAACGCAGTGTGTGAACAAGGCCTTAGTGCCGCTGCTGGTTATCACACAGACCAGTTCATTGACAATATTAGAGAAACCATAGCGCTCACTGGAGTAAAACAACATCTTCACACATAGAAGGGCTGGGAATTAACCCCCACTGACCTAAAATTAATGGCCAATTTACTACGAAAAGTCATCAATATGAAATTTGATATATCACAATATAAGGTAAATACATTATTAAATAGATTTTTTAAGCCTGGTCAGGCTGGAGTATTTTTTTTTTAAAAGCTATATATTTAAAAACCTGATATACAGCTGACCTGAAATAATGAAATGCTAACTTTAACATCAGGTGGGAAAATCCCCATAAAGGATGATACAGTCATTCTGACAAAGCTTCATTAGGTCTATACTATGAAGAAAAAGACATGGATCGCACATCCCAAAAATACAATGATCTAAAGCCGCTAGGCAAAAAATTAAATAGAACATGAGGTTCTTTTGTTACCATTCTGATCAGATTGTATTAAGCCCACTGCCACGTCACGGCAAACCTCTTGAGTGGGTCATTAGGTCTAAGATATCCATTTAAGGCCTCCTTCATACATCCGTGTCTCCGGTAGGTGTGACGTCCATTTTCACATGTACCGAAGACGCGGAAACACGTAGACCCATTAAAATCAACGGACAGTGTGTCTGTGTGAAGAACATGCGTGTCTGTGCGCTCCAAACAACGACACGTCAGTTTTCTGCAGGCAGCATGGGTGTCACACGGACCAAACACTGATGTGATCCATGTTACATCAGTGTGACACGTAGCGGGGGAAAACACCTCGGTTACTTACCGGTAGCCGGTTTTTCCAAAACCCATGACAGCACCCATATAATCACGTGGTGCTGTCATGGGTAAGGGGAAAACAGGTCACATAAAAATAAAGAATTTTTATACTTACCTGTCTCCGGCGCTGCTGTCTCTGCCTCTGCTGTTGCTTACAGGTTGCACTCATTATGCTCACTGCATAGTCACTGCACTCACCGCGGACTCGGAAGTAACAGCAGCGCTGGAGACAGGTAAGCGTACCAGCTCATGCTGTCTGTGTGCTATCCGAATATCACACAGATAACACACTGACAGCACACAGACACTTGCACACACATACACCACGGACTGCAAAATGTGTGAAGGTTACCTAAATATGTACCCAGTGTGCATTGGGAAATCCTATGACAAAGTTGTTTTTCAAGCCCAGACAACCTCATTTATGGAGCGGAAGGTTGGGAATTTGGGAGAAGAAACTTAGTAAATGACTATTGATTTGCACATCTGAATCTGATTTACCCATAATAGTACCCAGGAAGGATTATATGCAGACCTATGGAGGAATCACAGAGTATTTTAAGCTGCATCTAGTGAAATTAGGGTGTATAGTTTTAAGAATTTAGGGGGTTTGCCTTTTTCTTCGAAGGACCCCACATTGATAAACTGATCACAGGCAAACCCTCTGCTAATATAAACTGCAATCAGTTGTGTTTTGCATGAGACGTCCAATAAGAAAAATGAGCCCCCACTCAACTACTTGGGTGGTGCTCGGGAGCAAAAAAGTAAATCAATAGAAAGTATAAACTCCGGCACACAAATAGTGAAAAATATGACAGCGATATTATTTTAGGAATAAGTATCGGATAAATTCCAACGTTAACGTTTCGGCTCAGCCTGAGCCTTCCTCACAGAATATTAACACAAAGATGGTAGTAATGTGTCAATTGGCAAAATTACCGCTAAGATAGCTGTCTTGATGTCAGCTTGTGGGAAAGGAGGAAAGGGAGTGTGCCCGAGCTAATTATAAAGTGAAGCCTGGTGTAAGGAGAGCCCAGACAGCTATCTTTTTGCAGCGATTTTGCCAATTGACACGTTATTACCATCATTCTGATAATATTCCGTGAGTAAGGCTGAGCCGAAACGTTAACATTGGAATTTATCTGATACTTATTCCTAACATAAAATCGCTGTCATATTTTTCACTATTGGTGTGTCGGAGTTTATACTTTCTACTACATGAGACGTTGTCAGCAGGCTTTTAAGTTGTCTAGAGGCCAAATCAAGCATTACACAGGTCCCACTGTGAGGGTCCTCCAGAGGGAAAGGACCTTGGCTCACCAGATGATCCAGCTCTCTTAACTCAAAATTCCCTTACAGAGTTATTATATATTAGTTTGTAGACGAGAAACCCCCTATTGTCCATTATACAGTATATCCAGCACTGTCATCACATAAAGTGGTCTCACACCCACTAATGCATGCATTGTCATCAAATGAGACAGATCAGAAACAAGAATACAATTTTTTAAAAAAAAGGATCATCCGTACCTTTCTGTGCTCATGCTTTTTCTTTCTCCATCTCTGAACAAGAAAAAGAAAAAATATTTTTTTAAATACCCTTTAACAACTCATCAAATTTTTTTTAATATAGTCTACATTTTGGTGAGAATTGAGCTCTGTGGGGTCATCCTGAATAAAGCAAAGGTGTGTAGACTCCAGCTCTGCTCCTATCATTGTCTACAGGGCTGCCTTAGGCCTCCTTCACAAAGCCATGTCTCCAGTACGTGTGACGTCCGTTTCCACATGTACCGGAGACACGTAGACCCATTAAAATCAATGGGTTTGCTCACACATCCATGTTTTCTCAAGCACTGTGTGCAGCAGACGCATGTCCGTGTGCTCCACACAGCGACATGTCTGTTTTCTGCCAGCAGCACGGGTATCATAAGAACCGCACACAGATGTAATCCGTGTGACATGTACCAGAGAAAACACAGGTGACATAAAAATAAAGATTTTTTTTTTTTACTTGCCTGTCTCCGGCGTTGCTTCCTAGCCCGCTCATTATGCCTCATGCATATTCGCTGCACTGACCGTGGACCCACAAGTAACAGAAGCGCTGGAGACAGGTAAGTACAAATACAAGTTCTTGCTGCCTGTGTGCTATCCGGATGTCACACGGATAGCACAGGGACAGCCCACGGAACACATACACACGCACGCATAGATACGCACCTACACCACGGACCATGAAACACATGTTTTTATGCGAACGTGTGAAGGAGGCCTTAAAAAGACGAGAGCTGTACTCAGCTTGTCCAGCAGTTTCATCCATAGCTCAATGAATGGATCTGAGGCCTCGCATGCGCACCACTGCTCCAAGAAAGGGCTGCCGAGTCAGCACATGTGCTAGCATAGCCTGTCACCACCACCGCGTACCGACTGGATCGAGAGATCAGGGGACTGCATTCTGGAGATAGATGTAGGTCCCAAAGGTGGCAATCACCCATCTATTGGGCTCTTATGGCAGATCTTGTGGATAGTCCATAAAGTTTTCATAGATAACTCCCCGACAGTTTGATTGACAGCTCACTCTGTAGAACATCTGTGCAGCGCATCATAGCTCTTTAAGGCAGATCCTGTGGACAACCTATACATTTTCATTGTGAGACAACCCCTTAATGTGGAATTTCCAACTTAAACAAATGTGAATCTCCTATTAAAGAAAACCTATAATGTGGAAAAACTCTATTTACCTGCTGATATAAGGTTCATTTTAAGGTAAATAGTGTTACAATGCCGTCCGGCCGCTTAGGATGTGCATCTACCAGCTGGGGCCACTCACTGTCAGTCATAGGGGCATCAGCGATCAGCAATTACAGTCACTATGCTGTGAGCGGCATCTATAGGATTGAGAGCTGGCGTCTGCACAGTGAGCCATCAAACAAACTACCGGAGAGATATCTATTAGAACTTTACGATTTATCGGTAGGATCTGCCATAAAGATCTAATAGATGTTGAGTGCCCGCTTTGGGACCCACATCTATCTCCAAAAAGGGGGTTCCTGACTTCTCGTTCCAACTAATGCCTGACAGCAGTGATTAGCTATATAGTCGCATGTGTACCGGGTCTGCATGCCTGTCTTGAATGGAGTGGAGATGAATCTGTCACCACTAGTGATGAGCGAGCACTACCATGCTCGGGTGCTCAGTACTCGTAACTAGTGATGAACGGGCACTACCATGCTCGGGTGCTCTGTACACGTAACTAGTGATGAGCGGGCACTACCATGCTCGGGTGCTCTGTACACGTAACTAGTGATGAGCGAGCACTACCATGCTCAGATGCTCTGTACACGTAACTAGTGATGAGCGAGCACTACCATGCTCGGGTGCTCTGTACACGTAACTAGTGATGAGCGAGCACTACCATGCTCATGTGCTCGGTACTCGTAACTAGTGATGAGCGGGCACTACCATGCTCAGGTGCTCAGTACTCGTAACTAGTGATGAGCGGGCACTACCATGCTCAGGTGCTCAGTACTCGTAACTAGTGATGAGCGGGCACTACCATGCTTGGGTGCTTCGTATTCGTAACTAGTGATGAGCGAGCACTACCATGCTCAGATGCTCTGTACACGTAACTAGTGATGAGCGAGCACTACCATGCTCATGTGCTCGGTACTCGTAACTAGTGATGAGCGGGCACTACCATGCTTGGGTGCTCCGTATTCGTAACTAGTGATGAGCGAGCACTACCATGCTCAGATGCTCTGTACACGTAACTAGTGATGAGCGAGCACTACCATGCTCATGTGCTCGGTACTCGTAACTAGTGATGAGCGGGCACTACCATGCTTGGGTGCTTCGTATTCGTAACTAGTGATGAGCAAGAACTACCATGCTCACTTATTATTATTATTATTATACTCAGTACTCATAAATAGTGATAAGCGGGCACCATGCTCAGGTGCTCGGAACTTGTAACTAGTGATGAGTGGGCACTACCATGCTCAGTACTCCTAACTAGTAATGAGTGGAAACTACCATGCTCTGTACTCCTAACCAGCAGTTGAATGGTCGAATGGAGACGACTCAAGTACCCAAGTACAATGAAAGCCAATGGGGGACTCAGGCATTTTTCCAGGAAATCTTCCGGGAAAATGCTCGAGTTCCCCATTGACTTCCATTATACTCAGGTATAGATTTGAAGGTCCATGTACCCATGGATAATTGCTCCTGCTGCTAAAAAGAGATATTTCCAATATTAACATTTTTATTAGATAGTTGTCATTTATGGCTGCAAGATTGGGTTTCATTTTTCTAAAAAATAAAAACAAAAACCTATCCTCTTATGTGTGACATCACGGTGATGAATCATATATGAATAGGAAAACGGGTTTAAGCCGCGCTGAAAAACCACTGGTGCAGGATTAATAAAGAAGTTTCTTTTTTATTACAGCATTTCCAACGCGTTTCAGAGACTGGAACCGTCTCCTTCCTCAGGGAAAAAAGAAATCATCAATCAATGATTTCTTTTTTCCCTGAGGAAGGAGACGGTTCCAGTCTCTGAAACGCGTTGGAAATGCTGTAATAAAAAAGAAACTTCTTTATTAATCCTGCACCAGTGGTTTTTCAGCGCGGCTTAAACCCGTTTTCCTATTCATATATGATTTTTGCTGTTTCACGGGGCCGCTGCTTTCTAACCAAGCTGACACTCACATGCGATTTCAGGAGTTGTGACTGGCACAACCTGATCAGGTGAGTGTTACCATAACTTTCTGTCGTTTCTGGTTTATCGGATAAGACCCTATTTGCGCCTTCTGTCTCCCCACCTCTAGCACTTATATCACGGTGATGAATGAGATCTACGCCCACCATAAGCACATCCACTCACCTTTCTATGCGCGTTGACCCCAGACCCAGAGAAATGTGCAGAAAGTTGTGCCAGGATATGTCAGAGAACAAGAGTGAGAGCAGCGCCCTCTGCTGGTGAAGGTCGGTACACGTCGTAATTCCCAGCGCTCGTAACATTTTCTCGGTGACTTTCCCTATGCCTGGAACCTGCAGCAATAAACACAATTATCAGTAACACTATACAGAGAGCTGGCAGCACTACATCGGGTGTAGCACAATGTTACTGCTGACAAGCACAATATCTTCCAAGCGCTGATTTGTTAAAGCTTGCTGTGTTTTCTTACCAGGCAGAAAGAATAATTTGGGTTTTATTACCATTCATTACTATGTGTGCCAGGAACACACGATGCGCTGCGGGCTACAAAATATGTGTCTGTGTGTAACGGGAGGGGATCTCATGATAACATATAAACAATCTGCCCTAATCCATCTTCATGGCTCCAATATAAAGTGAAAAATTATGATGACCCGACACTTGGCAAACATTTAGCGTGGGTCTTTTCATAACAAATATAAGATACAGTGAACCTCCTACAAATCCTGTAGTGCAGACGTTTTCATTCTGCTAGGTGGGCTCTGGGTTAGACACCATCTAAGGCAGGGGTCTCAAACTCAGCTGGGTGCATGGGCCGCATATAGAAAAAAGAAAATTGAGGGGGGCCGCATTATTTGCAGGACAAAGTGAACATTTTTAATGAATCCATGTTTTTTTTTCTATACATCTTGGATCACCTTTTTACACATTTTTCGCTTGTTTATTGTAACAAACATGCACTTTTTGTTAAGTTTATATACAGAAAAGCATTTTTAATGTAAAAAAAAAAGTCATGCTTTAGGATTTTTTATTTTTTTTTTACATTTTATCACCTTCTTGTAATTATTTTACAATTAGCAGCATCATATAGTAATCTTAGCCAACATCTTGTAGTAATGTGCCCATGCTGCAGTAATGTCCCCATCCGTGTGCCTTGTAGTAAGGTGCTCATCCTTGTGGTATTGTGCCCAGTAGTATTCTGCCCATCCTTGTAGTATGTGCCCAGTAGTATAGTGCCCATCCTTGTGCCCTGTAGTATTGTGCCCAGTAATATTGTTCCAATCCTTGTAGTATTGTGCCCATCCTTGTAGTATTGTGCCCAGTAATATTGTGCCCATCCTTGTAGTATTGTGCCCAGTAATATTGTGCCCATCCTTGTAGTATTGTGCCCATCCTTGTAGTATTGAGCCCATCCTTGTAGTATTGAGCCCATCCTTGTAGTATTGAGCCCATCCTTGTAGTATTGTGCTCATCCTTGTAGTATTGTGCTCATCCTTGTAGTATTGTGCTCATCCTTGTAGTATTGTGCTCTGTAGTATTCTGCCCATCCCCGTAGTATTGTGGCCATCCCCGTACTATTCTGCCCATCCCCGTACTATTCTGCCCATCCCCGTACTATTCTGCCCATCCCCGTACTATTCTGCCCATCCATTGCTGCGGCTGCAAACCTCAGCTGTACCTTGGCTGGTTTTGTAAAATGGAGGGGATCCCAAGCTAATTTTTTAAATTATTTGGAAACATAATTTAAAAAAAACAACAAAAAAACGGTGTGGGGTACCCCCCAATGTTTCCAAAATTAGCCAAGGGACAGACAGCTGTCAAATAATACCAATAATACCAGGGTTGGATGCCAGTTGTCAATTCACAGCTGGCATCAACACCACGTTACCCCGTTTGCCACCACACCAAGGTGATGAGAAAAGCACAGTACAGCTCCAGAAATTGCTCATGTAATAGATGCTCAACTTCTGGTGTAACTTAACTGGAGGCTTCTATTTTTAGGCTGGGAAGGGCCACATTACCATGGCCCTTAGCTCACTAAAAATATCAGCCTCCAGTTGTCTGCTGTCTCTTGACTGGTTTTGAAGAAAAAAAAAAAAAAGAAAAAGGGGAAACAGGGGGGAACCCTGCACTTTATTTTAAATTTTATTTTTTCAAAAAGTTTTAAAAAAGAATTTTGTTTACTTACCGTAAATTCTTTTTCTTATAGTTCCGTATTGGGAGACCCAGACCATGAGTGTTTAGCTTCTGCCTCCGGAGGACACACAAAGTACTACACTAAAAAGTGTAGCTCCTCCCTCTGAGCTTATACACCCCCTGGTGAGCAGACCCAGCCAGTTTAGTGCAAAAGCTGAAGGAGAATAGCCACCCACAAGTAGAACAGAGCAAGAGCCGGAACAACCGGAGACTCTGTCCACGACAACAGCCGGTGAGAACACGCGGAACAAGAAAAAATTGCCAACAGGCAACAGGGAGGGTGCTGGGTCTCCCAATACGGAACTATAAGAAAAAGAATTTACGGTAAGTAAACAAAATTCTCTTTTTCTTTATCGTTCCTTTGGGAGACCCAGACCATGGGACGTTCCAAAGCAGTCCCTGGGTGGGAAATAAACAGAATAAACTAAGAAGTAGGCAGAACCTAACTTCACAAATGGGCGACAGCCGCCTGAAGGATGCGTCTGCCCAAGCTCGCATCTGCCGAAGCATGAGCATGCACTTGGTAGTGCTTCGAAAAGGAATGCAGGCTAGTCCAAGTGGCAGCCTGACAGACTTGTTGAGCCGTAGCCTGGTGCCTAAAAGCCCAAGAGGCACCAACAGCTCTGGTCGAATGTGCCTTGATCCCCGGCGGGGGAGGCACCTGAGTACTCTGGTAGGCGTCCGAAATGGTCGATCTAATCCAACGGGCTAAGGTCGGCTTAGAAGCAGAGAGACCCTTGCGCCGACCTGTGGTTAGCACAAAAAGAGAAGTGCACCGCCTAAGAGCAGCGGTGCGAGACACATAGATCCGGAGAGCACGCACCAGATCCAGAGTATGCAGCGCTTTTTCAAAGCGATGAACAGGAGCCGGACAAAAGGAAGGTAGGGTAATGTCCTGGTTAAGGTGGAAAGGAGAGACCACCTTAGGAAGAAAGTCCGGAGTCGGACGGAGAACCACCTTGTCTTGATGAAAAACCAAAAAAGGTGACTCCGAAGAGAGCGCAGCCAAATCAGAGACTCTCCTGAGGGAAGTAATGGCCACTAGAAAGGCCACTTTCTGTGAAAGACGATACAAGGAAACTTTCCTAAGAGGCTCAAAGGGGGGGTTTCTGCAAAACCGTGAGAACCAAATTAAGGTCCCAGGGATCCAAAGGCCGCCGGTAAGGCGGAATGATGTGAGACGCGCCCTGCATGAAGGTGCGGACCTGAGCCAGCCGAGCGAGACGCCGCTGGAACAGAACAGACAGAGCTGAGACTTGTCCCTTGAGAGAGTTGAGGGACAGACCTAGCTGCAGACCGGACTGTAGAAAAGACAGAAGGGTCGGCACGGAGAAAGGCCAAGGAGGATGGTCGGTAGAGCGACACCAGGATAGGAAAATTCTCCAAGTCCTGTGATAGATCTTAGCGGAGGAAGACTTACGGGCCAGAGTCATAGTGGAGATGACTTCAGGAAGAATACCAGAAGCCGTCAAAATCCAGGACTCAAGAGCCACGCCGTCAATTTGAGAGCCGCAGAATTCGGGCGGAAAAACGGACCTTGCGAGAGAAGGTCTGGATGGTCCGGGAGGTGCCACGGCATCTCTACGGACAGATGGAGCAGGTCTGGATACCAAGCTCGCCTGGGCCAGTCCGGTGCAATGAGGATGACTCGACGGCCCTCCATTCTGATCTTGCGCAGGACTCTGGGCAAGAGAGCTAGAGGGGGAAACACTTAGGACAGACGAAACTGGGACCAGTCTTGAACCAGAGCGTCCGCGGCGAATGCCTGAGGATCGTGGGAGCGAGCCACGTAAACAGGAACTTTGTTGTTGTGACGGGATGCCATTAGGTCCACGTCCGGAGTGCCCCATTTGCGGCAGATTGACTGAAACACTGCCGGGTGCAGGGACCACTCGCCACTGTCCACGGTTTGACGGCTGAGATAATCTGCCTCCCAGTTTTCCACGCCTGGGATGTGGACTGCGGATATGGTGGACTTGGAGTCCTCCACCCATTGAAGGATGCGTTGTACCTCCAACATTGCCAGGCGGCTGCGTGTCCCGCCTTGGTGATTGATGTAGGCAACCGCTGTCGCGTTGTCTGACTGGACTCGAATGTGCTTGCCCGCCAACAGGTGGTGAAAAGCTAGAAGCACGGCTCTGGTTTCCAGCACATTGATTGAAAGGGCTGACTCGGACAGAGACCAAGTGCCCTGCGCTCTGTGGTGGAGACATACCGCTCCCCAGCCGGATAGACTGGCATCCGTGGTGAGGATCACCCAGGACGGGGCCAGAAAGGAGCGCCCCTGGGACAGAGAGAGGGGCCGAAGCCACCACTGAAGAGAGCTCCTGGTCTGTGGCGACAGAGCCACTAGCCTGTGTAAGGAGGAAGGCCGCTTATCCCAACAGCGGAGAATGTCCAGCTGCAGGGGGCGCAAATGGAACTGGGCAAAGGGGACAGCTTCCATTGAGCCACCATTTGACCCAGGACCTGCATCAGACGCCTGAGGGTATAACGGCGGGGCCTCAGCAGAGAGCGCACTGCCAGTTGGAGGGACTGCTGTTTGACTAAGGGCAACTTCACAAGTGCCGGCAAAGTCTCGAACTGCATCCCTAGGTACGTGAGACTCTGGGTCAGAGTCAGAGTGGATTTGGGAAGATTGACCAGCCACCCGAATTGGGCTAGAGTGGCGAGAGTGAGCGAGACACTCCGCTGACAGTCTGCGCTGGATGAAGCCTTGACTAGAAGGTCGTCCAGGTAAGGGATCACTGCCAACCCCTGTAGGTGCAGAACCGCAATCACTGCAGCCATGACCTTGGTGAATACCCGAGGGGCTGTGGCCAACCCGAAGGGGAGAGCCACAAATTGGAAATGATCTTCTCCGATTGCAAAACGTAACCAATGCTGGTGTGAGACTGCAATTGGCACATGGAGATAGGCATCTCTGATGTCGATGGACGCCAGGAAATCCCCTTGGGTCATTGAGGCAATGACTGATCGCAGAGACTCCATGCGAAAGTGCCGCACCTGAACATGCTTGTTGAGAAGCTTGAGATCCAGGATGGGCCGGAAAGTACCGTCCTTTTTAGGGACTAGGAAGAGATTTGAGTAGAAACCTCTGAACTGTTCCCGGGCGGGCACCGGTACAATTACTCCGTTGGCCTGCAAGGATGCCACGGCCTGTGAGAAGGCGGCGGCCTTGGAGCGGGGGGGGGGGGGGGTTGAGAGAAAAAATCTGTGTGGCGGACTGGAAGAAAATTCTATCCTGTAGCCGTGGGAGATGATATCTCTCACCCACTGATCGGAGACGTGTTGAAACCAAGCATCGCCAAAGTGGGAGAGCCTGCCACCGACCAAGGACGTTGCTGGAGCAGGCAGATAGTCACGAGGAGGCTGCCTTAGTGGCAGCACCTCCTGCCGTCTTCTGTGGACGTGCTTTTGGGCGCCAGTTGGATTTCTGGTCCTTGGCTGAGTTAGTGGACGAGGCCGAGGGCTTAGAGGACGACCAGTTGGAGGAACGAAAGGAGCGAAACCTCGACTGATTCCTACCCTAGGCAGGTTTCCTGGCTTTGGTTTGTGGCATGGAAGTACTCTTCCCGCCAGTAGCTTCCTTAATAATTTCATCCAGCTGTTCTCCGAACAGCCGGGACCCAGCAAAAGGGAGCCCAGCAAGGTACTTTTTTGAAGAAACATCTGCCTTCCACTCTCGAAGCCACAAGATCCTGCGGATAGCGAGGGAATTAGCCGAAGCCACCGCAGTGCGGTGAGAAGCCTCCAGCATGGCAGACATGGCATAGGATGAAAAAGCTGAAGCTTGGGAAGTCAAGGCAACCATTTCGGGCATAGATTCCCTGGTGAGGGAATGCATCTCCTCTAGAGAAGCAAAGATGGCTTTGAGGGCCCACACTGCTGCAAAAGTCGGGGAAAACGAGGCCCCCGCCGCTTCATATACGGATTTGGCCAGAAGGTCAATCTGGCGGTCAGTGGAATCCTTAAGGGAGGTGCCATCAGCCACCGACACAACAGTCCGGGCTGAGAGCCTAGACACCGGGGGGTCTACCTTTGGGGACTGAGCCCACTCCTTGACCACCTCAGGTGGAAAGGGAAAACGGTCATCAGAACCACGCTTCGAGAAGCGTTTGTCAGGACAGGCCCTGGGCTTGGACACAGAGGCCTGAAAACTGGAGTGGTTAACCCCTTCAGCCCCCGGGCACTTTCCGTTTTTGCATTTTTGTTTTTTGCTCCCCTTCTTCCGAGAGGCGTAACTTTTTTATTTTTCCATCAATCTTGCCATATGAGGGCTTGTTTTTTGCGGGACGAGTTGTACTTTTAAATGAAACCATAAGTTTTACCATATAGTGTACTGGAAAACGGCAAAAAAATTCCAAGTGCGGAAAAATTGCAAAAAAAGTGGGATTGTACAATAGTTTTTGGGATATTTTATTCACAGTGTTCACTATATGGTAAAACTGATGTGTGGGTATGATGCCTCAGGTCGGTGCGAGTTTATAGACACCAAACATGTATAGGTTTACTTGTATCTAAAGGGTTAAAAAAAATTCACAAGCTTGTCCGAAAAAAGTGGCGCACGTTTTGCGCCATTTTCCAAAACCCGTAGCGTTCTCATTTTTCAGGATCTGAGGCTCAGTGATGGCTTATTTTTTGCGTCTTGACCTGACGTTCTTAACGGTACCATTTTTGCGCAGATGCTACGTTTTGATCGCCTGTTATTGCATTTTGCGCAAAATTTGCGGCGACCAAAAAACGTAATTTTGGCGTTTGGAATTTTTTTGCCGCTACGCCGTTTACTGATCAGATTCATTGATTTTATATTTTGATAGATCGGGCATTTCTGAACGCAGCGATACCAAATAAGTGTGTATTTTTTATTTTTTTAACCCTTTAATTTTCAATGGGGTGAAAGGGGGGTGATTTGAACTTTTAGGTTTTTTTATTTTTTTTTAATTTTTTAAAACTTTTTTTTTTACTTTTTTTTTTTTATTTTATTAGTCCCCCTAGGGGGCTATTGCGATCAGCAATCCGATCGCTTTGCACAATCTGCAGATCTCAGCTACAGAGCTGAGAACTGCAGATTTGCTGCTTCACTTTCAATGCCGGCTGTATTCCGGCATTGAGAGGAAGTGACTCATGTTAGCCACAGGCGTCATCACATGACCCTGTGCTACCATGGCAACCGCCGAAAGTCACGTGATCATGTCACGTGACTTCCGGCGGGGGCGGGGTAAGTCACTGTCATGGCGGCGCCCATATACATATCGCTGCCAAGACTTTGGCAGCGAAATGTAAGGGGTTAATGGCCGCGGGTGGAAGAGATTCCACCCGCGGCTAGCAGGCACACATATCAGCTGTTGATAACAGCTGATATGTGCGCGTCTCGCCGCCGCCTGCCGGCGGCAGGGGGCGGGGCTTACCGGAACACGATCCATGACGTATCTAGTACGTCATGGGTCGTTAAGGGGTTAAAGAACACACTCTTTGCCCTCTTAGGCGAGGTAAACTGGTGCTTTTCTGCCAAAGAGGGTTGCTCCTCTGATACTGGCGGATTAAGATCCAGAACAGAATTAATGGAAGCAATCAAGTCACTAAGATCTGAGTCACTTTCGGACAGATCAATGGGGTACATGGAGTTAGCCTCCGAGCCCCCTGTAAAGGCATCCTCCTCATCCTGCGAGTCCGCTCTTGAATCAGAGCCGCGGGAGGACGAGGGAGAGGGAACCCTGCGTCTCCTCTTAGGAGGACGGGGTCTGGGACCAGATGATGAATCCTCTGTGAGCTCCGGTCCTGAGAGAGCCCTAGCAGCAGAGGCACCCTGTGAGGGGGAGTGATGCATATTCAGCAAAGTCCTGGACAGAAGTCCCATGGACTCAGCAAAAGACTGGGAGATAGACCTAGAAAAGGATTCTACCCAGGCCGGGGGTTCAGCCACAGGTGCAGGAGCAGCCTGAGAGACCACTGGGGGAGAGGCTCCAGGCTGTGGCACTGCCAAGCTAGAGCAGGCATCACAATGTGGATAGGTGCTCGGTTCAGGCAGCAGGAGCTTACATGCAGAGCATACAGAGTAAAGCTTTGGAGCCTTGCTCCTCGTGTGAGACATGCTGCTGGAGTGGGGGCTCTGCCAGAGAATGAACCCCAGAGAGTATATCAGAGGTCCACAACCAGAGCCGGTTGTGGCTTACCAGACCGCTGTGCTGTGTAGAGCGGTGTTGTGTGCCCTCCAGATCCCGAAGCCTGGACCCCCAAACACAGCACCTCAGCAGGGATGCAGAACGCAGACCAACGCTGAGAGAACTCTGAGAAAATGGCCGCCGGAGCGAAGAGAGGGGGCGGGACTTGCATAAAGAGCGGGATCTGGAGAGCCATAGAGACCTACAGGGGAGGAGACACGCACAGCAGTGGGGAGTGTCCCTCCCCTGTGCAGAACGGCCGCCGGGAGGAGCCGCGCTGTCCCTCTGCATGAGTGACATGCTAGGACAGTGAAACGAAACTAGGCCTCCGGCGAAGCCGGGGCCTAAATTTGAGCGGCGAGGCCGACGCGCAGGCACCATCGGCGCGGTTCTCGGGCGACAGCTAGAGAACCCGCCGGAAATGTCAGAAAATACAATAAGCACACTCTCCCCCAACAATAAAGCACAGGGACCCCCAAATATAAACGTCTCAGGTACTTAGCTGCTGAGACGCAGGGCCATGTCCCTGGGGATAAGTGCTCCGGTCCAGCAGGGTCCTGAAGGGCTGCGGATGGAGACCGGTCTCCTGCCAGGCATGGAGACCGTGCTGGCTCCCACTTCAAGCCAGAGCCCAGGAGGGATGGTGAAGGAGCACGGCATGTAAGGCTCCAGCCTAGGAAATCAACCTTACAACACCGCCGACACAGTGGGGTGAGAAGGGACATGCCGGGGGTCCAGACGTGGACCCCCAGTTCTTCAAACTCATTCTAAAAGGGAAAAATCATATGAGAATGCATGTGTGGTTGTATGCCTCCTGAACACAAAGCGATAAACTGGCTGGGTCTGCTCACCAGGGAGTGTATAAGCTCAGAGGGAGGAGCTACACTTTTTAGTGTAGTACTTTGTGTGTCCTCCGGAGGCAGAAGCTAAACACCCATGGTCTGGGTCTCCCAAAGGAACGATAAAGAAAATTAGTGTCAGATCACCTTTATTGTACAAAACCAGCCAAGTTACAGCTGACAGCTGGGGGTTGCAGCCCACAGCTTCTGCTGTACCTGTGCTGGTTATGAAAATTAGGGGGAACCTAACAATTTTTCTACTGAAATGATTTGTTAACTCTGCTAAATTGCTGTACAAGATATATCTTGCTCTCTCTACCATTTATCTAGCTTTGCACTACTTTTGCACATAAAAACCCATTGATTTCAGTATCATCTGTTTTTTTTTCCATTACCGGTCACATGGATGTCACACAGATGCCATCCGTATGGTCCATATTTGACCTGTCCTGCTGGAAAAACTGAATTGTATCCTTGTGACTCACCCGGACACACAGTCGTTTCACAGGGACACATGGTCGGTGTGAAAACACGGAGGTGTGAAGATCTCTATTGACTTGAGTTAGTATGCATGTGTCTTCGGTATGTGTGAAAACGGATACCATAAGGGGTACTTCTCACATAGCGAGATCGCTGCTGAGTCACAGGTTTTGTGACGTACCAGTGACCTCATCAGCGATCTCGCTGTGTGTGACACTAAGCAGCGACCTGGCCCCTGCTGTGAAATCGCTGATCGTTACACACTGTTCAGGTTCATTTTTTGGTTGTCGGGCTGCCGCAGGACAACACTTATCGGCGTGTTTGACACCTTACCCAACGACCTCGTTCGTGACTCACGTAGGCATGCATCTTCGTTGTTTTCTACGCCCTCTCTGTTCCGATTGGTGATCACCACTCCGTTCGGATTGGCCGCTTCCACCCTCTGTTCTGGCTTGTAGATCGCAATACATTTCAGAGGGCTGAATTCACTTGTCCCGGACCGCGTGTAGCAGCAGATCGTAATACAGTCCATTCTGCATCGGGACTGTAGGATGGACAAGGATGGAGAAGGATGGAAGCGCTATTATGTTGCCTTCTCTAAAGGCAAGGTCGCCCAGTAAAAACGAAGTTACGACCACCAATCGGAGCAGAGGGTGCGCGAAAAGGGCAATGTAGATGCACGCCTATGTTACTAATCAAGATTTTAATCGTGCTATGTGACAAGGTCCCAGTGACTGCCGTGTCGTTGCTGCGTCGTTGGGAAGATCTGACTGTTTGACAGCTCACTAGCGACCACGTAGCGACGTACCAGCGATCCTGACCAGGTCGTATCGTGGTCGGAATTGCTGGTACGTCGTTTAGTGAGACGGTACCCTAAGTGTGGGAGGCACGTTGGTGTGAAGGAGGCCTAAGGCTGTTTGTACACAATGCAGTTTTTGCAGTAGTTTTCAGAAAACTCAGGAAAGAAGGGAATTTTGTTACTTACCGTAAATTCCTTTTCGTCTAGCTCCTATTGGGAGACCCAGACGATTGGGTGTATAGCACTGCCTCCGGAGGCCACACAAAGCAACTACACCAAAAAGTGTAAGGCCCCTCCCCTTCTGGCTATACACCCCCAGTGGGATCACTGGCTCACCAGTTTTAGTGCAAAAGCAAGAAGGAGGAAAGCCAATAACTGGTTTAAACAAATTCACTCCGAGTAACATCGGAGAACTGAAAACCGTTCAACATGAACAACATGTGTACCCGCAAACAAACCAAAAATCCCGAAGGACAACAGGGCGGGTGCTGGGTCTCCCAATAGGAGCTAGAAGAAAAGGAATTTACGGTAAGTAACAAAATTCCCTTCTTCTTCGGCGCTCCATTGGGAGACCCAGACGATTGGGACGTCCAAAAGCTGTCCCTGGGTGGGTAAAGAATACCTCATGTTAGAGCTGCAAGACAGCCCTCCCCTATAGGGAGGCAACTGCCACCTGCAGGACTCTTCTACCTAGGCTGGCGTCCGCCGAAGCATAGGTATGCACCTGATAATGTTTGGGTGAAAGTGTGCAGACTCGACCAGGTAGCTGCCTGGCACACCTGTTGAGCCGTAGCCTGGTGTCGCAATGCCCAGGACGCACCCACGGCTCTGGTAGAATGGGCCTTCAGCCCTGATGGAACCGGAAGCCCAGCAGAACGGTAGGCTTCAAGAATTGGTTCTTTGATCCATCGAGCCAGGGTGGCCTTAGAAGCCTGCGACCCTTTGCGCTTACCAGCGACAAGGACGAAGAGTGCATCCGAACGGCGCAAGGGCGCCGTGCGGGAAATGTAGATTCTGAGTGCTCTCACCAGATCTAACAAATGTAAATTCTTCTCATACTGATGAACTGCATGAGGACAAAACGAAGGCAAAGAGATATCCTGATTAAGATGAAAAGAGGATACCACCTTCGGGGAGAAACTCCTGAATGGGGCGCAGCACTACCTTGTCCTGGTGGAAGACCAGGAAGGGAGCCTTGGATGACAGCGCTGCCAGCTCAGACACTCTCCGAAGAGATGTGATCGCTACCAGAAAAGCCACTTTCTGTGATAGTCTAGAAAGTGAAACCTCCCTCAGAGGCTCGAAGGGCGGCTTCTGGAGGGCAACTAGTACCCTGTTCAGATCCCATGGATCTAACGGCCGCTTGTACGGGGGTACGATATGGCAAACCCCCTGTAGGAACGTGCGCACCTTAGGAAGGCGTGCCAAACGCCTCTGAAAAAAGACGGATAGCGCCGAGACCTGACCTTTAAGGGAGCCGAGCGACAAACCTTTTTCTAACCCAGATTGCAGGAAAGAAAGAAAGGTAGGCAATGCAAATGGCCAGGGAGACACTCCCTGAGCAGAGCACCAGGATAAGAATATCCTCCACGTTCTGTGGTAGATCTTAGCGGACGTGGGCTTCCTAGCCTGTCTCATGGTGGCAACGACCCCTTGGGATAATCCTGAAGACGCTAGGATCCAGGACTCAATTGAAGTGGGCGCAGATGAAACTGCGCAAACGGAACCGCCTCCATTGCCGCCACCATCTTCCCGAGGAAGTGCATGAGGCGTCTTAAGGAGTGCGACTGACTTTGAAGGAGAGCCTGCACCCCAGTCTGTAGAGACCGCTGCTTGTCCAGCGGAAGCTTCACTATCGCTGAGAGAGTATGAAACTCCATGCCAAGATACGTTAGTGATTGGGTCGGTGACAGATTTGACTTTGAGAAGTTGATGATCCACCCGAACGTCTGGAGAGTCTCCAGTGCGACAGTCAAGCTGAGTTGGCATGCCTCTTGAGAGGGTGCCTTGACCAGTAGATCGTCCAAGTAAGGGATCACAGAGTGTCCCTGAGAGTGCAAGACTGCTACCACTGCCGCCATGATCTTGGTGAACACCCGTGGGGCTGTCGCCAGACCAAATGGCAGAGCTACGAACTGAAGATGGTCGTCTCCTATCACGAAGCGTAGAAAGCGTTGGTGCTCTGTAGCAATCGGCACGTGGAGATAAGCATCCTTGATGTCTATTGATGCTAGGAAATCTCCTTGAGACATTGAGGCAATGACTGAGCGGAGGGATTCCATCCGGAACCGCCTGGCGTTCACATGCTTGTTGAGCAGTTTTAGGTCCAGAACAGGACGGAATGAGTCGTCCTTTTTTGGCACCACAAAGAGATTGGAGTAAAAACCTTGACCTCGTTCCTGAAGAGGAACAGGGACCACCACTCCTTCTGCTCTTAGAGAATTCACCGCCTGCAGAAGGGCATCTGCTCGGTCGGGATGTGGGGAAGTTCTGAAGAACCGAGGCGGAGGACGAGAACTGAACTCTATCCTGTACCCGTGAGACAAAATGTCTGTTACCCACCGGTCTTTGACCTGTGGCAGCCAAATGTCGCAAAAGCGGGAGAGCCTGCCACCGACCGAATGCGGAGGGAGGCGGCCGAAAGTCATGAGGCAGCCGCCTTGGAAGCGGTACCTCCGGTTGCTTTCTTGGGGCGTGAGTGAGCCCGCCAGGAATCAGAGCTCCTTTGCTCTTTCTGAGTCCCTTTGGACGAGGAGAATTGGGGCTTGCCCGAGCCTCGAAAGGACCGAAACTTTGACTGCCACTTCCTCTGTGGAGGTTTGCTTGATCTGGGCTGGGGTAAGGAGGAGTCCTTACCTTTGGACTGTTTAATGATTTCCGCCAATTGCTCACCAAACAGTCTGTCTCCAGATAATGGCAAGCTGGTTAAACATTTTTTAGAAGCAGAATCTGCTTTCCATTCTTTTAACCACAAGGCTCTGCGCAAAACTACAGAGTTGGCGGATGCCATTGAGGTACGGCTCGTAGAGTCCAGTACCGCAATTGATAGCGTAGGTCGCAAACGCAGACATTTGTGTAGTTAGGGACGCCACTTGCGGCACTGCTGGACGTATGAGAGAGTCCACCTGTGCCAGACCAGCTGAAATAGCTTGGAGCGCCCACACGGCCGCGAATGCTGGAGCAAACGAACGCGCCGATAGCTTCATAGACAGATTTCAACCAAAGGTCCATCTGTCTGTCATTGGCATCTTTAAGTGAAGCCCCATCCTCCACTGCAACTATGGACCTAGCCGCAAGCCTGGATATTGGAGGGTCCACTTTTGGACACTGGGTCCAGCGTTTGACCACGTCAGGGGGAAAAGGATAACGTGTATCCTTAAGGCGTTTAGAAAAACGCTTGTCCGGATAAGTATTGTGTTTCTGGATGGATTCTCTGAAGTCAGAGTGGTCCAGAAAAGTACTCAATTTACGCTTGGGATACAGGAAATGGAATTTCTCCTGCTGTGCAGCTGCCTCCTCTGCAGAAGGGGCTGGGGGAGAAATATCCAACAGCCTATTGATGGCCCGCTATAAGGTCATTTACCATGGCGTCACCATCTGGCGTATCCAAATTGAGTGCGGCGTCAGGACAAGACTCCTGATCACCCACCTCTGAGTCATCATATAGAGACCCTTCTCGCTGAGACCCTGATCCGCGTGATGACGTGGAGGGTCTCTCCCAGCGAGCTCGCTTAGGCGGACTGGGACTGTCATCGGAGTCAGAGCCCTCAGCGTGTGATGCCTGGGACCCCCTTGAATTACGGATTAATTCCAGCTGAGGGGGGCCGGGGAACATAGACACAGCGGTGTCCATGGTCTGAGCAACTGGCCTGGACTGCAAGGTTTCCAGGATTTTTGCCATAGTCACAGACATTTTATCAGCAAAAACTGCAAATTCTGACCCCGTCACCGGGGCAGGGTTCGCAGGCGACTCTGCCTGGGCTACCACCACCATAGGCTCTGGCTGACGAAGTGCCACTGGGACTGAACATTGCACACAATGAGAGTCGTTGGAGCCTGCTGGTAGATTAGCCCCACATGCTGTACAAGCAGTGTAAGCAGCCCTTGCCTTGGCACCCTTGCGTTTTGTGGATGACATGTTGTTGTCTCCCCAGAGTAATATAGGGTATACAGCCAAGAAGCGACCAAACAGTGCAGTATATATATATATATAAATATATCTGGTACAGCGAAAAACAGTACACAAATATAACACTGTGGCACTAGTGGGGCCGCACGTATGTGCTGCTTACCGCCCGCTTAGCGCGGGTGTGTGGTCGCCAGAAATCCCTAGCCTGGGTCCCCCAGAGCCTGCGTCCGTTCTCCAGCCAGACTGCATGTGTATAATGGCTGCCGGCGTCCTGGGGAGCTGCAAGCCTGGGGGCGGGCCTAGGGCGTGCACAGAGAAAAAGCGCGAAGCCTGTGTCCTACTGTGCTCAGTGAGAGGGCTGGAGCATGTAAATCGTGCTCCAGCCCTCGGCGCTGCCGATTGAACAACGTCTCTCCCCTACCCTGATTGACAGGGTGGGGGGCGTTAACGAAGCGGAGCTAGGCCGCAGAACAAACCGGGAACTAAAGTTAGAAGCGCCGCCGCCGTAAAAGCGCGGTCGGCGCGTCCCCGGCGCACTACAAGTCGCAGCTGCGCCGCCGCTCCAGGGGCGGTCGGCGCGGCGATCCACACACATAAAGTCCCCCAGTAATCTGCGGGGACTATAAGCCCAGCGCACAGCGCTACAGTCCCCGGCGCACTAGCACACCCAGCAAGTCTGGGATGTGCGTGGCCTGTCATACGGGGACACAGAGTACCTGAAAGTTGCAGGGCCTTGTCCCTGAACGGCACTCCCGCTCCACATCCAGCAGGTTCTATGGGTCTGTGGATGGAGCCCGGCCTCAGGGCTTGGTGGCCGGTAAGATCCCACTTCCTCAGAGCCCCACAGGGGGATGAGGAAGGAAAACAGCATGTGGGCTCCAGCCTCCGTACCCGCAATGGGTACCTCAACCTTACAAACCACAAGTGGGGTAAGAAGGGAGCATGCTGGGGGCCCCATATGGGCCCTCTTTTCTTCCATCCGATATAGTCAGCAGCTACTGCTGACTAAACAGTGGAGCTATGCGTGGATGTCTGACCTCCTTCGCACAAAGCAGAAAACTGGTGAGCCAGTGATCCCACTGGGGGTGTATAGCCAGAAGGGGAGGGGCCTTACACTTTTTGGTGTAGTTGCTTTGTGTGGCCTCCGGAGGCAGTGCTATACACCCAATCGTCTGGGTCTCCCAATGGAGCGCCGAAGAAAGCATCAACCTGAATGTGTTTTTAGAAGTTTCTGCAAAATACCTCATCAGGAATATGGCTGAAAAAAAGCCAGTTCTGTGGCTACAGTGAGTTCACGAGATAACAGGAGTGGAGATAAAGGTACGAGCATTATTCCTATACCAGATATGGCAGAGTTTTCCATGTCTTGGCTGAGCACTGCTTGGAAAGAACACACATGGAAACTAAAGCAACTATTTTCCATAGATGCTTTAATTGTAGTGGTGAGAGAATGTAACTTGTAATTTGGCCAAATACCGTATATGTTTACACCATTTTGTTATCATTCTGAATCCTATGAGAAACTTAAAGGGGATCTCTCACATCTAAACATCTTTACCTGGTGTAAATGCCGCTGTTCTTCTGAATCCAGCATAGTTTTTATTTTGTTCCTGATCCTCTCCATTACAGAGATATTTCCATTTCTTCCCTGTATGTAAATCAAGACTTGTTCCTAAGTGGGCGGGGTCCTCAACCCCCTCTCTGGGAGACTTTTAGAAAGCCACACCCAGTTAGCAGCAAGACTAAATTTACATACAGGGACCATATCTCTGGAACATACAGGCGGAAAAAAACTAAACCTAGGTTCACATTTTCTGTTGTTTTGCATCAGTCACATGCGTTGCTTGATGCTTGTGACTGATGCGTTGTACAACGGATGACAAGAATAGAATTCATTGTCGGACTCTGTTGTAAAACATGAGAGAGAGAGTGATCAGCTGATCGTTCACATTAGCCGGCCGTCGGCTTTTGAGAGCAAACAGATGATCTCCCGGCGGACGGCTAATGAGAGCGATCAGCTGATCGCTCTCATTAGCCGGCCACCGGGTGATCAGCTGATCGCTCTCATTAGCCGGCCACCGGGTGATCAGCTGATCGCTCTCATTAGCCGGCCACCGGGTGATCAGCTGATCGCTCTCATTAGCCGGCCACCGGGTGATCAGCTGATCGCTCTCATTAGCCGGCCACCGGGTGATCAGCTGATCGCTCTCATTAGCCAGCCACCGGGTGATCAGCTGATCGCTCTCATTAGCCGGCCACCGGGTGATCAGCTGATCGCTCTCATTAGCCGGCCGCCAGGTGATCAGCTGATCGCTCTCATTAGCCGGCCGCTGGGTGATCAGCTGATCGCTCTCATTAGCCGGCGGCCGGGTGATCAGCTGATCGCTCTCATTAGCCGGCCGCCGGGTGATCAGCTGATCGCTCACAAAAGGCGGCTGCCGGGCGATGTTCGGCCGCCGAGAGAGCGCATGTGCAGTGGAATCAAAAGGATTCTGCTGCTCAAAAAACACTACATGCTGGGTTGCTGCCGCCCGACGGTCAGTCGTTCCACGATTGATCCGTCGGGCGGCGGATGCAACGCAGCATCATCAGTCACAATCCGCCGCTTGTACAAGTGTATGGGAACAATGAAATCCGCCAAACGGATTCCATTGTTTACCAGAGCGGCGGATTGTGACCGATCATAAACAACGGAAATGTGAACCTAGCCTTAGAGAAACAAACAAGCAAGGAAACGGCAGATTCAGGTGAACCGTGGCATTAACATCAGGTGAAAAATTGTATATTTATGTCAAGTGAAAGCAACAAGTTTGGGATTATTAAACAAAATAAAGCTATTTTAAAAAAAAAAAACAAAACAAAAAACAGACAATTGGTAAAAATTGTGCTATCTTGAATTGTGACTCAGTCCTATTAAATTGCATGGGAATGAGCTGCAATCTCAGACGAAACCCAAAAACACCAGTGGTACTGATGGTTGAGAAAATCTATATCTTTCAAGATTCTTTCAATGATTGGAATGTATAATATGTTACTTTCTTGAGGTCAGCAATGTTTATTGTGGCAGAAGGAGTAGAGAATCCAGCGAAGAATCCAGAATAGTAGTGCACAATGGCATAGTAACGATCTCTAGACTATGCGTTTCGCCTATACCGCCTTCATCAAGGTCTATGAAAGATCTTAATGAAGGCGGTATAGCCGAAACGCGTAGTCTATTGGAGACGGTTTACTATGCCAGTGTGTACTACTGTTCTGAATTTTTAAGAATATTTACAATAAAGGACTTATTTTACTTTACCCTGGATTTGATTCTTCGCTGGATCGTGTCACATGTTGTGTGGTGTGCCTCCGCCTCATCAGAGCGTGGATCTCCAGGAGGAATCAGAGGACTGACTGGACTGTTTCCAAATCGGTGATCTGATCTATTCTTTTCATACAATGTTTACTGTACGGCAAATGGCTAATGAAAAAAAAATGGTGTCCAGATGGATAACGTGCATCTCCTACTAATCTAATAGAGGCTTAACCCCTTCACCCGAGCGTGGTTTTACCTTCCTGAGCAGACCAATTTTTTCAATTCTGACCAGTGTCACTTCATGTAGTAATAACTCTGGAACACCAAGATTGTTTTTAGTGACACATTGTACTTCATGTTAGTAGTAAATTTAGGTTGATATGATCTATGTTTACGAAATTATCGAAAATTTGCCAACATTTCTTAAAAATGTTGCAATTTTACAACTTTGAATTTTTATGCAATTAAACCACTGAGTATAGCTGCTTTCACACCTCCGGTTTTTGCTATGCGGCACAATCCGGCACTTTGCAGCAAAAACGCAACCGTTTTTTTTTTGCTGTCGGTTGCGTTTTTCCTGCATAGACTTTAATTAGTGTCGTATTGTGCCGCATGGCCTTGCGTTCCGTCCGGTTTTTGCCGCATGCGGCAGATTTAGCCGATGCGGCGGCCGGATGGAACGTTGCCTGGCACGTTTTTTTGTGCGGCAAAAAAAAAACGCATCGCGCCGCATCCGGTCGATGCGTCGCTTTTACCAAGGCATCCCTATGGATGCCGGATGCGGCAAAAACCGCATCCGGGCCGCCGCATGCGGTTTCTTCCACTGCGCATGCTCAGTAGCATGCCGCAAGCGGTAAAAACCGGACGGGCCGCATGTAAAAAAACTTATGCAAAAGATGCAGTGTTTTCACCGCATCCATTGCATAGGTTTCACAGCCGGATTGAGTCGCACGGCTCAAACCGGATGTGTGAAAGCAGCCTTATACCACACAAAAGAGCTGTAGTTTTGTTTCTTTGTTTATTTTTTTATTTCTGCCAACAAAGTCATATGAAGGCTTGTTTTTTGCGGGATGAGTCGACGTTTTTATTGGTAACATGTTTGATCGCTTTTTATTCTGATTTTAGTGAGGCAGAATGAACATGAAACAGCAATTCAGGAACAGTTTTTTGTTTTTTTTTTAATGGGGGGGTCACATCATTCACTTTGTGGCAAAATTGATAAAACGGCTTTAATCTACATTTGCAAAGATACCATATCTTTTATGTTTTGCCGCTTTTACACAAAAACAATTTTATTGAAAAAAAAGTTTTTGAATCACTGAGAACTGCATCAATCTTTTAGGCTATGTGCGCACGTTGCGTAAATACATGCAGTTACGCTGCGCTTTGTAGCGCAGCGTAACTGCATGCGTCCTGCGTCCCCTGCACAGTCTATGGAGATTGTGCAGGGGCCGTGCGCACGTGGCGTCTTAGAGCACAGCGCTTCGGCTGCTGCCCGAAGCGCTGCGTTCTAGAAGTGACATGTCCCTTCTTCCGTGCGCTTTGCCGGCAGCCCCTGCTCTGTCTATGGCAGGAGCTGCAGGCAGAGCGCATGGAATCGGCTTTTTTTTTTTTTTCTCTACGGGCATTTTCTGCAGCGATTTGAAGCGCACGTGTGCTGTTCAGATCGCTGCACAAATTTCTGCAGGGCTAGTACGCAACGTGCGCACATAACGCATTAATTTCGATTTGTAAAATGAAATCTGGTGTGCAGATTGATAGTAGAAAATGCACTATAGGCTCAGATAGGGAAACATGAGAAGCCATGAAATGAAAATGATTGATTTTCCCCAATTGGTATTCTCAATGGACCCAGGTAAAAAGAAAACTGAACATACATGTAAACTGATCAGAGCACAATGATTCTGCCATCTCTCTGTAACCTGGTCATGAGGTTAAGCTGCAATACCTGCATCAGGCCACGGACAAGTGGGGCGCTATTTCTAGGGAATTTTTTTTTCGTTTTATCTGGCGCAATTGAGGGTTTCTGCAGCAAAATAAAACATGATGTATGAAAAATTATGCCTTAAAAGATGTGTAAATGTATCTTTCTACAGCATGTAAAACCCAATTCGTATGCCTAGTATTGAATACGCAACAGATCAGTCATGTGTGAACCTGCTCTTATACCCACTGGTAACAGAACCATCCTGCGAGGTGGATGATTAGCTGCAGCCTACCTTCCTGATAGGCAGGTCTTTGATAAAGTCCATTACCGCCGGTCTGTCATGTGGAATCATATACTGTCCATTGGGTTTGTTCTTGTCACTGCAAACTTTGGCCAACATCATGTTAGGAGCAATGCCTGAAAGCACAAAATGATTAACAATGACCTTTATATCCTACAAGTCAAGCAGCAGCTTAATGGTTAAATTATTGGCACAGGAAGCATTGGGGACAGAGGACGCGTGAGTGGTTTTTAAGCCACCAAGTATCACACTTCTCCAGTAATAGCTTAACAATTGAAGTGTTCAAAGCTCTCAAGTTGTTTTGCAAAAACCATCAAGTTTAGAGACACGCCAACTAAAGGCACTGTTATGCAAGAGAACAACAGCGCCAACGCGACACCACTGGACAGTGTAAACGTGGAAGCCATCTAATTTATATATATATATATTATATATCTCACACACACACTGTAGATAGCTAGGTGTGTGTATATATATATATATATATATATATATATATATATATCTATATCTATCTATATATACATACACACACACACACACACACACACACACACACACACACACACACACACACACACACATATACATACACACATATATATATATACATATATGTATATATATATATATATATATATATATATATATATATACATATATATATGTATATGTATATATATATATACACACACACACACATACATACATACACACACACACACACACACACACACACACACGCCTTAAGAGACCACTGCAAAATGTTCAGTTTTTCTGATTTTTCTCTTTATAGGTATATTTTTGAGTAAAATGTAAATTGTACTTTCATTCTATAAACAACTGACAATATGTCTTCGAATTTACAAGCAATAAATTTTTTTTTTTTTTTTTTATTTATTTTCTGAAAATGAGAAATGGTAACAATAACAAAACAATGCATTGCTTTAAAACCTCAAATAATGCAAAGAAAACCAGTTCATAATCATTAAGTAACAACAATACTAATGTTTTACCTCAGGAAGAGTTCAGAAATCAATATTTTGTGCAATAACCATGTTTTTTAATCACAGCTTTCATGCGTCTTGGCTTTCCACCAGTCTTTCACACTGTTTTTGGGTGCCTTATGCCACTCCTGGTACAAAAATTAAGAAGTTCTTCTTTGTTTGATGGCTTGTGACAATCCATCTTCCTCTAGATTACATTCTAGAGGTTTTTAATGGGGTTCAGGTCTGGAGATTGGGCTGGCCATGACAGGGTTTTGATGTGGTGGTTCTTCATCCACACATTGATTGACCTAGCTGTGTAGCATGGTGCATTGTCCTGCTGGAAAAAACAGTCCTCAGAGTTTGGGATGGGATCATTGCCTGAGCAGAAAGAAGCAACTGTTTTTCCAGGATAACCTTGTATGCGGTTTGATTCATATGTTCTTCACAAAGTTTAACGTGCCCAATTCCAGCCTTGCAGAAGCATCCCCAGATCATCACCGATCCTCCACCAAATTTCACAGTGGGTGCAAGCACTGTGGCTTGTGCGCCTCTCTAGGTCTCTGTCTAACCATTAGACGACCAGGTGTTGGGCAAAGCGGGAAAATTAGACTCATTAGAGAAGATTACCTTACTCCAGTCCTCTATGGTCAAATTGAGCAGATTAAACTTTGCTGTTTTGCGACTTTGCTGTCGCTGTTTCAGCTCCCTCCAAAGATTTTCTACTGGGTTTAGATCTGAAGACTGGCTAGGGCACTCCAGGACCTTGAAATGCTTCTTATGGAGCCACTGATTAACTGATTAGTTGATTAGTTGCCTGGCTGTGTGTATTGGGTCATTGACATCCTGAAAGATCCAGGCATGACCCATCTCCAATGGTTACTGAGGGATGGAGATTATTGGCCAAAATCTTGCAATACATTAACCCATCAATCCTGCCTTCAATACAGTGCAGTAGTCCTATCCCTTATGAAGAAAAGCACCTCCACACTATGCTGTTTCCACCCCCATGATTCACAATTAGGACGATGTTCATGTGGTTGTACTCATCCTTCTTCCTTCAAACATGGCGAGTGGAGTTGTTACCAAAAAGTTCTATTTTAGTCTCATTTGACCACATGACCTTCACCCTTCCCTCCTCTGGACCATCCAAATGGTCATTGGCTAAATTCAAACGGGCCTGGACATGTGCTGGCGTGAGCAGGGGGACCCTGCGTGCCCTGCAGGATTTAAATCAAGGATGGCGTAGTGTTACTAACTAATCTTTGAGACTGTGGTCGCAGCTCTCTTCAGGTAATTTTCCAGGTCCTCCCGTGTAGTTGGGCTGATTCCTAACCTTTTGCAGAATCATCCTTAAAGGTAGAGAGCCCCAGACTGCGTAAGATTGACATTCATCTTGTGTTTCTTCCATTTTCTACTAATTGTGCCAACAGTTGTTGCCTTTTCACCAAGCTGCTTGCCTATTGTCCTGTAGCCTATCCCAGCCTTGTGCAGAACTACAATTTTGTCCATGGTGTCCTTAGACAGTTCTTTGGTCTTGGCCATGGTCGAGAGGTTGGAGAGTGATTAATTGAGTGTGTGGACAGGTGTCTTTTATATCGTTAACAAGTTCAAACAGATGCAATTAATACAGGTAATGAGTGCAGAGTAGGAAAAATAACACGTCTGTGAGAGCCAGAATTCTTCCTGGTTGGTTATCAAATACTTATTTCATGCAATAAAGACAAATTAATTATTTAAAAATCCTACAATGTGATTTTCTGGATTTTTGGGGAATTCTATCTATCAAAGGTGAAGAGTACCTATGAGAAAAATTACTGACCTCTTCATTCTTTGTAGGTTGGAAAACTTGGAAAATCGTCAGTGTATCAAATACTTATTTTCCCCACTGTATATACAATATACACATATCTATCTCAATCTCAAAATGTAATTGTAACATGTCGATCGGCTTTAACAAAAAAAGAAAAAAAAAAAGAAAAAAATGCATTTCTTTCGCTAACAACTGTGTCTGAGGATTAAAGATAAAAACAAGTGAGAAATGAGCGATAAGCCTGAAGTGGGTAATTGCACTGTACGAGACGTCGCACACGTGGGAATTAATCGTTGAGAATGTAATCTGCAATATGACGGCTGCAGTAATTTGCTTATAATGTGTTACTGAGACATTTGTTAAGTCAGTGGTGAAATGGATTGTCAGGCAGATAAGAAACTAACCCATGAGAGGACGAGCGCTTGTAGGCAGGTAAGAAAAGCCAAACCCCATTATATTAGAGGCAGCTAATTAGAAAAAAATATGGCATTGTTCACATGTGCAGCTCAGGGACAGTTAGGCTAAGTTCACATAGGTGTTGAATTTCCCAGGCCAGTGTCGCCCGCAAATTGTGGACATCGTGGCCCTGTGTGCAGCTCCGAGTGCCCGTCTGCAATGTGCGCAGGTATAGGAGCTGCCCGCTATTCATATGCACTAGTCGGATCTGTAAATTTGCTATTCTTTCTTTGAGGAACTGAATTCTTCAAGAAAAATAGCCCTTATGCACTAAAGGCTGCTTTACACGCGGCGATTTATCATGCGATCGCACCCGCCCCCATCGTTTGTGCGTCACGGGCAATTTGTTACCCGTGTCGCACAAAGTCGGTAACCCCCCCCCCGTCCCACGTACTTACCTCCCGAACGACCTTGCTGTGGGCGGCAACCATCCTCTTCCTGAAGGGGGAGGGACGTTCAGCGTCACAGCGCACTTTCCCTGAGGAAGCCGCTCTCGCGGCGATACGCGTTGGCCCAGCCGCCCTGGGCATCTTGCTGCACCTTGCCTGCGTCCAATATTTCCCATTGCTGGCCTCTGATTTTTTCTCCTTGACCCTACCATCTGCACGGTTTGTGCTTGTGGCCACCTGGATTCATACATCTCCAGTCACATTGAGGTCCAGCAGTGGTGCACATGTCCTATTTTTAGGAATCCAATGCCAGCTACCTGATGCTTTTGTCTGCACTACCTGCACTTGCTGAGTAGGTCCAGTATGCACATTATCTGCTCTTGATCTCATGCAATTTTTCCCAAGTTATTTTTTGGCATTTGTCTATATACTCTAGTGACCTCTGCATCCCAGTGTGCCAGTTCTGTGCGTTGCTAGCCCGCCGCTATATTGTCTGTAAATTCTCTACATATTGTTTTGTACTTCAATAGCGGGCTTAGCATACTTATCACTAGATACCTACTTCATGTCTTGTGCTTTAGGTCCATGTTTGATACCTATGTATTTATGAGTGTTCCATTCATTATTCCACATTGGGTTGGTGTACCCTGTACTTTGCTGTACTTATCATTCTGATACAGGTTATTCTCACGCATCATATCTTTTGATATTTTGAATTGCTATATACGATCTTTGCATTACCTGTTGTCGCATCTGTGTATTGACTGTTTTTCAGCATTGTATATTGGCGTTCAGGTGCGCGATATTGTTATTCTTATTCATTGTACTTGGCCCAGGGCGGGCTTACCTCACCTCCTGTTTGTCTTTTATGTTGCACCTTGGTTTTAATGTTTTTTACATTTTGTACCCAATAAAGGCTTCCTGTTCATTTTATTTATTATTGGTGTGCATCTGTTTATATGCAGTAGCTTTTCTCTTCTTTCTGCCAGCGTCACAGCGACGTCACACAGCGGCCGCCCAATAGAAGCGGAGGGGAGGAGATGAGCGGGACGTAACATCCCACCCACCTCCTTCCTTCCGCATTGCCGGCGGGACGCAGGTAAGCTGTGTTCATCGCTCCCGGGGTGTCACACACAGCGATGTGTGCTGCCTCAGGAACAATGAACAACAGGACGTGCGATTTTTAGAAAATGAGCAACGTGTCCACGAGCAATGATAAGGTGAGTATTTTTGCTCGATCACAGTCGCTCGTAGCTGTCACACGCGACAATATCTCTAACGACGCCGGATGTGCGTCACTAACAACGTGACCCCAACGACATATCGTTAAATATATCGTAGCGTGTAACGGGCCCTTTAGGTTCACAATGGCTGGTGTGCGATCCATTGCTCACACAGAGCACAAAAAAGGGATAGTCCGATTTCAAACACCGTCAGCCGAGAGGTGGCTGCGCATGGGCAGCTCCGTCCATTGCTTTGTTAACAAGTTCCAAAAATGGCAGAAAACACATGCACAGCAATTTTTGGGACTCCCATACAAATTATTCAGAAGCACATATAAGGCCAATTCTCCATACTGGACACTAAACAGTGCGATCCAGTGATCAAGATGCGGGTCCTACTGCTCAATCAGATATTTCTGATGTAAAATGTGGCCCACATGGGACAACCCCTTTAAAATTACCAATGGGCTTTATGAAGCCCGTGATACATGCAGTGCCACCCAGATATGGTGATATGATGATACAGAGCAAGAAAGCCTCCACAATATCACATAAGAGCAGGAAGGGACGCCTCTGCTTAGATAGGAGTAGTTTCTGGGACCACACAACAAGGACTGAAATCAGGCCATCTGTAGAGTTTTCAGAATTTAAATATATTAGTACGCTTCATTAAAGGGAATCTGTCATAAGATTTTTAACACCTCATGTAAGGGCATCATAACATAGGGGCAGAGACCCTGATTCTAGCCATGTGACACTTACTAGGCTGCTTAGCTTTGATAAAATCATTGATTAATCAGCAGTAAATTATCATTACAGGACTACTTGACGTGCTGCAGGTAGTCCAGCATATTCATGAGCTCTGTATAACTTACATCTGCAGCAGAGAAAACATTGATTTTATCAAAATGACAGCAAACAGCTCAGTAAGTGACACATCGCTGAAATCAGGGTCCCTGTCTCTACATTATGCTGCTCTCAGATGGGGGAGCAAAAACCTGGTGACAGATTCCCTTTAAGTTACAACTGCAAACAATTAGAAGACTTTTTGAGTCATCCAGCAACCCCTCTAATTGTTTTGTATAGCTTTATACCTTGTGGAGTTCAGGTTTTTAGATATAGAATTTAAAATTTTTATGCACAGATATAAAATATATATATATATATATATATTATATAATATATTAAAATTGCCTTATTCTGTCTGTGTCTTGCTCCAAAATGACGTCATTACAGTAACAACCGTCGCCACACCGCGCGCGCTAAAGAGCCTGCGACCAACGGCTCAGCTAACTGAACAGCCCGAACTACGGGCCGACAGGACGACGTCCGACACCTCTCCCCTCACCCACATGGAGCCCCGACTCCTCGGTGAGTGCTGCACCCCCAGGAGCCCAAGCCGGCAACCCAGCCGACACATACCCACCGCTCACCTCCGCCCCCCGCACACATTACCCCACTTGGCTCCACCCCCCACCCGCACTCCGCCCTCCTCATATATACACTGAACACACACAAATACACACACACACGAATAGTCACCTGTCCCCAGCCATGCAGTCCCCAGCACTGACGTCCTCAGCGCCATGGCCCCGCTCGGCTCCACCCCCCGCACACCGCGTTTGTCATTTTAAAACCAATAAACAATTATAAGAATATACTAAATTAAACCTAGCCCATCCAGTCCATTCATTACATTATTATTCAATTTGCTAACCTACATACACATTCTAGACTACCCAATACATTAGAATCGGGCCACCTTTTAGTTAAATATAATTGAATTCTGGCAGTGGTTAGAATTTTGGGTGTTGCATAAGCTCATTAGCTCCCTCTGGTGGTGGCTGCTGGCACGCAGAATTTTATCATTGAGCTCTAATGTCAACACAGGGAATTTTTGGTGAAAATCAGAGCTGGATTGTAAATATCTTCCCATTTATGTTGGCGGACAACGCAGAAGAGAATGGCCACGCTGCCTGGCTAGTTCTGCACTAAGCGTCCAGGCACGACATCCTTATTCTTAACAAGAAAAACATTTGCAGAGAAATGAACTCAAGTAAGAGGTACCATGACATTGAAATGATCCAATCATTGATGACAGATTGCATTGGCAAAGCAGGAGCTCCGATCACATAGCGCTAGACAAGAGGAGTTAACCCTTACCTGCACTGGCGGTCAGGGTGGTTTTCTGTTCTATGCGAAACCTCATTTCTCTTACAGCTTCCTCTGCTGACGTTCCAAAGACAAAAGCATTTTCCTGTTCTTTCTTCTGACACTCGGGATCTTGTCTGGCGGAGTCGAGGCATTGGTCTGGCAGAAAGGGAGGACTGTCCTCAAAGAGGATCGGTGACGTGCAAAGGGTTTCTTCTCCATCGGCCTTAATACGCTCCAAATCTAGACAAGGACAAGCAGAGAACAAGATTCCAGCACTGTATTACTCATTTTATTCATGAAACCCTCGTGTTCTACTGCAACCCTTCCCCAAACCCCAGCTGATTGACAGCCTTCTCGATATACTGTGCATAGGCAGAAAGTGTTTAATCAGTAGTGGAAGAGTATATAATGAAGAAGACTACTCAGCCAGGAATTTCATAAAAACATCGACAGAGAAGCAGAACCTGGTAATGGATTCCCTTTAAGATAGGCTATAAATGTTTGATTACTGAGAGTCTGAACTTTGGGGCACCCCGTTGATCATTGTAATAACAGGAGATGTGGTATCATATCCCTTCATTGTGCTTATCTATGGGAGTCCCAGGGACAATATCAAGGTTATAGTCCTGGAAAATCTCTGTATCAAGTTCAAGACAACATCATTCTTGACCAGGCACATTTTTTTTTCATACACACGGCTTTAAAGAGAATCTGTCAACAGTTTTTTGCTAACAAATCTGACAGTAGCATGATGTAGTAGCTAAGACCCCGATTCCAACAATGTATCACTTATTGGACTGCTAGATGCAGTCTTGATATAATCCCCGTTTTCCCAGCTACCCTCACCTACTGTATCCTCACCTATCCCTTGTAGACTGTGAGCCCTCGCGGGCAGGGACCTCTCTCCTTTTGTACCTGTCTGTGCCTTGTACTGTTTATGAATATTGTACTTGTCCCTATTATGTACACCCCTTTCACATGTAAAGCGCCATGGAATTGATGGCGCTATAATAATAAATAATAATAATAGATGTAGAAGTGTTCAGAATGCAGGGTAGTATGTAACCTACCTATATCTCTGAGTGGCAGCTTCCTGTGTACATCATATGCAAGCTGCCAATCAGTGTTGGGGACGGGGTTACATTTTCTGGACTGCCTGAGTCCTGGAGTAGTAATCTCCAGCTGATAAAACACTGATTTCACTGAAACTACAGCAAGCTGCTGAGCAAGTAACATCCTTGGAATCAGGGTCTGTGACACTTCATCCTGCTGCTCTCTGATTAAATAGCAAACACCTGGTGACAGATTCCCTTTAGGAGCTCAATCATACAAATTTGTTCAGACATTCACATAATTGTTCCTTGTTTTTACACGTTACGGGAGGAATCATTTTTGTTTTTTCCATATTCTTATTTCCTCAGATATCAGATGATTTTCTTAAGGAAAAATAGTAAAATATACGTCGGTTTTTCACTCTTTCTTATGAAATCCATAAGAGGACCACTGACCGATTTTACATTTTGTTCCCTCATTGATAAAAATATTCTTATACTTCAGACATGTTTTTTTAATCTTGACAAGGGCATTTATAGTAGCAACAATATGGGGTTTGTTTTTTAATTTTTTCCTATTTTTTTTTAAATGATTTATTTCACATATTGTGCCCCCCATAAATTCATAAAATAATTTCGGGGTGGCAGTTGTACATTTTAAGACTTTTTTTTAATATATATCTGATTTACCCTCTAACTGGGACTCGAATATTGGCCCCAATTACAGGGCAAATTGAGTCACAGGGTCATAAGGCCTGTTTCCTATAATGTATACCGAGCGCTTGTTCAGTGATGATTATATAGCGATCAGGAAGGTAGAGACGGTTAATAAACCACCTCTGCCTTCTTTATGGGAAATCTGGCTGCCACACCCGCACAATTTCATGCAGCTCTTTACACTTCAATTGCAGATTAAGGACTCATTCATGCACATCGGTCCGATCTGAAACCGCAATGCACGGTCAATGACCGGCAGTGGCTTTCCAGATTGGCGATGAGCAGCTTTATATTTTTTTTTTTACTGTGTATCAATATTTCTGCAAAGCTTTTCATTTTTTGTTTCTTTTCTGCAGGTTGCATATCTTACAGTACCTGCCCAGTTCTATTTAGCCAAACATAGTCTCTAATGCCTCATCTCATGAACAGGTAAGGTCAATTCTGATTTGATCTGAGGGTAGGTGTACTCTCATGAGAGGAGAAAGGGGTGCTTGAGACGGAGCTGGTAGTTGGGATTCAGACTGAGCCGAAGCAAGCAGCTCGCAGTGTGTTGTAACGCATGTAAGCGGCAGAGGGAAAAATGGTGAAGAAAAAAAAAAAAGGTTTACGGAAAATGAAATGCACAAATGTTTATTTCCACGTAATACATTAAATGTACTAACTATATATACAAAGGTGTAGATACTGTAGTTTTTAATGAGAATCTGTCAGCAGGATTTTGCTATGTAATTTGAAGCCAGCATGCTGTAAGAGTTGAAAAACAAAAATCAACTATGCCTCTCTTATCAGGCTGTGTGCTGTTGTTCACTTAAACTAAATGCTTTATCGCTTGGTAATCATCATTGCTAGGTCTAGCTGGCAGGTGCATGGCAGTCCGGCATGCCCATTCCTGTGCTTGACACATCACTTCCTTGTACAATCTCTATAAAGAGTCTGGTGTGCAGCTCCCTGGGTTCAGCTACATTACTAAAGCTAAAAATGCACATTGTGTCAGAAAGGCTGCAGCCAGTAATCTAAGTGATATATTGTTAGATTAAAAATCTCCTTGCCTATAACCTGCTGCTCACAGATGAGGTAGCAAAAACCTGCTGACAGATTCCCTATAACACTAAAATATTTCATTCTGTCTACCATCCACAACTATTCTATAGTACAAAGATACTTTTTTTTTTTTTTTTTTTTAAACACGCCTTACTACACATATGCAAAAATATGACCTAACTTTTGGAGATGGGAAAGATATCAATTCCCCATTGAAGAGGAGAAAATTGCAGCGTCTCTGCCACTAGTTGAGAATCATTGACTTAATGAAAGACATTATGAACAGCGATGTCCAAAAAAAAGAGAATTTTGTTACTTAACGTAAATTCTTTTTCTTATAGTTCCGTATTGGGAGACCCAGACCATGGGTGTTTAGCTTCTGCCTCCGGAGGACACACAAAATACTACACTAAAAAGTGTAGCTCCTCCCTCTGAGCTTATACACCCCCTAGATAACCAGATCTAGCCAGTTTAGTGCAAAAGCTGAAGGAGAATAGCCACCCACAAGTAGAACCGAGTAAGAACCGGAACAACCGGAGACTCTGTCCACGACAACAGCCGGTGATAACACACGGAACAAGAAAATTGCCAACAGGCAACAGGGAGGGTGCTGGGTCTCCCAATACGGAACTATAAGAAAAAGAATTTACGGTAAGTAACAAAATTCTCTTTTTCTTCATCGTTCCTTTGGGAGACCCAGACCATGGGACGTTCCAAAGCTGTCCCTGGGTGGGAATAAACAGAAAAAACTAAGAAGTAGGCAGAACCTAACTTCACAAATGGGCGACCGCCGCCTGAAGGATGCGTCTGCCCAAGCTCGCATCTGCCGAAGCATGAGCATGCACTTGGTAGTGCTTCGAGAAGGTATGCAGGCTAGCCCAAGTGGCAGCCTGACAGACTTGTTGAGCCGTAGCCTGGTGCCTAAAAGCCCAAGAGGCACAGACAGCTCTGGTCGAGTGTGCTTTGATCCCCGGCGGGGGAGGCGCCTGCGTACTCTGGTAGGCGTCTGAAATGGTCGATCTAATCCAACGGGCCAAGGTCGGCTTAGAAGCAGAGAGACCCTTGCGCCGCCCTGTGGTTAGCACAAAAAGAGAGGTGCACCGCCTAAGCGCAGCGGTGCGAGACACATAAATCCGGAGAGCACGCACCAGATCTAGAGTATGCAGCGCTTTCTCAAAGCGATGAACAGGGGCCGGACAGAAGGAAGGCAACGAAATATCCTGGTTAAGGTGGAAGGGAGAGACCACCTTAGGAAGAAAGTCCGGGGTCGGACGGAGAACTACCTTGTCTTGGTGAAAAACCAAAAAAGGTGACTCCGAGGAGAGCGCAGCCAAATCAGAGACTCTCCTGAGAGAAGTTATGGCAACTAGAAAGGCCACCTTTTGAGAAAGACGATACAAAGAAACCTCCCTAAGAGGCTCAAAGGGGGGTTTCTGCATTACCGTGAGGACCAAGTTAAGGTCCCAGGGATCCAAGGGCCGCCGATAAGGCGGAATGATGTGAGACGCACCTTGCATGAAGGGGCGGATCTGAGCCAGCCGGGCGAGACGCCGCTGGAACAGCACTGATAGAGCTGAGACTTGTCCCTTGAGAGAGTTGAGGGACAGTCCTAGCTGCAGACCGGAATGTAAAAAAGACAGAAGGGTCGGCAACGAAAATGGCCAAGGAGAATGGCCGGAAGAGCGACACCAGGACAGGAAAATTTTCCAAGTCCTGTGATAGATCTTGACGGAGGAAGACTTACGGGCCCGAGTCATAGTGGAGATGACTTCAGGAGGAATACCAGAAGCTGTCAAAATCCAGGACTCAAGAGCCACACCGTCAATTTGAGTGCCGCAGAATTCGGGCGGAAAAACGGACCTTGCGAGAGCAGGTCTGGACGGTCCGGAAGATGCCACAGCATCTCCACGGACAGTTGGAGCAGGTCCGGATACCAAGCTCACCTGGGCCAGTCCGGTGCAATGAGGATGACTCGACGGCCCTCCATTCTGATCTTGCGCAGGACTCTGGGCAAGAGAGCTAGAGGGGGAAACACGTAAAACAGACGAAACTGGGACCAGTCTTGAACCAGAGCGTCCGCGGTGAAGGCCTGAGGATCGTGGGAGCGAGCCACGTAAACCGGAACCTTGTTGTTGTGACGGGATGCGATTAGGTCCACGTCCGGAGTGCCCCACTTGCGGCAGATTGACTGAAACACTGCCGGGTGCAGAGACCACTCGCCACCGTCCACGGATTGACGGCTGAGATAATCTGCCTCCCAGTTTTCTACGCCAGGGATGTGGACTGCGGATATGGTGGACTTTGAGTCCTCCGCCCATTGAAGAATGCGTTGGACCTCCATCATTGCCAGGCGGCTGCGTGTCCCGCCTTGGTGATTGATGTAGGCAACCGCTGTCGCGTTGTCTGACTGGACTCGAATGTGCCTGCCCGCCAACAGGAGGTGAAAGGCTAGGAGAGCTAGAAGCACAGCTCTGGTTTCCAGCACATTGACTGAAAGGGCTGACTCGGACAGAGTCCAAGTGCCCTGAGCTCTGTGGTGGAGATGTACCGCTCCCCAGCCGGATAGGCTGGCATCCGTGGTGAGAATGACCCAGGACAGAGCCAGGAAGGAGCGCCCTTGGGACAGGGAGAGGGGTCGAAGCCACCACTGAAGAGAGGTCCTGGTCCGTGGCGACAGAGCCACTAACCTCTGTAAGGAGGAAGGCCGCTTGTCCCAACAGCGGAGAATGTCCAGCTGCAGAGGACGCAGATGGAACTGGGCAAAGGGAACCGCCTCCATGGAAGCCACCATTTAACCCAGCACCTGCATCAGGCACCTGAGGGAATAACGGCGGGGCCTCAGGAGAGAGCGGACCGCTAGCCGGAGAGACTGCTGTTTGATTAAGGGCAACTTCACAAGTGCCGGCAAAGTCTCGAACTGCATCCCTAGGTACGGGAGACTCTGAGTCGGAGTCAGAGTGGATTTGGGAAGATTGACAATCCACCCGAATTGGGCTAGGGTGGCGAGAGTGAGCGAAACACTCCGCTGACAGTCTGCGCTGGATGGACCCTTGACCAGAAGGTCGTCCAGATAAGGAAGCACTGCTGACCCCTGGAGGTGCAGGACCGCAATCACTGCCGCCATGACCTTGGTGAATACCCGAGGGGCCGTGGCTAACCCGAAGGGGAGAGCCACGGATTGTAAATGATCCTCTCCTATCGCAAAACGTAACCAACGCTGATGTGACACTGCGATTGGCACATGTAGATAGGCATCTCTGATGTCGATGGACGCCAGGAACTCCCCTTGGGTCATAGAGGCAATGACTGATCGCAGAGACTCCATGCGAAAATGCCGCACCCGGACATGCTTGTTGAGAAGCTTGAGATCCAGTATGGGCCGGAAGGTACCGTCCTTTTTTGGAACTAGGAAGAGATTTGAGTAAAAACCTCTGAACCGTTCCTCAGCGGGAACTGGGACAATCACTCCGTTTGCCTGCAAGGACGCCACGGCCTGCGAGAAGGCGGCGGCCTTGGAGCAGGGGGGAGTTGAGAGAAAATATCTGTTTGGAGAGCTGGAAGAGAATTCTATCCTGTAGCCGTGAGATATGATGTCTCTCACCCACGGAGACCTGCTTTAACCAAGCGGCGCCAAAGTGGGAGAGCCTGCCACCGACTAAGGACGTGGCTGGAGCGGGCCGAGAGTCATGAGGAAGCTGCCTTAGTGGCAGAACCTCCTGCGGTCTTCTGCGGACGCGCTTTTGGGCGCCAGTTGGATTTCTGATCCTTGACTGAGTTAGCGGACGAGGCGGAAGGCTTAGAGGATGAACAGTTGGAGGAACGAAAGGAACGAAACCTTGATTGATTCCTACCCTGGGCGGGTTTCCTGGTCTTAGTTTGTGGCATGGAAGTACTCTTCCCGCCAGTAGCTTCTTTAATGATTTCATCCAGCTGTTCACCAAACAGCCGTGAACCAGCAAAAGGGAGCCCAGCAAGAAACTTCTTGGACGAAGCATCTGCCTTCCACTCTCGAATTAGCTGAAGCCACCGCAGTGCGGTGAGCAGCCTCTAGCATGGCAGACATGGCATAAGATGAAAAGGCTGAAGTCTGAGCAGTTAAGGTAACCATCTCAGGCATAGATTCCTTGGTGAGGGAATGCATCTCCTCTAGAGAAGCAGAGATGGCTTTGAGAGCCCACACTGCTGCAAAAGTCGGGGAAAACGCGGCCCCCGCAGCTTCGTACACAGATTTGGCAAGAAGGTCAATCTGACGGTCAGTGGAATCCTTAAGTGAGGTGCCGTCAGCCACAGACACAACGGTCCGGGCTGATAGCCTAGACACCGGAGGGTCTACCTTTGGGGAGTGAGACCACTCCTTGACCACCTCAGGTGGAAATGGAAACCGGTCATCAGAACCACGCTTTGGAAAGCGTTTGTCAGGGCAGGCCCTGGGTTTGGTCATAGCGGTCTGAAAACTGGAGTGGTTAAAGAACACACTCTTCACTCTCTTAGGCGAGGTAAACTGATGTTTTTCTGCCAAAGAGAGTTGCTCCTCTGATACTGGCAGATTGAGATCCAGCACAGAATTAATAGAAGCAATCAAATCACTAAGATCTGAGTCACCCTCAGAGAAATCGATGGGATACATAGGAGTCCTCTGTCAAGAGTATTAGAGGCACCCTGAGAGGGGGGCTGATGCATATTCATCAAAGTCCTGGACAAAAGTCCCATGGACTCAGCAAATGACTGGGATATGGACCTAGAAAAGCACTCTACCCAGGCCGGGGGTTCAATCACAGGTGCAGCAGCAGCCTGAGAGACCACTGGGGGTGAGACTCCAGGCTGTGGCACCGCCAAGTTAGAGCAACCATCACAGTGTGGATAAATGCTCGGCTCAGGCAGCAGGAGCTTACATGCAGTGCATGCAGAATAAAGCTTTGGAGCCTTGCTCCTTGTGTGAGACATGCTGCTGGAGTGGGGGGCTTTGCAGAGAATGAACCCCAGGGAGAATATACAGAGGTCCACAACCGGAGACCGGCTGTGGCTTACCAGACCGCTGAGCGCGGTGTTGTGTGCCCTCCAGATCCCGAAGCCTGGTCCCCCAGAGCGCAGCACCTCAGCAGAGATGCAGAATGCAGGATGTCCCAGAGCAGAGTGAACTCTGCCTGAAAAATGGAGGGGGCGGGACTAGGGGCGTTCCTATAAAAGAGCGGGAACTGGAGGGCTATAGAGATCTGCCGGGAAGGAGGGACGCCCCAGCAGTGGGGAGTGTCCCTCCCCTGTGTAGAACGGCCGCCGGGAGGAGCCGAACCTGTCCCTCTGCATGAGTGACATGCGAGGGCAGGAAAACGAAACTAGGCCTCCGGCGAAGCCGGGGCCTAAATTTAAGCGGCGAGGCCGACAAGCAGGCACCATCGGCGCGGTTCTCAGGCAAAAGCTGGAGAACCCGCCGGAAAAGTTAAAAACAATCACATACAGCATACTCTCCCCTTACAATAAAGAACCGGGACCCCCAACATAAACGTCTCAGGTACTTAGCTGCTGAGACGCAGGGCCATGTCCCTAGGGATGAGTGCTCCGGTCCAACAGAATCCTCAAGGGGCTGTGGATGGAGACCGGACTCCTGCCAGGCATGGAGACCGTGCTGGCTCCCACTTCAAGCCAGAGCCCAGAAGGGATGGTAAAGGAGCGCGGCATGTAAGGCTTCAGCCTTGTAAATCAACCTTAACAACACCGCCGACACAGTGGGGTGAGAAGGGACATGCCAGGAGTCCAGACATGGACCCGCTTTTCTTCAAACTCTTTCCAAAAGTCAAACAATCAGATGAGAATGCATGTGTGGATGTATGACCTCCTGAACACAAAGCGATAAACTGGCTAGGACTGGCTACCAGGGGGTGTATGAGCTCAGAGGGAGGAGCTACACTTTTAAGTGTAGTACTTTGTGTGTCCTCCGGAGGCAGAAGCTAAACTCCCATGGTCTGGGTCTCCCAAAGGAACGATGAAGAAACAAGACCTTAAATTTGTGATTTGTAAAAGAACGCAACACCAAGAAATTACAATTAGTTCTAGACATATGTAAAATAATCCCAAATCAAAATCAGTTAAGACTTCCAATCAATGTAGAAGGGGACAAGATCACTAGATTTACTTTTAAGGCTCTATACCTGCTGGAGGATTTACATCTTCACCACTTCCAGTTCTAACAACAAATCTTCTCCGTTCCTCGGGCCACGTCAGACGTTCTTCTAGATGGTCGGTGATATCCAGATAGGCCTCATCGAGGCTCAAAGGTAAAAAGTTGGAATCATACTCAGAAAAAATTTCTCGAACCTAAGAATTTAAAATAAAAAAAATCATATAGAAGGGGCGGGGCCTCAGCCAACATAGCTGATACCAGGAAGCAACATTATTTTTCTGCTGGATGACGCCCCGCCCTTTCTGGTCACATGGGTATGACATCAGCACAGGTCCTTCTAGCCACTTTGATTTAGCCACAACCAGTAGTAAAATGGTTCTATAGTAGAATTAGCATAAATAAAAGATAAGAGGAGGAACAACAGGCAGGGGGTGGGGTGGGGGGGGGGGGGGCAGAATCTCTCTATTAGTTGCTCGGCAGCTGTTGCTCATTTCTCTAACTTTACTTGCTTGGATTTCAAAACCTATACATCGTATAGCACTGGCTTTAGTTTATATAGGAAAATGTTTAATGATAGGTGCGCTTTAACAAGGAACCTGTCAGTAATAACATCCCCAATTCGCATATACTGTATGTGCATGCAGGTTTTTGAAATGTAAATCCATGGACACCTTTATATCTTCTATCTGTTGCTGCATTACTAAGTAATCAGCATTAATGAATATGCAAATAAGGCTCTAAGTGCTCTGGGAGTGACAGAGCACTTAAAGGGAATCTGTCTACAGGGGTTTGCTAATTCATTTGAGAGCAGGGTGATGCAGGAAGAGAGACCCTGAATCTAACCATGTATCACTTAGTTTATTGGGTGCGGCAGTTGTGGCACAGAGTTCTTAGATGTAGCAGAGTTCAGATAGTTAATCTACCCACTCCAAAATTCTCTGTGTACACTGTCTATTGACAGTCAGCTGCTTATCAGAGGAGGGGGCATGGCCTGACGAGTTGACACAAGGAAGCTAGTGCCAGCAATGATAATGTCCAGGTGAAAAAATATTTATTGGTAGTAAACAACAACACATCCAGATAAGTGACTTCACTGAATACAGTGTTTTAACCCCTACATCATGCTGTCCTCAGACAACATAGCAAACACCTGCTGAAATATTCCCTGCCTCTGCCTCTCCAGGTTGTTTTACCATTCAGCACCAGTCTCTTTAGCTTTATCCATAGCTCACTGTCTGTGTAGTGTCAGTACTTAGTGCCCAATTTGCATATTAATTAAAACAGAGTATGTCTTGGGAATGCAGCAACAGATAGAAGAGGTTGATGAATTTACACTTCAAAAACCTTCCTGTTTGTATTTGCGGTTTGGGAGTGAGGTTCATTTTATGGACAGATTGCCTTTAAAATTTAGAAGTTTAGAACACATAAGGCGGCCAATATGCCTGGTACAACAACTATGTCAAGAAGCACACACCTTCACTATCACACGGAAACTCCCCAGGACCCAACGTCTATATAGCAATAATACAGATCAAAATTCATATATTCAGAAATAGTTTAGCGCACTTCGAATGCGGCTGCATTTGTATATTTTTAAGCTCCAATTTGGTCAGAAATCCTAAAATCCATTAATGAGTTAAAGGGAATCTGTCACTAGGTTTTTGCCACCTAATCTGAGAGCAGCATAATGTAGAGGCAGAGATCCTGATTCCAGTGATGTGTCACTTAGGCTGCTTTCACACATTAGGTTTTCGCCGTCAGGCACAATCCGACGAATTGTGGATAAAATCGATCCAGCGTCTGTTGTCGCCGGATCATTTTTTTTCAAACATAGACCTTTATTAGCGCCGGATTGTATCGCATGGTGTCGCGTTTCATCTAGTGTGCGTCAGATATGGCGAAATTTGCTGGTTCGGCTATCTGAAAAGATGCACACTGGGACGTTTTTGTCTCCGGATAAAGCCGCACCGCGCCGGTTCGGCGCGGTGTGGTGTGTTGGCTACTGAAAGCCTATGAGAACCGGATCCATCAGAATGTGGCGAAAAATGCATTCCAGTGACGGATCCGTTTTTTTAATCTGAGCAGGCTGAGATGACATGAAAATTCCTTTTCTTTAAAAAAAATGGTACGACGGATCAGTTTTGTCACCAGATCCGTCGCATCAGTTGTAACACATTCTGCGACGGATCCCGTGCATCAGGCAAAAACCGGATTGTGCCTGACAGTGAAAAACTGATGTGTGAAAGTAGCCTTACTGGGCTGCTTTGTGTAGTTTTAATAAAAAAAAAAAATCACTGTTTAATCAGCAGTAGATTATCATTACAGGACTACTTGATGTGCTGCAAGTAGTCCAGCATATTCAGGAGTTCAATAAAACTGCTAGATCTGCAGCAGAGAAAACATTGATTTTATCAAAATTACACTAAACAGCTGAGTAAGTGACAAATCGCTGCTATCAGGGTCTCTGTCTCTACATTATGCTGCTCCCAGATGGGGCAGCAAAAACCTGGTGACAGATTCCCTTTAAGGAGTACTAATAGGATCCTGTTAATTTGATACAATGTTTTTTTTCCCCATTCTGGTACCTACCTCCTTACTTACTGCCCGATACTTGTCAAAGTTTGTTGGAACAATCTGTAAAGTTGGACACAGTTTCTTTGCAATGAATCCTGGCATAGCTGCCCGCACACCAAATCTTCTTGCTAAATAGTTTGATGTGGACTTGATAGAAAAAATAAAAGAAAACATACATTTAGGAGGCGTACATGGATGAACATGTCTAATTGTGGGGAAAAAAAAGGGGGGGAATATTTTGCCCTCATATGGCTAGTGCCACTCTGGTCTATGGACAGTGTCTGGAATTGCAGCCAAGAGGCTCTCCACTCTTTCTTGAAGAAAAGCATCCTAAAGGGAACCCGTCACCAGGTTTTTCCCTTATGAGCTGCGGCCACCACCAGTGTGCTCTTATATACAGCATTCCAGAATACTGTATATAGGATACCAGGCCGCTCTGTATACTGTAAAGAACACCTTTATAATACACAGCTGAGGGTGGTCCAGTCGGATGGGTGTCGCTGCTCTCGGTCCGCATCCTCCTCCATCTTGTGCTATCACCGTCCTCCTGCTCAGCCCCGTGTGTCTGACGCTTCCTGCATCATTCACACAAACGCCACCGTTGCGCTCCTGCGCACTTTGATCTGCCCTGCTGACGGTAGAGCAAAGTACTATAATGCGCAGGCGCAATGAAAGGTCAAAGACCGCCCAATCATGCGCACTACAATACAGTGGAACCTTGGTGAACGAGAACAATCCGTTCTGGGAGTGTGCTTGTTAACCAAGTTACTCGTTCAGCAAAGCAAGATTTCTCATATGAAATAATGCAAGCTCAGACAATTCATTCCACAACTAGTTAAATGTCCCATCCTGGTCCCCTATTGTGCCATTCCACACATGCACAAACACACAAGCACGCATGCACATATTATGCTCACCTTACCTTCCGTTCCATCGCCGGTCTCCTGGGACTTGCTGTTCGCTAGTACGGGCTGTGTATCTGGTAACCATCACAATGAGGGAGGAACTTCTGCTTCCAGAGCGCTGACGTCAAAGGCAGGAGCCGCTTGCCTCTGATTGGTCAGCGCGTTGCCTTTGAGTAGCGGGTGACAGGAGAAGTTCCTGCCTCACCGCCATGGTTGTGGATACACATCCTGGAGTGACGAACTAGAGGACCCAGGAGGCCGGCGATGGAAAGAAAGGTACACATATTATGCTCACCTTACCTTCCGTTCGATCGCCGTCCTCCTGGGTCTTGTAGTTCGCCGCAAGGATTCCTCCCTTGTCATAACGTACCGGCGAACTACAAGAACCATGAGGCCGGTGATGGAACAGAAGGTAAGGTGAGCATAATACTGTATGTGCGTGCGTGCGTGTTTGTGTGTGTTTGTGCGTGCTTGTGTGTGTTTGTGTGAACTGCAAGAGCGAGTCAGAGCGTGGTGGATGTATGGAACCGGAAGTGTGTGCGGTGAGTATTTTGCTCGTACAGCAAAGCTTTCTCGTAAACCGAGTTCCAAATTTACAAAAAACTTTGCTTGTTAAGCGAAATCCTCGTTAACTGGGTAACTCGTTAAGCGAGGTGCCACTGTACTTTGATCTGCCCTCACCCTGGTAGATCAAAGTGAGCAGACGCAGGAGCACAATGGAGACCTCTGTGTGAATGACACAGGACACGTCATGAACACGGAGCTGGGTAGGAGGACGGTGATCCCTCAAGCTCGAGGAGCCGCAGGATCGGAGAGCAGCGACATCCATCGGACAGACCGCCCCTTAGGGGAGTATAATAAAGGTGATTTTTGTGTTCTACAGAGCGGCCTGGGCTGATATATACAGTATTCCGGAACGCTGTATATGGTGGTGGCTGCAGGTTAAAGGGGAAACCTGGTGACTTGTTCCCTTTAAGAGTAGGACCTCGCATTCACAATAATATGGACAGGGCTATTCCATATTAGATTAATATTCTGTGCTCTTCAATCTTAGTCATCAAAGTAAAATATGTAAGTGACATTTTTAGTAACTTGCAAGTTGCCTTCTCTGAAAGGAAACACTTTAGCTGTCGAATAGCTAATTTTCATGTTTTTCCCATGATGCATTGCAAAAAAGACAGTAACCGTCAATTTAATTTCTATTTCATTAACAAACAGAACACATGATAATAAGCCTTTATGTTATATATAAAAATCTGCTTCTTTCTCGATTCGTGGGTAAAATCTGTATTTAAATACATTTTCATAATACGGAGATAGGAGATGACAGCTGGTGCTTGTAACATTCTATGGAGGGGGAGGAGTTAGAGGCGGAGACAGGAGCTGCAGGTTCCATAAACATTTATGAACACCAACCGTCAGCTTATATGTCGTAAAGGGAAAATCTGTAGTGAATAAAAACAGACTTTAATTCTCAGAATTCTCAATTAATGAGTAATCAGTCCAGGAGAAGACAGAAGCTAATTTCTCCAATAAGATATGTTACAAAATTTCTTAATTTTATGTGTGCAAATAATAATAATAATAATAATAATAATAATAATAATAATAATATAATAAAAACCTATAGTTACCGCTTTAAGGAGTGTCAGCTCCTGCCCGCCAAACCATGAATACCATTTATGTATTACCATTCATATATCCGGTTTGCCACTACTCACCAGCATGCTCATGGACCCCACCGCCATGGGTTTGTCCTTCAGTTCTGGATTGTCTCTCATTTCCACTGCAGCGTAAAATGCATCCATATCAACGTGTACAATGACCCGGCTCAGGTCACGACTCCGCTCAAGCTCCAGAGCCAGTTTGTCCACCTAAATAAAATTGCCAACATTAATACTAGCTCACACTGGAAAAATATGGCCACAAAAACCAGTGCCACAGTGTCTTCTTTTCGCATATTGTTGTAATAGGCAGTACAGTGGAACCTCGCTTAACGAGTAACCCAGTTAACGAGAATTTCGCTTAACAAGCAAAGCTTTCTGTAAATTTGTAACTCGGTTTACGAGAAAGCTTTGCTGTACGAGCAAAATACTCACCGCACACACTTCCGGTTCCGTACATCCACCGCACTCTGATCCGCACTTGCAGTCCACACAAACACACAAACACGCACAAACAAACACGCGCGCACACACACATACAGTATTATGCTCACCTTACCTTCCGTTCCTTCGCCGGCCTCATGGTTCATGTAGTCCGCCGGTACATTGCGACTAGGGAGGAATCCTCGCGACGAACTGCAAGACCCAGGAGGCCGGCGATGGAACGGAAGGTAAGGTGAGCATAATGTGTGTACCTTCCGTTCCATCGCCGGCCTCCTGGGTCCTGTAGTTCGCTGCTCCAGGATGTGTATTGGCAACAATAGCGACGAGGCAGGGACTTCCGCTGTCAGACGCTACTCAAAGGCAGCGCGCTGGCCAATCAGAGGCAAGCGGCTCCTGCCTTTGACGTCAGCGCTCTGGGTGTGGAACTTCCTCCCTCGTCGTGATGGTAACCCGATACACAGCCCGTACTAGCGAACAGCAAGTCCCAGGAGGCCGGCAATGGAACGGAAGTTAAGGTGAGCATAATATGTGCGTGTGCGTGCTTGTGTGTGTTTGTACGTGTTTGTGGGACATTTAACAAGTTTTGGAACGAATTGTCTGTATTGCAATGATTTCCTATGGGAAATTTTGCTTTGATGAACGAGCAACTTGGTTAACAAGCACACTCCCAGAACGAATTGTTCTTATTAACCAAGGTTCCACTGTATATACTATATGGGGCAGGCTTCTTTACGCATTTGCCAGATCCTGCTGATCGGCAGTATGTAAGAGAGTGGATTCACCCAGACACCAGTGACGTGCCACAGTCAATGCCTGGCATTGTGCATGAACTGCTGGGACTTGTGGTGTCGCTCTACAAATCACAGTACATTAAAGTAGTACAACAGTGATTTTCTTTAATTCATCATATCACTAGTGTTGGAGTAATACCGACAGCTGCAGGCTTATACTGTATGACGTTGACTGCAGATTGTGGTGTTTTCACTGTGAAAGGGAACCTGTCAGGTCCCATATGCGTTCTGACCTACAAGCAGGGTTATGCGTGGCCTAGTAACCCCTTCCTACCCATCCCTGTGTTGTAATATTGTGTAATATGAATGTATAAAAAAAAAAAAAAACATCTTATAACTTACATGTTCCCTATGTAAATGAGCATCGGATCTAGTCCCCTGGGCATCGCATCGCCCTGTGGGCATTTTCATGCTTTTTGTGGTCTCACGCCCCTGTGGGCGTGATATCATGGATTTACATGAGCGATGTCACCATCGGCTCCTTGAGATTCCGCGCGCTTGCCATTCCCACAGACTTGTTATCTAGGTGCTTGCTTGTCGGCTTCAGACACGCTCTGCGCATGCTCAGAAGACTCCTGCGGTTCCGACCATGCACAGAGCGCGTCTGAAGATGAGAAGCACGCGCTGGATTCTCAAGGAGCTGACGGTACGTCGCTCATGTCAATCCATGGTATCACGCCCACAGGGGAGTGATATCACAGAAAGCATGCAAACGCCCACGGGGCGAAGCGACGTCCAGGGGACTAGACCCTCTGATCATTTACATAGGGAACATGAAAGTAATAAAACATTTTTATACATTCATATTACATATTATTACAATATAGGGATGGGTAGGAAGGGGTTAATAAGCCACACATCACCCTGCTTAAAAGTTAGAACACATATGGGACCTGACAGGTTGCTTATAATGTCTACAGTTTGTCTAGACTGTAATGTATGACATTGGGTTTGGTTTTTATCAGTTCTTTCCTTTATCCTCCATTTTGCGGATGACAAAAATAAAAGTTGTTGCATGTCCCAGGTAAAACAGGGCCTGAGTGCTGATGATTCTGCTGAAAGCTGGAATCTGACAGAACTATCCACCAATATCTATAATTCAGCTACGGTAGTAGTAGCTTATACATATTCCCAGCTATCTGGAGAATCCTAGCATACGTTACTTAAGTTGGGTCATGTGATCTAATGGTGACACCCAGGAAAGTACATGACTATGGTCTCTGAAGGGAATCACCATCCCAATCTCCAGAAGTTCCTATATGATTAAACTGAACGGACTGTACCAAAGAAGTTCTCCACTGAAAAAAACCTTCTATCACAGTTACTGATTATGATTACACAGCTCCTGTCACAGTCATAATGACTAAACTAATAATATATTAGCTCATTTAGAAAGATTTAGCAGCATGGATCATCACAGTATTGTCACAGAAGCCAGAGATGGCTCCACCGCCTGTGAGATGCTGCTTTGAGGCTTCATTGGATTTATAGGTGAGCAAAAAAGAAAAATGTGCAAGGTGAAATCTGGAAATGAAGATGGCGTTGCTGGTAAGTAAGTACACCCTAAGTAAAAGAGGTACAGAGTATGATAGACAATTACGTGCCTACGTGGGTGGGAAAAATGTCGTCACAAATCCTTTTATCGGCGTGTCTGGACGCAGTGATAGTTCAGCCGTCCAATCTTGGGCAGCGACGTGCTGAGCTGTCAGTATGGTGATGGACAGTTCAGCTACCTAATCAGGGCTGGGGTGTGCGAGGGTTCCTCCATGTGTCTCCTGTTTGGAGTTATTACCCTGCTATTTACTTGCCTCTCTGCCTTTAACTACTGCCAGTCTTAGGGTACCTTCACACTTTAGCGATGCAGCAGCGATCCAACCAGCGATCTGACCTGGTCAGGATCGCTGCTGCATCTCTACATGGTCGCTGGTGAGCTGTCAAACAGGCAGATCTCACCAGCGACCAGTGACCAGCCCCCAGCCAGCAGCGACGTGCAAGCGACGCTGCGCTTGCACGGAGCCAGCGTCTGGAAGCTCCGGACACTGGTAACTAAGGTAAACATCGGGTATGGTTACCCGATGTTTACCTTAGTTACCAGCTCACACCGCTTAACTAAGCGTGTGCAGGGAGCAGGAGCCGGCAGTGGCAGCGTGAGAGCTGCGGAGGCTGGTAATGAAGGTAAATATCGGGTAACCACCTTGGTTACCCGATGTTTACCTTGGTTACAGCTTACCGCAGGCTGTCAGACGCCGGCTCCTGCTCCCTGCACATTCAGGATTGTTGCTCTCTCGCTGTCACACACAGCGATGTGTGCTTATCAGCGGGAGAGCAACAATAAAAAAACGAACCAGGGCTGTGTGTAACGAGCAGCGATCTCACAGCAGGGGCCAGATCGCTGCTCAGTGTCACACACAGCGAGATCGCTAATGAGGTCACAAAAAACGTGACTCAGCAGCAATCTCAGTAGCGATCTCGCTGTGTGTGAAGTACCCCTTAGCTTTAGCTTGGTGGTGTCTGTTGTTCCTGTGCAAAGTCTGAGCTTTTGTTTACTGACCTTGGACTCTGCTTCTGACGATCCGTTCACCAAGCCCCTTTGCCTTGAACCACTACTTTCCTGGGATGTTGACCTTGGACCATTACCTGACTATGCCTTTTTGTCACTCCTTTGTTATTGCTAGCCCTCCTGGTATCGGACCCCAGACCTCTTGAATACCCAGCCTCATGGCTAGCCCGTGAATAGTGACGAATAGCATCACAAATAAATCATTGCACTGCTTCTTTATAAAGGTTCTGGTCACCTTTGGGGACAGCTTTTTGTTTTACTTTAATATATGTATTTAGGGCAAAAAAAATAAACTGCATGCATCCTGCGTCCCCAGCATAATCTATGAAGATTGTGCCTAATCCATGCCCATGTGGCGTTTTAGAACGCAGTGATTTGCATGCTGCCGAAGCGCTGCGTTCTAAAAAGCAACATGTCACTTCTTTCGTGCGCTTTGCATGCTGTCTCCATTCTGTCTATAGGGTGAGGCAGCATCCAGAGCGCACGAACTCTGCAGTCACCAAAGTTTCAGAACGGAGCTTTTCAGCTGCGCTCTGAAGCGGACATGCAGTGACTGTATGCTGCGGTGCAGAGCACACACACGTGGGCACATAGCCTAAAGGGGTATTCCCATCTCAAAGATCCTATCCAAATATGTAGTAGCTGTAATAATAATAATAGCATCAAATACCTCCAATTAAAAATGTAGTATAGTTCTCTTGATATAGCCATGTCTCTTACCTCATGTGCAGGGCATTTTAGTAGCTTAGGTATGCATTGTTATGACTACTACCGTGTTTTTCCAAAAATAAGACTGTCTTATATTTTTTTTTGCCCCCCAAAAAAGCACTAGGGCTTATTTTTGGAGGAGGTCTTATTCTTGGAGAAACACGGTTGGGGGTAAGTTTACCCCTCAAAAAAGCAGACCCCCCCCCCCCCACTTCCCAGGAGACTCATACTCACCAGACCAGGACGTCTGCGTGGTTCCCAGGACCTCCTGTGATCTCCGGTTGGTGCTGCATGCCATCCTACCCTGCTGCTAGCTAACACACACAGCAGTTCGCAGGCACACACAGCAGATCACAAACACAGCAGATCACAAACACGGCAGATCACAAACACAGCAGATCACAAACACAGCAGATCACACACACAGCAGATCACACACACAGCAGATCACACACACAGCAGATCACACACACACAGCAGATCGCAGATATACACAGCAGATCACACACAGCAGATCGCAGGCACACACAGCCATCACAGATACACAGATCCGATCGCAGGCACACACAGCCATCACAGATACACAGATCCGATCACAGGCACACACAGCCGATCACAGGCACACACATCTGATTACAGGCACACACAGCCGATTGCAGACACACACATACACACATCACATCACATCACATCCAGCACTTACGGCAGCAGGGAATGAGAGCAAGTCACTTCCGGCCGCAGGTCCTGTTCGTTGCGCTCCACTACACTGCCTCTCAGGATTCTCCCGGCGAGAAGAGATCGGTGTCGCTGGATGAGGTGAGTGTGTATGCGATCCGATGTGTGTGTGATCCGATGTTTGTGTGTGTGTGTGTGTGTGTGATTTGATGTTTGCGTGTGATCCGATGTTTGTGTGTGCGATCTGCTTATGTGTGTGATCTGACTGTGTGTGCGATCCGGTGTGTGAGTGAGATCTGATTGTGTGTGTGTGTGTGTGAGCTGATGTGTGTGAGCTGATGTGTGTGATCACTGCAGGTCCTGCCGCTCAGTGTCGGGTGAGTGTAATTGCCGGGTGCCGCTGTCTATAATGAAGTGTCCTGCAGTATCTGTATCTTTTTTAGCTGCACGAACACTTCATTATTGATCCGGGACTAGGGCTTATTTTCGGGGGAGGGCTTATATTTAAGCCTTTCTCCGAAAATGCTGAAAATCCCTGCTAGGGCTTATTTTTGGGGGAGGTCTTATTTTTGGAAAAACACGGTAGCAACTAACAGTCACTATATGAGAGGTCATAACTATGGATCCTAAGCTACAGCAATGCCCTACCCATGAATAGCTAATCAGGAGAACTATACTACATTTCTAATTGGAGGTATTTTCTAATATTATTATTATTATTATTATACTTATTAATTATTCGGATAGGATCTTGGAGAATACCCCTCTAATGTACCCTAGCTTGATTTTTAGAGTAAAGCCTTAGTTAGTCAGCGCCTTCAGGGCTAGGTTATGTCACTAACATCATGGAGACATAACCTAGCGCTGGAGGCACTGGAATAGGCATAATGTAACTCCCAGGTCGTACTGCCGCTTACTCCCATCATGGCAGGGTAAAATCTGCTCACCTGCTCCCGAGTCCCAACTCCTGAGTGTTGTCACCTGGTTCCCGCCTCCTGGCCGCTACTGCGCTACGATGTTTGCTTGGTTGCTACTCCAGAGTTCTGCCTCCCGAATGCTGCCTCTTGGGTCCTGCCCCCCGGCCATTAGTGCGCTATGGTGTGGGCTTGGCTGTCGCTCCAGGGTCCCACCTCCTGCCTCCCGAGTGCCACTTCTTGGATCCCGCCTCCCGGCCGACCCTGCTCGCTCCCACAGAAGCAGCCGCGTGTGACATCACAACCACCGTTCCCAAGTCCCGCTCCAGATTCCCGCCTTCTGCCCCCTTTCTGGCCACATAGAGCAGAAGAGTGGCACTGCCCCGCAAGGTGTTTTGAGAGTGCCAGTAGGTGTTACCATAAGAGGCACTGACACTGCACCAGCAATTGTGAATGTAAGTTAGGGTTTCAGGTTACTAACCCTAAAGCTGGCCATACGTCGTCAAGCTGAAGCTGGCCATACGTCGTCAAGCTGAAGCTGGCCATACGTCGTCAAGCTGAAGCTGGCCATACGTCGTCAAGCTGAAGCTGGCCATACGTCGTCAAGCTGAAGCTGGCCATACGTCGTCAAGCTGAAGCTGGCCATACGTCGTCAAGCTGAAGCTGGCCATACGTCGTCAAGTTGAAGCTGGCCATACGTCGTCAAGCTGAAGCTGGCCATACACAGTCAAGTTGAAGCTGCCCATACACTGTCAAGCTGAAACTGGCCATACATCTTCAAGCTGAAGCTGGCCATACACCGTCAAGCTGAAGCTGGCCATCAAGGTAAATTGAAGCATAAATGTGTTATTGTTATTCATGGAAAAAAAATAAGCCCTCCCAAAAAAAGCCCTAGCCATTTTTTGGAAACACAATATAAGACCCTGTCTTATTTTTGGAAGAAGGTAGTTTTTGGCCATAAATCAGCTGAGAGGCGCTCATAAAAAAAAATGATAGAGTTACAAACTTTCTTATTAGTCCATCAAACAAGCTCTCGGATGGATTCTCAGATAAGGCTGACCACTTTCTCTTTTTCGCTTTCCTTATACACTACCCAGCACTCTTGTCCATACAGTGGCTGCCGGTGGAGGAGCATGAGGCTAGATCAGAGCTTGTCTGAAAACTGAATTGCAAAAATTATTTCTCACCCCAAAAACTTGTATTCAATATTCTTTTAAAAAGCCACATAATGGTGCTGTGCTCCTTTATCAATGCTGGCCAAATAACCAATAAAACAATGTATCAAAAGAGGAACATAAAAATGTACAAATCCTTTTTTTTTTACCACCAAGTATCAGGCGGAGACAATTTGTGGAGCGCTGCGTGATTCAGACTTGTTTTTGAGAACTTCTTCACGCTGGTATTAATGATTGAGTGCATTCCAGCTTTGTCTTATGATTTTCAAAACTCATAAAACTCTTGATCCAGGCATGACCAGAACCTATGACTGGCTTACAGCACACCCGTCACACCAACAATAGGACATCTATTTAATAGCTCGCGGTCAAGCACTGTTAAACCTTGACCTTCAAGATTTTCAGCAAGCCAGGCGAAAAAAAGAATAAGAAACACAGGATAAATTGAGGTTTGAAACAAAGTACAATCCGGTCCTTGTGTTATCAAGTGTGAAAGGCAAACGTGGAAGGAGGACTTTGCCGCTCTCAAGATAAAAGTTGTAAAACTGAAAAGTAATTAAAAAAGGTAAAAGAAAAAAAAAAATACAGCAAACTAAATTGAAAATGATGGGATTCTCTCCATGGAGCTTAAGAGATTGATTTCTGCTTTACTGGTATAATTATGGGATGCCTACAACAGTTTGATTGGTTCAGTTGTATTGTTTGGATGGGAAGGTGCGGCAATCAAAAAGTGCCAATTCTATCTTATTTTCCTTTACATCATTTACCTTTTTTGGGACATTTATAGACATGACAACACTGGATAGGCTTTTTATAATCATTTCAATCTCTTCTTTTTGGATGGGGAAGATTTTTACTTTTTTGTTTGCTTTATTTTTTTAAAACCTTTTAAAATTATTTTCACTAGCTGTAGTACCCGGCGTTGCCCGGGATAGTAACTCTCTCCCAGTCTCTGTGTCGCTGTCTGTCTGTTTCTATCTCTCTCTCTCTGTGTGTCTATGTCTCTTTCTATCTCTCTGTCTGTCTTTGTATCAGTCTGTCTCTCTCTGTCTGTCTCTTTCCCAGGTCTGTCTTTGTCCAGCTCTTTGTCTTTTCCTGTGTCTCTTTCCCCGTCTGTCTCAATCCCCATCAGTCTTTGTCTGTCTCTCTGCCTGTCTCTGTCCCTGTCTGTGTCCCTGTCTGCCTGTCTGTGTCACAGTCTATCTCTTTCACCACCTGTCTGTCTATCCGTCTCCCCACTGACATCTTTTTACCCCACACATAAGCTTCTTATCCTAACACTTTCCCTTGTTCCTATAGCAATCAATCATATCTGCCATTAATAAACTGTAGTTAAAATTTCGTGATTGTAAATGCGACGTTGTGGATTCCTTTAGCGGATACACACACACATATACATACATATATATATATACATATATATTATATATATATATATATTATATATATACATATATATTATATATATATATATTATATATATATATATATATATATATATATACATATATATACACATATATATATACATATATATATATATACACATATATACACATATATATTATATATATATATATACACATATATACACATATATACACATATATATTATATATATATATATACACATATATACACATATATACACATATATATTATATATATATATATATACACATATATACACATATATACACACATATATATATATATACACACACACACATATATTATATATATACAATATATATATATATATATATATATATATATATATATATATATATATATATATATATATATATATATATCTATATCTATCTATCTATATATAGATATATATAGATATATATATATATATATTACACATACACTCAGCTTTATATATTAGATTTCCCCTAGGGAAAGGATCACTTGGTACCATGAACTGCAATACATCACTGTCCAAGTGGTGGGACACCCTACACTCCACTATTCAGCATGCTACCACTTATCCTGTGCACTGTGACAAAACACTTTAAAAGGGACTATGTTAGTAGGTTTTGCTACCTCATCTGAGAGCAGCAGGATGTAGGCAAAGAGATCCTGAATCCAATGATGATTCACTTACATTACTGGCTGCAGCCGTTCTGAAACAAATCAGATTTTTTAGATTTAGCCATGTAGCAGAGCTGAGAGGGCTGTCCCTGCCCACACCAGACTCTCTATAGAGATTATACATTAACAGGGAGGTATCAATCAGAAGAGGGGGCGTGCCAGACTGCTGCATGTGACATTGTAGTCCAAGCAATGATAAGTCCTGCAGCTTAAACAAATATAGCTAATAAACAACAGATTGCACCTTGACAAGACAGGCAGGCCTGAATTTTATGTTTGAGCCTTTGCAGAATGCAGCCTTCAAATTACATAAACAAAAACCTGCTGACAGATTCCCTGTACGTGAAGCTCTATATCTGGGCTATCAGAATAAAAACATGGAGCATAAAAAAAATGCAAAGTTACTTATCTTTATTAAGAAAAGATATTTCCCTTTTTTGCAATCTATAATTTTTCATTCAGAGGTTTAGGGAAAACAAAACATTAAAAAGCATAAAAAATGTTTCCTAAAATGTGCATTAGTCAACAGCATATAGATTCGAGGAAAGCTGGAGAGAAGCGGGGCCATTATTGGCACTCCAAACTAACATTCTTACATTGTAGAACAAGTCATATTCATGTCACTTGCTAAGGCCGCTTTCACACTGCGTTGTGATCGCCATTCAATGGTCCTATCTGGGCTTCCATCCGAACCCCCCGCAAAACGGGTTTCGGAAGGGGCCATTGACTATATTGGTGTAGATGGAGTCACTGTGTGCTCTGCCTTGCACCATTTTTGGGAGTAAACGCTCTCTGGAGGTGGACTCCCAGACGTAGGAGACTGTGTCTGGGTGTCTGCCTCCAGAAACCGTATACTCCCGAAAATGGTACAAGACAGAGCACATAGGGACTCCATCTGCACCATTATAGTCAATGGCCCCGTCGGCACATGCATCAGAAACCCGTTTTGCGAGAGGTTCAGACAGAAGCCCCGATGAGACCACTGAACGGAGGTCAGAACGCAATGTGAAAGGGGCCATTGATTCTACTGCTCTTCACAGACGTGATCATCACTGTCCCCATTGGAGCTCATCGTAGACCTGTAGGTCTTTTGAGTGTCGAAAGAAACCGGAGAATCCAGAGGAAACCAACACAAACATTGGGAGAACATACAGATGCCCTGCAGATGTTGTCCTTGGTGGGATTTGAACCCAGGACCCCAGCGCTGCAAGGCTGCAGTGTTAACCACTGAGCCACCATGCCGCCCTATGGCAAAACCATCTCTGCCACCATGTGTTATCTTTATTACTGGGGTATAATGATCTTAATAACAGATGACACAATGTTGCACCACATCCTGTGGTGTATATGAAGGGTGCCTAAATGACCTTACTGATTTTTAATGGGGTCTATCACGGTTCTGTTGAGGTTTCTTTCTTTTCAAGGGCAAGAAGAGTACAACACGGCGCGCTATTCTTGGCAACAAAAGTATCAGAACCTTTGAAGACAATGGATGGAGACTAAGAGAAACCAAATCGGGATGACAGATTTGCCAACACAAGAGTTTGAAAAAGGAAAAAGAAAAAAAAAAAAGAATTAACGTAAGCATAAAAAAATCTCTGAATACTTCCCAAGGACGCGGCAGAGGATGGAGCATTACTGTACCTGGATTTGGGCTTGCTTTATCTGTGCACCGGTCAGCAGGGACTTTTGTTGCAGCATTTTCTCGATGCGCTGATTTACTTGTTGGTCTTTCTTAAGTTCATTGTCATAAAATTTCGAGCCCTGAAATACACAGATCAAGTCAACACTATAATAGGGTCCTGTGTATCGGGGTCTCTCCACAACTTGTCAGACCTTTACATTTTAGAAATTCACCCAAAATGAAAACAGTGACTTCCAAAAATGATGGCATATACTAATATTACTTTAATAATAATCACCTCTTTAATAACTGATCAATAATGTAAATGAAGTAGATTTATTAAAGGGAATCTTCCATCAGGTTTTTGCTATGTAATCTGACAGCAACATGAGGAAGGGCAGAGACCCTGAATTCGGCGATGTATTACTTATATTACTAGGTGCAGTAGGTAGTCACAGTTTTCTCTGCTCCAGATCTAGCAGAACACAGTTATTGAGCTGTGTATAATCCCCGCCCACATCACAGCTTTCTGTGTACAATGTGTAGTGAGTAAGAGCTGCTAATCAGTGCTGTGGTGTGGATGGACTATTAAGGTACCGTCACACTAAGCGACGCTCCAGAGATCCCACCAGCAATCTGACCTGGCAGGGATCGCTGGAGCGTCGCTACACGGGTTGCTGGTGAGCTGTCACACAGGCAGATCTCACCAGCAACCAGTGACCACAGCCCCCAGCCAGCAGCGACGCGTGGAAGCGATGCTGCGCTTGGTAACTAAGGTAAATATCGGGTAACCAACCCGACATTTACCTTTGTTACCAGCGCACACTGCTTAGCGCTGGCTCCCTGCACTCCGAGCCAGAGTACACATCGGGTTAATTACCCGATGTGTAGTCTGGCTATGTGTGCAGGGAGCAGGGAGCCGGCACTGACAGCGTGAGAGCGGCGGACGCTGGTAACGAAGGTAAATATAGGGTAACCAAGGAAAGGGCTTCTTGGTTACCCGATATTTACATTGGTTACCAGCGTCCACAGAAGCCGGCTCCTGCTCGCTGCACATTCAGTTGTTGCTCTGTCGCTGTCACACACAGCAATCTGTGCTTCACAGCGGGAGAGCAACAACTAAAAAATGGTCACAGCAGGGGCCAGGTTGTTGCTGGATGTCACACACAGCAACATTGCTACCAAGTTGTGCCTCAGCAGCGATGTTGCTAGCGATGTTGCTTAGTGAGACGTGGCCTTTAGGGCACAAGGCAAGTTGTCCTGTAGTAGTAATCTCCTGCCGACAAAACACTGATTGTACTGAAACGGCAAAACACAGCCCAGTGACATCCCTGCAATCAGGATCTCTGCTCCTACATCATGATGCTCTCAACTTACATAGAAAAAACCTGCTGACTGATTCCCTTTACCGGTGAGCTACTTGTCTAACCAATTATGGCCATTTTTGGTTTTGGAGCGGAGACCATCAAATCATAGGTAATAACCCACTATATCAAGAATATGTTTTACTTTTAAAGAGGGTTGTTCTATCTGGGACATTTATGGCATATCGATAGTATATGACACTTATTTCCAATACATTTTGGTCCCATCACTAGTTACCATATCGGTCTTGAGAATGGTCCTCCTCATTTATTTCAATGGGAATTTTAAAGATTATGGTAGCTCCAAAAGAAATAAATGAAGACAACTGATATCTGCAGTCATTGCTGAAAGTGGGAGACAAGACCCATTTGCGAGATAGATAAGGATCACAGGGGTGCGACCTGCATGTACTGGACACGTATAGTATGCGCTATAGACATGCCATACATTCTCCAGATTGGACAGCTCCTTAAAGGTGCCCAAACACATTAGATGTAATGTGGTCACACCCACATCGAATGTCCTGACACTTCCAAAAAGAAGGATCGAGTATATAGAATTTCATCCTGTTTCTGTTGAAGAAATGGCGCTGTCAGAGGAGTCGCGCCAAATTGAAAACACACAAGCCAAGCATGGCGAGACATACGTAATCAAGGATCAGAAGACCGCAATAATTAGGAAACTTACAGACATACATTAGATATATTATACATTATACACACACACACACACACACACACACACACACACACACACACTTGAAACCGGACGTTTACATGCCCTATCTAAAAAGGCATATCTGCATGTTTTTCTCACTATATGGCATGAGATCAGAATAAACCTTTCCCGTTTTTGGTCAATTAGGAACCAAAATTATTTATATTTGCCAAATGCCAGAATAATGATAGAGAATGTTTTAAAGCATTTTTATTACTTTCTGCAAGTCAAAAGTTTACATACACGAAGGGTACTATGCCTTTAAACAGTATGGGACAGCCCAAATGACGATGTCATGTCTTTGGAAGCTTCTGATAGGTTTATTGGCAACTTCTGAGTTAATTAGAGACACACCTGTGGATGTATTTTAATGCACTCCTGAAACACACTGCTTCTTTGTGTAGCAACATAGGAAAGTCAAAAGAGATCAGCTAAGATCTCAGGAAGAGAATTCTGGACTTGCAAAAGTCTGGTTTATTCTTGGGTGCAATTTCCATATACCTGAAGGTGCCTCATTAGAAACTTTCTTTTTCCTCTGGACTGCCGCTAATCAGCAGTAACCATTCTCAGAATGAAGATCCATAGGAATTGATGGGCATCATAAGACATTAGTCCATTGGATTATGTCGTAACTTCCAGAATTTCTCTTTATTCAATAAATTGGTGAATGAGGGAGTGTGGAGGAGTGTTTATTCAAATCAACTTTTTTTCGCTTGTGTTTTTTTGTTGTTTTTTTTTACACTTATTGGGTTAGTACTGGGTTGTCTGATAAACGCCTATCCATTACTAACCCTGGGATTGATGGCAGCTGTCAAGTCACAGCTCATATAAATTCTAAAAGTATTAACCTGATTGCCACCGCACCATGGCAATCGGGAGGAGTCGGGCAAAGTGCCAGAATTGGTGTATCTAATGTGATGCGGGATATCTGGGGTGGCTGTAGACTGCTATTTTTAGGCTTGGAAGGGCCAAATAACCATGGGCTCTCCCAGCCAGGTAGTACCAGCCCTCAGCTATCTGCTTTACCTTGGCTAACTTTGGAAGGAGCCACACCTTTTTTTTTTAAATGATTATTTCTCAATACCACCCTACTTCTCCCCTCTGCAAATCCCTCCCTTGGCTCCGAATCCTCCACAGTATCAAACGCAAACTAACGCTGACCTACAAAGCTGTCCATAATCTGTCTCCTATGTATATCTCCAAACTAATCTCCCTGTACACTCCAACACGCAATCTCCAGTCCTCCCAAGATATCCTTCTCTCCTCCTCTCTCATTCGCTCTTTATGCAACTGCCTCCAAGACTTCTCCCGAGCTTCCCCTGTCCGCCGTAATTCACTGCCTCAACACGTCAGCTTATCTGCTTCAGTTGCAAGCTTCAAATGGAACTTGAAAACTCATCTGTTCAGAAATGCCTATAATCTTCACCTACACCACAGCTGCTGCCTCACCACCGTGCCGGAACTGCCGCCCGACCAACACCCCACCTACTGTCTCCTCCCCAAAATCCTACAGGAATGTAATCCCGCAAGGGCAGGGTACTCTACCCTCGGTACCAGTCTGTCTATTGTAATATGTATATGTATTCTGTATGTAACCCCTTCTCATGAACAGCACCATGAAATTAATGGTGCTCTATAAATAAATAATAATAATAATAATAATAATAATAGTTTTAAAAAGTGGCATGGGATCTCCTCTATGTTTGATAACTAGCCAAGGTAAAGCAGACAGCTGAGGGTTGCAGCTAGCAGTTGTCTGCTTTACCTATGCTGGTTATCAAAAATAGGTGGGACCCCACTTCATTTTTTTTTTTAAATTATTATTCCTTATTCACATTTGCTTGCAGGGCAATAGCCCCCATTTTGCGGCCCCCTACCCCTTACTATAACCATTTAATAGCCATTCGACTGCACAGAAGTTCAGGTCTCTATTGACTTATATGGTGTCCAGGGGTAAGTCCAGGTCCCAAACCAATCTTTAAAGTTTGTTCGAACCCGGACTTCCACGGGTCTGATCATCCCTAGATGTAAGATTTGATTCCAGCAGCATTCGACTTTTATGTACTTTGAAAGACAAGAAATACTCCTCTTATCTTGTGCACTTATGTTTTTTTAATACCGTAAAGAGGCAATTAAACATTGGCATAATCACTGGATATGCCAATGTGTCAATTAGAGCCTAATACTACTTGGTGATAAAACATTTTTGCTCTAGGATAATTCACTGCATACAGCGTGCATGTTTCCTCACTTTTGTGGCTTCCATTATAATCTTATTGATCTTCTCCTTATCCAGACCTTCCATTCCAGCCTTGTTGTCATTAAGGCCCATTGTGAACTGAAAGCCCTCATTGTTCGGAGTAATGTCTTTTTCTTTTTGGGAATCCATTTTCTGAATTTCAGATTGTGGGTCACCGCCTAGGATAAAGACAATTCACAATTAGTGTTCTTCATACCACGTTACTTTTAAAGATATTCCAAATGGGTTCCGGTAGAGACATTAAGAAAATGCAAAACTGTTAAGCAAATGATGAAAAACCTGACGATAATGCCATCTTTTCAAATGGACCTTTTCTACTAAACATGGTCATGATCTGCCCTTTAATGTCAAACACTGCAGACTCTTTTTAATCCTAATTGGTGAAAGTCTATTCAAATAAAAGTTACATAACACTAGAAGTCCCAGGAATTTCGAGCTCCATAGGGTTTCAATGGTAGAAATGTTAAATGACCCCTCTCTGGGACTTCTAGTGTTAAAGGTTTATTCCCAAAACCATAATGTGATTTTATAATAATATACACATATACTTAGAATGGGGCTGTACACAGAGGGGTTGAGAAGAGAGTTGTGTTGCAGGATGGAGCTGTATATAGAGGGGCTGAGAAAGTGATATTCTGTAGAATGGGACAGAGATATGTGGTATCCTGTAGTTTGGGACTGTATATAAAGAGCCTGAGAGGAGTTGAGCAACTTGTTGCCTGCTGCTGACAGTTTAATGATGTACAACTACAAACGCTGCACTGTTGATGCATATGACAGAAAATAATCATCTGCCATATGCAGCAATAAAGCAGCATTTGCAGTTTCACATCCCTAATCTCTGAGCAAAAGGCAACAAATTCAGCTCAGCGCTTTCTAGTTATTGTAAACCCTGAAGGTGGTGTAGGGCAGAAGAGATGAGCTGAGAGGGACCTAGAAAACCGCTATTAATGGTGTAAAATTATACAGGATATAGACGGCAGAAGATAAAATCGGTCAGGCAGCCTACTGTGCAGAAGCAGGGGGGTGCACAGGAGCATAAGGCGAATTCTATACTGTTATTAGCTTGATAATTAAGAGTGGGCTTGTCATGAGGACACAGGAGAGGAGGGAGGGCTGTGCAGCACTGAGGAGAAGCAAGTGCTGCTGCTAGTTTTAGCAGTGTAAAAAAAGGAATGACCATTTAGATACGTGAAGCTAAATGCACAAAAGAAAAAAAAAAGATACCCAAAACAAAAACTATTTGTTGGGCTTAGTATAAGTAAGAGGGTCATACAGGGTGGCAGAAAACGAAAATCAGAGTGGAGTTTTTAAAAATAAAAAAAAAAAATCATTAAGTGGACATGATTCTGCAAGAAAACAGCTGTAATCACCCATAAAACCACAGAAGCATTACAACAGACAGCACTATTCTGAGGATGATACAGCTGGTTTTGAGGAAAATCATGTACCCATGTAACATTCACTTTTAAAACTGGAGCAGTTTCATCACTTTGATTTACACCCACAAAGCAGTCACATATCACCCCATGTCACCCTACTGAAAAGCTGCAACAGGGCCAATGTTGAATAGTAATCAGGATGAGGGCTATGTTTAAGGGCTCACGCAGATGTCTGTACAACACGGTCCGAGCATGGACCACGATTATCGGAGTAGACATGAGTCTCACAACCCGAGTGTGACATCCTCATATAAATAAAGGTATGAAGTGGGCATGCTCGGGAAAGGAGCGCCGCGGCCAGTCTGGCCATTGTGGCTTATCTTTGGAACATGTTGCTCGGATGTTTTCGAGAGCCTCAAGGGCTAATTTTGACATCCGATGATCTTGTACGAATGCCATTGATGGTTTTCCCGGAGAGCACTGGTACTTGCGATAGTCTATGGCGCCAATCCCATACTCGAGAAAATTGCGAAGATATCAGATTTTGATCCGATCATCAGATCAAAGTCGGCAATGCACGTCTGTCTATGGGTCTCTGAAATCATGACATTGAGTGCCGTCCGATTTTCATGGGCTGCAGCAAAATTTGTGAAAACTGAAAATAATTAGTCCACTTTCAGGCTATGTGCCCACGTTGCGTTCTGTCCCTGCAGAAATTTCTGCAGCGATTTGAACAGCACACGTGTGCTTCAAAATTGCTGCAGAAACAGTGCGTACTGAAAAGCCGATTTCATGCGCTCTGGATGCAGCCCCTCCCATAGACAGAGCGGGGGCTGCATGCAAAGCGCATGAAAGAAGTGACCTGTCACTTCTTAGAAGGCAGCCCTTCGGCAGTAGCCAAAGTGCTGCGTTCTAATACGCCACGTGGGCATGGACTAGGCACAATCTTCATAGATTGTGCTGGGAACGCAGGACGCATGCAGTTACGCTGCGGTGAGAACGCAGCGTAACTGCATGAAAATACGCTACGTGGACACATAGCCTCACACTGCGTTAGGACCACTGAACGGACATCCTATCAGGCCTTCTATCCGAACCCCCTCGCAAAACGTGTTTCGGACGTGTGCGCCGATGGGGCATCTGATTATAATGGAGCAGATGGAGTCAGCGTGTGCGCTGTCTTGCACCACTTTCGGGAGTGTACGCTTCCTGGAGGCTGACACCCACACTCAGTCTACTATGTCTGGGTGTCTACCTCCAAAGGCGTATACTCCCGATAATGGAGCGAGACAGGGCACACGGTGCTCCATTATAGTCAGATGCCCCGTTGGCGCATACGTACAAAACCTGTTTTGCATAAGGGGGGGGGGTAACGGACGGACGTCCCGAAAGGACCACTGAATGGAGATCAGAACGCAATGTGAAACCGGCCTTAGGATAGTGGATAATCAGAAGAAACATTCTCGCTCCTTTGTGCCGTGCCGGGTCCTGGGCAGGGTTTGGGTTTTGTTGATTAGTTTGTATATTGCACTGCAATAAAAATCTAATCTATTATGGAAATAGCTGCGTTACATGGGACACGATGAAGCACGACAATTTTTTTTTCTTTCAGACAGCTTACGTGCTCATCTCGGCAAGTTGCCACGTATCCATAGGATAGGTGATAGCAGAACGTTATCTGGGGGTTGGACCCCATTGTCCCTGAGAAGGGGATATCACACAGTACAGGCACGGCACGTAATCCAGAGTAATTACTACTCTTCCGTTAATTCCGGAACGAAAACATTGTTGTCCTGCTAAACTCCTGCTATATTATAAACCTGATCCAATATAACAATGCGTCCAGTGTTATCAGTCCACATTACAGCCCCAAGCAATGAATTTCCTTAGGAGTCGGTCCAAGCATTTCAGGTTTTACAGCCTTTGCCAGTTGATTGCAATCACTAAATTAAATCCTGTTTAATATGTTACCCATTTCTATTACATAGTCTAAATATTTAGATAGACTTGTATCCACGTTTCCATTATCATATTGTCCGACTGCATGAAACCGAGACAACATGTCTGCCCTTGGTTGGCAGTAATTTGGAGAAAGTGTGCCCTATTGCCCTATTTTCTTCATGTCAACATGAAAATGCAGTCTAATCTGCAGATACAATGTTATAGAGGAGAAGCAGAACAGATTGATATACAGTGTGTCCACCCTTATCCTGTCCACCGCCATTAACTTGAGAATGGCGGCAGCTATAGGCATAGACGTGGTGTCTAGGTATAGTAAAGTAGCCATGCACTACGTAATGAAACCACCTATAGCGCCACCTGGTGAAAAAAAAACGGAGTGAGCATTTTTATCTTGAAAACGGAACGAGATAGAGAAAAAAAGTGAATTTAAAAATTGTAGGGCAGCATCAATTCAATACGAATCGACACCTTGCATACAGAAATGCTATGATATGAAACCCATAACCCCCCCAAAACATTGAATGCTTGTCACGCATATGGCGCTCATTTAACTTTGATGCTCAAAGTGGCCACCGTGAGCTGCAATGCTCATCTGGACTCTGGACAGCATACTGTATCTTGCTGCACGTTGTGCAATATGGTAGGTGACACGTTTGCACAAGCATCTGTGATACGTCGTCGTAGACCCTGCAATGTTGGTGGAGGGGTCGCATACACCTGCTGTTTGATGTGACCTCACAGAAAGAAGTCCTATGGGGTCAGGTCAGGTGAGTGTGGAGGCCACTCCACGCAGCCACCATACCCAATGACTTGTAGGAAGGTCTCCATGAGGTATCGCTTCACGTCCGCAGCCTTGTGAGTTTTACACGTTCTAATCATAGCATTTCTGTATGCAAGGTATCGATTCGTATTGAATTGATGATGCCCTACAACCTTGTAATTCACTTTTTGTCTCTATCTCGTTCCGTTTTCAAGATAAAAATGCTATCTCCGTTGTTTTCCACCAGGTGGCGCTATAGGTGGTTTCATTGCATAGCGCATGGCTACTTTACTATACCTAGACACCACTTCTATGCCTATAGCTGCCGCCGTTCTCAAATTAATGGTGGTGGACAGGATATGGGTGGACACACTGTGTAGTATTGTGGGGAAAGAAAAAAAAAAATAACTTATGTTTTCATTATTTTTACTTCAGCTCTTTCTGGGATTTTTGGTCCAGTGGGCGGTGCCAGCAGTGACTGACAGCATTCTCAGAATGCACACTTCTATAAAGAAAGCTGTCAGTCACTGATAGGACCGCCCACTGGACTAAAAATCCCAGGAAAGAGCTGATGAATGATCAAAGCACAGAATAGACTGGATCTTTTCTCACAAAAATATATTACCGTCATGGCCAAAAGTGTTAGCACCCTTGAAATTGTTCCAGAAAACAAAGTATTCCTCTCAGAAAATTATTACACGTTTTGTTATACACCCTTATTTCCTTTGTGTGTATTAGAAAAACAAAAAAATTTACAGGAAAAAAATAAGGCGAATTGGACACAATTTAACACACAACCTCAAATATGGGCCTGACATTGTTTGCACCTTTCCAAAATTGTGGGTAAACAACTTTGCTTTAAGCAAGTGATGCTCGTTCAAACTCATCTGTGGTAAAATAACAGGTGTGGACAAGTAAGTGGTGTGGGCAATATGAAAAATCACACCTGAAACCAGATAAATGGGGGATAAGTTGACACAATCTTTGTATCGTGTGTGCCATACTAAGCATAAATAATAGAAAAACAACCCCAAAACATCTTTGAACCTCCACCATATTTAACTGTGGGTAGTGTGTTCTTTTCTTTGTAGGCCTCATTACATTTTCAGTAAACAGTAGAATGATGGGGTTTGTTTTTTTTTTTACCAAAAAGCTCTATCTTGGTCTCATCTGCCCACAGGACACTTTCTCAGAAGGATTTTGGAATTCTTACGTATATTTTGCAAAAACCACAGTCCAGGTTTTTATGTGTCAGCAGAGGGGTCCTCCTTGATCTCCTGCCATAGGGTTTCATTTTATTCAAATGTTGACGGATAGTTGGCGCTTACACTAATACACCCTGAGCTGCAGGACAATTTGAATTTCTTTGGAAGTTGATTGCGGCGGCTTATCCACCACTCTAACTATCCTCTGTTGCAACCTTTAGTCAATTTTTTTCTGCCGTCCGTGTTGTTGAGATTAGCTACAGTGCCATGGGTTGTAAATGTCTTGATTATGTGGCATACCGTGGACAAAGGAACATCAAGATCTCTGGAGATGGACTTGTAACCTTGAGATTATTGATATTTTTCAACAATTTTGGTTCTCAAGTCCTCAGTCAGCTCTCTTTTCCCCTCTTCCTGTTCGTCATACTTAGTGCGACACACACAGACACGCAATACAAAGATTGAGTCAACTTGTCCCCTTGTTTCAAGTGTGATTTTCATATTGCCCACACAGGTGAGTTTGCCACAGCTGAGTTTGAATGAGAATCACATACTTGAAACAAATGTTTACCCACAATTTTGGAAAGGTGCAAACAATTTTGTGCGGCCTATTTTTGGGGTTGTGTGTGAAATGATGTCCAATTTGGGTTTTTTTCTTCTTTTTTCATGTTGTTCCAATACACACAAATGAAATAAACATGTGTCTAACAAAACATCTGTAATTGTGATAATTTTCTGGGAAAAATCTTCATTTTCTGGAACAATTTCAAGGGCACTAACACTTTATGCAATGACTGTATATCAGTCCACTCAGCTCTCCCTGCTCTAACACACGGTGCCTGCAGATTGGACTGCATGTTCATGGCGACAGATTCCCTTTAAATCTATATGTCAATAAAAAAAAAAAAGTTTTTTAGTTGTTCCCATTAGGTCTACTTATATTAGCAAGACGACGTCTGAAGTCTTTTACAACTTGTGCAACTTTTTTCTTCAATCATGCAAGAAGCTTACCTAATCGTTGCACCATAATGTGCATCTTATGGCTTGCTGGATTTCTGAATTTTTGGATATTCTCAGTTGAAATCGAAATTTAAGCACCACAAGTGACAGAACTGCACTCACTTATAACTTTTGTCCATCACATATAAAAAACAGGCCTAAAATACTAGGGGAAATTATTAAAAATGTATATTCCAAACTAAGAAATTCATTTGTGGAGCCACTTCTAGCATCTACGCTATATCACAAAAGTGGGTACACCCCAACATTTTTGAACATATTTTATATCTTTTCATGGAACAACACTGAAGATCTGACATTGTAAAGTTTATAGAACAGTGTTTGTGCTCTCTAAATAACACAGCTATTAATATGTAAACCTCTGGTAACAAAAGTGAGTACACCCTCTAAGTGAAAATTGCCAAATTGTGCCCAATTAAATATTTTACCTATCTGGAGTCATGTGACTCAGTCTTACAAGGTCTCAGGTGTGAATGGAGAGCAAAGTGGTAAATTTGGTGTTATCGCTCACACACTCTCATACTGGTCACTGTACGTTCAACATGGCTCCTCGAGGCAAAGAATTCTCTGAGGATCTGAAAAAAAGAATTGTTGCTCTTTATAAAAGATGGCCGAGGCTATTAGAAGATTGCCAACTCCCGGAACCTGAGCTGCAGCACGGTGGCCAAGACCATACAGCGATTTAACAAGAAAAGATCCAGTCAGAACAGGGCTCACCATGGTTGACCAAAGAAGTTGAGTTCACGTGCTCAGCGTCATATCCAGAGGTTGTCTTCTCAAAATAGACATATGACTGCCTCCAGCATTGCTGCCGAGGTTAAAGGAGGGGGGGGTGTCAGCCTGTCAGTGCTCAGACCATAAGCCGCAAACTGCATCAAATTGGTTTGCATGGTTGTCCTCCCAGAAGGAAGCCTCTTCTAACACTGATGCACAAGAAAGCCTGCAAACAGTATGCTGAGCACAAGCTGACTAAGAACATGGATTACTGGAACCATGTCCTGTGGTCTGATGAGACAAACAAGCTCATTTGGTTCAGATGGTTAAAAGTGTGTGTGGTGGCAACAAGGTGAGGAGTACAAAGAAAAGTGTGTTCTGCCTACAGTCAAGCATGGTGGTGGATGTCATGGTTTGGGGCTGCATGAGTGCTGCCGGTTGTGAGGAGCTACAGTTTATTGAGGGATCCATGAGTGCCAATATGTACTGTGACATACTAAAGAAGAGTATGATCCCTTCCCTTCAGAAAATGGTCCGCAGGGCAATATTCCAACATGATAATGACCCCAAACACACCTCCAAAACAAGCAATGCCTTTCTAAAGAAACTGAGGGTAAAGGTGCTGGACTTGCCAAGGATTTCTCCAGACTAAACCCTATTGAGCATCTGTGGGGCCTCCTCAAACAGAAGGTGAAGGAGCGCAAGGTCTCTTCCATCCTCCATAATGACATCATGGAGCTGGTGGATGTTAGAGGATCCAGCATCTCCTGTGAAGCTCTAGTGACTTCCATGCCCAAGAGAGTTAATGCAGTGTTTGAAAATAATGGTGGTCACACAAATTATTGAAACTTTGGCACAATTTCGCAATTATCAGGGGTGTACTCACTTTTGTTGCCAGTGGTTTAGACATTAATGACTGTGTGTTGTTAGAGGACACACCAAATTTACCAAATTGTTATACAAGCTGAGCACTGACTACTTTACATTGTATCAGTGTCATATGTTCAGTGTTGTCTCATGAAAAGATATAAGAAAATAGAGGAGTTGTCCAGCATGTGCACTTTCTTTATTCATTACAAATGGGGGTAAAAAAGTGAGACCATGACCCAAGTGTGGATTTTGGAATACCCCTAAAAATAGCTGTCCGTAAATATAGCCAACCTGCTCATGAAGACATGAATACAAAGATTATAGATCTTTAGCAGATGTTAGGAAAACTAAAATTGGTCTACAGAGATTTGGAACAAAATCCGTCAGCAGGATTTCACCCCTCAAACTATTTATTTGTTCATGTAGGTCTTCCCAATACAAGTCCAGCAATACCTTTACATGCTCAGTCCCTTAGGCAGTGAGAAATGAATGTTTGAATTGTTACGCAATGGCTCAGAAGGACTGTTTGTAGATCTGAAACGTCCGTCACTCCAGCTCTATTCCCTGCCTAGCAGTGCCTCATACTGATTCACTGACAGCTTTTTGGCCTTAAGTAATAACAGCACGGACAGGACGGTAGTTATCAGGTGGTGGTGCTAGGTGGGGAACAGAGCTGGAGTGACAGAGGTTCCAGATATACAAATAGTCCTTCAACCTAATTTGCATATAATAATAATATTTATTTCTATAGCGCCAACATATTCCACAGCGCTTTACAATTCAGAGGTTCAAATACAAGTAATAGTATAGAAAATGCATTAGTACAAGAATAAAGACGACCCTGCTTGTAAGAGCTTACAATCTACAATGAGGAGTGTTGGGGGACAGGGGCTTATTTACAACGACAATCCAGCCATCTCAAAGAAATAGGGATAGACAAAGGCTGCATGGGCCAGTCATCAGCCAATCTCCGTGATGCTATTAAGTGCGGTGGAGTTTGACGGAGAGTTATGTTGTGAGAAGTAGTGGAGGGACTAGTGAATTGAGTATTATAGGCCACCCTAAAAAGATGTGTTTTTAGGGAGCGTCTGAAGCTGAATAAGTTGTGGTTCGTCCTGGTGTCTTGGGGTAGAGTATTCCAGAAGACCAGTGCAGCTTGGGAGAAGTCTTGAAGCCAGGAGTGGGAGGTTCGGATTAGTGTGGATGTTAGTCGAAAGTCGTACGGAAACGGGTAGGGTGATAGACAGATAAAGGTGGAGATGTAGGGGGGTGCCGCGGTGTGGAGAGCTTTGTGGGTGAGAACAAGCAGTTGAATTGGATCCTGTGATATATGGGCAGCCAGTGCAATGACTGGCACAGAGCAGAGGCATCCGAGTAACGGTTAGCCAGATAGGTGACCCTGGCTGCTGCATTAAGCCTAAGACACACGGCATGAAAATCGTAGCAAGTGGAACGCGATGTTTTATCGCATTACACTCGGACAAATATTAGCCTGTGTGTCAGCGCACATGAGCGATTATTTTCTCAGCCCTAATCGGACCGAGAAAACAATCGCAGCATTCTGCAGGTGCAATGCATTCCTGGTTTCTCTTGCACCCATTCAAGTCTATGGGGCGTGAGAAAAATCGTACTGCACTCGCGGTACACTGACGTACCGCAAGTGCAGGGCGAGAATGGCAATAGCAGACTATGGAGGAGAGAGGGAGATAAATCCCTCCCTCCCCTCCGCAGCGCCGGCCCGCCCCTCCTCAGCACTGGCCAGTCCTTCCTCAGCGTCAGCCCTCCCCTCCTAAGAGCCGGCCCGCCCCCCGCAGCTGTGGTCCGATCGCATGATCGGACCTCAGTCACAGTGACACTCACATGACACTCAGCTCCCCCTGTGCTGCCAGCGTGAGCCGAGTGTCATGCGAGGATTGCAGTAGTCCCTGTGTGGCCCCGGCCTTAAGGATGGACTGGACAGATTTCTGAGTAACGGACTGGCCATAGTAAAGCATTGCTGTTCTGGAAAGAGCTACATGGACACGAATAGAGGGGATCTGTCAGCAGGATTTCACCCTACAAACTAAGAGGGGTTTTCTATTTTGACCAAACTTGTTTTGTTAGAAATGTACAGGGTGTAGTTGCACCAGTAATCCGCTCCCGAGGCACAGACCTCTAGATAAAAGTATAGCTGAAGCTCAAGTTCTTGGCAGCGACTTGCAGTTATTCGGAACATGGAGTACACTTCTGAACCTAGACAGTCAGAAAAACGAGTGCTCCTTATTGTTTTTCTCTGGGGGGCATTCGTGTGTCTATGAGATGACACACGAGTCAATCTGATTACTCTTTGACTGAGGAAAGATTTGTTGGAAGCGCGTCTCGCACTGCAGGGAACCGAGTCTCCGCAGCGGAGGTGCACGTCAAGATCAATTTAGACACACTTCATCCTCCACACAACATGCGCATTTCAGGAGAAAACTGTCAGCAAAGCCAAACATCCAGACACTTTGCATCCAAATCCTATCATCACTGTCACATTTTATGTGCAAAACGTCCTCCTTAATGTGAGCACAATATACAGTATGTGCATGTGGGAAGAGAGTAAAAGGAGTTAAATAGCAAGGCTGGAGACGCAAGCGGCCATATTGCAGGGCTTTATTACTGTATTACAACCGGTGCACCTGGGGGCTCTTTATTCATTACTATGGAAAAGTAGTAGCGCTCTATGGACGGTCGGATCAGGATCTCTATGGGCCATACTGTCAGTCCATGTAACTGGACAGGGGTCTGATAAAGTGCTATACAACTGCCAAATAATAAATTAATCAATAGCAGGTACTCGCCCCTGGATCCCCCCACGTCTCCTCTTTTCCAAATCCCCCGCCAGTCTCCTTCCCTTACCTTCCAGGATGACAATTATAGTCAATGACCTCTATTCCTCATTTGCATTTTTTTAAGTCACTTTTCTCTGTTTTGTGGCATTCGCTGATGTTTATTGCGCCAAATTCATAAAAATGGCACAAGTTTTATGAATTTGGGGCAGAGTAAAACATGTTTTTGTTTTTCCGGTCATTAAAAGGGAACCCGTCACCAGGTTATTCCCTGATGAGCTGCGGCCACCAGCAGTGAGCCCTTATATACAACATTCCAGAATACTGTATATAAGAGCCCAGGCCGCACTGTATAATGTAAAAATCACTTTTATAATACTCACCTAGGGAGCGGTCTGGTCCAATGGGTGTTGCTGCTCTGGGTCCAGCATCTCTTCCACCTTGTGCGATTGCCGTTGTCTTGCCCTAGTGTCATCCACTAGACTCGCAGGGGTGGGGAACCTTTTTAATGCCGAGGGCCATTTGGAATTTTCTACCAACCTTCGGGGGCCGCACAAAACTATCAACTTAAAATTACCCTGCTATACTTAGTCAAACAATTAACTCATCGTGGCGGCTGAAGCTTCTTGTTTTTGGTGCGGCTATATTATTCAATATTGATCTTATTGCTTCTCACAACTGTTTTTCCACGTTTGTGTCAGCTGGGACTGCTGTAAATACATCACAGGAGATGCTGAGGGCATATACATCACAGGAGATGCTGAGGGCATATACATCACAGGAGATGCTGCGGGCATATACATCACAGGAGATGCTGAGGGCATATACATCACAGGAGATGCTGAGGGCATATACATCACAGGAGATGCTGAGGGCATATACATCACTGGGGAGGGCTGGAAGGAATATACATTGCTGGGAGGACTAGACATCACTGGGGAGGGCTGGGAGGACTAGACATCACTGTGGAGGACTGGGAGGACTAGACATCACTGGGGAGGGCTGGGAGGACTAGACATCACTGGGGAGGGCTGGGAGGACTAGACATCACTGTGGAGGGCTGGGAGGACTAGACATCACTGGGGAGGGCTGGGAGGACTAGACATCACTGGGGAGGGCTGGGAGGACTAGACATCACTGGGGAGGGCTGGGAGGACTAGACATCACTGGGGAGGGCTGGGAGGACTAGACATCACTGGGGAGGGCTGGGAGGACTAGACATCACTGGGGAGGGCTGGGAGGACTAGACATCACTGGGGAGGGCTGGGAGGACTAGACATCACTGGGGAGGGCTGGGAGGACTAGACATCACTGGGGAGGGCTGGGAGGACTAGACATCACTGGGGAGGGCTGGGAGGACTAGACATCACTGGGGAGGGCTGGGAGGACTAGACATCACTGGGGAGGGCTGGGAGGACTAGACATCACTGGGGAGGGCTGCGAGGACTAGACATCACTGGGGAGGATTATATATCACTGGGGAGGATTATATATCACTGGGGAGGATTATATATCACTTGGGAGGGCTGGGAGAAATATAAGGACATTGCTAGGGGTTCTGACATACCAGGGGGGCACAGGCAGCAGTGTGGAGGCCGCAGGGGCACAGGCAGCAGTGTGGAGGCCGCAGGGGCATAGGCAGCAGTGTGGAGGCGACAGGGGCACAGGCTGCCGTGGGGAGGCCACAGGGGGACAGGCTGCCGTGGGGGAGAGTGAGGAGCACAGGCTGCCGTGGGGGAGAGTGAGGAGGATGGGACGCTGCACGGAGCACAGGCTGCAGTGGGGATACACAAGGAGGATGAGACGCTGCACGGAGCACAGGCTGCAGTGGGAATGCACAAGGAGGACGGGACGCTGCAGTGGGAATGCGCAAGGTGGATGGGACGCTGCACGGAGCACAGGCTGCAGTGGGGATGTGCAGGGGCACACACAGGCATGGGAGCACAAACACACCTGTCGGACGCTGAGGTAGTAGCTTCTCTTCTGTGGAAAAAGAGCGAGTTGAGCGCTTACTCCACCCACAAAGTACGTCCTCACGCTAGCATGAGGACGTAAGCCATACAGGGTTTAAAGGGCCAGCAGCAAGCAAGACGCTGCTGCCTCACGAGCTCTGTAGACTGTGGAATGTGCCCGGGGGCCGCAGAAAAGGTCATGGCGGGCCGCATACGGCCCGCGGGCCGGAGTTTCCCCACCCCTGCACTAGAGCTTCACAGGAGATGCTGGCTCCTCTAACATCCACCAGCTCCATGATGTCATTATGGAGGATGGAAGAGACCTTGCGCTCCTCCACCTTCTGTTTGAGGAGGCTCCACAGATGCACAATAGGGTTTAGTCTGGAGACAGGCTTGGCAAGTCTTCTTTAGAAACTTGTGTCATCCATCTTGTGTCATCCACAGAGACCTCCATTGCGCTCCTGCGCAGGCTGAGGGCAGAGAAGAGTATTGTAGTGCGCATTAGCAGGAGGTTTTTGACCTTTCCTCACGCCTGCGAATTACAGTACTTTGCTCAGACCTCACAGGACAGATCAAAGTGCGCCTGCGCAGGAGCACAAGGTAGACCTCCTTGAGGATAACATAGGATGCATCATCCACACGGGGCTGGGAAGGAGGATGGCGAACGCACAAAACGGAGGAGGTGCTGGACCGAGAGCAGCGACTTTCATGGAACCGGACCGCCCCCATGGTGAATATTATAAAGGTGTTTTTTATGTTATACAGTGCGGCCTGGGCTCTTATATACAGTATTCTAGAATGGTGTATATAGGAGCTCACTGGTGGTGGCTGCAGCTCATCAGGTAAAAACCTGGTGACAGGTTCCCTTAAACCATTATTTTATGAATTTTGCATCATTTCCAAACTGTCCCAACATATGAAAAGATAAAAACTGCATGGAAAAAATCCCACAGGTGAGCACATGTAAAATAGACTCCAAAAAGGCGCAAATAGAATAATGAATTGTCCGTAAACAAAACAAAAAACAGGCGCACAACACAAAATTAGATGAAAAAAAGCTGCAAAAGCAATGATGTATCCAAGCCAATGTGTTTCCACTATTGCCACCAGGGAGAGGAGAACACAGGATGGCGGGAGATGAGCCACGTGTGATGGGAAATAAAAAAAAAAAAAAAAAAAAAGGATCACGGCAAGTCATGTAGGTCGGCGCCCGTTCACATTAGATAACAGCTGCCCAAAGGATGATTTGGCTGCTGGCCATTTCTCCCAACTCCTCCATACCCCGGCGCGCTCTGCCGAGGGCTGCTGTGCTGTCTATGAGAAAGCTGTGTCACGGTTTTAGCAACAAAATGTGACACACCGGACTCTTCTCTCTCCCGACATCAGTCAGGGTCTGTCATGAAGCCCCCCATACAAATAAGACTGTCAGACAATACTAGCAATCTCCGCACAATTATCTGGAATGAACATCCCTTGCAATGCTCTTTTCTTGACAATCATGCAGTATAAACAGGCTTTATGATCGCCTCTCAAATAAGCAAAATGCTTGTTCGTTGGGTGAAATAATTTTTGGGCTGCTGAAAAGATCATCAAATCAGTGCATTGTCCTGCGCAAATAGGACCTGTGCCATCAACATCGATTGGAAAAATTAGCACCAGGCACTCCAATTAATGTGAAAAAAATAATAAAATTTATTACAACTTAAAACGGTTTGACGTTGTAATAAAATTTATTATTTTTTTCACATTAATTGGAGTGCCTGGTGCTAATCTTTCTGTATTTGGACTTGGACCCTACCTGAGCACCCACACCCTCACAGAAGTACCGTGAGAATTTTTCATCAATATCAATTGGAGCCTGTGTGTCGAGAATGATCTATTACTAAGCGTTCTGTGCACATCTGATGGTCGGTTAACACAGTGCATAGGATGGTGTGAATGCACCTTAAAGGGAATCTGTCGCCAGGTTTTTGCTCCCCCATCTGAGAGCCGCATAATATAGAGACAGAGACCCCGATTCCAGCGATGTGTCACTTACTCAGCTGTTTGCTGTCATTTTGATAAAATCAATGTTTTCTCTGCTGCAGATCTAGCAGTTATACAGAGCTCATCAATATGCTGGACTACCTGCAGCACACCAAGTAGTGCCCTCTAAAGATAATCTATTGCTGATTAAACAGTGATTTTATCAAAACTACACTAAGCAGCCTAGTAAGTGACACAACGCTGGAATCAGGGTCTCTACCCCTATGTTATACTGTTCTCAAATTAGGTGGCACAAACGTGGTGACAGATTCCCTTTAAGTAGGTATGAGCGGACCCCATGGATGTTCAGGTACACCCAAGCTTTAGTTAAAAAAAAAAAAAAGTTTGGTGTGGTACCTGGACTTGACCCTGGACTCAAACCCTATGTATAGATTAATGGGGAACTGAACCTTAGGCGGGCTTTGCACGTTGCGACATCGCACGCGATAGTCCCCGCCCCTGTCGCAGGTACGATATCTTGTGATAGCTGGCGTAGCGAAAGTTATCGCTACGCCAGCTTCACATGCACTCACCTGCCCTGTGACCGTCTCTCTGGCCGGCGACCCGCCTCCTTCCTAAGGGGGCGGGTCGAGCGGCGTCATAGCGACGTCACAAGGCAGGCGGCCAATAGGAGTGGAGGGGCGGAGATGAGCGGGATGTAAACATCCCGCCCACCTCCTTCCTTCCACATAGCCGCCGGCGGCAGGTAAGGAGATGTTCCTCGCTCCTGCGGCGTTATACACAGCGATGTGTGCTGCCGCAGGAACGAGGAACTACATCGTACCTGTCGCTGCAGCATAATTATGAAAAAGTCAAAGCCTGCAACGATGATACGATAACTACGCTTTTGCGCTCGTTAATCGTATCATCTAGCATTTACACACTACGATCTCGAAAGTGAGGCCGGAAGTGCGTCACTTTCGATTTGACCCCACCGACATCGCATGTGCGATGTTGCAACGTGCAAAGCCGCCCTTAGTGCTGTAAAATAGATATAAACAGGTCGTAATAAGAGTTATGGGCTGCAAAAGTGAGCAAAATAAGGGTAAGAGCAGCGCAATTGTTCTGCAAATAAATGTGGATAGTATATAAAAAAAAAAAAAAAAGAAATGTTAGTGGAGTCCCCTTAATTTTTGATTACCAGCCAAAGTAAAGAAGACAGCTGAGGGTTGGTGATATCAGGCTGGGAAGGCCTTGGTTATTTGACCCTTCCCAGGCAAAAAACACCAGCCTGCAGCCGCCCTGTTCAGGTTTGCTCATTCCTAACCCTCAGATGAGTGAATGACAAATCATTCAATTTTCAACTCGTAACCTTGGACAATCTTCATCTGTATTGTCATCTGTGTATCCATTTTTTAAGTCCATATGACATCCGAATTTATACATCAACAGCTTAACAAGTACAAGACCAAATACAGTTTCCTAGGATAATAACGGCTGTGTGTCTATAAAACCCGGAGGCTAAGCAGATGATCCATATGGGGATCTGATCTTTTTTTTAACCATAGAGCTAAATGGACTCATTTTTGAGGGGGGATTTTTTTTTTACCCCCCACACATGGAAACTGTCATGTGAACAGCGCTGCTGATATATGCAGGTTAGGCTACTTTCACACATCCGGCTGTAGCAGTGCGGCATAATCCGGCGCTCTGCTGAAAAAACGAAACCGTTTTTTTTTTGCCGCCGGTTTTGTTTTTTTCCAGCATTGACTTGCATTGGCGCCGCATGGGCTTGCGTTCCGTCCAATTTTTGCCGCATGCGGCAGATTTAGCCGATGCGGCGGCCGGATGGAACGTTCCCTGACACATTTTTGCTCCGGCAAAAAAAACGCATCGCACCGCATCCTGCCGCTACGGCGCAATTTTCAATGCATGCCTATGGACGCCGGATGTGGTTTCTTCCACTGCGCATGCTCATTAGCGTGCCGCAACCAGAAAAAAAACGGACGGGCCGCATGTAAAAACTTATGTAAAGGATGCGGTGTTTTCGCTGCATCCGTTGCATAGGTTTCACAGCCGGATTGAGCCGCACTGCAAAAACCGGGTGTGTGAAAGTAGCCTTACAGGGCTGTGATTCTTACTCCGTCCGTATATTTCGCTCGTCTGAAGGAGCTCTAGTGCTGGGTTTGTTATTTTAATACTTTTTTTGCCTCTTTTCCAATTTTAAGTGAAAGCAGACACCCCTTTAAAGAGCATTTTGAAGGCTTTTGCATAAATCTTAAAAAACCATCATCTCCATTGTTCAATAAGACCAAAGACTCTTGCAAAATAAGGAACGACTCCTCCTTGCAGCGCTGGAAGCAATCTAAGGTTGTGAGGCTGATAAACAGTTTTCATTTCCTATTGTCACAATTGCTTTTGGTGTAATGATAAAAGAAATAAGAGAAGAGGCAAAAAAAAAAAAAAAAAAAAGTGACACCAATAATGATGAACTGTTTACAAGAAGAATAGCCGGGCGATCCGGGGAAACCTAATTAAGGCTGTGCCAACCGTTGCTTTTTTTATGTGCTTCTTTATATTTTGCCAGAAAAAAAACACGCATTTTTTATTGCGTTTGGGTTTTTTTCACATGCGTTTTTCCTGCTTCTTTTTGTGCTTTTATAATCATGGCGATCGCGGGGTTCAGGCTCTGTACCCCCATGATCGCTGCCAGGTATGCGGCTGATGATACATCCGGAACCCGGCTCTCTTTGCACTGCTCCCAGCAATTTAACCCCTAAATGCTGCAATCAATGCGAACGCTGCATTCAGAAGGCAGGGAGAGGATCACTTACCTCTCCCTGGTGATCGGGTCCCTGTAATGCGATGACAAGGACCAAGTCGCTGCCATAGTAACCCTGGGTTGTCACCATGACATTCCCGGGTTACTGAGCTCCGGAGAGCCTCACACACCATGCTGTATGCACGGTGTGTGAGGCAAAGTGCTGCAATATCATCCACTGTAGTAATAAAGCATTGCCGGTGTTATAGAAACGCAGAAAAAAAAGCAGAAAGAATTGGCATGCTGCTTCTTTTTTCAGCAACAATATCTGCAAGGAAAAAAAAAAAAGCAGCGTGTGCACAGCAAGTCAAGATTCTCAGACTTTGCTGGGACGCATTTTCCTTGCTTTTATTTATTAAAATAAGCAAAGAAAAACGCATGAAAAACGAAAAAAAACAACAAAAAAGAACAAAAAAAACAAAACCGCCACGTGTGCACAGCCTTAAGCGGGCTTTACACACAGCGACATCGCAAGCGATGTCTCTGGTGAAAGCACCCGCCCCCATCGGTTGTGCTTCACGGGCAAATCTCTGCCCATGGCGCACAACATCGCTAACACCCATCACACGGACTTACCTGCCTAGCGACGTCGCTGTGGCCGGCGAACCACCTCCTTTCTAAGGGGGCTGTTCGTGCGGCGTTACAATTACGTCACTAAGCGGCCGCCCAATAGAAGCGGAGGGGCGCAGATGAGCGGCCGTAACATCCCGCCCACCTCCTTCCTTCCTTATTGCGGGCGGTCGCAGGTACAGTGATGTTCCTCGTTCCTGTGGTGTCACACATAGCGATGTGTGCTGTCGCAGGAACGACGAACAACCTGCGTCCTGCAACAGCAACGATATTTGGGATTAGAACGATGTGTCAACGATCAACGATTTGGAGAGTATCTTCCATCGTTAACACTCGCTGAGCGGGACGTAACATCCCGCCCACCTCCTTCCTTCCGCATTGCCGGTGGGACGCAGGTAAGCTGTGTTCGTCGTTCCCGGAGTGTCACATGGAGCGACGTGTGCTGCCTCGGGAACGATGAACAAACGGCGCACGGAAGGAGGGACGATATTTTGAAAATGAGTGACGTGTCAACGAGCAACGATAAGGTGAGTATTTTTGCTCGTTCACAGTCGCTCGTAGCTGTCACACGCTACAATATGGCAAACGATGCCGGATGTGCGTCACTAACGACGTAACCCCGATGACATATCGCTCGATATATCGTAGCGTGTAACGGGCCCTTTAGGCCTTAGAAATGATCATTAGATGCTTGGATACAATAGATGGGTTCAGTCTGCTCATTGATGCTAATGTACATGCGGAATTCCTGAAAGAACAGGATGTATGAATGTAGAAAAAACAACATTTTTCATGTTTATTTTCAATACACATTGTTTTTTTATATTTTAATTGCCTAAGATGTTTAAACATGCATTTAAAGGGGTTGTCCTTCTGATTCCACATGTTTCCCCCAGGTAAAATAATAAAGCCTATACTCACCTCATGTACCGGCGCCCTTTCAGCGGTGTTGTTCCAGGGGCTCACGTGGGGTTGTGAAGTCATGCGTTCAATCAGTGTCGGCTTCTTTCTTCCTGCCTTTGGACCAAATAAGTTAATCAACAGGAAGTGAGTGCTGTGGCTGTGCTCACTTCCTGTTGATTAACTTGTTTGGTCCAAAGGCGGTGAGAAAGAACCCACACTGATTGGATGTGGGGTTGGTGTGATGTCACAATCCCAGGTGAGCCCCGACACCACGTACCCGAACACTGCTGGAAGGGCGCCGGTACGGAAGGTGAGCAAATCCTGTATTATTTTACCTGGGGGAAATATATGGAATCTGAAGGGGTTGTCCTTGTAGTGGACAACCCCTTTAAACACAAAATACCTGATTATAACAACATGTCATTTTCTCATGTAACATTCCCTTTAAATGATGGTAAACCCTAGCGATATGCCATCACTTGCTGAGACCGGAACACCCCTTTAAGGTCACCCATAATAGGACTACTGTAGCACCTCCGTATGCCTCCAATTTCATACACAAGGACGGTCTGACACAAGTCATTCATGGAAAAGAGCTTTGTTGACAAAAAAAAGGTTCAATTTTTGAGCCTAGGGGGTTAGACAGTCTGGAGCCAACGTCAATCGAGACAATATGTAAAAAGGAAATTATACTTCTTTAGGCAGGAGGGATCCTAAATGTCCCAACTATTTATATCCTGGCAGGTTATCTAAATTTAGCGTTATTTATGATCATTAAATAATCAAGTTTAGTCCAAATCAAGTTTACAATTAGTGAGTGCGAGGAGGAAAAACGAAACTCAGCTACATGTACAGTGTGTACGAAATCACACAGTGGGCCACAGAGGTAAGGCCGAAAAGCTCGGGGTCAGCTGCAAAGTATGGGTCTTTGTTATGAGTTTTCTAATTGAAGAAAACAGAAAGATTTAAAAAATAAATAAATATTATATATTAATATATATTACATATACACACACACACATACAGTATATACAGTCATATGAAAAAGTTTGGGCACCCCTATTAACGTTAACCTTTTTTCTTTATAACAATTTGGCTTTTTGCAACAGCTATTTCAGTTTCATATATCTAATAACTGATGGACTCAGTAATATTTCTGGATTGAAATGAGGTTTATTGTACTAACAGAAAATGTGCAATCCGCATTTAAACAAAATTTGACCGGTGCAAAAGTATGGGCACCCTTATCAATTTCTTGATTTGAACACTCCTAACTACTTTTTACTGACTTACTAAAGCACTAAATTGGTTTTGTAACCTCATTGAGCTTTGAACTTCACAGGCAGGTGTATCCAATCATGAGAAAAGGTATTTAAGGAGGCCACTTACAAGTTGTTCTCCTATTTGAATCTCCTATGAAGAGTGGCATCATGGGCTCCTCAAAACAACTCTGAAAACAAAGATTATTCAACATAGTTGTTCAGGGGAAGGATACAAAAAGTTGTCTCAGAGATTTAAACTGTCAGTTTCCACTGTGAGGAACATAGTAAGGAAATGGAAGAACACAGGTACAGTTCTTGTTAAGCCCAGACGTGGCAGGCCAAGAAAAATATCAGAAAGGCAGAGAAGAAGAATGGTGAGAATAGTCAAGGACAATCCACAGACCACCTCCAAAGACCTGCAGCTTCATCTTGCTGCAGATGGTGTCAATGTGCATCGGTCAATAATACAGCGCACGTTGCACAAGGAGAAGCTGTATGGGAGAGTGATGCAAAAAAGCAGTTTCTGCAAGCACGCCACAAACAGAGTCGCCTGAGGTATGCAAAAGCACATTTGGACAAGCCAGTTACATTTTGGAAGAAGGTCCTGTGGACTGATGAAACAAAGATTGAGTTGTTTGGTCATACAAAAAGGCGTTATGCATGGAGGCAAAAAACACGGCATTCCAAGAAAAGCACTTGCTAACCACAGTAAAATTTGGTGGAGGTTCCATCATGCTTTGGGGCTGTGTGGCCAATGCCGGCATCGGGAATCTTGTTAAAGTTGAGGGTCGCATGGATTCAACTCAGTATCAGCAGATTCTTGACAATAATGTGCAAGAATCATTGACGAATTTGAAGTTACGCAGGGGATGGATATTTCAGCAAGACAATGATCTAAAACACCGCTCCAAATCTACTCAGGCATTCATGCAGAGGAACAATTACAATGTTCTGGAATCTCCATCCCATTTCCCAGACCTGAATATCATTGAAAATATGTGGGATGATTTGAAGCGGCTGTCCATGCTCGGCGACCATCAAACTTAACTGAACTGGAATTGTTTTGTAAACAGGAATGGTCAAATATACCTTCATCCAGGAACTCATTAAAAGCTACAGGAAGCGACTAGAGGCTGTTATTTTTGCAATAGGAGGATCTACAAAATATTAATGTCACTTTTATGTTGAGGTTCCCATACTTTTGCACCGGTCAAATTTTGTTTAAATGCGGATTGCACATTTTCTGTTAGTACAATAAACCTCATTTCAATTCAGAAATATTACGGAGTCCATCAGTTATTATATATATATATATATATATATATATATATAACTGAAATAGCTGTTGCAAAAACCCAAATTGTTATAAAGAAAAAAGGTTAACATTAATAGGGGTGCCCAAACTTTTTCATATAACTGTATATTAAAAAAAAAATAATAATAATAAAAAGGAATGTCAACATCAAAGGAGTTATCAGTTTTCTGGTTTTAGAAATCTCCTAGGAGCTTTGTTAAAAAAAAAAAAAAAAAAAAATAAAACAAAATCTGAGCTTTGCTCACCCTCCTCAGGTCCAGCAGTGAGTCGCCACCGCTACTCCCCATATCCACTATTGTTGTCACTGCAGCCAATCAGTAAGTTCAGGGTAACGAGCAGCTAGTGGCCTCTGCTCAGGCAGAGCTGCTGAGGATGGTGTTTGGCTACAGCGAGTGAACATGTTGTCAGAGCTGTAGACAATAAGGCAACGTTCACATGTTGTGTTTTTTGCTGCATTTTCCTGCTGCCAAAATCTTCTCTTGGAAGTAAAAACGCTGCTCTTTGTCAACAAAAGTGAGTACACCATGACACTCCCACCACCATGCTTGACTGTAGGCAGGACACACTTGTCTTTGTATTCCTAGCCTGGTTACAGCCACACATGCTTGACACCATCTGAACCAAATACCGTAAGTTATCTTGGTGTCATCAGACCACAGGACATGGTTCCAGTAATCCATGTCCTTAGTCTGCATGTCTTCAGCAAAGAAGGGAATTTTGTTACTTACCGTAAATTCCTTTTCTTCTAGCTCCTATTGGGAGACCCAGACGATTGGTGTATAGCACTGCCTCCGGAGGCCACACAAAGCATTACACTAAAAAGTGTAAGGCCCCTCCCCTTCTGGCTATACACCCCCCGTGGGATCACGGGCTGCTCAGTTTTAGTGCTAAAGCAAGAAGGAGGAAAGCCAATAACTGGTTTAAACAAATTCACTCCGAAGTAACATCGGAGAACTGAAAACCGTTCAACATGAACAACATGTGTACCCGAAAAAAACCAACAATCCCGAAGGACAACAGGGCGGGTGCTGGGTCTCCCAATAGGAGCTAGAAGAAAAGGAATTTACGGTAAGTAACAAAATTCCCTTCTTCTTCGGCGCTCCATTGGGAGACCCAGACGATTGGGACGTCCAAAAGCAGTCCCTGGGTGGGTAAAGAAATACCTCATGTTAGAGCTGCAAAGACAGCCTTCCCCTACGGGGAGGTAACTGCCGCCTGCAGGACTCTTCTACCTAGGCTGGCGTCCGCCGAAGCATAGGTATGCACCTGATAATGTTTGGTGAAAGTGTGCAGACTGGACCAGGTAGCTGCCTGGCACACCTGTTGAGCCGTAGCCTGGTGTCGTAATGCCCAGGACGCACCCACGGCTCTGGTAGAGTGGGCCTTCAGCCCTGATGGAACCGGAAGCCCAGCAGAACGGTAGGCTTCAAGAATTGGTTCTTTGATCCATCGAGCCAGGGTGGCTTTGGAAGCCTGCGACCCTTTGCGCTTACCAGCGACAAGGACAAAGAGTGCATCCGAGCGGCGCAGGGGCGCCGTGCGGGAAATGTAGATTCTGAGTGCTCTCACCAGATCTAACAAATGTAAATCCTTTTCATACCGAAGAACTGGATGAGGACAAAAGGAAGGCAAGGAGATATCCTGATTAAGATGAAAAGAGGATACCACCTTAGGGAGAAACTCCTGAATGGGGCGCAGCACTACCTTGTCCTGGTGGAAGACCAGGAAGGGAGCCTTGGATGACAGCGCTGCTAGCTCAGACACTCTCCGAAGAGATGTGACCGCCACTAGAAAGGCCACTTTCTGTGAGAGACGAGAAAGTGAAACATCCCTCAGAGGCTCGAAGGGCGGCTTCTGGAGAGCAACTAGTACCCTGTTTAGATCCCATGGATCTAACGGCCGCCTGTACGGAGGGACGATATGACAAACCCCCTGCAGGAACGTGCGCACCTGAGAAAGTCGTGCTAGACGCTTCTGAAAAAACACGGATAGTGCCGAGACTTGCCCTTTAAGGGAGCCGAGCGACAAGCCCTTTTCCAAACCAGATTGCAGGAAGGAAAGAAAAGTCGGTAACGCGAATGGCCAGGGGGATACTCCTTGTGCAGAGCACCAGGATAAGAAAATCCTCCACGTTCTGTGGTAGATCTTAGCAGAAGTGGACTTCCTAGCCTGTCTCATGGTGGCAACGACTCCTTGGGATAATCCTGAAGACGCTAGGATCCAGGACTCAATGGCCACACAGTCAGGTTCAGGGCCGCAGAATTCCGATGGAAAAACGGCCCTTGGGACAGTAAGTCTGGTCGGTCTGGTAGTGTCCACGGTTGGCCGACCGTGAGATGCCACAGATCCGGGTACCACGACCTCCTCGGCCAGTCTGGGGCGACGAGTATGACGCGGCTGCAATCGGATCTGATCTTGCGTAGCACTCTGGGCAAGAGTGCCAGAGGTGGGAACACATAAGGGAGCCGGAACTGCGACCAATCTTGCACTAAGGCGTCTGCCGCCAGAGCTCTTTGATCGCGAGACCGCGCCATGAACGTCGGGACCTTGTTGTTGTGCCGCGACGCCATTAGGTCGACGTCCGGCACCCCCCAGCGGCGACAGATTTCCTGAAACACGTCCGGGTGAAGGGACCATTCCCCTGCGTCCATACCCTGGCGACTGAGGAAGTCTGCTTCCCAGTTTTCTACGCCCGGGATGTGAACCGCTGATATGGTGGATGCTCTGTCCTCCACCCACAACAGAATCCGCCGGACTTCCTGGAAGGCTTGCCGACTGCGTGTCCCTCCTTGGTGGTTGATGTATGCCACCGCTGTGGAGTTGTCCGACTGAATTCGGATCTGCTTGCCTTCCAGCCACTGCTGGAAGGCTAGTAGGGCAAGATACACTGCCCTGATTTCCAGAACATTGATCTGAAGGGTGGACTCCTGCTGAGTCCACGTCCCTTGAGCCCTGTGGTGGAGAAAAACTGCTCCCCACCCTGACAGACTCGCGTCTGTCGTGACCACTGCCCAGGATGGGGGTAGGAATGATCTTCCCTGTGATAATGAGGTGGGAAGAAGCCACCATTGCAGAGAGTCCTTGGCCGTCTGGGAAAGGGAGACTTTCCTGTCCAGGGAAGTTGACTTCCCGTCCCATTGGCGGAGAATGTCCCATTGAAGTGGGCGCAGATGAAACTGTGCAAACGGGACTGCCTCCATTGCTGCCACCATCTTCCCTAGGAAGTGCATGAGGCGCCTTAAGGAGTGCGACTGACCATGAAGGAGAGACTGTACCCCTGTCTGTAGTGACCGCTGCTTGTCCAGCGGAAGCTTCACTACCGCTGAGAGAGTATGAAACTCCATGCCAAGATACGTTAGTGATTGAGTCGGTGACAGATTTGACTTTGAAAAGTTGATGATCCACCCGAAAGTCTGGAGAGTCTCCAGCGCAACATTCAGGCTGTGTTGGCATGCCTCTTGAGAGGGTGCTTTGACAAGTAGATCGTCCAAGTAAGGGATCACCGAGTGTCCCTGGGAGTGCAAGACTGCTACCACTGCCGCCATGACCTTGGTGAAAACCCGTGGGGCTGTCGCCAGACCAAATGGCAGAGCTACGAACTGGAGATGTTCGTCTCTTATCACAAAACGTAGAAAACGTTGGTGCTCTGTAGCAATCGGCACGTGGAGATAAGCATCTTTGATGTCTATTGATGCAAGGAAATCTCCTTGAGACATTGAGGCAATGACGGAGCGGAGGGATTCCATCCGGAACCGCCTGGCGTTCACATGCTTGTCGAGCAGCTTTAGGTCCAGAACAGGACGGAACGAGCCGTCCTTTTTTGGAACCACGAAGAGATTGGAGTAAAAACCTTGCCCTTGTTCCTGAAGAGGAACAGGGATCACCACTCCTTCTGCTCTTAGTGAGCCCACCGCCTGCAGAAGAGCATCTGCTCGGTCGGGATGTGGGGAAGTTCTGAAGAACCGAGGCGGAGGACGAGAACTGAACTCTATCCTGTACCCGTGAGACAAAATGTCTGTTACCCACCGGTCCTTGACCTGTGGCAGCCAAATGTCGCAAAAGCGGGAGAGCCTGCCACCGACCGAGGATGCGGAGGGAGGAGGCCGAAAGTCATGAGGCAGCCGCCTTGGAAGCGGTTCCTCCGGTTGCTTTCTTGGGGCGTGAGTGAGCCCGCCAGGAATCTGAGCCCCTTTGCTCCTTCTGAGTCCTTTTGGACGAGGAGAATTGGGCCTTGCCGGAGCCTCGAAAGGACCGAAACCTCGACTGCCACCTCCTTTGTTGAGGTTTGCTTGATCTGGGCTGGGGTAAGGAGGAGTCTTTACCCTTGGACTGTTTAATGATTTCAGCCAATTGCTCACCAAACAGTCTGTCTACAGATAGTGGCAAGCTGGTTAAACATTTTTTGGAAGCAGAATCCGCTTTCCATTCTTTTAACCACAAGGCTCTGCGCAAAACCACCGAGTTGGCAGACGCCATTGAGGTACGGCTCGTAGAGTCCAGGACAGCGTTGATAGCATAGGTCGCAAACGCAGACATTTGCGAAATTAAGGACTCCACTTGCGGCACTGCTGGACGTATGATAGAGTCCACCTGTGCCAGACCAGCTGAAATAGCTTGGAGTGCCCACATGGCCGCGAATGCTGGAGCAAACGACGCGCCGATAGCTTCATAGACAGATTTCAACCAAAGGTCCATCTGTCTGTCATTGGCATCTTTAAGTGAAGCCCCATCCTCCACTGCAACTATGGATCTAGCCGCAAGCCTGGAGATTGGGGGATCCACCTTTGGACACTGGGTCCAGCGTTTGACCACGTCAGGAGGGAAGGGATAACGTGTATCCTTAAGACGTTTGGAGAAACGCTTGTCTGGATAAGCATGGTGTTTCTGGACTGATTCTCTGAAGTCAGCGTGGTCCAGAAAAGTACTCAGTTTACGCTTGGGATACCTGAAATGGAACTTCTCCTGCTGTGCAGCTGCCTCTTCTGCTGAAGGGGCTGGGGGAGAAATATCCAACAGTCTATTGATGGCCGCTATAAGGTCATTTACCATGGCGTCACCATCAGGAGTATCCAGATTGAGAGCGGTCTCAGGATTAGACTCCTGATCACCCTCCTCTGTCTCATCATGCAGAGACTCTTCTCGCTGAGACCCTGATCCGCGTGATGACGTGGAGGGTCTCTCCCAGCGAGCTCGCTTAGGCTGCCTGGGACTGTCATCTGAGTCAGAGCCTTCAGCCTGAGATGCCTGGGACCCCCTTGAAGCACGGATTAACTCCAACTGAGGGGGACCGGGGAACATTGACGCAGCAGTGTCCATGGTCTGAGTGACCAGCCTGGACTGCAAGGTCTCTAGGATTTTTGTCATAGTGACAGACATCTTGTCAGCAAAAACTGCAAACTCTGTCCCCGTCACCGGGACAGGGTTCACCGGTGACTCTGCCTGGGCCACTACCACCATAGGGTCCGGCTGACGAAGTGGCACAGGGACCGAACATTGCACACAATGGGGGTCCTTGGAACCTGCCGGTAGATCAGCCCCACAAGCGGCACAAGCAGCGTATACAGCCTGTGTCTTGGCACCCTTGCGTTTTGCGGATGACATGTTGTCGTCTCCCCAGAGCAATATAGGGTATACAGCCAAGAAGCGACCGTACAGTGCAATATATATATATATATATGGTATAGAGAAAAAAATACCCCAATATAACACTGTGGCACTAGTGGGGCCAGCACTAATGTGCTGCTTACCGCCCGCTTAACGCGGGTGTGTGGTCGCCAGAAATCCCTTGTCTGGGTCTCCCAGAGCCTGTGTCCGTTCTCCAGCCAGACTGCATGTAGGAATGGCTGCCGGCGTCCTGTGGAGAGGGGCGGGCCCTGGGCGTGTGCAGACAAAGTGCGGGAAACCTGCGTCCCACTGTGCTCAGTGAGAGGGCTGGAGTATGTAAATAAGACTCCAGCCCTCGGCGCTGACTATCGTACAGCGTCTCTCCCTTGCCCTGATTGACAGGGTGGGGGCGGGAACGAAGCGGAGCTAGGCCGCAAAAGCCGGGGACTAGATTTATAAGCGCCGCCGTCGTAAAAGCACGGTCGGCGCTAAGTCCCCGGCGCACCACAAGTCTCAGCCGCGCCGCCGCTCCAGGGGCGGCCGGCGCGGCAGTTCCCAACACATAAAGTCCCTCAGAGAAACTGCAGTGACTGTAACCCCAGCGCGCAGCGCTACTGTCCCCGGCGCACTAGCACACCCAGCAAGGCTGGAGTGTGCGCGGCCTGTCCATACGGGGACACAGAGTACCTGAATGTTGCAGGGCCTTGTCCCTGAACGGTACCCAGCTCCGTATCCAGCAGGTTCTACGGGTCTGTGGATGGAGCCCGGCCTCAGGGCTTGGGGGCCGGTAAGATCCCACTTCCTCAGAGCCCCTCAGGGGGATGGGGAAGGAAAGCAGCATGTGGGCTCCAGCCTCTGTACCCACAATGGGTACCTCAACCTTAACAAACACCGCCAATAGGAATGGGGTGAGAAGGGAGCATGCTGGGGGCCCTAGTATGGGCCCTCTTTTCTTCCATCCGATATAGTCAGCAGCTACTGCTGACTAAACAGTGGAGCTATGCGTGGATGTCTGACCTCCTTCGCACAAAGCTTGAAAACTGAGCAGCCCGTGATCCCACGGGGGGTGTATAGCCAGAAGGGGAGGGGCCTTACACTTTTTAGTGTAATGCTTTGTGTGGCCTCCGGAGGCAGTGCTATACACCAATCGTCTGGGTCTCCCAATGGAGCGCCGAAGAAATGTGGGTTTTTTTGTGCATCATCTTTAGAAGAGGCTTCCTTCTGGGATGACAGCCATGCAGACTAATTTGATTCAGTGTGTGGCGTAAGGTCTGAGCACTGACAGCCTGACCCCCACCCCTGTAACCTCTGCAGCACTGCAAACACTCATATTTCTCTTTTGAAGACCACCTCTGGATATGACGCTGAGCACGTGAACTCTACTTCTTTGATCGACCATGGTGAGCCCTGTTCTGAGTGGATCCTTTATTGTTAAACCGATTTATGACCTTAGCCCCGCTCAGTTTCAGGGTGTTCTCAATCTTCTTATAGCCTAGACCAGTGATGGCTAACCTGTGGCACTCCAGCTGTTGCAAAACTACAATTCCCATCATGCCTGGCCATTCAAAGCAAAAGCTTTGGCTGTGAAGACATGATGGGAATTGTAGTTTTGCAACAGCTGGAGTGCCACAGGTTAGACATCACTGGCCTAGACCATCTTTATGTAGAACATTTCTTTTTTCAGATCCTCAGAGAATTCTTGCCATGAGGAGCCATGATGAACATCCAGTGACCAGTATGAGAGAATGTGTGAGCGATGACTCCACATTTAATACATTTATTCCCCATTCATACCTAAGACTTTGTATCACTAAAGAGTCACATGTCACCAAGGAGGGAAAATGGCTAATTGGGTACAATTTGGCCATTTTCTCTTAGGCTACTTTCACACATCCGGTTTGAGCCCTGCGGCTCAATCCGGCTGTGAAAACTATGCAACGGATGCGGCGAAAACACTGCATCCTTTACATAAGTTTTTACATGCGGCCCGTCCGTTTTTTTCCGGTTGCGGCATGCTACTGAGCATGCGCAGTGGAAAAAAACGCATGCGGCGACCGGATGCGTTTTTTTCCGCATCACGCCGCATCCGGCCTCCATAGGTATGCATTGAAAAATGCGCCGCAGCGGCCGGATGCGGCGCGATGCGGTGTTTTTTGCCGGAGCAAAAAACGTTGCAGGGGACGTTCGATCCGGCCGCCGCATCGGCTAAATCTGCCGCATGCGGCCAAAACCGGACCGAGCGCAAGCCCCTGCGGCACAATACGGCACTAATGTAAGTCTATGCAAAAAAACCCGCCACCGGCGTTACAAAAGCCGGTGGCGGTTTTTCTGCAGAACGCCGTATTGTGCCGCAGAGCAAAAATCCGGATGTGTGAAAGCACCCTTAGAGGTGTACTCATTTAGACATTAATAGCTGTGTGTTGAGTTAGAGGGCACCGCATTTACACTGCTATACAAGCTGTACACTGACTACTGTACATTGTATCAAAGTGTCAGATCTTCAGTGTTGTCCCATGAAAAGAGGTAAAATATTTACAAAAATGTGAGGGGTGTACTCACTTTTGTGATATACTGTATACATGTTATTTTTACATCACTGCCGCCATCATGTAGAAGCAATGCAGCTGCAGGAGATCTTTTGATATTGCAGTCATAACTCTAGTGATGTGAGGGAGTTTTGTTTTGTTTTTCCACCAGTGACCCAACAAAGCGCCACTAGATAACTTTGCAACTCATTAAAGGGAACCTGTCAGCAGAAATTTCGCATTAAACCTAAAAGATTCCCCCTCTGCAGCTCCTGGGCTGCATTCTGGAAAGGTTCCTGTTGCCCCCTTTGAGACCTAAATAAGTACTTTATAAAGTCTTACCTTTTTGTATGCAAAACTTTTTTATATAGTCACGCTGTGATTATCATCAGCAAATACCCGCCCATAATCTCGTGCCCGCGCTTCTCACTCTGCCTCCACCGTTCTGCGCAAGCGCTGGCCAGATGAACCCACGTCACCTGTTTCCCATCTTTCCCTGGAGCAGGAAACAGATGGGAGGAGCGGAGCAGCACAGCACCGATCAAGAGGAGATGCGGAGACGAGCTTACTGAAGTACACAGTAAAAAAAACTGTAAAAACAAAAAGGCACACATTGTCTTTTGCAAAGTGACAAGCCCTAAAGTGCAGAACGGTGGAGGCAGAGTGAGAAGTGCGGGCACGAGATTATGGGCGGGTACTTGCTGATAATCACAGCGACGCCCATAATCTCATGCCAGCGCAATCACGTCACCAGCGGTCACACTGTGCACAGTGCTCAGTCCCGCGAGAGTGGCACTGGGCATGCGCGGGGACCTCGGGAGCACTAGGTCGCGTCCTCAACTATGGAAATGAGCGATGGGGGACGGCGTAGAGCGTCAGGAGGGAGAATAACGGACGCAAGACAGCCCGCCCCCGTGACTATAAAAAAAGTTTTGCATACAAAAAGGTAAGACTTTATAAAGTATTTATTTAGGTCTCAAAGGGGGCACAATAGCAACAGGAACCTTTCCAGAATGCAGCCCAGGAGCTGCAGAAGGGAATCTTTTAGGTTTAGTGCGAAATTTCTGCTGACAGGTTCCCTTTAACCACGCTTCCCCAGGGATTTCTCCATATACTGCACACATAGGAGATTAGAACATGGAGATAACATGGGCAGGCCGGACCGTGGCTCTTACCATCAGGCTCATCACACTAATGGATTATTTCTCAGCCGCCGTCCATTAAACCTACACAAAACTAATTTCACACCATTGTAACTTCGTTATTCAAGCATTACCAAATACAATCTTCCGGAGTGCCCAGTCCCAGCAGATGACAGTAGTAGATTGGCGCTTCATGTGACATGTAAGGTCGCTATTCTAGAACAGGTGATAATTTCCTTGACAGCGTACATATAACTGAAGACCTCTTCCAATCTCCTAAAATAACATAAGGAACCCGAGCAGTAATCTTAAAGGGAACCTGACAGGTGCAACATGCACCCAGAACCAGGAGCAGTTCTGGGTGTATATTTCTAATCCCTGTCTAAAGGTCCCGTTACACATAGCGACGTACCAACGATCCCACCAGCGATCCGACCTGGCAAGGATCGCTGGAACGTCGCTACATGGTTGCTGTTGAGCTGTCAATGAGGTAGATCTCCACAGCGACCAGCCATCAGCGACCTATGTAACGACGGCTCTCAGCACACTCAGAACCGGTGCTCTTTGGTCTCCCGCCATCAAACACGCCGATGCGTGCTGCACAACGGGAGACCAACAAGCAAAAAATGGTCCTGATCGTTGTGTCACGATCAGCGACCTCACAGCAGGGGCCCGCTCGCTGCTGCTTGTCACACACAGCAATATTGCTGGCGAGGTCACGGATACGTCACAAAACCTGTGACGTTTCAGCGATCTCGCTATGTGTTACGGGGGCTTTACTGTCACTGTATCTAGTAGCATAGATAAAGAGATATTTAGAAAACATTTCTAAAGATCCTTTATGATATGCTAATGAGGGCAGGGACTAGTCGCAAAGGCATTCTATCCCCCGACTAGCCCTTCCTCAATGCCCATTGCCCAGCGTCATCAGCAGTGACGCGCGTACCTGTGTCCGTTGTCACCGCTTCAGACGCTGGGTTTAGGCTCAGTGCACATGATCAGAATGCCCAACACTTCCGGTTATACTCACTATGAAGCCGGGAGTACGTGTCCCATCTTCAGAGACGTCTACTGCGTATGACCGGAAGTGCCTGGACTTCTGATCATGTGTACTGTGCCTAAACTCAGCATCTGAAACGGTGACAACGGACATCACCGCTGAGGACACTGGGCAATGGTCACTGAATAACATGTTGGTCTGCCCCTGTGAGCGAGCTAACATGCTGTGAGCCGACTAGCCAAGGGAACTAACACTAGTCCCTGCACTTATTAGCATATCATAAAGGATCTTTAGAAATACTTTTTCTAAAGATACCCTTTATCTATGCTACTATATACAGGGACAGTTTGGCAGGGATTAGCAATATGCACCTAGAACTGCTCGTGGTTCTGGGTGCATAATGCACCTGACAGGTTCCCTTTAAGGCCCCCATACAAATTAAAGTCTGCTAAATCAGGTGAGAAAGGCAAATAAATCACAACACATGTCCACACCCAGGTAGTCCTCAAAATCAGCACTTGGGAAACAAAATAAAAAAGTAAAAACAAAATAAAATAAAAATAGCACTTTTACAATTTAAAGCCCCCCAAAACACATTGGACATGTCGATAGTTTCCTGGCGCCCCCAAACATAATTGTTGGCGGAAATGTCGCTCCTGATGGGGTTTGTAGGATTTTGGATTGAAGGTTTTGTTCTCTCAGAGATAAGCCACCGGCAGAGATGTCTGCAGCCGCTTTCTCATAGAGAACACAGAAGTGCTCAGAATAATGGGCACTCCAGTGTATGGAGAGATGGCTGGCAGCCGCACCATCAGCCATCTAGGGCGGTAAAAACACGATTTTCAAGAGTAGGATGCTTCAGGAAATACACGCATTACTTTTTTACTTGAGAATCTTTTTTTTAGCTTTTTTTTGTTTGAGTTTTTTTTTTTTACTGTTTTTGGCAACTTGTACATTGTTTTGCACATTTTTCAAGCAATTTTTGGGGGCATGTTTTAGACTTTTTTTTTTTTATTTTAAACTCCGTTCCAAAGTCAAGAAATGGCTAGTGATTTATTAACTTAACCTGAAGGCATAATGCTCAAGAAGACAACGGGCGTCTTGTAAGTGTTCTAACTGACTTGTATTGAATGCCTGAAGAATGGTCAGGTCACTTCTTTTAACCAGTTGGCATCCTTAAAACATGCTCAAAAGCCTGACTGTATTAACAGCTTTTTCATCGTAGAATGGCGTTTGAGCGCTTAGTTAGCACTTATTCAGGGGGTTTTCAAAGTGGAACTATCGGAAAACAAAAAAAATGTTGTGTGAACATACCAAAAGCTGGCCATACAGAGAAAAATGGCCGGATGAGCAGGAGAATTAGTGAGCCAGCTTATAGCTCAGTCCTTCCTTTTTCGCTCAAGTGGCCCATATAATAACCTGCACAGAGGGAAAGTATGAAAAAAATGCAACAGTAAAGTTTTAAACGACTATTTCCATCAATTCTCAACTAATTTGTATGGGGAGGATAAGTTGTGATTGATAAATAGGATTTATGGACGATGGCTGATGATATAGGCCCCATTTACGCATTCATCTCTTTTGCAAACAAATATTTTTCCTCAGTGGGCAGAATCCAATCATATTCTGTGTCCATTTTTATCAGCAGTGCAGCATCCATTTGTCTTGCATACACAAAAAAAAAACAAAATACAAGCTTTTACTACTAATGAATAGTGATGAGCACGCACTACCATGCTCAGGTACTCGTAACTAGAGATGAGCGGGCACTACCATGCTCAGGTACTCGTAACTAGAGATGAGCGGGCACTACCATGCTCAGGTACTCGTAACTAGTGATGAGCGAGCACTACCATGCTCGGGTGCTCAGTACTCGTAACTAGTGATGAGCGGGCACTACCATGCTCGGGTGCTCAGTACATGTAACTACTGATTAGGACCACTACCATGCTCAGGTGCTCCGTACTCGTAACTAGTGATGAGGAGCACTACCATGCTCGGGTGCTCGGTACTCGTAACTACTGATTAGGACCACTACCATGCTCGGGTGCTCGGTACTCGTAACTAGTGATGAGCGGGCACTACCATGCTCAGGTGCTCGGTACTCGTAACTAGTGAAGAGTGAGCACTACCATGCTCAGCGGCTCGGTACTCATAACTAGTGATGAGCGGGCACTACCATGCTCAGGTGCTCGGTACTCGTAACTAGTGAAGAGTGAGCACTACCATGCTCAGCGGCTCGGTACTCATAACTAGTGATGAGCGGGCACTACCATGCTCAGGTGCTCGGTACTCGTAACTAGTGATGAGCGAGCACTACCATGCTCAGCGGCTCGGTACTCATAACTAGTGATGAGCGGGCACTACCATGCTCAAGTGCTCCATACTTGTAACTAATGATGAAGTAAAAATTCTCAAGTCCCCCATTGACTTCCATTATACTCGGGTGCTTGAGTCGCAACCATCTGAGAATCAACTGCTCATTAGGAGTATCCGAGCATGATAGTGCTCACTTATCACTATTCATTAGTATTAAAAGCTGTTTTTAATATAATAAAAAAAAAGAAAAAAAAAGAAAAAAAACACTTAAGAAAAACTCAGTGTGAACACAGCCTAAGGAATATATGTGCATAATGTGGTGCCATATGGAAGCACCATATTGTTGCACAGGGTAGCCATAAGAATGGGCATGACCGAAACAAAAAGAGCAGACGAGAAAGTATATCTTAATATCTAGCTAGCATACATATATAGTGGCCAAAAAAAATATTTAGTCAGCCACCAATGGCGCAAGTTCTCCCACTTATAAAGATGAGGTTGGCCTGTAATTGACCGCATAGGTAGGCCACAACTATGAGAGACAAAATGAGAAAATAAATCCAGAAAATCACCGCGTCTGATGTGGCACGACTTTTCTTGCAAATATGTTGGAAAATAAGTATTTGGTCAATAACAAAAGTTCATCTCAATATTTTGCTATATATCCTTTGTTGGCAATGACAAAGGTGAAACGTTTTCTGTAAGTCTTCACAAAGTTGGCACACACTGTTAGGCTGGGGCCACACGGGCACTACTGCGATCCACTTGCATGAGACTCGGCTCGTGCTGGCAGTACAGCAGAGCCGAGTGTCATGCCTGTGTCCTTGCAACTGAGGTCCGTTCGTGCGAGCAGACCTCAGCTGCGGGGGGCGGGCCGGCACTCAGGAGGGGAGGGAGGGATTTCTCTCCCTCTCTACTGCGTATCCGGCTATTGCCATTCTCGCACTGCACTAGCGGTACACCGGTGTACCGCGAGTGCAGTGCGATTTTTCTCTCGCCCCATTCACTTGAATGGGTGCGAGAGAAAGAGACTCAGCTTACAATCGCAGCATGCTGCGATTGTTTTCTCAGTCCGATTAGGGCTGAGAAAATAATCGCCCATGTGTGCTGACACACAGGCTAGAATTGGTCCGAGGGGAATGCGATGTTTTATCGCACTCCACTCGCACTGTTTTTCTCGCCGTGTGGCTTAGCCCTTAGTGGTATGTTGGCCCAATCCTCCACGCAGATCTCATCCGGAGCAGTGATGTTTTGGGCCTATCACTGGGCAACTCGGACTTTCAACTCAATCCCCAGATTTTCTATGGAGTTGAGATCTGGAGACTGGCTAGGCCACTCCAGGACCTTCATATGCTTCTTATGAAGCCACTCCTTCGTTACCTTAGCGGTGTGCTTGGGATCATTATCATGCTGAAAGAACCAGCCATGTTTCATCTTCAATGCCCTTGCTTGCTGATGGAAGGAGGTTTGCACTCAAAATCTCACAATACATGGCCCTATTCATTCTTTCCTGTGCACAGATCAGTCGTCCTGGTCCCTTTGCAGAGAAACAGCCCCAAAGCATGATGTTGCCACCTCCTTGTTTCACAGTAGGTATGGTGCTCTTTGGATGCAACTTCGCATTCTGTCTCCTCTAAACACGACGAGTTGTGTTTCTACCAAATCGTTCTACTTTGGTTTCATCAGACCATATGACATGTTCCCAATACTCTTCTGGATAATCCAAATGCTCTCTAGCAAACTTCAGACGGGCCCACACATGTACTGGCTGAAGCAGGGGAACACGTCTGGCACTGCAGGATCTGAGTCCCTGGCGGTGTACACTGTGTGCAGAATTATTAGGCAAATGAGTATTTTGATCACATGATAATTTTTATACATGTTGTCCTTCTCCAAGCTGTATAGGCTTGAGAGCCAACTACCAATTAAGTAAATCAGGTGATGTGCATCTCTGTAATGAGGAGGGGTGTGGTGTAATGACATCAACACCCTATATAAGGGGTGCTTAATTATTAGACATCTTCCCTTCCTTTGACAAATTGGGTCAGAAGAGAGATTTGACGGGCTCTGAAAAATCTAAAATTGTGAGATATCTTTCAGAGGGATGCAGCAGTCTTGAAATTGCCAAACTTTTGAAGCGTGATCACCGAACAATCAAGCATTTCATGGCAAATAGCCAACAGGGTCGCAAGAAGCGTGTTGGGCAAAAAAGGCGCTAAATAACTGCCCATGAATTGAGGAAAATCAAGCGTGAAGCTGCCAAGATGCGATTTGCCACCAGTTTGGCCATATTTCAGAGCTGCAACATTACTGGAGTATCAAAAAGCACAAATTGTGCCATACTCAGGGATATGGCCAAGGTAAGGAAGGCCGAAAAACGACCACCTTTGAACAAGAAACATAAGATAAAACATCAAGACTGGGCCAAGAAATATCTTAAGACTGATTTTTCAGAGGTTCTATGGACTGATGAAATGAGAGTGACTCTTGATGGGCCAGATGGATGGGCCAGAGGCTGGATCAGTAAAGGGCAGAGAGCTCAACTCAGACTCAGACGCCAGCAAGGTGGAGGTGGGTACAGGTATGGGCTGGTATCATCAAAGATGAACTTGTGGGACCTTTTTGGGTTGAGGATGGAGTGAAGATCAACTCCCAGACACCTACTGCCAGTTTCTGGAAGACAACTTCTTCAAGCAGTGGTGAAGGAAGAAGTCAGTATCGTTCAAGAAAAACATGATTTTCATGCAGGACAATGCTCCATCACATGCATCCAACTACTCCACAGCGTGGCTGACCAGTAAAGGTCTAAAAAATGAAATAATAATGACAATGCCCCCTTGTTCACCTGATCTGAACTCCATAGAGAACCTGTGGTCCCTCATAAAATGTGAGATCTACAGGGAGGGAAACAGTACACCTCTCGGATCAGTGTCTGGAGGCTGTGGTGGCTGCTGCACGCAATGTTGATCGTAAACAGAGCAAGCAATGACAGAATCTATGGATGGTAGGCTGTTGAGTGTCATCATAAATAAAAGGTGGCTACATTGGTCACTAATTTTTTTGGGTTTTGTTTTTGCATGTCAGAAATGTTTATTTCTAAATTTTGTGCAGTTATATTGGTTTACCTGGTAAAAATAAAGAAGTGAGATGGGAATATATTTGGTTTTTATTAAGTTGCCTAATAATTCTGCACAAATAAAAAGTGAAGACAAGGGAGCGCATGTGAAGAGTCTCAGGGTTAGCGGTGAGACTGGTAATTAAAACTGCTCCCCTGATGTGGTTGTGCAGCCCTCTATTCCTGTGTGCCTGATCCAGCCGCGGGTTAGTGGAGGAAATAGGCGTCCAAAAGGTCCTGGTTTTGATTGAGTCTCCATTTAAGCAGCTCTTGCCATGGACCCCCAAGGGGGGGGAGAGGGTATCAATAAAGGTGAAACATGGTCTGATAGAGCGCTAAGGAGGCCACGTGACAAAGATAGTGTATATCGAAACGCGTTGTGGCTTTGATAAAACAATTAAAATTTACTGAATCCAAACGATATTGTGGCCTCCTTAGCGCTCTATCAGACCATGTTTCACTTTTATTAATAATTCTGCACAGTAATAGTTACCTGAACAAACAGATATCCTCCTAAGATAGCCAAATCTAAAAAAAAAAAAACACTCCAACTTACAAAAATATTATTAAGCTTTGATATTTGAGTCTTTTGGGTTCATTGAGAACATGGTTGTTGAGCAATAATAAAAAAATACGTAATTACTTACCGGTAATGTGTTTTTTCTGAACCCATGACGGCACCACGAGAGAGGGGATCCGCCCTTCAAGGACAGGAAACCTCCAGAATAAAAAGGGGCGGCACCTCTCCCCGCATCAGTTGATTACCAAGCATGACAGGACCTCCGAAACAAGCAACATCGTTAAAAAACATATCCCGCCACCATAACCGCCCAGTGAAGAGGAGTGAAAAGGGAAGCAAACTAGCAACCCCCAAGTGCAGGGAGGGAATGTAAGGGTGCCGTCATGGGTTCAGAAAAAACACATTACCGGTAAGTAATTACGTATTTTTCCAGCACCCATGACGGCACCACGAGAGAATTACAGAGAGGAAGACCTAGGGAGGGACAACAGTTTGCAGAACCAGCCTCCCAAAGGTGATGTCGGTGAACGACAAATCAAGACGATAGTGATTAAAAAAGGTGGACGGAGAAGACCAGGTTGCCGCCTTACATATCTGCTCGATGGAGACCTCTGATCTCTCCGCCCAGGAAGATGCCATCGCTCGCGTGGAGTGTGCCTTCAAACCAGGAGGTACGTCTTCCCCCCCGGCTGCGTAGGCAACCGAGATGGCATCCCTGATCCACCTCGCCAAAGTGGATTTAGAAGCCTTAAGCCCCTTCCTACAGCCCTGGAAGACTACAAACAGACTTATCCTTCCTCCCCTCCGAGGTGACCAACAGATACCTTTGAAGACAACGCCTAACATCCAGGCAGTGCCATCCCATCTCCTCCGGAGTAGAAGGGTTGGCATAAAAAGAGGGGAGCACCATTTCCTGTGATCGATGGAAGTGGGAATGCACCTTCGGCAAATAGGCAGGGTCAGTACTTAAACTACTCGGTCCTCAAAAAACTGGGTATACGGAGGAGAAATGGATAAGGCCTGAAGGTCACTAACCCTACGGGCAGAAGTGAGGGCTACCAGGAGAATCGTCTTAAGGGACAGATGCTTGAGAGAGATAGAATCTAAGGGCTCAAATGGGGGCCATGTTAAAGCAGAAAGGACCAAGTTAAGGTCCCAGGACGGAAGAGGCATGGTTCCCCGAGGCTTAGACCTAGCACAGGACCTAACGAACCTAGATATCCAGGGATTACCAGCCAGGGCATGGTTATACAAGGCGCTCAGTGCGGAGACCTGCACCTTAAGGGTACTAACGGATAGACCCAGTTCCCAACCCTTCTGGAGAAATTCCAGGACAACCGGGACGGAGGGTGGCTCAGTAGGATCCGCACCCGAAGAGGTCAGGAATTTCGCCCAAATACGCCCATAAATGCGAGTAGTGACAGGCTTTCTGCACTGCATCAAGGTGGAGATCAGACCTTGAGAAAACCCCCTAGTGCCTAACAACGACCTCTCAAGAGCCACGCCGTCAGGTGCAACCTGGTGCGCTGTGGGTGGAAGGCTGGCCCCTGGGATAGGAGATCCGGTAGGTCTGGGAGAACCCATGGATCGGTGACTGACAGACGCGTCAGCCAATAAAACCAAGGTCTCTTTGGCCAGAAGGGTGCTATGAGAATCACGACTGCCTGATCCTCCCGTATCTTCCTGAGTACTGCAGGGAGGAGGATGAGTGGAGGGAAGGCATATGCGAGGCGGAAGTCCCACTTGAGCAACAGTGCGTCCACCGAGTGAGGACGATCCCTTGGATCCAGGGAACAGAATCGGGGAACCTTCCTGTTGGCCCGAGTTGCAAAGAGGTCTATCTCGGGAACTCCCCACATCCCCGATATCCTGTTGAAAACGGACTGATTTAGAGACCATTCGCCCTGGTGAAACTGCGTGCGACTGAGAAAGTCCGCCAAATCGTTCTCCTTCCCTCGGATGTGCACTGCCGACAGGGAACCCAGATGAGCCTCCGCCCGAGACATGATCCTGCTCGCGACGGACATGAGGTGTCTGGAGCGAGTACCCCCCTGGTGGTTGAGATAAGCTACCGTCGCTTGGTTGTCCGACAGAACTTTTACATGCTGATCCCTCAACCATGGCATGAAATGACCTAACGCCTTTTCCACCGCCAGCAATTCCCTTGTATTCGAGGAATTTTGAGCTTCTTCTCCAGACCATCGTCCCTGAATGAAATGAGCGCCCAGATGTGCCCCCCAACCGTAGAGACTGGCGTCGGTGGTTACCACCACGGGCTCTGGCGCCCTCCAAGGCACCCCGCTGCCCAAGTGGACCGGATCTAGCCACCAATAGAGGGACTGCAATGTGCGATGTGTGAGAACGATGAGTCTGTCCAGATGGTCCCCGTGAGCCGTCTGATGCTGTAAGATATTCCACTGCAGGACCCTGGTGTGTGCCTGAGCCCATCTGACGGCCGGTATGGTCGCAGTCAGGGAGCCCAGGAGGGACATCGCCCCCCTGAGAGTCAGACGCCGGTGCCTCAGAGTCCGGTCTATCTGGGTCCGAAGGGCTTCCATTTTGGAAGGAGGCAACCGACAGAGTTGAGTGTCGGAGTCCCAAGTGAGTCCCAGAAACAGCTGAACCTTCAATGGAATTAATCTGGACTTTTCCTCGTTGATCAACCAGCCCAGCTCCCGCATGGAAACTCGCACCTGCCGGAGAAGGGCCGCGCAATGAAGAGCCGAGGCGCCCACGATCAAGAAGTCGTCCAGATAAGGAATCAGAAGTACCTCTCCCTGACGCAGATATGCCGACATTTCTGCTATTATCTTCGTAAAAATCCTCGGGGCGATGGCCAGACCGAAGGGGAGGGCTTTGTATTGGAAATGGCAGACCCGACCGTCCATGTGGAGGGCTATCCTGAGGAAGCATTGGAAGAGAGAGTGGATTGGGACATGATAATACGCATCGCGTAAGTCTATGACAGCCATGTGACAGTGGGGATACAGATATTTCACTATGGACCGCACGGACTCCATCTTGAAGCTGTCTATTTGAAGGAACCGGTTGAGGGCTTTCAGGTTGATGATTGTGCGATAGGAACCGTCGGGCTTCCCTACCAGAAAGAGGGTGGAATAGAACCCTTCTCCCTGTTCCCTTGAGGGAACTTCCACTAGAACCCTCTTGGAGAGGAGGTGACGGACCTCTGCTTCCAATGCCAGCTGTTCCGCCGGGGAACGACGCAGAGGGGTGACCACGAATCGGTGAGGAGGAGGCCGAAGGAAGGGGAGCCGGAGGCCGGAGCGTATAAGGGCCAGTATCCATGCACTGGAGGAAATCCTTTCCCAGGCCGGAAGGCTCCGACCTGGGAAAGCGAGTCACTTGGACGACTTATTCTGATCTTTTGAGGGGCCCTTGAACATGAACCCTTTTCCCTGAGTCTTTCTATCGGACCAGGTATTCCGATCCCGCGGTCGGGTGGGGCGGCGAACAGGCTTCCTCCGAAAGGACCGCCGTGAAGAAGGAAATGAGGGAAAGGGAAAGCCGCCCTTCTTGTCGCTAGCTTTTTCCAGGATGTCATCCAGCACCGGCCCGAACAGGAATTCACCTTGACAAGGGATATTGCAGAGTTTAGACTTAGTCTGCAGATCCCCTGGCCAGCATTTCAGCCAGAGAGCCCTTCTAGCCGCATTGGAGAGGGATGCTGACTTTGCAGCCAACTTAGTGGAGTCCGCCGAGGCATCCACAAGGAAGGCCGCCGCCCCCCGCAATTTGGAGAGGGAGGACGCAATCTCCTCCTTAGGTGCTCGGGATCTAAACTGGTCTTCCAGTTCGTCAATCCATATAGTCAGGGATCTAGCCGTACAGGTAGCCGCAATGGCGGGCCTTAGTCCTCCGGCAGCTTCCCAGGTATTCTTCAGGAAGTGATCAGCTTTCTTATCTAATGGGTCTTTCAGGGAGCCCATGTCCTCAAATGGCAAGGCAAACTTTCTGGATGCCTTAGCGACAGCCACATCCAATTTCGGTGCCTTATCCCATGTGGAGCAGGAGGCCTCCTCAAACGGGTATTTTCTCTTAAAGGCGCCAGGAATGGAATGCTTCTTATCAGGTCTCTCCCATTCCCGGGCAATTAAGGCTTGTATTTTATCCACCACCGGGAAGGAGCGCCGTGTCTTCTGTTCCATGCCCCCAAACATCCTATCTTGGATAGACTTTTCAGGTTTCTCATCCGTGAGGCCCATGGTGGTCCTCACCGCTTTAACTAACTTCTTCATATTATCGAGTGGGAAGCACTGGCGACCCCCTGAGTCACTATCAGAGGAGGAGCGGGAAGTAGAGCCTGAGGAATCACATTCCCCATCAGACCTATCAGAGTCCTCGTGGACCGGCGAGGGAGCCCTGGAACCCCCAGCACTTTGCGCTCCAGACAGGGATCGGAGGGAGTCCCTGACCTCTTCCCGTATGATGGACCGGAGATCGGAGGCAAATCCCGGCTGTTCCTCTGACAAAGTTTGCTGAATGCAGCCCTTGCACAATCTTTTAGTCCAAGAACCAGCAAGTTCTTTACAGCACAAGGCACATTCCTTATGTCTGGATTTAGATAAACACTTCTTAGGTTTACTGCGCTCCTATAAAAAAAACAGACAATATGACCGCCATTAAAAGCGGAACATCCGAGGTGCACTCACCCACCGATGCCCAGAGGCTATACCGGTTCAGCAGGGCCCTCATCTGACTTCCTTCCTCTAGAAGGCCGTCTTCTGTCAGGAGAGTCAGGTTCCTTTCGTTTGGAGGACCGGTCATCCGTCCCCCCACGCTTGCCCCCTGAGCCAGCGACACTGTCCTCCTTTCCCCCCTTCTGCTGCCGCTTCAGGGAGGCTGTATCATTATCAGAGGGAGGTTTTGGAGAGGAGGGAGGCGAAGGAGACGCTGCCGACTGTTTGTCCGTCATGGCCACAGAGCACAGGCACCCTAGAGAGGATTGCCGCTCTAATTTTCAAAGACACGCTGGCGACTCCGCCCACTTCCGGCGGACGTCCCATCCGGCTCCACAGGCCGCACATTGGAACAAACGCGCGCCTGCGCACAGCCCGGACATCTCCTACCACACGCAACATGGCGCTCCACGGAAGCGCCCCAACCTCAGCTGCCACGAGGACGCCCCGCAGGGATCGCAGCAGCCGTCCCCCTCATCTCGGCCGGCACGCGCCCGGACACTGTGTCCTCCACTGACAGCTCCTCAGAAAACAGGACGCCGGTAAGGAGAGGAGGGGGGGAGGAAGGGAAGGAGCCCGTGCGCAGACATAACCCCCGTGGGTATGCTGCGACGGGAGAGCCCTGCGGACAGGTCCCCTGGAGGATCCACTTACCTGCCCCGCAGGCTCCTGGCGCTCCAATCGGGCGCTCTGCACGCACTCCGGACCCCCATGGGTCTGATGCTGCAGCTCCACAGCCCCGCGGCCGACCGCAGCAGGACCCGTGCCGCTGCCAGAGCCGGTCGATCGGGCGCCGGACTTGAATCTTCGGCCCCTCAGGACCTTCTGGAATCGATGAGATCTCTGGAGGCTCCCTGTTCAAGGACAGGAAACCAACTGATGCGGGGAGAGGTGCCGCCCTTTTTATTCTGGAGGTTTCCTGTCCTTGAAGGGCGGATCCCCTCTCTCGTGGTGCCGTCATGGGTGCTGGAAAAAATCCTCCAAAATACAACTTGCCTAATAATTCTGCACACGGTGTATTGGGTTACTGATGGTAGCCTTTGTTATGGTGGTCCCAGCTCTATGCAGGTCGTTCACTAGGTCCCCCCGTCTGGTTGTAGGATTTTTCCTCACCGTTCTTGTGGTCATTTCAACCTCCATGGGGTGAGATCTTACACAATTCGTGGCTGACTAAATATATTCCCCCCCTCCACTGTATCAGTGCAATGCATTAATAATACTAGACACCTGAAAGGGAATCTGTCATCAGGATTTTGCTATGTAATCTGATAGCAGCATAATGTTGGGACAGAGACCCCGATTCCCACAATGTGTCACTTACTGGGCTGCTTGCTGCAATTTTGCTAAAATCCCTGTTTTATCTGCTGCAGATGTGCAGGTGTAATTATACAGAGTTCATGACTATTGGGGAATACTTGGCAGTAGGGTTATTAGTCCTTTCGTGATAAAAATCACTGTTTTTAGCAGCAGGAAATTATCAAAACTACAGCAAGTAGCCCAGTAAGTGACACATCAATGGAATCAGGGTCTCTGCCTCTACATTATGCTGCTTTCAGATAAGGTGGCAAAAACCTGGTGTCAGATTCCCTTGAAGAGACCAAGTACATACTACAATCATGGATGGCAGTGGAAGCGGGGCAGCGTCACCATTTGTGGCTTCCTCCCAAGCTATGTCTCCATTTACCTTTTTATTTTTTGGCACAGTCGCACCTAACCACTTTTCTTTAGTGATATAGGCATGAGGTCTACACTTCAATAATACAACTTATAATATACAATATTTGTAACAATTTTTTCAGATATCGTTGTATTCTTGGATAATAAGTGTTTTCCCTTCAGGATTTATTCTATTACCTATGGTTTTCAGTATTATTAATCTTAAAAAGCACAAGCCAGGCGCTGAGAAACAAGACCGAGCAACTTACTGATGTTCCATTATATGCCAGTGTTGCATATTTCAATGGCAATAATCCATACATTATTATCCTTTAATCTGATCTCCAGCTACATAATGACAGCATTGCAAGGCAATAACGCTGTAATGATAAGAATCTTAGCTTGGCCATGACCGACTAATATAAGACTTTAATGGATAGAGTCATGTGAAATGTAGGAGGCTTCAGCACTGTGGGTACAAGAGGGTTTAGAATTTAAAGGGATATTTAGATCAAAAGTATTTATCAAGTAGGGAGTCTGTGGTCGCGTCTATCATCTAAACTGTACACTATGTTTTTTTTCCCCGGATCAATCCCTAAAGAGAGCGGCATAAGCTGAATTGTGTTCTATTTAAAAGGGTTCTTCAGGTTTTAGGCTCATGAGTGCGGTCACTATATGTGACTGCAGACTTGTAAATCCTCACAGTGCGCACACTGTGTGCTGTCAGGATCCTAGGAAGTCGGAGGCGGGCAGGCAAGCACCTGCAAATATGAGATTTGCATACATGCAATCACGTACCAACGATATGTGCGCATCCTCTCACAATGCAAAAGTATTAAGCGAGGCCAGAAGTAGACAAATCGCATACTTGGGGGTCACATAATTGACATTCCCGGGACTAGAGAATATCGACAGCGTGGAATGTGCACGCTGTGAGGATTCACCAGTATGCAGTCACATAGACTGAAGACTTGAATCCAAAGCTTGGACAACCCTAAAAAAAAAAAAAAAAAAAAAAGGGACAGTATATAAAAATAAGAGAAATAAAAAAAAAATTGGAATAAACTTCTCAGGTACAGTTATGCTCACATTTGCACATGATGGATAACGAAGACCAGCAAAATTATAATTGGAGTCCCAGGAAGTCCCTGATTCAGCACCATTAGACTGTGTACACACAGAACAGATAAAATCCACAGCAGTACTGAGGTGGTACGACTGACCACGCACTGAAACTGCCGTTTCAATGCAAAAATTCAGTAAAGAAGTTAAAGGGGTTCTCCAATACTTGGACAACCCCTTCTCATTCCAGTTGTTCGCCCCCATAAAAATAAATAAGCCTATACACCCCTCGATGTGGCCGCAGTTCTAAGGATGTCTGAAGTCGCGTTCTTGGACCCACGTGACATTGGTCGTGGGTCTCGCGTGTCATAACAATCAGCGCCGGCTTCCTTCTCCCCGTCTTCAGACGTTTGAGTAGGAAGTCAGCGCTGCGCTCACATCCTGCTCAAATGTCTGAAAGCAAGGAGACAGACACCGGGCGCTCATTGGTCATGGGGCTCGCGTGTTATAACAATGTCACGTGGACACCAGGAACAATACTTCAGACATCACTGGAACCGTGGCCGCACCGGAGAGGAGTATCGGCTTATTTATTTTTACCGGGGTGAACAAGTTGAATGAGTAGGGGTTGTCCAAGTAGTGGACAGCCCCTTAAAAAAGTACAACAGACTAAAGTTCTGAAGACCACGGAGAAGACAATCTCCCCTGTTCCAACAAAGTGGTGGTTTCCAAATAATTTAAAGCATCTTCCATGATTATTGGCATCGTTCACTCATCGTTACCTCAGTATTTGTGGCCAAAACCAGGAGTGGCACAATCAGAGGAAAAGTATAAAAGAAACACGAGCACCGCTTCTGTATTTATCACCCACTCCTGGTTTTAACTTCCAAATACTGAGGTAAAAAAGTCACCAAATACTCAACGTGTGCACGTGGCCTTAGGTAGAGTACGGACCATGACGCACCGACTCGACGATGGTCTCCTGAACTGAATGTGACAGGATCATGACAGACTGTTCTCTGTATGAGTTTTTCATAGGGTCTGCTCAGCCAATTTTGTATGTTTGTTTTTGCTATATAATGTGAAAATTGTGAAAAAAAAAATAAAAAAATCAGAAGGAAGGACAGCACTGCCCTCAGCTGCAGCGATTTTGGCTCTCCCGCAGGTCGAGGTGTGAACGCAGTCTTGACGCCATATTTCTAAGCCCTGCAGCAGGGACAGGAAGGGCTGACGGTGAAATAAATAAGTAGCGACTGCTAATCATGTCTCATTTTACTAAGCAGCGGCCAGAAAATAGGGGCTTTAAAGACTCCAAAATGAATAATTACTCTGGAAACTGATGTTTTTACAAGTGTTTCCCCTTTAACTTCAGTCGATTTGGCCGCGGACACAGGATCCTCACTGGAATGTGGCAGGGATCTACAGAAATAGTCTACAAGTGATCCAGAGACATATAAAGGAAAATGCACAAAAGGTTATGCCCCAAAAAACACACAGGAACCAAAGGCCTATTACAAATATAGGGTTCCCATGTCAGTACACAAAAACAAAGCCATAAAATATCTAGTTGAAGAAAAGCCAACCTGAGTAGGAGATTTAAACAAACCTTTTCGTGGTAAGTGCTGCCCCACGCATTTCAGTAAACAGACATATCCTATATTTCAAAGCCAGGAAAGCAATTGTACTCCTCCAGGAGTTGTGCCGAACTCCGACCTTGGAGGCTTTGGTGGAACAGGAGATGCAATATTAAAATACAAAATATGACAAGGTTTATCCGGCAAATTCAAATAAGTATTAACATTTAAAAAAAAAAGTGATTTCTAAGGTTAAAAACGCATGTACTTGTATAACAACCCTGAATATAGAGGAGGACATGTCAAAGCTAATAGAGCCTTGTGTGGCAGAGAAGGGCGATGTCTCACTCACACCTATAGACTTGTATGGGTGCGAGTGAATACGGATCGAATTCCACTCGCAGTATGATGAAACCGTTTTCTCGGTCCGATTAGGGCAGAGAAAATAATCACAGATGGGAACGACCCCGTACGGTAACATTGGTCCGAGTGGAATGCGATTTTTTAGTTTTACTCGCAGTGTGTCCTATCCCTAACAAGTCAGCTTATGAGATTTCTTCCCTCTTAAATATTCCATTATCACCTGCAGCAAATCAGCCACAGAGTGGAGACCATGAAAAGTTACAAAGCGGGGTCTCCGAGCGCATACATGTCACAAACGCTCTGCTGACTCCATAACTGCAGAGTCCAAGTATCTTCTGGTATTAACATCAACACGAAAAATGCACACCAGGAGACTCATGGCCGAACAGGTACATGCAAACCTTAGATCACCAAGCACAATGCCAGGATGGAGCCGCCACCACTGGCTTCCGGAGTGATGGATCACACGTCTCTAGCTCACGTCTGATGGTCAAATCTAGGTTTGGTGAATACCAGAAACGTTACTTGCATGACTGAATTGTGTCAGATGTAAAGTTTGGAAGTGGCGGGATAATGGACTGGAGTTACTTACCAAGAGTTGGCTTAGTGAAGAGAAATTTTAATTTTTAAGCATACATAAGATTGTAGACAATTGTAGCTTCAATCTTTGTGAGAAGTTTGGAGAAGACCCTTTTCTATTCCTCACGACTGTGCTCGGGTGAGTTTGATCAACACTGAATACCTTTGGGATGAACTCGAATTGAGATTGAGCTCTACTCTCACATCCAATATTAGTGTGACCTGGACTAGTCAGGTCGTCCCAGGTAGTCCCACGCACACATACCCCCCTCCCTAAAAAAGGTGACAGCAGCCAAACTTCAAAACCTTGTCACCACCCTCCAGGTTTGATGTCCACCCCAGGGGGCGGAGCCAGGTGGTTGGCTCCGCCCACCGAGGAGTTCACAGGCCTGGAGGCGGGAAAGAGACACAAGTTTAGAGTGTGTAGTAGTCTAGTATTGACAGTGAAGGAGAGAGGTCGAGTTCAAGGGCTGACCTGTGACCAGGCCTGCCAATAGTCTACTCAGGTGTCTGGGTTGGAGCCCAGTCACCTCTGGCAAGGAGGCAGACGTTGGTGGCCGCCTGCAGGAGCTGGGATTACAGCCGGTGGAACCATAGGGACCAAAGTCGGGCGGTGGCCCGCCGGTACCGAACCGGGGAACAGATTGGAAACCAGAGCACCAGGAGGGGTTACTCAGACCCAGAACGAAGCCCCGAACCGACAGTGCCGAGTCAAATCAACTGATTGAGGACTGGACTTAAGGACCTTTCCCACACAAGACCCGTTAGAAGACAACAGCCCAACCATACAGGGTAAAGCCACCGCCAAGGCATAGAGACCCAAGGGGCCAGCGTCTGCGGGCAAACAGGGCTCTTCCGACACCCAGCAAGCCGGGGAGCGGACTACTGTTGCTTAGGCATAGGAGTCAAACATTCACACAAAGGGGTGCAGGAGAAAGGCGGAAACCACCAACCTGTTAAGGGAGAAGCTGCAGCCGGCTGCGGGCCCCGTTCATCATCCAGTTTGGTTTACCAGAGACTCCAGTGTATTGTGTCATAGTGAGTACACCAGTGCCTTCAGGCCGCGCGCCGCACCAGCATCCAGCACGCACCTGTCCCCACGCCTCAGCACCTCACTCGGGCCCCGGGACCATCACTCCCCTACCCATGGAGGGGTCAACACCAAGCTGCGCAACACCGTCCCCGGGAGGCCTAGTTAACGGCAGCGGTGGTGTCCATCCATTCACCACAACCCGTGGGTGGCATCAAGAACTTAAATCCCTTCCAAACCACTGCGGCCCCGGCCGCGGAACTCCTCACTGAAGCCCCTGCGTGTAGCGCCAACCCCCTTACAGAGCGACGTGACCCCAGGGTCCGTGAGGAGCTCGAGCCACCCACCGACGAGCATGGATCCGAGCGGCTCGGCGGTCGCAGCCAAGCCCGCGGGGCGGTACATTAGTGTCCACCCTCACAAATGCTCTTCTAGACGAATGGCCAAATATTCCCACAGACACCTCCAAAATCTTGTAGAAAGCCTTCACAGAAGAGAAGAAGCTTTATAGCTGTAAGGGGAAAACTGACTGCATATTAATGTATACCGATATGCAATGTGAGGTCATAAGGGGTAGAGGCAGTGGTCATCAGAAGTGATAACAAGTCTAGCCAAAAGTTGAAAATTTATTGATATGGACCAAATGGTTGACACTTTTTGAATGAGCAGCTGCTTTAATTGGTAGATTATTTTATGTATAGTGCAGTTATAGGAAAAGATCCCCCCCAATATTAGGCTGTAAGTATCCTTAGAAACTATTATCTGTGTGTTTATGTGCAGGAGATCGGAATCCAATAGATAGAATACCGACATTAAACATCACGTGAATACAGTTTTATCATTTGCTGTTATGTTTGGGTTTTTTTTACAGTTTTACAACACCGCCTTGTCTAAGAGGCTTTTTACACGAGTATAAGCTGAGCTTTTCAGACCACTTTATCATTTTAAAAATAAAAAAAAAAAGACCCCCTCAGCTTATAGTCAATTGAGGGTCCCACAAAAAATTATTCTCACCTATCCTCTTACCTGTTTCTTACGGACAAAGGCACATAGACCCCTCGGTGACCACGGCCAGTGCTGGGACCCCCGCTGTTGTCGTCAGCGCTTTACTTCATTTGAACGATTTACATTCAACTGAAGTAAAGCACCTACAGCAGCGGCGGCCCCGTGTATTGGCAGCGATCACCGAGGGATCACCGAGGGGTCTATGTGCCTGCGGTCTGCAAAAAGCAGGTAAGAGGATGTGTGTGTGTGTGTGTGTGTGTGTGTGTGTGTGTGTGTTATATATACATACACACACATATATTTATAATATATACATACACACACATATATTTATAATAAATATATATATATATATATATATATATATATATATATATATATATATATATATATATATATATATATATATATATATGTATATGTATGTATGTATGTATGTATGTATGTATGTATGTATGTATATATATATATATATATATATATATATATACATATATATATACATATATATATATATATATATATATATATATATATACATATACATATATATATATATATATATATACATATACATATACATATATATATATATACATATACACATATATATATAATGTGTGTGTGTGTACAACGGCATAATATGGGACAAGAAGGGGACCAGTATGAGGATATTACTAAGGCTGGGGCCACACGGGCACTACTGCGATCCACTTGCATGAGACTCGGCTCGTGCTGGCAGTACAGCAGAGCCGAGTGTCATGCCTGTGTCCTTGCAACTGAGGTCCGTTCGTGCGAGCAGACCTCAGCTGCGGGGGGCGGGCCGGCACTCAGGAGGGGAGGGAGGGATTTCTCTCCCTCTCTACTGTGTAGCCGGCTATTGCCATTCTCGCACTGCACTAGCAGTACACCGGTGTACCGCGAGTGCAGTGCGATTTTTCTCTCGCCCCATTCACTTGAATGGGTGCGAGAGAAAGAGACTCAGCTTACAATCGCATCATGCTGCGATTGTTTTCTCGGTCCGATTAGGGCTGAGAAAATAATCGCCCATGTGTGCTGACACACAGGCTAGAATTGGTCCGAGGGGAATGCGATGTTTTATCGCACTCCACTCGCACCGATTTTCTCGCCGTGTGGCTTAGCCCTAAAGGATGGGCACAATATGGGCTTTCTTAACAAGTAGAAACGTCTCCCCTTAGCCGCCTCTGTCATAGGCTCCTCACCCAGCCAAATCAGATCTCATGTTTTGCACTGATGAGGGGCAACCACCCTGAAATAGTCGTTTCTAAACAGTGTGGCAAGTTTGGCTTCTTATACCAAGTCACGGGGAAAGGAACAATAACTTTAGGGTTGCCATTTACAGTAGGTGGCACTAAAGCTCCTGTCCTCTTTCTCTCTGAAAAGGCTAGATGCATATTTTTGAATAGGAAAAACTCACAAAGATTTTAACTTTTAATCAAATTTTATCTGTGATAGCCCATATACTAGTGGTGACCGGTTTATTTAGAGGATTAGTCTTGAGTCCATCATTCAAAAGCAACTGTTTCGCAAATCGATGTATATTTGATCATGACTTGAGCAATTGTGTCCCTTGGTTCAGGTGATGGGTGGGGGTCTTAGGACAGAGACGTCTGATGATTAAAACCACTCAAAAATAAAGGGGTTGCCAGATAAAAACAAGGTATTACCTATCTATAGACTCGGTGATAACTTGTTGATGATGGGTGTCCCAATGTGGCTCTCTCAAGCCCACCAGAATAGAGCGCAGTGTGTGTTGGACCGAAGCTCCATTCATTGTCTATGGGGCTGCTGAGTGCTGCGCTTGGCTTTTTCTAGCAGCCCTATAGAGAATGAATGGAGCTGTTGTCCGAACCGGTGACTACATTTTGTAATGGAGATAAAAGTGCCTCTTTATGCAAATAGGTGCGAGTTACAGCGGTCGGACCCCCACAATCAGTAAGTTTCCTCCTACCCAATGAATAAAAGGGGTTGTCAGGCGAATAAAGTTAAATATTAGGAGGACTCCCCTCTTAAAGCCAGAGAGGAAGACCAATGTATGGAGCTTCTAACATTTCTACACTACAAGGAAACCTATTCATTTCTATGAGCCTTATTCAAACTTGTAAACTATCAGGACTGTTATTTTTTTTTTTTTAACCAAATCCCATTTCTAATTACATCTTAACCCTTCAAAAAAATTTCCCATTGCAATTATGTCAATAGTAGTTGTAGCTGGAAGTGCCCTTTTAGTGGTAGCCTTTAAATACACATTACTAGTGACGCAATCCTGTCAATATCTCAGCTCTGGAAGATTAATGCTTCACTTAAGATTAAAGAGCTCCAGACCGTCCATTACTCAAAAGCGAGAAACCACTACAACTACTCCATGGACATCTATTACCGCTCCCGGGATTCTTCAAAAACACAAAGACGCCTCTTTTTTTTTCTGCACTAGCACTAAAATAATTAAAGGGCTAACAACTGAAAACGTATAAGAATTATTATCTAGCTATTAAACCCACCGCCGCTCCAGTGATCCCTATTCACCCTTAAATTATGACCGTGGGGGATTGAGGAGGTGAGTGATGCTTCAAGGGGTTGTCCACTACTTTTACATTTTTGGCCCAACCCTAAGATAGGTCATCAATGTGTGATTGGCCGGGGTTCGAAACCTCATACCCCGCCCCGATCAGCTGTCCTCAGTGCTGGCAGTGGCAGCAGGAAATGCTCAGTTCCAGCGCTGCCCCATCTTCAGATAGCGGCCAGGTACTACACATCCACCTCTATTGATCTGAATGAGAGGCAGATGTGCAGTACCCGGCCGCCATCAGCAGCTCCGGAACTGAGCATTTCTGGTCATCTGCTGCCACCGCCAACACCAAGAGCAGCTGATCGGCAGGGGTGTATGTTGTTGGACCCGGCTGATCACACATTAATGACCTATCCTAAGGATATCCTATCAATGTAACATGTGGATCAACTCTTTAATATACAGTGGAACCTTGGTTAACGAGAACAATCCGTTCTGGTAGTGTGCTTGTAAACCAAGTTACTCGTTCAGCAAAGCAAGATTTCCCATAGGAAATCATTGCAATGCAGACAATTTGTTCCACAACTTGTTAAATGTCCCATCCTGGTCCCCTATTGTGCCATTCCACACACACACAAACACATATTATGCTCACCTTACCTTCTGTTCCATCGCCGGCCTCCTGGTTCTTGTAGTTCGCCGGTACAGGATGTGTATCGGGTAACCATCGCGATGAGGAACTTCCGCTGCCAGAGCGCTGACGTCAAAGGCAGGAGCCGCATGCCTCCGATTGGCCAGCTAGCTGCCTTTGAGTAGCGGCTGACAGCAGAAGTTCCTCCCTCGTCGCGATGGTTTCCGATACACATCCTGTACCATGAGGCCGCCGATGGAACGGAAGGTAAGGTGAGCATAATATGTGTACTGTACCTTTCGTTCCATCGCCGGCCTCATGGTACAGGATGTGTATCTGCAACCATCGCGACGAGGGAGGAACTTCCGCTGCCAGAGCAAGTTCCTCCCTCGTCGCTATGGTTACCGATACACATCCTGTACCGGCGAACTACAAGAACCATGAGGCCAGCGATGGAACGGAAGGTAAGGTGAGCATAATATAAGTGTGTGCGTGTTTGTTTGTTTGTGTGGACTGCAAGAGCGGGTTAGAGCGCGGTGGATGTACAGAACCGGAAGTGTGTGCGGTATTTTGCTCGTACAGCAAAGCTTGCTCGTAAACTGAGTTATAAATTTACAGCAAGCTTTGCTCGTTAGGCGAAATACTCGCTAACTGGGTTACTCGTTAAGCGAGGTTCCACTGTATTCCCAATTTTAGCTAGTTTTTTTTTCCCCTTCATTCCAGACAACCCCTTTACCTCTTTAACACTAGAAGTCCCAGGAATTTCGAGCTCCATAGGATTCCAATGGTAGAAATGTTCAATGACCCCTCTCTGGGACGTCTAGTGTTAAACGTATAAGCAACAGACTCATTGAAGTCAAAAGAAACAGCAGTCTCACTAGTATAGTAAAGGGGTATTTGGTTTAAAATCTTCATGACTGTGATTTTTGGGGGTTTTGGGCTTTTAGTAATTTCTTTTTTGCCTTTTTTCCCCCCCATTGGCACAGCTATACGAGGACTTTTTCTTTTACAGGATGATTAATCGTTTTTAATTCAACCATTACATTTAACTTATATTGTTATGAAAAAATGGAGGAAAAAAAAATTCCAAGAAGGGTGAAAAAAAAACGTAGCTTTTTTTCTCAACGTGTAAAGGGAGTCTATCAGCAGTTTATTGCTATGTAATCTGAAAGCAGGAAGAGATAGTGCTGAAATCTGTGTTTCAGCCCCTGTGCCATTTATTAGGCTGTGTGCTGTTTACTTACAATGAAGGATTTATTACTAGGACATTATCATTGCTGTGACTAGCTGCCTTGTGCCATGTGGTCCAAACACACCCCCTCCTCTGATAAGCAGCTCACTAACACTATACAATGTACATGTCAGGCTACCACCAGGGAGAGCTGGAGCCCTGCAGGAAAAGACACTACACAGAGCTGCATCAGCATGGAGGTGGACACACAGTGTGCGCGGGAGCACTGCCCTGCAGAGTCAGCCAGAATACAGAGGCCACGGGGCGTGCGAGGAATGGTCAGGCAGGCCAGGCCATACACAGTACGGTGAGAAAAACTGGAGGAACGAGCAAAAGCGGGGTCGAGGTCAGTACCAGAGGAAGCAACCGAGTGGGGAGGTAGGAGAAGGGGGAACGACTGGGGCTATTGTGGGAGGTGGGACGGAACACAGACAGCGCACAGGGGAAGGACGGATCAGGAAACACAGGGACCAGCAATCACAGGCAAAGCAGTGCTAAGCTTATAGGTTCACCAGAGATGACAGAATTTAAAGCATCCAAGCTCCGGAAGTGAGGCCCGAGAGAAGGCTCATCCCCCTAGCCATGTGGACGGGGAGGTGGAACCATGACAGTACACAGAAGTCTGTGGCAGGTTTAACCCTCTGAGCTCTGCTACAACTAAGACGTCTGATTGTGTCACAATTGCTGCATCCAATAAACTAAGTGACATTGTTGGAATCATGATCTCTCTCCATACAGCTTCTTCCGGATGAGGGAGCAAAAACCTGGTGCGAGATTCCCTTTAGTGTATGGCTCAGATCAATGAGGTCACCTGAGGTCAGTTTACCTGCAATGACAGGTGGAGGAAAATGGAAATCTCCAGCTGTGACCACAAATAAACTGAGCAACATCACCACTCATCGCATGGCTCAGTCTCTGCCTGAAGCTCACAGCGGGTGGTCATATTCTAGACCCGCATGCAGTCACTTCAGATGTAGCAGAGCTGAAATCGTCATCGGACATTCTGTGGATTACGTCGGACCTGGGTGTTTTCGGAGTTAATAAAGGGGTGAAAGAGGGTGCTTTGTTTGTATTTTACATCAAATAAATCATTTTGTCAGTGTTTGCGTCTCAGACACCTTTCATTACTAATCTATGGTTTAGTGGTAGCTGTGAACCATTATTAACCCCTTATTACCCCAATTGCCACCACACCAGGGCAATCAGGACTCACAGGTAAAGTTTCGGGATTGTTACAACTAATGGATGCAACAAACCTGAGCGGCTGCAGGTATTTTTACAGCAATAGATACACACACAGCACCTCTGATTGAAAGCAGTCATACACACTGTCACACAGGGTGGGGGCGCGTCTGACTGAAACCAATCAAAGATGTGGGGACGGGCGGTGGAAGCAGTGCTTATGTATGAGGTTAATGAGTGGTCCCGGAAGTAGCAGTAAGTATAACGCGCCTGCTCCAATCCCCCTATCCCTTTTACCACCATTTTTAACCTCCTGATTGGACGTCTAGCCTGATATCCGGGATCAATTCCGGGCCTGAATCGGGTTTAATTTATTTATTTTTTAAACCTGGTTGGACCCGCTGATCCCGGGTACCTGCGAGTCCTCCCACCACTACTTATCACCTCTGAACAGTGATAGATCAGTGTGCACCAATAAGACCTGGACAATTGCCAGGACAATGGACTTGTGTTCTATTCTCTGGCCATCAGACTGAAGCCAGAAGGAGGGAAATGGAGTGGAAGATATAGACTAACCTGCCCCTCTTCTACAAGTGCCCAGTTCTCCCCATCAGTCCCAGTGAATAGGCGATAACCTTCTTAAGTGGAATATGTCACCAGGTTTTTGCCATCTAATCTGAGAGCAGCACAATGTAGGGGCAGAGATCCTGTTTTCATTGATGTGTCACTTACTGGGCTGCTTAGTGTAGTTTTGATAAAAGCACTGTTTAATCAGCAGTAGATTATCATTACAAGACTACTTGGCGTGCTGCAGGTAGTCCAGCATATTCATGAGCTCTGTATAACTGCTAGATCTGCAGCAGAGAAAACAAATGACAGCAAACAGCTCAGTAAGTGACACATCGCTGGAGTTAGGGTCTCTGTCTCTACATTATGCTGCTCTGAGATGGAGCAAAAACCTGGTGACAGATTCCCTTTAAATCTCCAAATAGCCTGAAACACCTCCCACCACCCCAAGTCACAGCAATATTAGGGCAACTTGGTTGTGATTTAACATTTTCTCATGAAAATCATGGTTGGATACGTTTTTTTAATGGTTTCTATTTTTAAATGTCCGGGAAAATTAAAGCAAATATTCTACCACTGTGACAACATGTGAACGATACTCGTTTCTACTTTTAAACATGACGGAGCGCTACCGGAACGTCCTGTTTAAGGTGAAATCTTGATGGTAAATCTATAATTTTCAGTTAAATGTCACATTAAATCTTTACTGGAAAATGGCTAAATCCAATAATAATAAGAATAGACGAAAACCGTCCACACACATCAAAGAGGCAAGAAAATCATCGATTTACTATAAATGGAAGATCACCGGGAATAGGGGGAAAAAATAGCATCTTTTAGTAATTTTTGTTTTTCAATTAAAGCATACCTTCAATGATCAAACCTCTTAGATTTTTTTTGGTACACGGTTGAAGAGCTGCAGTACCGGAGAATGGCCACTGTACAGTGTATGGCGTTCTGCGGCACACCGGCTCTGTATATCTGTCCGTAACAGGAGCTCGACACAACTGTTTGGGTTGACAGATGGCCGGTCCCCACAAATATGACATTGATAACTTAAAGCTAGACCATCTGTATCGAAGGGATAGACAGCCCCTTTAAAAAATAAATTCAACCCTCTAAGGCTATGTGCGCACTCTGCGTTTTTTTGACGCTGCGTTTGTGCGTTTTTGGCAGCTAAAAACGCGCAAAAACGCTGCGAAAAACGCACTGTGCGCACGTAGCCTAATTTTTCCCTACTAATGAGAGCCATTAGATGGGTGGGGTCTGGTTCCTGGCATCCCCGACGATCCGCTAAAAGAGGCCTCGTCATAGTTTACATTAGGCCATACTGCACGATGTGTCCTATTTATACAGGCTGAGCATAGTATTGCAGCACGTCACATTTACTGGGATTTGGGGGGTGGGAGGGGGTTAAATAAACAACTGCATAATGTGCAAATCTCACGTCACCTCTGTCTTCTGTACTTACACCATGTTCTATCGGACCACAATCTGATAATTATATTGGGGGAAATATTACCGTCCCTATGTCCTACCCTCACCCCAAATGGCCGGGAGGATTTTTCATATATTATTACAGACCCTTTTATTTTTGGAGGGAAAGGTCTGATCCGCCGGACATTGTTGGCCTCAGTCAGATTTTTCTCATACATTAAAAAAAAGTAGAAATATAAAATCGGACCAATGTCCATGGCCTGGATCAGATTTTCAGCAGTGTCAATTTTTTTTTCAAATGTAAATAAATAAAATAAAATAAAAAAAACCTGATAAAAAGCTTTCTAAATTATGAAATAGTCAGGGAAACCGGACAGCACAAGGCTGCAACTAGTAAACAACCAGTGAGCTGTAAAACTTTTTCAGAACCCCATGAAAATGCAAATTTGATCCAGGAGCTGCAGAAGGTGACAGGCGTAGGCTAGTTTCACACTTGCGTTGAACGCATCGTACAAAACAACGGAATCTGCTTTTTTTTTTATAGTTTTACCTGCGGCAGACTATTGTGAATGATCAGCTGATCACCCAGCTGCCGGGGGCGAACAGATGAGCGCTCTCAAAAGCCGGCTGCCCGGCGATCTGCTGAGCGCTCTCACATGCTGGCTGCCGGGGGCGAACAGTTGAGCGCTCTCAAAAGCCGGCTGCCGGGGGCGAACAGTTGAGCGCTCTCAAAAGCCGGCTGCCGGGGGCGAACAGTTGAGCGCTCTCAAAAGCCGGCTGCCGGGCGATCAGCTGAGCGCTCTCAAAAGCCGGCTGCCGGGCGATCAGCTGAACGCTCTCAAAAGCCGGCTGCCGGGGGCGAACAGCTGAGCGCTCTCAAAAGCCGGCTGCCGGGGGCGATCAGCTGAGCGCTCTCGGCTGCCGGGCGATCAGCTGAGCGCTCTCGGCTGCCGGGCGATCAGCTGAGCGCTCTCGGCTGCCGGGCGATCAGCTGAGCGCTCTCGGCTGCCGGGCGATCAGCTGAGCGCTCTCGGCTGCCGGGCGATCAGCTGAGCGCTCTCGGCTGCCGGGCGATCAGCTGAGCGCTCTCGGCTGCCGGGCGATCAGCTGAGCGCTCTCGGCTGCCGGGCGATCAGCTGAGCGCTCTGACATGCCGGCTGCCGGGCGATCAGCTGAGCGCTCTGACATGCCGGCTGCCGGGCGATCAGCTGAGCGCTCTGACATGCCGGCTGCCGGGCGATCAGCTGAGCGCTCTGACATGCCGGCTGCCGGGCGATCAGCTGAGCGCTCTGACATGCCGGCTGCCGGGCGATCAGCTGAGCGCTCTGACATGCCGGCTGCCGGGCGATCAGCTGAGCGCTCTGACATGCCGGCTGCCGGGCGATCAGCTGAGCGCTCTGACATGCCGGCTGCCGGGCGATCAGCTGAGCGCTCTGACATGCCGGCTGCCGGGCGATCAGCTGAGCGCTCTGACATGCCGGCTGCCGGGCGATCAGCTGAGCGCTCTGACATGCCGGCTGCCGGGCGATCAGCTGAGCGCTCTGACATGCCGGCTGCCGGGCGATCAGCTGAGCGCTCTGACATGCCGGCTGCCGGGCGATCAGCTGAGCGCTCTGACATGCCGGCTGCCGGGCGATCAGCTGAGCGCTCTGACATGCCGGCTGCCGGGCGATCAGCTGAGCGCTCTGACATGCCGGCTGCCGGGCGATCAGCTGAGCGCTCTGACATGCCGGCTGCCGGGCGATCAGCTGAGCGCTCTGACATGCCGGCTGCCGGGCGATCAGCTGAGCGCTCTGACATGCCGGCTGCCGGGCGATCAGCTGAGCGCTCTGACATGCCGGCTGCCGGGCGATCAGCTGAGCGCTCTGACATGCCGGCTGCCGGGCGATCAGCTGAGCGCTCTGACATGCCGGCTGCCGGGCGATCAGCTGAGCGCTCTGACATGCCGGCTGCCGGGCGATCAGCTGAGCGCTCTGACATGCCGGCTGCCGGGCGATCAGCTGAGCGCTCTGACATGCCGGCTGCCGGGCGATCAGCTGAGCGCTCTGACATGCCGGCTGCCGGGCGATCAGCTGAGCGCTCTGACATGCCGGCTGATCAGCTGAGCGCTCTGACATGCCGGCTGATCAGCTGAGCGCTCTCACATGCCGGCTGATCAGCTGAGCGCTCTCACATGCCGGCTGATCAGCTGAGCGCTCTCACATGCCAGCTGATCAGCTGAGCGCTCTCACATGCCGGCTGATCAGCTGAGCGCTCTCACATGCCGGCTGATCAGCTGAGCGCTCTCACATGCCGGCGGCCGGGCGATCAGCTGAGCGCTCTCACATGCCGGCTGCCGGGTGATCAGCTGATCGTTCAGCCACCGAGACACAAAACAAAGTTTCTGTGATAAAAATAAAAAAAAAAAAGTGTGAGCATGCCATGCGCAGTGAAAAAATAAAGGATTCCGCCGCTCAAAAAATGTTACATGCTGCGTTCCTTCCGCCCGGCGGAAGCAACGCAGCGTCGGCCAGCGAAAGCAACGCAGGTCCATCAGTCGCAATCCGTAATCCATACAAGTCTATGGGAAGCAGCGGAATCCATTAACGGATTCCGCTGTTTTCCAAAACGGTGGATTGCGACTGAAGGAAAAAAACGCAAGTGTGAAAGTAGCCTTATACACACCTGTGGGCTTGTCAAGCTCTGGTCTGAGACCCCCGGACGGCTGTGCTTGGACCAAGAGTCACAGCAAGAGCCCAAACATCCGGAATAAAATAATTCACACACAAAACATTGGTTACAGAAACTTCTGCAAAAAATAAGAAAAAAAAAACCTCCCTCCCGCTCTGAAAATAAGTTTCTGCACCACTGCTGCCCCATGTGAACAGATCCCGAAATGTCCAAGCATGTAACTCTGTGCGGCTCAACCGCTGCAGCCCATCCACTGAGGGGCGAGTGTCACCACTGCTTGTTTCTCCATTGAGCATCGCAATTTACAATTGCTCGAATTTCCCATTGACTTCCATTATACTCGGTTCTTGAGTCGTGCCTGATCGTTAATGAGCACGCTCACTCATCACTAGTAATAATATAGTGAATAAGGTTGTGAAACTACAGGTCCCAGCAAGCCCTGACATCTGCAGCATGCTGGGAGTTGTAGTTTCTCCTTAACCAGAAAGTCCCAGCATCTGATATAAGCTGTCATTGTTCCCTGACGTGGAGCAGGGACAAGTCTGGACATCTCTGCAGATGGTGACCGCAGAGTCCAGTCACATAATGACCTCCCTGCATCTGGACAAGATGGCGCCGCACAGCCCTATAGATCACTTACCAGAGAGTGGGTGCTATCAGCTGCAGCTTCACTTTTATTTTTCCCTCCATTCACACACAGTCCGTTGCTTCCTCCTATACAGAACACTGTCCGACTCTGAAGCTTCTCTTCCTGGAAGATTACAGCCCCTCCTACACAGGAAGCCATGGCCGCCATCTTTGATAAGGGAAACAGACAGGTTTAGAACGTGTAATTAGATCACTGGAGGGTAATGATTGCAGCACAGTTTTGACGCAGAGAATAGTATATACAGTGTGACAGCACCAGGAATGGTCAGCATGCCAGCACTGTATAGTATAAATTTTGCCTCACAGTAAGCCCTCCATTTCAAATGGAGGGCTTACTGTGAGGCAAAATTTATACTATACAGTGCTGGCATGCTGACCATTCCTGGTGCTGTCACACTGTATATACTATTTTTTATTTTTTTTTGTTACATAGTTACAGATAGGTTGAAAAAAGACCTATGTCTTCTAGTTGAACCTTCCTCCAACAGTTCTACATTTGGTCACTAAGTGAGATGTCACACTAAGCGACGCTCCAGCGATCCCACCAGCAACCTGACCTGGCAGGGATCGCTGGAGCGTCGTTACATGGGTTGCTGGTGAGCTGTCACACAGGCAGATCTCACCAGCAACCAGTGACCAGCCCCCATCCAGCAGCGCCTCGTGGAAGCGATGCTGCCCTTGGTAACTAAGGAAAATATCGGGTAACCAACCTGATATTTACCTTGGTTACCAGCGCACACCGCTTAGCGCTAGCTCCCTGCACTCCTAGCCAGAGTACACATTGGGTTAATTATCCGATGTGTACTCTGCTACGTGTGCAGGCAGCAGGAGCCAGCCTCTGCGGACGCTGTTAACCACGGTAAACATTGGGTAACCAAGAAGCCCTTACCTTGGTTACCCGATATTTACCTTCCTTACCAGCATCTGGCTCCTACCCAGACACCAACAGTTTCTCTCCTGTCACTTTCAACTCCCAACTTAAACTGAAACTAGTGATGTGTCGGTTGCGAACGATCCGACACAAAGATCCGGCTCCCTGCTGTGAACGACAGGAGCCGGATCACTAGTGTGAGCCACTAAAAATATCTAAACGGCTCATTCGCCGTCAAACCCCGCCCACCCGCGGCTAAACTCCGCCTACTCAGCAATCTAATTTACCACTTGTAAGTGGGTGGGGCTTAGCCGCGGGTGGGCGGGGCTTTGGCGGCGTTACTATAATCTTAAATATATGTTCACCTGGGGTGAACACATATTTAATAAGGAGCCGAGAACGATCTGAAAGATCCGGCTCTTTTTGGTGAACGGAGCCATGGGAACCGGATCACCAAAAAGAGCCGGACTGCCCATCACTAACTGAAACTGACTACTTTTCCCGCCTCCAGGACTGTGAACTCGGTGGGTGGGGCCAACTGCCTGGCTCCGCCCCACCTGGTGTGGACATCAAGCTTGGAGGGCGGCAACAAGGATTTTGTTTGACTGTTGTTGCCTAACCAGGGGAGGGTGTGTGTGTGATGTTGTGTTTGTGACTACCTGGCTAGTCCAGGGCGTCACACAATCTTCTTTTACCAAACAATTCTGGGAGCGCTATAGGGCCTGCAACTTGGAGCAGGTAGCTCAGCCCGGGTTCTCTACAGCTACATGGGAGTCCAGGGTCTGCGGAGAGTATACATACACAGAAGACCAGAAGTCTTTAGATTTGCCATATACCCCATGGTCCAAAAATCACCAATACATGCACACCACACAGTACCCTGAGGAAGTCATCTCATCACACGAAACACGTGTTGGGACTGGTCCCCATGTGTGTCTGCATGCTCTTTCATCCACCTAGGTAAGCTCCCTGCTGGGTTTCTGTGCTGTGGTGATATCTATGCATTTATCCTTCTATCAGGTGATCCTTTGACTTTTGTCTAGCATATCGCCTGCTGTGAATTAAAGTTGTTCACTTTACTTGTAAATCACCTTGCACTTACCATATCAGGGAGCCAGTATATACCTGTACCTGTACTAATTTGCATGCGGCCCCACATGGGGAATCTATTCGCCTTCATTTGTCTGCTAAACCTGGTTTTATATGTCACTATTATCTATATACCATGATTTCATATGTCCGACCCAATAAAAATATATTTTTATATGCATTTGGTGTGCATGTATTGGTGATTTTTGGACTATGGGGTATATGGTTATTTAGGCAAATCTAAAGACTTCTGGTCTTCTGTGTATGTATATGTTCTTTGAAGTTGTTGCCTATTACTCTGTATGAAGTCCACGTATACTGCTCTGTTATGCTTAAATGGTCTTCGGAGAGTGCAGGAAACACCCGTAGCCCATTCCACATTCCACATATACCAGGATTGGAGGGACCCTGACCAGAAAGGACTCCCAGTGGGAACACCGGTGGTGACCTCAAATTGCTCGGGATCGACTGGGGCCCAGCACGGCGAAGACCGGTACTCTGGGAATGGCAACCGGGACTGTGAGTAAAGAAACCTTGAAACCACAGAAACTGTGTCCGCCTGCCCTTGCCGGCGCTGGAGCCCCGCGCTTCGGCACCAACGGCCACTACTCCCCTCATCATCCTCTCCGGGGCCCGCTCTACCTGTGGGGAGAAGAACCATCCTAGCTGCTACAACCATCTGCCCCAGAGGACAGCGAGAGCAGCGGCGGCTAATCCCTGGCCGTGTACTGCAGGTGGCGTCACGAGACAAGACAAACTATCCCCATTATCAAACTCTCTCCCACCATCATCATCCTCCCTTTTATTCTACGCCTCGAGGCCACGAAGCCAGGCAGGGCCTCCCGTGACATCCCCAGATCCGACATCACCAGGCCCGGCAACAAGTAAACATTTGACCCCTTGCCCCGTGGGTGCTACATGTAGCGCCCCTGAACCCATCAGGGCACTACAAGGTACTGCATCCTGTCAAAGATGCAGGGCGTACCCTCAGGGATCTGGAAGACCAGTGCCGGTAACAGCAAAGCACACTTTAATCCCAGTTTTTCCCCATCCTCAAGGACTGGTGACAGACTAGAGTTGGATCCAATGGATGGCCATCTAGGGTTGGAGCCGATCCAGTCCACGAGACGACAACCAGGTGGGAGGGGATGGACAGTCAGACAGTTAGTAAGTGAGAGGAGACAAACGTAACCACACTGACAGGAGAGTGTAACGGTGACCTAAGGGCCCAGGCGTGTGGTTGCTGGTGGAATATGGTGGAGTACTCCCGGAACCATAGTACCGACTGGGTACAGAGCCCTACGTTCCAGGGAGACGTGATAAAGTCTGCACAACGAGGGGACCATCCAGTACCTCACTGACCTTAGAAATCCGGGGGCACCAGCAGTAAAGAGAGAACCAGGGAACGGAACGGAACCCCGACCCTACAGGGTTCACACTGCCCGCCATACAGACCAGAGAGACAACTAGGAGGGGACCTCCAGACGCTCCAAGCCACGGGGACCCACCAACTTGAGAAAGGTGCAGGGGAAAGAAGCCACCAGGTCACCAAACCGGCACTGGGACTAAGGGGACCAGTAGTGAGGACCAGCCTTCTGCCGGGTACCAGCCATCTAACAGCTGTGAGTAAAGAGAACCAGTTACACTGCAATCCCTTGTGTGGCCTACCTTCTTTCCGCGCCTAACTCCATCACCTACCCCCTGGGGCCCCGGCCCTACTTGCGGAGGGCCCAACATCCAGGTTGCCATCAACATCAGCCCCAGAGGCAAGAGACTGTGCAGCGGCGGTTCTATCTCCAAAACCGCAACCCGCAAGTGGCGTCATGACATAAACTTTATTGAATATTCCCCTGTACATAACCCCTTTTAAAGTGACCCCCAGGATCACGGAACTGGGCAACAGCCACCCAGTGACATGTCCCAGTAGTACACCGCCCGTGACCGAGTACCCCATAGCCCTGGGGCGAGTCAATACACATGCGATGGCTCTGGCGCCATTTTATTAAAGACATCATTACACTAACAATGAGTATTTGCCACCAACAGCAGTAATGGAGGCACAGCGCGAAATTTACATGAAGAAAAGGGGCAAGCCAGGATGAGGAATATACACAGAGGACCCGACCCGTAAAAGTCCACTCCACCGCACACACCAATCAACGACTGCAACAATTTCTGGACCTTTACGAATGTTTTTTTCTGCAATCAAAGATCCAATCTGAAAAGTGAAGGTAAGGTTTTAATCATCATCCTAGTGCCAGTATAGCACTGCCTTTGCTTAAGGCTCTGTGCGCACTGGGAAATGGAATTTTCTTGAGAAAATTCCGCATGCCCTCAAAGATTACCGCACCCGCGGTAAAAAACCGCGGGAAACCGCACCCGAAAACCGCATGCGGTTTGCCGCGGTTTGCTGCGGTTTTACCGCGGTATTATTCGCGGTATTGCCGCGGTTTTGCCGCGTGCGGGTTGGGATGTGCTTTATTGCATTCAATGCAATAAAGCACATTGAAAAAAAAAAAAAAAGTCATTTAATTCTGAGATAGTAGATAGACAGAAGAATAGATAGAGGGATAGATAGATAGACAGACAGATAGAGGGATAGATAGAGGGATAGATAGAGGACAGATCGCTGCATTTCCCACGGTCGGCAGTGAGTTCACATTACCGGCCGTGGGAAATGACCGGTAATTACCTCTGCTGTCTGCTGCATTCATCCTGTGTCTGTGACAGTCGCGGCTGGATGTCAGCAGTGCAGGACGCCAGAGCCGGAGCTGTGGATTATGTCGGACCTATGGATTACGCCGGAGCTTTGTTTGGGGGGGGTTAATAAAATGGTGAACGAGGCTTGTTTGTTTTATTTAAAATAAAGGATTTTTCGGTGTCTGTGTTTTATTCACTTTACTTACGGGTTGATCATGTCAGCTGTCACATAGACGCTGCCATGATCAAGCCTGGGGTTAATGGCGGTGGTCCCCCATCACCATTAACCCCTTGTATTACCTTGCCACCACTGCTACACGGTGGCAAGAAGAGCCGAGGACACTCCGGTATTGCCGCATAATGCATGCGACAGTGCCGGGGGCGGCTGATATTCTCGGCTGCCGGAGGGGGAGTGAGGCAGGGGACATTATCCCTGCCCCTCTCCCTCCCCAGCCTGAGAATACCGGGACGCCGCTGTGTGCTTACCTCGGCTGGACGGTAAATATGCAGCGGAGCCCACGTTCTTTTTTTTCTATATTTCCGTTTTCTTTCTATGTGTGTTCTATGTGTCTGTGTTCTATGTCTGTGATGTGTCTGTGATGTGTGTGTGTTTACTCTATGCTTTGCTTCCTCTTCCTGTAATGACATCACTTCCCTGCAGAACCGCAGACAAGCGATGCACATTACCGGAGGTAAACCGCGAAATACCGCAGGGAATAACGCAGGAAAACTTATTCCCTGCGGGATTTCATGATTAACATTGAGTCAATGGAGTGAAATCCCGCAGCGATGTGCGGAAAAGAAGTGACATGCACTTGTTTTTGCTGCGGGATTCCCGCAGCAAAACATGCAGCTGTCAAATTCCGCCCAGTGCGCACAGCATTTTTTTTCTCCATAGGATTTGCTGGTGATTCACTGCAGAGATGTTATGAACATTTTCTGCAGCGAAACATGCAGCAAATCCGCGGAAAATCCGCGGCAAAATCCGGTAAGTGCGCACATAGCCTTACATGGGAAAATCCTGCAGGTTGATTCCCTTTAATATGACCGATTCCCCCGTTCTCCAGATCACAGGTCTCTGCTTGTTCGCCACCATCAGACATTGGTGCCTATATTATTAATATCACACTATAGCTACATCTAAGTAACTGCTATTTAAGGTAGGTTGTTCGGAAACAGCAGACATTTACACAGACGTTGTAGATCAATAAAACACTAATACGTTCTCTATTTTTAGACCATTGACTATTACCTTATTCCAAAAGGCATAAAACATTTTTTGCAATAGTGCTGTGTTATAGTTTCACATGTTCCAATAATGCACTGTGTATGTGTGGACACAGAGAATGAACACAGAGGTGCAGATATAGAGGGTGCGAAGGCAGAAGTGGGTGTTAGGGTATGGGCACATGAGATCTTTTACATCCCACCTAAAAGAGCGCGCTATCATGCGAGAGGGATAACTTGCTGATTGTTGGGGTCCGACCGCTGGAAACCCACGATCCCTAGTACTGGTGTGACTGGAGAGGTGATCGATCATGCACATTCCAATCTGTTCATTAATAATATGAGTGCTGGATATCCGAGCACAGTGCAGTCCCATTGTGGATGGAGCGGCCGTGCGGATGGTTGACCTTAGCTCCATTCACATGGGCTCTTCAGAGCCCCAACTCTCAGGGCTCCAGCAATCACGGATGTGATAGAATTACTACACTTGAGTCAACCCCATTAATAAGAGTTTGTGACCTACCCCTTTAATCCATTAACATGAATATGGCTGAGCTGCAGTATTACACACGAGCTGTAGAAAGGTGTGGGCAGATGTTCCTAGGGGGGGAAAAAATATATATTTCTCATTCTGGAAACTGCTTTAAAATGGTATTCCCATCTCCAAGATCCTATCCCAATATGTAGTAAGCGTAATTATAATAATATTATTAGGAAATACATCTATTATAGTCATGTCACTTACCTCATGTGCAGGGCATTGCAGCTTAGATGTCCATGGTTACAACCATGAGCAACTAACTGTCTCTATATGAGTAGTGGTAACCATGGATACCCAAGCTGCAATGCCCTGCACAGGAGGTAGGAAACATAGCTAATCAGGAGAACTATACTACATTTCTAAATGGAGGTATTTGCTAATATTATTTTCACACCTGCTACATATTGGGATAGGATCTTGGAGATGGGAATACCCATTAACCCCTTAATGACCAAGGACGTACTGGTATGTCCTTGGTCGTCTCTCCCCGGTTACCACGGGCTCCGGCGGTGAGCCTGCGGTATTCCCCGCACGTCTGGTGATCTAATCAGCAGACAGCTGTGGCTAACAGGCGCAGGTGGATTGGAGATACACCCACACCTGTTAACCCCTTAGATCACGCTGTCAAACACTGATTGCGATTTAAAAGGCCACAGCGGGGATCGCGCCATTCCCCGCTGCCATCGCCGGCCCTGTGATGCAATCACGGGGCGCCAATGTGTTGTCATGGTAGCACAGGGTCAGCTGATGACAACTAACACTGTCATGACTCACTTCCTGTGAGAACTGACAGAGTGCTAGCACTCACAGGAGATCAGCATTTCTCCTGATCAGAGCGATGCTGCGATGGGACTGTGCAGTAATAACTTCTCCTAGATGGACTCGTAACTCAATAAAAGATGTAAAAGAAAAAGGTTTGAAAAACTATGAATAGAACAATTAAAAAATAAATAAATATACACAAATTTGGTATCGCAACGTTCAGAAATGCCCGATCTATCAAAATATAAAATCAATTAATCTGATCAGTACATAGCGTGGCAAGAAAGAGAAACCAAACGCCAAAATTACGTTTTTTGGTTGCCGCAATATTTCATAAAAATGCAATAACAGGTAATCAAAAGGTAGCATCTACCCAAAAATGGTATAATTAAAAACATCAGCTCAGGACACAAAAAATAAGCCATCACTGAGCCCCAAATCCCGAAAAAATAGAATGCTACAAGTCTCAGAAAATGGTGACAAAAGCGCCCTTCTTTTTTTGGACAAACTTCTGATTTTTTTTCACCACTTAGATAAAAGTAAAACTAGACATGTTTGGTATCTACAAACTCGTGCTGCCCTGAGGCATCACACCGACACATCAGTTTTACTATGTAGTGAAAGTGGTAAATAAAAGACCCCAAAAAACAATTGTGCAATTGCACTTTTTTTTGCAATTTCACCACATTTATTTTTTTTCCCATTTTCCAGTACACTATATGGCAAAACTTATGATTTCATTCAAAAGTTCAATTCGTCCCGCAAAAAATAAGCCCTCATATGGCAAGATTGACGGAAAAATAAAAAAGTTTCGGCTCTCGGAAGAAGGGAAGCAAAAAACGAAAATGAAAAATGGAAAATCGCCTGGTGATGAAAGGGTTAAAGAAAACCCCTTTAAATTTGAAAACTGAAGCAATGTACATGTGGGCGTGGTTTCTCCACACTGAGGTGCCCCATGTGACCCCAGACTCCCACAGCAGCTACTAGAGTCAAGGCGTCAAAGTCCGGGAGCTCCACACTGTGAAGAAAGAATACTTTTCCTCTTGTACTTTTCTTTTATTATCAATAAAGTTTAAGATTTCAAAATGTACAATGCTATGAAATTGTAACCGAAACGCGGTGACGTCACACGGCGCTGCCAATGCCTGACATGGCGGCTACAACGTCCTACGTTTACTACGTCTGGGCGGGGTCTTTCACAGACAGGTTAGGCTGTCACGCCAGCCAAAGTTCGATTGAGCTGATGAGGGGGTGGGTTACAAAAAAGGGGCGTGGCTGACTCTAAAGCTGTACGTCCCTCTCGGCCACGCCTTCCACAGGGCTGTGACGTCTGGGGGAGAACATGGCGGCGTTAGGCTCTCGCTAGTTTGCTGCCCGATTCTGTCGCATGTTTATTTACCTGAGGTCTGTACGCGGCGCACGGAGCGGCGGCCAGCAGGGGCAGGACTACCTGCAGGCTCCCCGGACCGTCGTCACCGGCGCAGCGCAGCGCTCCGAGCAGCCGCTCATGTCGGATAATCAGAGCTGGAACTCCTCCGGGTCAGAGGAAGACCTGGAGACCGAGTCCGGGCCGCCCGTGGAGCTGTGCGGGCTCCTGTCTAAGGTGAGTGCCGGCTCCGCTCACACACCGCATCGTGCGCCTGTCCGGTGCGCTCCGATATCGCTCCAATATGATCCGTCCGATCGCAGATTATAGCGCACGGTGCTGGCTTAGTCCTTTATTCATCTGTGGTGGGATTGTGCAGATTGTAGGCGATATTATCGTAACAATCACATCGGCACTATAAGGACGTGTTCTCAGTTCAGTGATAGTGCTGATCACGTGAAACTGATTGCTACAGACAACCGAGGGGACGCCATGGACAGCACTTTGGTTGCTAGGCAGTGTTTCCCTAGTAACCAGACTGACAGATACATAGACCACGGTGCTCAGCAGATTTCTCTATGTATTAGATGTGGTGGCGATATCCGAAACCACCGCCATATGGTGCACTGCCCCCCCCACCCCGTCAGGGCTGAAAAAGAAAAGCGCATGTTTAATGCATCAACTTTTTAGTTGTTAGATGGCATTCAATGGAACTAAGGCAGTGACAGACGCGGTGCGCACTGCAGAGGGCTCGGGTGCTAATCGTGCATCACACGGGGCACGTACACCACACGGGGCACGTACACCAGACAGACACCGTGTGCACTACAGAGGACTCTGGTGCTAATCGTACATTACACGGGACATGTACAGCCGACGGACATAGTGTGCACTGCAGAGGACTTGGGTGCTAAGTGTACATCACACGGGGCACGTACATCACACGGGACGTATACACCAGACAGACACCGTGTGCACTACAGAGAACTCTGGTGCTAAGCATGCATTACACGGGACATGTACACCGGACAGACACCGTGTGCACTGCAGAGGACTTGGGTGCTAAGCAGGGCTGTGGAGTCGGAGTCTCGGAGTCGGAGCTCATTTTGGTGGAGTCGGAGTTGGTATAAAATGCACCGACTCCGACTCCTAAAATATATAATAAATTGGGGACAGGAGTGCAATGCAGAATGTGCTGAATATTTTACTAAATAATAACATTTAGTATAATGCTTATATTTAAGTGAAAAATTTATTGTAGTACAATGTGAACATCAGACATTTAATTGTTTTTATGATACAATAATCAAGATATTTGGATAGAACATAAAATATTTATTGGAATACAACTTTAGAACACAAAAAACTAATAAATTGTAAATATGTAATATATATATAATATATATATATATACAGTGTATATACACACACACAAGATATATATGTAATCTACTGTATATTACATAGTGTATTACATATTTACAATTTATTACAGTTTTTTGTGTTCTAAAGTTGTATCCAATAAATATATTTTATGTTCTATCCAAATATCTTGATTATTGTATCATAAAAATTATTAAATGTCTAATGTTCACATACACATATTCATGTACTACAATAAATTTTTCACCTAACTATAAGCAATATATGTAGGAGTCGGAGTCGGAGCCGGTGCAAGAGAATTTGAGGAGTCGGAGTCGGAGTCGAAGGTTTGGCTTACCGACTCCACAGCCCTGGTGCTAAGTGTACATTACACGGGGCACGTACACCGGACAGACAGTGTGCGCTACAAAGGACTCAGGTGCTAAGCGTACATTACACGGGGCATGTACACCAGACGGACACCGTGTGCACTGCAGTGGACGCTCTTACTAATGGTACATGACACGGGTCATGTACACTAGACGGACACCGTGCGCGCTGCAGAGGACTCTCGTACTAATCGTACATCACACGGGGTATGTACATCTGATGGACACTGTGCACTGCAGAGGACTTGGGTTGTAAGTGTTCATCATACAGAGCACATACACCTGGCGGACACCGTGTGCACTGCAGACGACTTCGGTACTAATCGTACATCACATGTGGCTTGTACACCTGACAGACATAGTGTGCACTGCGGAGGACTTGGGTACTAAGTGTACACCTGACGGACACTGTGTGCAGTGTGCCCCACAGGGGACTCTGGTACTAATCGTATTTCACACATCGCACATATACCTGGCAGACACTGTGTGCACCGCAGAGGCCTTAATCGTACATCACATGTGGCATGTACACCTGACGGACACAGTGTGCACAGCAGAGTACGCTGGTACTAATCATACATCACATGGGGCTCGTCCACCTGACGGACACCGTGTGCAGTGTGCACTGTAGAGAACTTTTGCTAATTTCTCTGGTGATTTCCATCTTTACACTGGGCAATAACTAACGGGAGCTCCTGATTATCATCTTGTCTACGTGGACATAGGACCTGTCCTTCACCTCCATTAATGACTACTCCACCCATCCTCCACTCTCGTGAGTCACTGCTTGTTGATTTGTTTCCATGTAGTGGTTTTATTCCTCTGCACACAGATCGGGTTTTGCACTGACCCTTTATTACATTGTGTGATCCCTGGTGCGTCTTTATGTCGCTGCATTCGATGTGCCGCCTGTTACATGACTTTATGTCCGCACCCCTCCACATGTCGGCTGTCCGGCGGGTTCATGTCAGGCTGTGGGTGCACAGTGAGTATTTGCAGCACATTTTTCTGCACCAGAAACAGATTGTAGGAAAATTACTGCAGGAAACCCTGAAAGATTTGACCTGATGCAGATGTGATTGTTTAGTTCACATCCATAAGGAAGGAATAACCAGGTTATGCCTGAGATTCCCTAGATCTCCTTCTCGCTCCTGTTCCTTTAAGGGCTTATCCAACATCTGATCTGAGATCACAGTGTGCGGACCAGCCATGGCTCTCCTGCCTGGAGCACGACCCCTTCATATATTCCTGAGGTTGTGATGCTGGGATCCAGTCCATGCACACCGATCTGAGACCACAGTGTGCAGACCTGCCGCGGCTCTCCTGTCTGAGGCATGACATACAGTATATTCCTCGGGCTGTGACACCAGGGTCTAGTCTGTGCAGTGATCTCTAACCGCCATGTACGGACCGGCCGCGGATCTTTTGTCTGAAGCACGACAGCCTCATTGTTCTGATGCTGTGACGCCCTGGTCCAGTCCGCGAATACCGATCTGAGACCATAGTGTGCAGACCGGCCGCGGCTCTCCTGACTGGAGCATGACAGCCTCATTTATTCCTGAGGCTGTGGCGCCCTGGTCTAGTCTGTGCACACTGATCTCTGACCGCCATGTGTGGACCTCCTGTGGCTGTCCTGCCTGGAGCATGACGGCCTCATTGTCCTGAGGCTGTGACGCCCGAGTCCAGTCCATACACACCGATCTGTGACTGCCATGTGTGGACTGGCAGCGGCTCTCCTGCCTGCTGCATGACACGTCATATATTCTTATGAGGCTGTGACACCCGGGTCCAGTCCGTGCACACAACGATCTGTGACCGCCATGTGTGGACCGGCCGTGGCTCTCCTGCCTGGAGCATGACACTTCATATATTCCTATGAGGCTGTGATGCCCGGGTCCAGTCCGTGCACACACTGATCTGTGACCGCCATGTGTGGACCGGCCGTGGCTCTCCTGCCTGGAGCATGACACTTCATATATTCCTATGAGGCTGTGATGCCCGGGTCCAGTCCGTGCACACACTGATCTGTGACCGCCATGTGTGGACCGGCCGTGGCTCTCCTGCCTGGAGCATGACACTTCATATATTCCTATGAGGCTGTGACGCCCGGGTCCAGTCTGTGTTTGTGGTCAGAGATCGAATGGATGGTCACTGACATCTGGATCAACCCTAAAGTGCAGCATTTATTTACTCTTAAAAGAAAAACGCAGCATGTGAACAAGCCCCTACTGTTTCTTCTTCTGGATCCTCAGCCATTATATCGGCCAGGATTGCACAGGGGACGTCACCCCTTTATCCCCTTCGCAGGTGCGGAGGGGTCTCTGTTAGAGGTGCTGGTGGTTACTATGGCCTGGAATCGGAGACCCCTTAATGATTGGTTGCTCGGAGTCCTGTAGTGCGGATTATTTTTATAGGAAAGTCTGCGCTTTGAATCATATCATGGCGTGTGGCTGGCACCTTCGGGCGGAGGCCATTCATGAGAAGGTGCAGTGTAATTCTCCTGTAGGGTCAGGTGCCCCCCACTCGTGCTGTGGCCAGATGTGTGCGCTCTCCGGTCGGCCCCTCGTAGTGAGCGGTTTTGTGCCGTCCTCCCCGCTACAGTTGGAAATCATCAGACGTCCTAATAGAAGGCTTTGGAATGTCTCGCGTCCACTTGGGTGTGTCTGTATGGAGCAGCTTCTCCTCAGGGCTCCTGACTCTATGTATACGGCGCTGGGCTAATGTTTGTGAATGGAGGCGCTGCCCAGATTATGCCACACTGCTTCTGACCTTTGCATGGCTGATAGGAAATAAATAATTTCTGAGCTTGTTTCTCCTGGATCATGTGCTGTTACAGGGGAGCGCTCGTCTTGTGCGATGTGAGGACCACCAGGATGTGGTCACTTCCTTCCTGTTACCAACTATTGTACCCGGTGTCTCCCCCACCGGTGTGATGTGGATGGGGCCCATGTGCTCTCCAGTTCACACTGTCAGGACTGAGGTGGTTTTCTGTGTGCACACGACTCTTTTCATGTGTGTGCGAGCCAACCCGCCACGGAGGAAGACGAGGAAGGACACGCTGACGTCTTTACTCCTGAAACATCTTCATATTTTGGGGTCCGTTTCTTGCCACATCTTTCGCCTGCAGCCATTTTTATTTGGTTGTGTTTTATAGATAAGTAAACGGCTTCCAGTCGGAGGACACGTGGCGAAAGGTCTGAATATGTTTAACCACTTCATGTCTTAGGAAACGTCAGTTAAAAGAAGCCAAAAAAACCCCTGAACATATAAACAAGAAGTGTTATATATAGAGATGCAAATGATCACTCTTTTTAGTTTAGCACTTTTTCGGGTGCGTTTTGGCTCTTACCAACCTGAGAGGACATCCTGTGTCTCACCCTAAGGCAGCGACCTGTCCAGTCACACCCGAGTAGGTTTGTGTACATAGCCATCTGATAAAATCTGACACCTCTACCGGAAAATTGACCCAACGCACTTGTGTTTTCCAGGAAGAGCGGGGTTTTTTTGTGTAGGGGGGGTTAAAATCTTAAAATGCTCTAATACTACACCCCCCACCCCCCCCCGGTTCAGTGCAGCCCCTCGCCTGCTACTTTGGTTATTGTTTACAGGCTTCATTGGTGAAATCACCGCTGCAGGCAATCACTGACCTTAGCAGTCAATGTCATCTCTGCGGCCTTTTAAACAATCAGTCTCCTAAGCAGCTATAGGGGGATGCACTGGACCCGGGCGGAGGGGGAAACGTTCAAGTTTTGGCCCGTATAAACAGGTTGCCAGTCATGTGACAATCAAGACAAAACCCTGGTTCATCGGAGTACATCATTTTAAAGCTCACTTAAAGCCGATCAGCAGGATTTCACCTCCTAAACTATTTCTATGCACATATAACTTTTTCCAAGACAAGTCATGCAGTTCCTTAGAAGTCAGTGTTTGGGTATGTAAGTGAGGCGGGAGTGCTTTTTGGGCTTGGAAGACCCTCTGAAGCCTCTGTCGCTCCAGCTCTTTTTCCAGCCAGCTCCACCGCCTCATGACTGACAATCTCTAGACTGTGTGAAAGAAGCCATCAGTCAATCAGTAGGAAGTAATGCTGAGCTGGGATTAGAGCTGGAGTGGTGGAGGCTTTAGAAGCGCTTCCATGCCCAGAAAGCTCCTCAGCCTCATTTGTATATGAAACGCTGATTTCTCAGTAACGGACCGGCCGTGTAAAGCTGGACGTCTTTGAAAGAGCTACATGTGCATATAATACATTGGGGGGTGAACCCTGCTGACAGATTCCTTTAAAAATCCTTGTTGGCAGCTGGTAAACATGATGTGCAGCGGAGAATGCCGTCCACTTGTGTGCACAGGACGATCTGTTACTGATTGTTCTGTGGAGTGAAACGCCCACTGATCGTCAAACCTTTACCGGTCTGTGGTTGGTCTGAATTGTAAATGAAAATGGGGGTATTATTTTAGGACAGTCGCACAGATTACGGGGGATACAATGTGTGTTGGTGTAAATGACTAGAGCAGATCAACGTCATCATCTGTAGCATTGGTCAGAAGTCTGTGTGTAGATGAGGCTTCTGTGATGGGAGGATGCGGCCATATTGTAGCAGAGGAGACGAGTGATGGTACAGGACATCCACCTCTTCTAGATCTGTACGTTAGTGCCTGCGTCCACAGCCGGCCACATTCTGCATGTCCAGGGGGCCGCTCGGAGAGACGGGCATCAGGCAGGTCGGGGTATCATCCTGCTGCCATGAAATAGTTGGGGTCTGGTGTGTGGCAGCCGCTCGCCTGTTCAGTGGAGTGGTCTTGGTCACTTGTACAGAAGTGGGGGTCACGTGGCAGTGGTCTCCCGTCTGATCAGTCACGTTCACATGGGGCAACAACTCGGAATGATTGCTTGGAAAATCATCAGCCCATGACACTTTACTTTAGCAATTACTTATCAATTATGTTGGAGCTTTTCCTTGAGATCTGCTTTATCCTTCCTCTGTTATTCCTCCTGGAAATGTATAAAAGCCATTTCTCTTCTTAAGCTAACAAGTTTACAACGTCAGACAGGCTGAGGAGTCTCCTCTGATTGACCGTCTGTGATGATTCCACAAGCAGCGTCCCAGCTGGGGTAGTGGTGGTCATTGCACCCCCCACTCATATTACCTGTTTATGTTTTGACCGGTCGCTGTGCTTCTGGAACAATATTGGTCCCGGTAGTCCCTCCCTACATTTTCTCCTCCATGTGGTGTACTGCGTCATTATTGTTACGTGGCGACTGCTAGATTGTAAAGGAAAGTTGCTGAACCGCATGGGATACAGGTATTACTGGATCGTCCCCCCGTAGTGTCTCCGACCTGTCTGCCGGGTTTTGTAAGATCCTGTGTACGTGTCATGACTGGCTTTAACAACTGCTTCCTCATTAGTAAATACAATTCTTTTTTAAAAATTTTTGCATGGATTATCACATTATAAGGAAATTTGTCTTAATTCCTGTATAACAGTGTTTTTTTTTTTTTTCCCATCGCCAGCTTTTCCCCAGTGTATTTGATTTCAGATTGTACTGGTTTGGAGTACAGATGATGGCAGTGAAAGTGTAAGCTCAGCACCTGTGTCATTTCTGGGGATAAGCTCTGCAGGAGATTGTTCTGATAAGCAGAACACTGAGGAGGACACAGCACTGACCCATCACTGCCATCATCTGTACTCCAAATGAGTACGCTCTGATATCCGTACAGCTGAAGGCAGGAAATAGTCTGGGGAGAAGCCAAGGTTTGGAAGCCACTTACATGAGATTTTATTTTTTAATAGGATTGAAGACAGACTCTTAAACTGATTTTCCACGCTAGAGAGAATGATTAAAAAAAAGTTTAGTTTCAGTGAAATTGCAAATGTTATTGTTTACTGCTGATTCCTTAGGTTACTGGCTAACTGCAGTGTATGAAAAGTAGCCAGTCCCCTAGGCAAAGGGGTGCAGCGCTTACAATCTCTTTGCTTATCGAGTTTACAAGCGCCACTCTGAAATGGTCGCTACTGCTCTATCAGACAGTCCTCAGGGGCCCCTGCACATGTATGCTACAGAAACAAAGCTGCTTTATACAGCAGTATGGGGAGCCAGAGAGGGGCCCGGGCGGAGCACGCTTGGGGGGGAGGGAAGGAGGGCTGAGCGTGCTGAGGGGAGAGGGGGAGGGCTGAGCGCGCCTGGGGGAGGGGGGGGGTGGGGGGCCTGGCTTAGCGCGCCTGGGGGAGGGGGGGTGGGGGCTCGGGCTGAGCGCGCCGGGGGGGGGAGGGAGCCCGGGCAGAGCGCGTCCCTTGCCTTGCTGAGCGCGTCCAGGGGGGAGGGGGCCCGGGCTGAGCGCGCCCGGGGGAGGGAGGGGGCCCGGGCTGAGCGCGCCTGTGTGAAGGGGGGGCAGGAGGGAGAGAGCGCAGGCTGAGCGCACCCGGGGGAGGGAGGGGGCCCGGGCTGAGCGCGCCCGGGGGAGGGAGGGGGCCCGGGCTGAGCGCACCCGGGGGAGGGAGGGGGCCCGGGCTGAGTGCGCCTGTGTGAAGGGGGGGCAGGAGGGAGAGAGCGCAGGCTGAGCGCGCCTCAACAATACACGAGACAAATTTTCCAGAATTATCCCTGAGTAGGTAATGCTATGATACAGCCACTCTTTCCCTCGTTATGCCCCCTGTGGACATACCCACGCCCTGTGTCCACACTGTAACATGTGACGGATCTCCTTTGTGATAGTCACCTCAATGTCTGCCCGTCTATATACAACACTTGGTTATTTGCTTTAGTTTCTTGTTCCTGAGATATTGATTGTATGTATTTTTCCTTTCTAGTGGACCAACTACATACATGGCTGGCAGGACCGATGGGTGATCCTAAAGAGTAATACCTTAAGCTACTACAAATCTGAGGATGAGACGGAGTACGGGTGCCGGGGCTCCATATGCCTCAGCAAGGCAGTTATCACGGTAAGTGTTACTGTCCCCAATCTCTGTATGTGATGGGCGTCCGTTACCGGTAGAGAATACCTAGTCCGGCTCTCCGGAGGATGAGCCCCCATAACGTGTCCCGCTGTGTAGGAATAGTGTGGTATATGACGCTTTTTGGGTAAAAAAAAAAAATGTAAACTGAGCAGTATAAGGGTTTATTTTGCTGTATAGTAATTGTATGGGATAATGTATTGCATACTTACAATAAACTAAAATGAATATTCCTGCTTGATGAAGGCCTATGGCGGTCTATAGGTTCTGAGACTGGAGGAGAGTTTCTGGTCGGTTGTTATGGGGGAACAAGGGCACAATTTCTCCATGATCCCGGTGACCTGCGGTGTCGTAGCACACAATGTGTGACTATGTACATGGGTAGAGCTGATTATCCCGTTCACACAGGGGTCACGGGGCACTAAGCTCCGGGATTAGTGTGACACTTGAATAGCCGCCTTCCCGGGTGATGTTTCATCAGCGATGTATTAAATGTAAATCTCCGCCACCCCGGTAGCTGCCGTTTATAAGAAGTTAATGAACTGGTTTGTTTGTAAAGCGGCTATTATAGACTTTGCCTTGGTGTCTAAGCTCCGTTCTCTCTTTATGACATTTTCGTAAAACAAATAATGTCCTCCCGATTTTATTAAGTCGTCTCCGCCAGTCCCACGACATGTTTTTTGTTCTCTGTTGTATTAATTGTTTTCATTAAAAATGGCTGTCGCCACATACGACGTCTCCCCGTGCCACCACATCCTGAATTAGCACGCGCAGAGCTATAGGAAGGGAGATCCTGGATCTGAAAAGGTCACAAAGTCCTCTGCTCTCATGACAACACTTCCTGCCAGTGATCCAGTGATGTTTGCAGGGACACTTTGTGCACCCAAATCGCCATTCATACCAGTGTGCAGAGAACAAACAGGACCCGCCACTATCCAAGGATTTCTACATTGATAATGTGTCCGAATGATCGTTTTACAGAACCAAAGGAAATATACTGTGGTTTTGCATAACTGTATTAGGGTACTTTCACACTTGTGTTAATTTCCTTCCGTCACAATCCGCCCTTTTGGAAAACAGCGGAATCCGTTAATGGATTCCGCTGTTTCCCACAGACTTGTATGGATGACGGATTGTGCCAAAAGTACCTGCGTTGCTTCTGCTGGCCAATGTTGCGTCCGCCGGGCGGAAGGAACGCAGCATGTAACATTTTTTGAGAGGCAGAATCCTCTATTTTTTTTTTTTTTTTTTTTTTTTTTTTTTTGGTTTTAAAAAAAAAAACCCACAAACTTTATTTTGTCTCTCGGTGGCCGCCGGCTATTGAGAGCGCTCAGCTGAGCGCCCGGCCGCCGGCTATTGAGAGCGCTAAGCTGAGCGCCCGGCCGCCGGCTATTGAGAGCTCTCAGCTGAGCGCCCGGCCGCCGGCTATTGAGAGCTCTCAGCTGAGCGCCCGGCCGCCGGCTATTGAGAGCTCTCAGCTGAGCGCCCGGCCGCCGGCATGTGAGAGCGCTGAGCGCCCGGCCGCCGGCTATTGAGAGCGCTGAGCTGAGCGCCCGGCCGCCGGCATGTGAGAGCGCTGAGCGCCCGGCCGCCGGCTATTGAGAGCGCTGAGCTGAGCGCCCGGCCGCCGGCTATTGAGAGCGCTGAGCTGAGTGCCCGGCCGCCGGCATGTGAGAGCGCTGAGCTGAGTGCCCGGCCGCCGGCATGTGAGAGCGCTGAGCTGAGTGCCCGGCCGCCGGCATGTGAGAGCGCTGAGCTGAGTGCCCGGCCGCCGGCATGTGAGAGCGCTGAGCTGAGTGCCCTGCCGCCGGCTATTGAGAGCGCTGAGCTGAGCGCCCGGCCGCCGGCATGTGAGAGTGCTGAGCTGAGCGCCCGGCCGCCGGCATGTGAGAGCGCTGAGCTGAGCGCCCGGCCGCCGGCATGTGAGAGCGCTGAGCTGAGCGCCCGGCCGCCGGCATGTGAGAGCGCTGAGCTGAGCGCCCGGCCGCCGGCATGTGAGAGCGCTGAGCTGATCGTTCACAATAGTCTGCTGCTGGTAAAACTGTAAAAAAGAGAAAAAAAAAAAAAAGCTTTCCGTTGTTTTGTACGATCCATTGCATCCGTTGTGCCATTATATGCAACGCATCCGTTGCATCCGTCACACAACGCAATGCAACAGATGCCGTTCAACGCAAGTGTGAAACTAGCCTACGTTTGCAAAAATAAACCCAGTTTTGTATTAATCATGGCACAAATACAAATATAGAAGCAGCACCTTCTCTATCAGTCATGTCTTATGTCAGATATAAGAAATCATTACCAAAGGGATCTAGAAAGTTGAAGAGGTTTTCTGTGCTGAGATGTCTAGTCTGCAGCCACCCTGTGACCGCTGACTGCCAAATACTGGTATCTGATGTGCACACTGTCACAATTCCCCTGTATTTCCTATGCCAGTGGGCGGTCAATAATCTGATTTGCATAGTTACGGTCAGTGCACGGTCTCACTAGGACATTGAAAGAAGCCGAGCAGTGTAGTCGGCACATAGCCGCATCTGTGCAAATCACATCCTTACATTGATGTCATTGCCCACTTCCTTGGGGAATCGTGACAATGTGCTCATCACACACTGCCATTCGGCTTTCTGCGTCTGCACAGTGACAGCAGACATTTCTTCCCTGTCTGAAAAGCCCCTTTAACTTTCTAGATCCCTTTGGTAATGACTTCTTAGATCTGACAAATCATCTTTTCAGACTAAAGCTGCTCGATCTCGCAAAAAACGGGACTGGCGGATCACTGCTCTATTAAAAAAAAAAAAAAAAAATTAAAAAAAAATCTGATCCGCTCTGGAATTCGGTGCCCATATAAGTCAATGGGGACCAGAATCCGGAGATTAAAAACGTTTGTGGAGGGGACAGGGGGGTAGGAGCGCACGCGGTGTACACACCCGAGACTGTGTCATGGCAGCAAACTCCTTCCGGGTCATGCTTTTTTTTTTTTTTTACACCGCTGGGTACAATGTTACTTTCCATTAGGATCAATGGACGCTCCTATTTAGTGGTCTTTAGAGGAGCTAAGATTCTCTCCTCTATCTGCACATCCACGCTTGTGTGCTCTTTGCGAGTCGGGGATAAGCTGCTGTCATATACTTTTCTTAGCTGCTTATTTCCCTTGAGAACAATGGATCGGGCATCTCAAAATCCAACATGCCCGACCTTTATTTGTTGTTTCCTGTCTTTTGCCAGTGCATCTGCTGTTGGGGAGTCAGGTAACCCCCAATATGCATTAGCCTGGCTGTAGATTTCCCCAGCACTTGTCTGTGTGCCTCTGGTTGATGGAGGATACGCTGGATTGTTCGTGGTAGGGCGGTGCTCGGAGGAATGTCCTCGTACAGGGGAACGCTCAGAAGAACATGCTAAAGTAATCATTTGTCTTGTGGAGTGCGGTCACATGAGCAGCAGCTGACTTTGATCACAACTGGATTTCCTCTTGCATAATAACGATAAGAACCATAAGGAGTTTTCACTGGAGTGGAATTCCTGGGTTTCTAGTACGGCTGGATGTTAGTTCTCTGCCCGGAGCCTGACACAATGGAGCGCTTGTAGTGTTCGGCCTACGAATCATGCGTGGCTCAATCCAATTCTGTGCCATGTTCCTAAAAATAAGCACCATGCAAGACACGGACCATTGGATTTAAAGGGAATGTGGCCGCTGATTTATGCAGCAGTGACCACAGCGGAATCAGAGGCCGGCTCTGTTATTACCGCCATGTACTCCCTCTGAAATGGCAGCTTGGGACGATGTGACTAGATGACTAGTCCGAGAGGCGTCTCCCGGCCCTGCTCGCCTGAGGGGGGTGTGAAGAACGGAGAGGTCACAAGGCTCATCTGAGACTCTTCATCCATGATCAACTTTTTAAAGTAGATACTCTCAGCATGCACGGCGCTAATAACAGTCGGCAACGTCTTCATGCTGCCTGTGCTTAAGGCACCGAGGACTTTCTTAAATTTGTGACTGTCCAATTCATCATCTGTATTTGTTTCGCCTTGTGATAATTCCCTCTAAGGTCTAATTCCGATGAATGCAGGACATGTGACTACTTTTTTGAGCCCGTATTGGCAGTTTCCCTTCTGACCACAAGTCTGAAGGCCCAAACTTTCTAATGGTGGATGCTCAGTTGGTCTGACAAATGCACTTGTAATTCAAATGCTAATATATGATTTGGCTCTAACCCTGATCACCATGAGAAAATCTCCCAGGGCGCCATAAAGGGTGTTTTCAGTTTCTGTACAAATTTGTGACTGCTGAATCTTGACAGTGTGCTACGCACACAGTTAGGATTCTTCTGTATTCCCCATGCAAGCATACAGTCACATGACTCAAGTGTACGATTTACATAGTTTCGGTCATGTTCCACATGGCCTGCGAATACAGGAGAATCATGACAGTGTGCGCATTGCACACTCTACTTTGCAATCTATAGTCAATACAGAATTTTGTGCCCAGAAAACTCCTTCCGCTGCTTGTGACTGAGTTGGAGGAACACAGAATAGAGAATGCTGCAGTGGTTTGCATGTGCCTTTAAGGGATTGTCCACCTTTAGTATCTATTTTACTTAAATTTATGCATATGGGGCTCAATTTTTTTCACTTGAGTTTTATTAAAGCTTTGCACTGTTTGCCTATCTATGCCTATAGTTTGTCTTGCACTGTCTTTTGCTGGATGAGTTAACTGAGACTCGGTCAGTAAGCTTGTGCCAGTCTGCCAAGTTTGTACCTTTTTTATCTGTCTATTTCTGGGGTCCTCAGCTGATCTATGACCACGGGCCACCTGAAGGTTGAATGTGCAGGGAGGAAAAATCCTGAAGAGCTAGTGTAAATTTTATTTTTTAATGACACCCAGTTGCAAAACTATATTTTTTAGCCTCAAACATCTGCATTTAAGGTGGGGGGGGGGAGCAAAACCCCTTTTTAAGTTATGTGAAGAAACACTAAATATGAAAAGTCATCCTATTGCCTAAATACAGTGCACTCCTCCCCCCAGCCCCCGGCCGGGGATCACTCCAGAGCTCGGGAGCCGGTGCATTGGGGCCATTATTCCATGCAGAGGCCGGCTCTCGTGCCCCCATGCCTTGCTGCATCGGTTTGGACACATGACTCCCATTGTGGCTCATTCATTGCGTCCTGCAGATTGATTACTCGGAGCCGTGTCGCCATCGCAGCCCTCGTCACAGGCAGATGTCTGTCCTGTTGTAGGAAATGTTCAGTTGTGTAATAGTCGGACGCAGCATTGGCACATATCCATTTCATCATGTTTTCCACATGACAGTTCAGCGAGGGACAACCACAGATGAGTGAAGTTCCTGCATTTTTTTTTTTTTTTTTCTGATCTATTTGAATCCACCCTAACAATGGCTGACAGGCACCAGGCTTACATTGGTGACGTGTAGGAGCTGCTTAACATTTGAGCGCCGCACGTTGGCACCACGGGGCTTTTTTGGCAGTGAAATGAGACCTAACGAGTTTTCAGTCATTTTATTCTGAGCCTACTTGGGTGGGTGTAATGAACAGGAACCTTTGACATTTTACAGTATCACATACTATACAGCCAAACCTATATTAAAAGGGATTTACATGATTAGGGGGAAAAAATCATTTAGATCTGCAGCAGAGAAAACAGTGATTGTACCAAAATGACAGCAGGCAGGTCATCAATTGACATAGCTGGAATTAGGCCATAGAAGAGATGAGACTGCACTCTCTGGAGTATGCCAAAAAATCTTCTTTATTAAATTATCGGAGCAGGGTAAAAAGTAGGAGAGGAGCTAGGTGCAGGGCCCCTCACGGCCGACGGCCGTTTTGCGTCGAAGCGTGATTAGACGCGAAACGGCCGTCGTCCGTGAGGGGCCCTGCACCTAGCTCCTCTCCTGCTTTTTACCCTGCACCGATAATTGAATAAAGAAGATTTTTTTTGGCATACTCCGGAGACTGCAGTCTTATCTCTTCTATAGACTACATATGGAGCCCTCTATAGACTACATATGGAGCCCTCTATCTAAACAGACGTGCACCTCTGAGCCGGGATCCCTGAGTGCCTGAGCTGATTCCCATGCTGGTGCGACACCCCGCAAGGTAACGCTGTGTGGTGCGGGACTTTTTTTCCCTCTGTGTTTGATAGCTGGAATTGGGGTCCCTGTCCCTACATCATGCGTTCTTCCAAAATCCGCGCCTCCCCAGTCCATCCCTTTTAACTAGGCTTGTCAGATCTGCTTTTTTTTTCCCTTTTTTAATTTTTTTATTTCCAAGCCGTGTCCCTTTAAAGAAGTTCATTGTCAGCCGCCGCATTGTACTTCTCACCCAGTGACCAGAACATAACGTCCCCCATTGTAATCTTAGCATGATTTAGTCACGCCGCTGTCAGCTCCTAATGCCATAATGCTGGAAATCGCGGCAGAATGATTTTCATGTGCGCATTTTAGGAGCGAGATCTGAAATTGGGTTTTAAAATATCTGCTTTATGCTGTAAGCGTTTCCCCGAAGAAATGACATAAAGGCGAGGAGACGAGCATGGAGAATGCACCATTGTCATCTGTAGCCTCATTTATGCCGCGCACCAAGGCTGAGGGGAAGAGATTAGACGAAATTGGATGTAGGAACATTCTGCATTTGATATAATCGTTCCACTCCAGTTTGTCGGGCGCCGTTCAGAGCCGCTCTGCGCCGTACTGCCTTTGTTTGTGACGTCGACTCGTTTTCTATGTCTTTGAGCTGGCGTGCATAAGTCTGATCACCAGAGATATTCAGCCACAATTGTAAATGACTCTTATGGCGTGATTATTATTCGGACACGACCCAATTTAGATCTATTAGCAGTTTTGCAAATATTTAAAGGGCACTTGAAAGGGAACCTGTCAGGTCCAATATGCACCAGAACCACGAGCAGTCCTGGGCACATATTGCTAATCCCTATTTATCTATGCTACTATAGGCTGGGACAGTTGGAGAGCTTTAGAAAAAGTATTTCTAAAGATCCTTTATGATATACTAAAGAGGCCAGGGACTAGTCGCAAAAGTGTTAGTTCCCTTGGCTAGTCGGCCCCCTTAGCATGTAAGCACGCCCCTGTGGGCGTACTAACATGCTAATGAATGCGCAGCGTCACAGGATGGTTGCACTCCCCTCTCAGCTGCCATCGTGTCTGAGTACTGGACTTCGGCTCAGTGCACATGATCCCGGCGTTTCGGTCATGCACACTATGAAGCCGGGTGTACGCGTCCTGGCTTCAAACTCATGTAGTGTGCCTGACTGAAGTTTGGAATCATGCGCACTGAACCAATGTCCAGCGTCGGACCCCATGGCAGCAGAGAGGTGAGCGCAACCATCCTCTGACACTGTGCATTCATTAGCATGTTAGCACACCCACAGGGGCGTACTAACATGCTAAGGGGGCCCACTAGCCAAGGGAAGACACGCCCTTCTGACTAGTCACTGACCTCACTAGCATAACATAAAGAATCTTTAGAAATACTTTTTCTAAAGCTCTCTATATCTATGCTACTATACCCTGGGACTGCTAGGCAGGGATTAGAAATATACTCCTGGTTCTGGGTGCATATTGCACATGACAGGTTCACTTTAAGGTGACGTGCAGAAAGAGTAGAAATCTGTGGCTAAATCTGCATGCGCTCCCCTTATTTGTGAGGACTACTGTCCTCAGGAGTCGGGTAAGCTCTATTAAATGGAATCTGTCATTAGGTTTTTGCTATGTAATCTGAGAGCAGCATAATTTAATGGCTGAGACCCTGATTCCAGTGATGTCACTTACTTGGCTGGGTGCTGCTGTGCTATTATTAGAACATTGTCACTATAGGACTAAGTGTCTCATCATGCCTACTAGTCAGCCGCTCTGTATAAGGCTATGTGCGCACGTTGCCTTTTTTTGTGACAACAAAGATGCAGCGTTTGGCCACTAAAACACACCCGCGGTAAAAACACATAAATAGCCATGCATTTTTGCGCATTTTGCCATGTTTTTTGCCGCGATTTTTTTCCTGCGTTTTTCCAATGCACTGCATGGGTGAAAAACGCTGTCAAAAACACAAAGAATTGACATGTTCCATCTTTGTGGTCTCCACAAAAACGCTCCTAAAACAAAACTGCAACGTGCGGACAGCAAAAATGAAAACTCATTGACTTTGCTGGGGAAGCAGTGTTATACAATTTTAAGATCCAAAACGCGCAAAAACGCACCGTGCACGCACACCACTCATTAGCATCTTTTTGTCTCCTCTACAGTGTTCACAGAAAGCTGTTAAAAAGTGGGCAGAGGCCAGGGTGGGTTGTACAGGGCTCGGGTCTGCAGCAGAGAAAACAGTGATTGACTATGAAAATGACAGTAAACCCTCCTGCAAGTGACACATCGCTGTAGTCAGGGTCTCTGCCTCTACAGATTGTTGCTCTCAGATTACAAAGCAAAAACCTGCTGACGGATTTTCTTTCAGTAGGGCTCCTCGTGTACTTTGTTCCTATAGCTCTGTCAGCAATGGGTAAATGTTACATCTCTCATCCTAAAAGGGAAAAGACCTTATAGCTGACATGGCAGCCTGGAAAGTTCCATGTTCTGCGTGTCCATGGCTGAGACTGAGCCAAATCCTCAGGTGTCTGATGCTTGGTGTTGGTTGTGGCGTTATGGTGTAGTTTTGGTGTTTGCATTATGCGGCCCAGTCTATGCTCGGCTCGTATGATCGTACTCCTGGTGTGAATGATGGCGTTCTGTCCCAAGAACCTCTGGAATAATCAGTAAATTGATCATCACATTATCCAAATTTCTGAGAGCAGCCTGCTGGTCTCTCTGTAATGTCTGCTTAGGCCGCTTTCACATCCATTTTTTGCGTTGCGGTTCAATCCGGCTCAAAAACCTATCCAATGGATGCGGCGGAAAAACGGGATCCGTTGCATAAGTTTTTCCATGCGGCCTGTCCGTTTTTTGACGGATGCGGCTTGATACTGAGCATGCGCAGTGCAAAAAACCACATCCGGCGTCCATAGGCTTGCATTGTAAATCGCGCCGGATCCGGCGCGATGCGTTTTTTTCGCCGCACAAAAAAGTGCCAGGCAACGTTCCATCCGGCCGCCGCATGTGCTAACTATGCCGCATCCTGCAAAAAACGGACGCAACACAAGGCCATGCGGCACAATACGGCACTAATGCAAGTCTATACGGGAAAATACACAACCGGCGCCAAAAAAAAACCCGCTTGCGTTTTTTCTGCAAAGCGCCGTATTGTGCTGCTCAGCAATAACCGGATGTGTTAAAGCAGCCTTACTGGGGTCCGTACATTGCAGATATCATTTGGACTTGGCATTGGGGTATCCTACGTTTCCTCTAGACGCCGGTAACTAAATGATTGCTGCTCAGCCCCACGTCGGGTGAAATGATTCATTTTCATTGATCTTAGTAACCAAAAGCAGAGGCTGCCGTCGGTTTTATTGGTCCGTCAGATGGGGTGTATGGTCAGAGGTGGCCTCGGATGGGAAAGCTGAGAGTCCTGCCCGTCTGGTCTCCTGCCCTGAGCAGTGCGGCACATATTCTAGTATTGATCTGTGGGCCTGCTGAGCAGAACGATGGTTAATTAAAGAAAATGTGGTCACAGATCGCTCCCAGCCTAAATCGGGGACGTTCTGTTAGAGCTGGAGAGCGGGGCTAGCTCCACGGTGTAAGGCTACTTTCACACATCAGTTTTTTTCCATCAGGTACAATCCGGAAAAAAAACGGGTTAAACGGATCCGGTACCGCATCCGTTGTATCCCCATAGATTTGCATTGTTACCGGATTGTACCTGATGGCTTTGTGTTGCATCCGTTTTTTTCCGGATGCGGCAAAATTAATCAAAGCGGCGGCCGGAGGCAACGTGTCTTGCAACGTTTTTTTGTCCGGCAAAAAAAACGCATCGCGCCGGGTCCGGTGCGATACGGCGTGTTTTACAATGAAAGCCTATGGATGCCGGATCCGGTGCAATGCGGTAAAAAATGGATGCGGCTACCGGATCCGTTTTTGTAAACTGCGCATGCACCAAATTAATTAAAAAAGCTGATCCTTCAAAAAAACGGACAAACCGGATGCAAACCGTATCTACCGGATCCGGTTTTGTACACATCCGGCATAATGGATCCGTTAAAAACCGGATCCGATGGATACGGTTTTACATTTTTTTTGCCGGATCCTTTGGATCAGGAAAAAAAAAGGATTGTGCCTGAATGCAGAAAACTGATGTGTGAAAGTAGCCATACGTGAGATTCCTCCCTTCAGTGTCTGCCTCTCTCCTGTCAGCTATTCCTTCTATGATGGAGCGGTTTCTGAATAATCCAATAGACGTTTCTGCGTTGCTCGTAGTCTGAATGTTGGAGCATTACATACAGAAGAAGGCCACAACTACCGATGCCAAACCTCCAAAAGCTTGACTTCATGCCCTGCATGGGACTTCAAAGAAGAGCTCTCTGCCAGCTTTGTCAACAGCACAGCACTGGCATTCATTCAGACTTGTCAGCTGTACCCGTCTGCACAGAACTGACTGGAATTTCAATACACCCCGGGTCCAGCGCGAAATACGTCTCTACAGGTGTGAAGATCTGAGGTCGTGGGTTAATGATACAACCGTTTTTATTTACTGTAGTCCTTTAAAGCTGCTAAAGACGACAGCCTTAGGAACTATCCTAAGGACTATTGTTATGTCCACGTTGCTTTTTACCTGCTTTTTTGCTGCTTTTTTCAACTGCAGCTTTTAATGGATGTGTTCTGCTTTTCAAGCAAAGTCTATGGGAATTTGGGTTTCTTGTCCGCTCTATGCTGTTCAAAGAGGTGCCTTTTTGTGGCAGAAATTTGGGCAAAAACTCTGCTTTTCAAAGAAGCAACAGGTCAATTGTTTTTGCCATTTGTGTTTTGAACTGCAAAGCAGAGTTTTTGCCCAAATTTCTGCCACAAAAAGGCACCTCTTTGAACAGCATAGAGCGGACAAGAAACCCATAAATTCCCATAGACTATGCTTGAAAAGCAGAACACATCCATTTTGGCATTAAACGCTGCAGTTGAAAAAGCAGCAAAAAAGCAGGTAAAAAGCAACGTGGACACATAGCCTTAAATCTAGACGTGTGTATCCAGCTTCAATCTCTATAGTACATTCATGGGCATCAGGACCTGGCCGCAGCAACAGATCTTCCCCCTCCATGTCACAGCACCAACTTCCTGACCAAACATGTGACTTGTCTTCATCATCTGGGATTAGCCCCCTGGAGAAGTGCTCATCACACCCACCCCTTAAGGTACCGTCACACTAAGCGACGCTCCAGCGATCCCACCAGCAACCTGACCTGGCAGGGATCACTGGAGCGTCGCTACACGGGTCGCTGGTGAGCTGTCACACAGGCAGATGCAACCAGTGACCAGCCCCCATCCAGCAGCGATGCGTGGAAGTGATGCTGCTCTTGGTAACTAAGGTAAATATCGGGTAACCAACCCGGTATTTACCTTGGTTACCAGCGCACACCGCTTAGCGCTGGCTCCTTGCACTCCAAGCCAGAGTACACATCGGTTTAATTACCCGATGTGTAGTCTGGCTATGTGTGCAGGGAGCCGGCACTGACAGCGTGAGAGCGGCGGACGCTGGTAACGAAGGTAAATATTGGGTAACCAAGGTAAGGGCTTCTTGGTTACCCGATATTTACATTGGTTACCAGTGTCCGCAGAAGCCGGCTCCCTGCACATTCAGTTGTTGCTCTGTCGCTGTCACACACAGCGATGTGTGCTTCACAGCGAGAGGAACATCTAAAAAATGGTCCAGGACATTCAGCAACAACCAGCGACCTCACAGCAGGGGCCAGGTTGTTGCTGGATATCACACACAGCAACATCGCTGTAACGTCACAAAAGTCGTGCCTCAGCAGCGATGTTGCTAGCGATGTTGCTTAGTGAGATGTGGCCTTTACACACTTTTTTTTTTTTTTTTTATGTATCTCCAAGTATTAAGGAGGGCAGTCTCCAGCCAGTCTCCAGGATTGCATATCAGGGAGGCCCCTGCAGAGAATAACAATAGATGCACAAGCACCCAAGAGATGCAAGACAATGAATCATACTGCAGGCCTGATAACATTAGAGGCCAACTAGGATACACACATTTACAACCCCTTCCCCCTTCAAATTGTGTACTTTTAAACTTTAAGAGCAAACAATAAGATTGACATTACTGGCTCTCCATGTTGTGAAAAGTCCAAATCCTTTAGAGCTGTTGGCTTTGCTCTATGCCCATTGGTCCAATAGTCTTTAATCCGCAGCCAGCTCCTCACAAGTAGTATGATTTCCTCTACAATCAAATACTAATGGTCACGGCCACCTCACTCACTAAAGGGTCCAGCGTACTGAGCTGTAAGTGTATTCCTACAGTCAGTGAGGAGAGGGGTCTGACATCAGACTTGGTGTGCACGTCTTGGCTCTCCAGCTGGGGCTGTGTCGTCCTCGCTTGCATGGCACAGCTCACCTAAAGGTTTTTAAACTGTTGTCATTTTGTTGCTTGGACAGCTGAGCTACCTGTGGTGATTTGAGGACTTTTATCAGGGCATGTGCACATATTAAGTAGGTGCAGAAATATCTGCACCATGTCTGCCTCTCCGTCAAAACGCAACGTAAAATATGATCTTTTTTTTGTGAGCGTTTCTTACATGTGTTTTGGGGGTAGATTTGTCCCCACTCATTAGGGCCTGTGCATAAGTTGCAGATTTTTTTTATAGGTTTGGCGGATTTTTTTTTTTTCTACCTAGATTATTCATAATTTCTGCTCGCCATCAAAGTGAATGAGAATCCTGTAGTCTCCTGCACACGTTGCTTATTTTCCCTTTGCAGATTTGGTGCGGATTTAAAAATTTGCATTAAAAGCGCAAAAACATGGTAAAAACGCATGTTTTTGCCTCTGCATGTTCCCTGCCAAGATGCACAAATTTCTGCACCAAAGACTGTGCACATACCCTAAGCCTATGTGCCCACGGGAGCTTATTCCTGCGGATTTATCTGGATTTTCCAGATAAATCCGCAGGTTTCAGCAAATACAGACACTCCCCATGTTTTCCTATGGGACATGGGGAGTGTCTGTGTCCATGCTGCGGAAAGTGCGGCTGCGGAATATGCTGTGGATGTCCCGCAGCCGCACATAACTGCATGTCCATTATTCCTGCGGATTTACCTGTGGAAATCCCGGCCCTCCACTATGGAGATAGAGGCCGGGACCTCCACAGGTAATCCGCAGGAATGTCCGCAGGTTTACCGCAGATATTTCGCTGGAATCTAGGGATCAGCTGCGGGAAACCTGCGGCCGTACCTGCGGATATATCCGCAGGTGCGAGCTCCCGTGGGCACATAGCCTTAGTATGGGAAACATCTGCTGCACAAATGCTACAAGGATTGGCCTACTGCAGATTGGAATCTGCAACATGCGCATGAGACTTTTCATTGCCGTATAGTCTGCCTGTATTAAACATTACTCCCCCCCCCCCCCACCCCCTCTCCGCCGCCTAGAGGTCACTTAGTCTTCTGTCAGAAGCATATGCTGGGAAATGCTCCCTACAAATGCTGCAAGCATCGGCGGTATTATTTTTGTCGCCTGATGCTTTTGAGTCACATTAGTGACTTGCTGCACTCTCCCCATAGAGAATACCTGGCCTATCATCCAGGTGTATAAGGGAGTTAGGAGAGGCCTTAGGCTGAACAAGTGGTCGGTTTCTCGTACTTTAAGCTTAAAGTGATGCCTTAAAGGGTTATTCCTCTAAAAAATAAGCTCTCCCTTTTCCATTGCATAGGAAATAACGTTCTGATCACTGGGAAAAGATAAAGCTGAAACCGGGGCTGCGTCTCGAGTGGCACAGAGTCACACACACTATCCGCTCTATACATAGTTAATGGGACTGCTGGAAATAGATGAGCACATCGCTCTTCATTTGCCTGCAGAGCCGTAGCCCAGGGGTGGGCAATTAATTTTCCCTAGGGGCCATATAAGACAGTGCCTGTTGTGGAGGTCGAATCAATAGGCTGAAATTAATTATGCTCAATATTAATATTAACATTGCACTTAACATTACTATAAATTGTTTTATATCACTTAATATTAACCAGAATTGGGTATGCTGCCATCCCCTTTATACAGTATGACCCCCAATATACAGGATGAGCCCACACACAGACCCCTACATATGAGCCCTCACATACCCTCTTATAGAGTATGAGCCCCCAGATAGCGCCTTATATACAGTGGGTACGGAAAGTATTCAGACCCCTTTAAGTTTTTTACTGTTTCATTGCAGCCATTTGGTAAATTCAAAAAAGTTATTTTTTTTTCTCTTTTTCTCATTAATGTAAACTCTGCACCACATCTTGACAGAAAAAAACAAATGTAGAAATTTTTGCAAATTTATTAAACAAGAAAGACTGAAATATCACATGGTCATAAGTATTCAGACCCTTGGCTCAGTATTGAGTAGAAGCACCCTTTTGAGCTAGTACAGCAATGAGTCTTCTTGGGAATGATGCAACCAGTTTTTCACAAATGGATTTGGGGATCCTCTGCCATTCTTCTTTGCAGATCCTCTCCAGTTCCATCAGGTTGGATGGTAAACATTGGTGGACAGCCATTTTAGGTCTCTCCAGAGATGCTCAATTGGGTTTAGGTCAGGGCTCTGGCTTGACCAGTCAAGAATGGTCACAGAGTTGTTCTGAAGCCACTCCTTTGTTATTTTAGCTGTGTGCTTAGGGTCATTGACTTGTTGGAAGGTGAACCTTCAGCCAAGTCTGACGTCCAGAGCACTCTGGAAGAGGTTTTCTTCCAGGATATCTCTGTACTTGGCCGCATTCATCTTTCCTTCAATTGCAACCAGTCATCCTGTGCCTGTAGCTGAAAAACACCCCATAGCATGATGCTGCCACCACCATGTTTCACTGTTGGGATTGTATTGGGCAGGTGATGAGCAGTGCCTGGTTTTCTCCACACATACCACTTCGAATTATCACCAAAAAATTTCATCTTTGTTTGTTTTTTTTGTTTATTCTCTGCAAACTCTATGCAGGCTTTCATATGTTTTGCACTGAGGAGAGGCTTCCTTCGGGCCACTCTACCATAAAGGCCCATCTCCCTACAGTATCCCTGGAGCTCAGCCGCAGTGATCTTTGGGTTCTTCTTTACCTCTGTCACCAAGGCTCTTCTCCCACGATTGCTTATTTTGGCTGGACGGCCAGGTCTAGAAAGAGTTCCAGTGGTCCCAAACTTCTTCCATTTAAGGATTATGGAGGCCACTGTGCGCTTATGAACCTTGAGTACTGCAGAAATTCTTTTGTAACCTTGGCCAGATCTGTGCCTTGCCACAATTGTCTCTGAGCTCCTTGAGCATTTCCTTTTGATCTCATTTGGTCTGACATGTGCTGTGAGGTCTTAGGGGTGCTTCACACACAGCGAGCTCGCTGCCGAGATCGCTGCTGAGTCACGCTTTTTGTGACGCAGCAGTGACCTCATTAGCGATCTCGCTGTGTGTGACAATGAGCAGCGATCTGGCCCCTGCTGCGAGATCGCTGCTCGTTACACACAGCCCTGGTTCGTTTTCTTCAAAGCCGCTCTCCTGCTGTGACACACAGATCGCTGTGTGTGACAGCAAGAGAGCGACAAATGAAGCGAGCAGGGAGCAGGAGCCGGCGTCTGACAGCTGAGGTAAGCTGTATCCAAGATAAACATCGGGTAACCAAGGTGGTTACCCGATATTTACCTTAGTTACCAGCCTCTGCAGCTCTCACGCTGCCAGTGCCGGCTCCGGCTCTCTGCACTCTCTGCACATATAGCTGCTGTACACATCGGGTTAATTAACCCGATGTGTACAGCAGCTAGGAGAGCAAGGAGCCAGCGCTAAGCAGTGTGCGCGGCTCCCTGCTCTCTGCACATGTAGCTGCATTACACATCGGGTTAATTAACCCGATGTGTACTGTAGCTAGGAGAGCAAGGAGCCAGCGCTCAGTGTGCGCGGCTCCCTGCTCCCTGCTCACACTGGTAACTAATGTAAACATCGGGTAACCATACCCGATGTTTACCTTAGTTACCAGTCTCCGCAGCTTCCAGACGGCGGCTCCGTGCAAGCGCAGCGTCGCTTGCACGTCGCTGCTGGCTGGGGGCTGTTCACTGGTCGCTGGTGAGATCTGCCTGTTTGACAGCTCACCAGCGACCATGTAGCGATGCAGCAGCGATCCTGACCAGGTCAGATCGCTGGTCGGATCGCTGCTGCATCGCTAAGTGTGAAGGTACCCTTATATAGACAGGTGTGTGCCTTTCCTAATCAAGTTATATCAGTTTCATTAAACACAGCTGGACTCCAATGAAGGAGTAGAACCATCTCAAGGAGGATCACAAGGAAATGGACAGCATGTGACTTAACCCTCAACTGGTGAGGTGGGATTTTTGTCACACAACTGGTGATGTGGAGCTTCCTATACCCCAGTGTTTAGAAATCTCTAATTTTCATAGAAAATGCAAAGATCACGTTTGTTTTAATAGTTTTCTTATTGGCGATTGATTACACATGAGTAGAACAAATATTTGACACTCACAAATATCGGAAAATGTAATAAATTGATGATTCATACCAGCATTTTCCAATGAATGACAGCTGAACAGAATTTCCCTGGGGTGTTGCAAACCCCACCTCACCAGTTGAGTGTTAAATAGGAGTGTCTGAGAGTTTTTCTTGTTTAATAAATTTGCAAAAAATTTCGACGTTTGTTTTTTTTTCTGCCAAGATGGGGTATAGTTGTACATTAATGAAAAAATGAACTTTTTTGAATTTACCAAATGGCTGAAATGAAACAGTGAAAAATTTAAAGGTTTGAATAATTTCCGTACCCACTGTACAGCGTGAGCCCCCACCTAGCCGCCTATGTACAGCGTGAGCCCCCACCTAGCCGCCTATGTACAGCGTGAGCCCCCACCTAGCCGCCTATGTACAGCGTGAGCCCCCACCTAGCCGCCTATGTACAGCGTGAGCCCCCACCTAGCCGCCTATGTACAGCGTGAGCCCCCACCTAGCCGCCTATGTACAGCGTGAGCCCCCACCTAGCCGCCTATGTACAGCGTGAGCCCCCACCTAGCCGCCTATGTACCTCCATTATATTCAAGACTGGGCTTATTGCTGAGCTTCCAGTGGTCAGACCCCCCTTCAGCAACCAGCAGGCTATCCCCTGCCCTGTGGATTGGGGATGACAACTTTGTTTTGGAGAATAACCGTTTTAGAGACCAGAGAATGTGCCGCGGTGATGGTGCTTTTGCCGCACAGATCTCCTGACACCGTGACCTGCGTATGTGTGAGCATTAGGAGACATAATTATATGTGTACTTTGGGGTGTTAGGTGGCAGCAGTCACACGTTTCTGTTACATGGTTTCCACATGAATACTGCCAGAAAGCTTCTGTGGGAGGGAATCCGCTCTCCTGGTCTTACAAGGGCCAACAAATCTGAGCAAAACGTGATCCCCATTCCTCAGTAGGAGGAACAACCGGGGGTCCCAGGGCCGAGTAATGGCCTGAAGGGTGAATCTCGCCTGATTTATAACTTTCCTCATCTTCTCTTTTTCAGCCCCATGAATTTGATGAATGCCGTTTTGACATCAGTGTTAATGACAGCGTGTGGTACCTGCGCGCCCAGGACCCCGAGCACCGTCAGAGCTGGATAGATGCCATAGAGCAGCACAAGGTAAGCCTATAATACAGACGGAAGGCTACAGGTCTCCTCCTGGTCTGCTTCATGTAACGGGTGGCTGCAGCTCCTACGATCAATAGTTTGATTTGTTTCTAGGTAATGGATGACCAAATGATTTTTTTTTCTTCTGCTTTTAGAATCTGCCTTCCCTAGAATTAGTGGGAATTGATTTGCATGGCCCGGTCTATCAGCCACATCAGTAACCTGCGGTCGCTGGATGGGTGCCTGTCATCTGAAGCTCTTCTTTTGATTAACCAGCCTTGTGCTACTCAGCAGTGATGTTGCACCAGGCAGGTTAATCAAAAAAAGATCAGTGGATTCTGGGAGGTAGAGGCGGCCGCCGAGCACTCATCCAGCAGTCACAGATTACAGGTGGCCGATGGATCAGGCCCTGCGAATCCATTCATACCAGCCTCCATACTAATAGGAAGTCCATACAGTTACAGGTATCATATTTTTTTGATTGAGATGCACTTTTCATCCCAAAACTTTGGGGGCTGTGTGGAGCGGGGCTGTGTGGAGCGGGGCTGTGTGGAGCGGGGCTGTGTGGAGCGGGGCTGTGTGGAGCGGGGCTGTGTGGAGCGGGGCTGTGTGGAGCGGGGCTGTGTGGAGCGGGGCTGTGTGGAGCGGGGCTGTGTGGAGCGGGGCTGTGTGGAGCGGGGCTGTGTGGAGCGGGGCTGTGTGGAGCGGGGCTGTGTGGAGCGGGGCTGTGTGGAGCGGGGCTGTGTGGAGCGGGGCTGTGTGGCAGGTGAGATGCTCTGTCATCGGTGCGGGCTTCAAATAATGGCCCCCGCAGTCAGCATGTGCGCAGAAGGAGCGGTCTGCTCAAGATCTCATCTGTGCACTCGCCGTCTCCGGGCGCTATTTCTTTGAAGCCCGCACCACTAACAGAGCATGTGACACCCGTTGCACCGCCCTGCTCTACACAGTTAACACTGCGCCCCGCAGCCAGCACAGCCCCCATCGCAGCCCCAGCAGCATGGCCCTACTCAAGCACCGCCCTGCTCTACACAGTTAACACTGCGCCCCGCAGCCAGCACAGCCCCCATCGCAGCCCCAGCAGCATGGCCCTACTCAAGCACCGCCCCTACCTCCTGTGACCCCGCTCCACCACCACTGCCGCCCCCCACCCCTCCGATAAGAGGAGTTAGTTTATTTTATTGTATAATTTCAGTGTTGTTTTGATGATCGGAGATGGTCTAATCCGTTTTCCCGAATTGTTTTTTGAGGGAAAGGGACTGTTTGCTATGCTATGTGTTTTTCGGCGGTTAATAAAAATGAACCTGATTTAAAAAATAAACAGTGCCACACTTGTCCGTGGTAGTGTGCGGTACTGCAGCGCTGTCACACGCCATCGAATAGTGCTGAGCTTCAGTACAGAAGATCAAAGCGCCATTGTCTCTGATAGAAAGCGACCATGGTTAACTGTTTGGTAGCTGGAAGTCTGAGCATTGGGACCCCACTGATCCTGAGAACGGAGGTCCCAATGCGCCCGTGTGAGTGGAGGGTGGTATATTTCAGCTATATGTCTGCCCCGTTTACCGGGACACACGACTGCCATCAATCCCAGTCACTTCTATGGGGCAGAGAGAATGTGGAAATGCTTTTGGGGCTCTATAAAGCAGTTTATTGTAGGAGTAATCCCCAGTGTTGTATAGAGACCTGTCCGCTCCCCGGGGGGTCAGAGCTTGGTGACTGCTGCTCTACACTGGCCCCATTGTTGTGTGTTTTCTTGGTTTGCTGTGAAAGGCCTGACCTGCCGTCTATAGGACAGGGGATAACGCATGTTTATGTCAAGTATTGTACTCCATGAGCACTCCAGAAGATAAATAGGATTTAGTGTGTTAATGATGGCCGCTGTCGGGCGAGAAAGGAGGCGGCCGGGGGCTTCTGTCTCCGCAGTGAATGGTCACGTAGTGGATACAAGATGTTGGACACAACAATCCGCCCTCCTTGAAACAACATGAGATCCTTGTGGACTTTGCTTTCAGTCTGATTCCTATTCATGAGCTTCGTGTAAACTTGTGTCTAAAAAGAGCAGTCTTGGCTCCTTCCCAAGGCTCTGCAAACTGGATGAGCAGGATAGTCTGGTGGGGATTACATAGAGGCGAAGCAGCCTGCGTTCCGGGGAATCAGCGCGCGGCCTTGTGGGCCAACCGTCCCGGAAAGCGTCCTTGTTACCCACAGAGACAAGGACAGTGCGGATACAAGATGAATTTCTGTGCATTTATGGTAGCCGGGCGTTGCAGATTTGTGACACGACCATATTTAAAGGGGTTGCCTCTTTCAGAAAACTTTCTTCTATAAGCTGCAGGCACTATTCAAAAAATAAAAGCAGAGTGTTACTCACCATCCCCAGGTCCAGCGCTGATCTGCTACTCCCCGGTTTTGTTTGGAAATCTGAGGTGATTTAAAGGAAGGTACAAAGGACTAAACATACGCACAGCCAGTCGTCTTCATAGATTTTACGTTGTAGGTAGACTTAAAGGGAATCTGTCATCAGTATTTTTCTACCTTATCTTAGAGCAGCATAATGTAGAGGCAGAGATCTTGATTCCAGCGATGTCACTTACCGAGCTGCATAGTGTAGTTTTTATAAAATCAATGTGTAATCAGCAGTAGATTATCATTAGAGGACTACTTGGCGTGCTGCAGGTAGTCCACATATTCATGAGCTCTGTATAACTGCTAGATCTGCGACTGAGAAGACAGTGATTTTATCAAAATGACAGAAAACAGCTTAGTAAGTGACACATCACTGGAATCGGGGTCTCTGACTCTAAATTATGCTGCTCTCAGATGGGCGAGCAAAAACCTGGTGACAGATTCCTTTTAAAGGGAATCTGTCACCAGGTTTTTCTCTAGTCCCTTCCACGACAGCATAGGAGGTTGTCTCTCCACGCCCTAATTGGGACAGGAAGTTCAAGAGGTTTAAAAGGACCCTCCCACCTCCCACAGCCAGTGTCTTTCCTGTCCCCATGGGGCATGGAGAGGTTTTTTATTTTCTCCTATGCTTTGGTGGCTGGCGAACTACAGTATAATATTTTTCTTTTTTTCTTCCTTCCCCTGTTACCTTAAGCCGGACAGCATCGGTCGGGCCTTCACCGCTCCTCCCTTGCTGTTCCCTCACGCTGTGGGGGACCGCGGCTCCAGCCTTCCGGAACTCCTCTGGGGTGATGCAGGCTGTGGAGCTCCCCGGCCGGCGTCCTCCCTGAGCCGCCGGCCGCTTCCTGCATGCACGCTGCCGGAGCGATCCGGAAGTGCTCCCGGGGGCGGGACTTCCGGTCTAGCGAACTTCCGGTTGAGCGTTTCCGGTTTGCGGAGGCAGCGTGGAGGACACGCCGACGCTGACACGGCCTGTCCGGGACCGGATGCAGGAGGCGGGGAACGTTAGCCGTCACTGGGGGGGGCAGGCCCTTTTGCATAAGGGCTGCCGTGAAGACGTCAGATCATGGTAAGCAACCGTGCTCCCTGTCATGTCTTCCGCTGCAGCTGCATCTGCAGAACCCAGTGTGCCCCCTGCTACTGTAAGTATGGAGGGGGATGGTCCCTCAGACATAGGTCTCAGGCAGATGATTTATGGCTTTCTGGTCTGTGTTTTCTAGGAGGACAAGGCCACTAAGAAAACTGACAGAAATGAAAAGTCAGAGAAGTCTGAGAAGTCAGAGAAGGCTGACAAGTCCGATAAGCCGGATAGACCTGACAGATTTGAAAAAATTAAAAAATGCCCTCTCTGTATAAAGAAGCTCCCTGCAGTATGGGACAAAAAGCTTTGCCAACAATGTACGGACCAGATTATTAGGGCCGAACAACCGTCCCTGGTAGACGAGTTGCGGTCCATGATGAAACAGGAGATTCGGGCCTCACTGGCCTCCCTCCCTGCTCCTGGCCCTGCTCCTGGCCCTGCTCCTGGCCCTGCTCCTGGACCCTCTTCTCCAAAGAAGAGGAAACTCCAGTCGGCCCCGTCTGATCAGGAGGACGCTGATTCCACCTCTGAGGGCCCTGATGAAGGATTTCCCTCTGGGGGGTCTGACCAGTCCTTTCTGTTTCCCTCAGTAGATTTGGGGGATCTTATTGGGGCAGTGCGGAGCACTATGGGGTTAGAGGAAGTGCAGTCTCTTCCCTCAATCCAGGATGAAATGTTTGCTGGCCTGAAAACAGTCAAACAATTAGGATTTCCAGTTCATGCCAATATTCTGGATATTGTCTCTCAGGAATGGGAATTTCCTGAGAGGCGGGTACGGAGTGACCCTAGACGCCGGTTTCCTCTAGAACCTTCTGGATTACATTGGGAGGTCCCAAAAGTAGACGTACAGGTGGCTAGGGTAGCTAAACAAACGGCTCTTCCCTTTGAAGATACTTCCCAACTTAAGGATCAGATGGATAGGAAGGTAGAAGGCCTAATGAAGCGATCCTGGGAGGAATCGTCTTCTTCTATTCAGGCTAACATTGCCTCCACTTGTGTATCCAGGTCCCTAATTAGGTGGTTAGACCAGTTGGAGGCTCATATTTCCCAAGGGACCCCTAGGGAGGAATTGCTGGAATCCCTTCCCTTGCTTAGGAAGGCTACCAGTTTTTTGGCAGATACCTCGGTGGAATCTGTCCGCCTGGCGGCCAGGACCTCGGTTCTTTCAAACTCTGCCAGACGTGCCCTCTGGCTTAAGGCCTGGAGTGGAGACTCCACCTCCAAAATGAGGCTTTGCTCCCTTCCGTTTAAAGGGGATTTGGTGTTTGGGCCTGCCCTGGATGATATTCTGGACAAGGCGACCGATCGTAAGGCCTTACCTGATCCTAGACCCACCAGGAAGCGGTCCTTTCGTCCCTCGAGGCCTCAGGCCTCCCAGCCCAGAGGGAAAGGGAAGGCAGGCAGGTGGAGCTATCTAAGGGTAGAGGGAGAAACATCCTCATCCCTCCCCATCAACAACGTCCTCAGCAGGACAAACAGTGACTCGGCCCGGGTGGGGGGACGACTCTCGGCGTTTCTTCCCCGGTGACGGTCCATAACCACTTGCCAATGGGTTCTGAAGATCGTCTCGGAAGGTCTCCTAATAGAATTCCTCTCCCCCCCTCGTCCGGGTCTCCGAGTCACTGCTCTGGCGTCGCAGGTTTCACAGGCTCTGTTGTACGCAAAGATTCTAGAGCTAATGCACTCGGGGGTCGTTTCCCCAGTCCCGAGTCGGGAAGAAGGGGTAGGACACTACTCCCGCCTCTTCCTTGTCAAGAAGCCGTCTGGAGACGTCCGCATAATAATCAATTTAAAGCGTCTAAACCGTCAGGTCAGGTACCGGCGGTTCAAAATGGAGTCAGTAAAATCAGCTATTCCCCTGATAGGTCTACACCACCAGATGGCCTCTATAGATCTGAAAGACGCCTACTTCCATGTGCCCGTCCATCCGGGTCACAGGCAATACCTCAGGTTTGCGGTTCTTCACGGGGAGGAGGTGCTTCATTTCCAATTCAATGTACTTCCCTTCGGGATCTCCTCGGCTCCAAGGATCTTTTCGAAGATCATGGCAGAGGTGGTCGCCTTCATAAGATTGCAGGGTATCTGTCTGGTTCCATATTTGGACGACTTTCTTCTCATGGCTCCATCTGCTCCAACCCTCCGGAGCCATGTGGAAAAGTCTTTAGGAATCCTTCGGTCCCTGGGATGGATTCCCAATCTCAAAAAATCACAGTTAACCCCCTCCTCCACTCGGCAGTTTCTCGGAGTGCTGCTGGACTCCGACCGACAGGCATCTTTTCTCCCGGAGGGCCTCAGGGTAGCTCTGTTAGCCAAAATATCAAAGCTTCGCAGGCAGGCTCGCCCGACGCTTCGAGCGGCTATGTCAGCTCTGGGTTCTATGACGTCCTGCATTCCCTCAGTCAGGTGGGCTCAGGCCCATTCTCTGTGTCTCCAGGATCATATCCTGGCGCATTGGGACAGACTCCCGTCGTCCCTAAACAGACGGGTTCGCCTCTCGGGGCCCGTCTCCTCATCCCTTCTCTGGTGGCTGCGGCCCAGCAACCTGCAGGTGGGGGTTGCCTGGACGCAGGCACCCCTGGTTACACTGACCACAGATGCCAGCCTGCGAGGATGGGGTGCAATGGTGGCAAACTCCCCATTTCAAGGGGTCTAGAGTCCTTACGTCAGCTCCCAATCCTCCAACTACCGGGAGCTCAGGGCAGTCAGGGAAGCCCTCCTTGCGGCTCAGGACCTCGTCCGGGACTCTCACGTCCTGGTATATTCAGACAATGTCACAACAGTGGCACATCTCCGCCATCAGGGCAGTACACGCTCAGGCGCCCTGAAGTCAGTGTCCTCCCGGATCTTTCAATGGGCGGAACAATCACTGCTATCCCTTTCTGCGGTCCATCTGAAGGGCTCCCTAAATCTTCAGGCGGATTTCCTGAGTCGTCGGGATGTTCATCCGGGGGAATGGAGTCTGGATCAGGCGGTGTTCTGCTCTCTGGTGGCAAGGTGGGGTGCTCCAGAGGTGGACCTCTTTGCTTCGGCAGGGAATCGCAAGGTCGCAACATTTTTCTCCCTGAACCCACGGGACAAGGCGTTAGGGGTAGACGCTTTCTGCCACAATTGGTCCTTTTGCCTCGCTTACGCGTTCCTCCCCTCTTCCTCTTCTCGCAAGGGCCCTGAGGAAGATCAGAGTCGAGGGGGTCCCAACTATACTGGTAGCCCCGCTGTGGCCTCGGAGGAGTTGGTACAGCCTGGTCATGACTCTAGGAATAGACGGCCCAGTCCTCTTAGGTTCGGACCCCAGCTTACTGTCCCAGGGTCCGATTTTTCCATCCGGCTCCCCAGAAACTCAACTTGGCTGCCTGGCTTCTGAGGCCCGGGCACTGAAGGCCCAAGGGCTTTCTGACAAGGTTGTGGCTACCCTGCAGAAGAACCGTAAACCAGTGACTAATAGTATTTACAACAAAATCTGGAAGAGATTTTCCTCCTGGTGTGGTTCTCGGCCTCCTGACCCACTTCGGCCTAATATTGCGCAGATTCTGGACTTTATCCAGAGTGGATTGGACTTAGGCCTTAGGCCTAGCACCCTGAAAGTTCAGGTGTCAGCCCTCAGTGCAGTCTTTGACACGGCTCTGGCAGATCATCGTTGGATCCGTCGGTTCTTTGTGTCCGCTAGTAGACTCTGTCCACGTCAGAGGGTCCTGACGCCTCGCTGGGATCTCAATGTGGTCCTTACCGGACTCTCTGTCACCTTTTGAGCCACTGTGCTCTTGTCACATTCGTTCTCTTTCTCACAAGACTGCTTTTCTTGTGGCTATTACGTCTGCTCGCAGAGTCGGAGAACTTCAGGCTTTGTCTATTCGGGAACCTTACCTGACCGTGAGAGATGACAGCATTGTTTTTCAGCTGGACCCTTCCTTCCTTCCCAAGGTGGTTTCGGATTTCCACCGTTCTCAGTCCATCATCCTGCCTTCCTTCTGTCAGAATCCTCGGACTCCCGGTGAGGAAGTGTTTCATTCTTTGGACGTCCGTAGGACTGTGTTGCACTACCTGGAGGTTACTGCTTCTTGGCGGCTTGATCATAACCTGTTTATCCAGCCCTTTGGTCGAAATAAGGGCAGGAAGGTAGCTAAGAGTACCATCGCCAACTGGATTGTGCGGGCAATTAGAGACGCCTACCTCGCTCAGCATCTCTCTCCACCTACCGGATTTACGGCGCACTCCACCAGAGCTACCTCTGTCTCCTGGGCTGAACGGGCAGGGGCTTTCCCTGAGCAGATCTGCAAGGCGGCTACGTGGTCTTCGCTCCATACTTTCACGAAGCATTATCGTTTGGATCTGGATTCCAACAGGGATTTGGCCTTTGGCAGGAAGGTCCTGCAGGCTGTGGTCCCCCCCTAGGTATCAATTCTTTGGTATTCCTCCTATGCTGTCGTGGAAGGGACTAGAGAAATAAGAATTATTCTTACCGATAATTCGGTTTCTAGGACCTTCCACGACAGCAGGTAATTCCCTCCCCCTTTGTATTCATATATTCCTGAATATGTGGTACTTCTCATATGCTATGGGTTCTTTGTAAGACACTGGCTGTGGGAGGTGGGAGGGTCCTTTTAAACCTCTTGAACTTCCTGTCCCAATTAGGGCGTGGAGAGACAACCTCCTATGCTGTCGTGGAAGGTCCTAGAAATCGAATTATCGGTAAGAATAATTCTTATTTCCAAACTCGTCTTAGAGCAGCATGACATGGGCAGAGAGACCCTGAATACAAAGACGTATCGCTTTGTGTCACAACTGCTGCAAGCCGTAAACTATCAGAATTCTCAGATGTAGCTGAGCTCAGAAAGCTAACCCACAGCTATCTATGTACATAGTTTGACAGTGGGCTGCTTATCACAGGAGGGGGTGTGTGTTGGACCAGGGCTCACTGCACTGTAGTCCTAGCAGTGATAATCACCTGGTGATAAAACGTTCATTGTGTGAAAACAGCAAACAGCCTAATAAAGGAAATATTGCGGAAATCAGTATCTCAACCATGCCGTCCTCTGATTACAAAGCAACTTCTGACATTCCCTTTATATATGTAAAGATAAACGGCACTGGCCCTTCATGTGTCCTTATTGTGGTGGTTGCTTTGTCATGAAAGAGGTTCTGCCGTTTCTTCAGAGAAAGTGTATTCTATAATTCCGATAACGTGATGGTGGATACCATGGTGGGGCACCGGTCAGTAAGGTCTGTGCTCCATGTAGAGCAGTCCTGTGTGCATGAGGCCTTAGGCTATGTGCCCACGGGACTACGTACCTGTGGAGTTTGCCGCGGATTTATCCGGATTTTCCAGTTAAATCCGCAGGTTTACATAAGTACAGACACTCCCCATGTTATCCTATGGGATTTGGGGAGTGCTGTATCAATGCTGCGGTATGTGCGGCTGTGGAAAATGCTGCCGATGTCCCGCACCCGCACGTAACTGCATGTCAATTATTCATGCGGAAATATCTGCGGAATTCCTGCCTTTCCGCTATGGAGATAGAGGCTGGGGATGTCCGCAGGTATTTCTGCACTTGTCCCGCAGGTTTACCGCAACAAGAATGCTCGAATCCTGCAGCAACGTATAGCTGCGGATTCCGGGGAGCAGCTGCGGAAAACCTGCGGACAAACCTGGGGCACAGTCTGCGGGTACAATGTCCCGTGGGTACATAGCCCTAGGCTGCAGATCCCCATAGACGGTGCGGACCATAGACGGTGCGGACCATGTTCCTCACATTAGGCTCGGCATCCTCTCCTGCCGCTATCGCTCCCCCCTCTGTGGCAGTCAGTCATTATGTCTCGCCATGTCCTTACTGTCTTTTTTCTAAACAAACACATGAGAATTATTGATCTGCCATCTCCAATGTCATCCTGCTACACAGCGGAGATTTCTGTAATGGAGCAAATGGTTTCTAAAATGTCAGCAATCGATACCCTACAGATCTGCAGCTTGTGATTGCAGCGAGTCGCCATCTATAAACACGCACTATAGTGTTACCACTCACTGCAATATATACACCGCACCTCCTTGTATCAGGGAGAATAGTGGAGACCAGCAATCATGTACTTGGGGTTCCTGCTGTCATTATAGGGCAGATTACACACGAAGGCCAAGGCTCGTCTTGTAGGATCTTACCACATCGCGTCATGGGAGAGGTCTCCTTCCAACTCAGTCTTGATGGACAAAGTCCTTGTTCGGATGCACATTGACCTTTGTACGTCAGATAGCGCTTTCTGTGTTGCACAATGGAGCAGATTTACTGAAGCTGATAGATTTTTAGACCTTGTAAATGAAGACTACACCGCCTTAAGGGGGTTATCCGCCAGTCGTCTGTCACCTGACCCCTCAGCCATCACAGTCTTCAGGGGTCCTGTGACTTCCGGATTTCTGAAGCTTGCACTGACTATTGGGGCGGCCTGCGTCGGATTCAAGGAGGTGACATGATGAGTTTTTTGTTGTTTTATTACAGTTCACACCTAAAGAATTCAAAGTTGCAGACAGCCCCTTTAAATTGTGGCCTGTGGCAGCTAAGGCTGCTTTCACACTACGTTTTTTTAACATGCGTCATGAACGTTTTTTTTAATGCAAAAACTGGTCCAGTGCAAATGAGCGATTCATTTCAATGCATTTGCAATGGACTCGCGTTCACCTGCGTTTGCGTGCGCTATAGTGAGGATCCAGCGACTTGCAGTTTTTTAACTTTTTTCAAAAACGCTACTTGTAGCGTTTTTGAGCTGCGTCCAAATACTGCAAATTGCTGGATCCTGACTATACTGCACGCAAACGCATGTGAACGCTGGCATGCTGATAGATAGGATCCTGCTTGCTCTACTGAGCATGCCCAGAAACCAGCCTCGTGATAAGTCTTGCTCCCCCCCCCTCTCCCCCCCTCCCTCTCCCCCGCCCCTCCCTCTCCCCCGCCCCTCCCTCTCCCCCCCCCTCCCTCTCCCCCCCCCCTCCCTCTCCCCCCCCCCCTCCCTCTCCCCCCCCCTCCCTCTTCCCCCCCACCCTCCCTCTTCCCCCTCCCTCCCTCTTCCCCCTCCCTCCCTCTTCCCCCCCCTCCCTCTTCCCCCCCCCTCCCTCTTCCCCCCCCTCCCTCTCCCCCCCCTCCCTCTCCCCCCCCTCCCTCTCCCCCCCCTCCCTCTCCCCCCCCTCCCTCTCCCCCCCCCCTCCCTCTCCCCCCCCTCCCTCTCCCCCCCCTCCCTCTCCCCCCCCTCCCTCTCCCCCCCCTCCCTCTCCCCCCCCCTCCCTCTTCCCCCCCCCCTCCCTCTTCCCCCCCCCCCCCTCCCTCTTCCCCCCCCCTCCCTCTTCCCCCCCCCCCTCCCTCTTCCCCCCCCCCTCCCTCTTCCCCCCCCTCCCTCTCCCCCCCCCCTCCCTCTTCCCCCCCCCTCCCTCTTCCCCCCCCCTCCCTCTTCCCCCCCTCCCTCTTCCCCCCCTTCCTCTTCCCCCCCCTTCCTCTTCCCCCCCCTTCCTCTTCCCCCCCCCCTTCCTCTTCCCCCCCCCCTTCCTCTTCCCCCCCCCTTCCTCTTCCCCCCCCTTCCTTTCCCCCCCCCCCCTTCCTCTCCCCCCCCTTCCTCTCCCCCCCCTTCCTCTCCCCCCCCTTCCTCTCCCCCCCCTTCCTCTCCCCCCCTTCCTCTCCCCCCCTTCCTCTCCCCCCCTTCCTCTCCCCCCCTTCCTCTCCCCCCCTTCCTCTCCCCCTCTCCCCCCCCCCTTCCTCTCCCCCCCTTCCTCTCCCCCCCTTCCTCTCCCCCCCCTTCCTCTCCCCCCCCTTCCTCTCCCCCCCTTCCTCTCCCCCCCTTCCTCTCCCCCCCTTCCTCTCCCCCCCTTCCTCTCCCCCCCTTCCTCTCCCCCCCTTCCTCTCCCCCCCCTTCCTCTCCCCCCCTTCCTCTCCCCCCCCTTCCTCTCCCCCCCTTCCTCTCCCCCCCTTCCTCTCCCCCCCTTCCTCTCCCCCCCTTCCTCTCCCCCCCTTCCTCTCCCCCCCTTCCTCTCCCCCCCCTTCCTCTCCCCCCCTTCCTCTCCCCCCCTTCCTCTCCCCCCCCTTCCTCTCCCCCCCTTCCTCTCCCCCCCCTTCCTCTCCCCCCCCTTCCTCTCCCCCCCTTCCTCTCCCCCCCTTCCCCGCCCCTCCCTCTTCCCCCCCCCCCTCCCTCTCCCCCCCCCTCCCTCTCCCCCCCCCTCTCCCTCTTCCCCCCCCCTCCCTCTTCCCCCCCCTCCCTCTCCCCCCCTCCCTCTCCCCCCCCCTCCCTCTTCCCCCCCCCCCCTCCCTCTTTCCCCCCCCCCCCTCCCTCTTTTCCCCCCCCTCCCTCTTTTCCCCCTCCCTCTTCCCCCCCCTCCCTCTTCCCCCCCCTCCCTCTTCCCCCCCCTCCCTCTTCCCCCCCCTTCCTCTTCCCCCCCCTTCCTCTTCCCCCCCCTTCCTCTTCCCCCCCCTTCCTCTTCCCCCCCCCCCCTTCCTCTCCCCCCCCTTCCTCTCCCCCCCTTCCTCTCCCCCCCTTCCTCTCCCCCCCTTCCTCTCCCCCCCTTCCTCTCCCCCCCTTCCTCTCCCCCCCTTCCTCTCCCCCCCCTTCCTCTCCCCCCCTTCCTCTCCCCCCCTTCCTCTCCCCCCCTTCCTCTCCCCCCCTTCCTCTCCCCCCCTTCCTCTCCCCCCCTTCCTCTCCCCCCCTTCCTCTCCCCCCCTTCCTCTCCCCCCCTTCCTCCCCCCCCCTCCCTCCCCCTCCCCTTCCTCCCCCCCCTTCAAGTGACAGGATCCTGCAAAATAACTCATGCGTTTTTCTTTGCAAAAACAGGATCCGCTTTTGCAGCAAAAAAACGTTCATGACGCATGCTAAAAAAAGTAGTGTGAAAGCAGCCTAAGCCATGTACTGTCCCCCATCCCTGCTCTTCCCAGAGCCCCCGGTGCCATTGTAGACCAAGACTGTGGGGCTTCTGACAGATATGCCAACTTGTCCAGGAGATCTCCCAATTTTCTTTGAGTAGATGTTTTAGGGAAGTTGGCAACTATTTTGTACACACTAATTGGGAAAATGAATCAGAATGCCACCGATCATGTCAGTGTGTGTTTCAAAGAAAGGAGGATGATTTTTAGAACTAAATGTACCGTATTACTTTTCAATAATGAAAAAGAAAAATAGAGGAAATTAATGCCAGTACTGACAAATCGGGGCCTCGGCATTGCACCCAGGTTACACCCACCCTATCCAGCCAGTCTTTGCCCTGCTTGCAATGAGAAATATTGGTTGCTTTTCATATGTATGTGTGACTGTACACCAGTGAACGTCATTCTGTATGCGCACCTGAGGCAGCGCAAACGGCGAAACAGTACCTGAACCCTCCGCATTGTCAGTAGGAAAGAGCATTGTGGATGGTTCTAAATTCTTTTATTTGTGCTGTTACTCCTGGCTTACGCTGTCCAGATGCAGTGTAATCGATGTAACATGCTTAGTCTTTCTAATCTGTATAATCTGCTACAGACACTAAACTTAATCCCTGCAAGCCACTTCTGCTGAGGCTGCCTATTACAGGTTTACAGATCTACCAGTATCAACCCAATTTGTAACATCCAAAAGCCCGTAACGGTGTAAATACCATCCGCAGATCAGTGACGAGTGATTGTGTATTTTACCCTGGACTGCTTTTACGTATTTAATTGTAAAATCATTCCTCTGTTATCCCTCCTGGCACTGTGTGTGGTTTTCCCATGGAGTATAAGGCTGTGTGCACGCTGCGTTTTGGCCGCTAAGAACGCACCCACGGCAAAAAGTGCAAAAACCGCACCGGTAAAAACGCATGTGTTTTTACCGCGTTTTTGGCTGCGTTTTTCCAATGTATTGCATGGGGGGGGAAATGCAGAAAAACACAGGAAAGAATTGACTTGTACATATTAAAAAAAAAAAAAAAAAAGTTGTGTGCGGACAGCAAAAAATGACAACTCATAGGCTTTGCTGGAGAAGCAAAATCATGCAGTTTTCAGCCCAAAAACACACCCTAAAAACGCACTGTGCGCACATAACCTATTTAGGCTATGTGGTTTGTCTGTAGCTCTTAACTGGTTTATGGCAGAAGTATGATCTCTGCTCTGGGGTAATTGTGAAATTACAGAACCGCTTTAAATTTGGGGGTGTTGTAGTTGATCTGCGGGGTGAGCACTATCTGTTACATGTGTGCTCCTGGCAGCCGCACTGATTTATCCATGAATCTGTCACAATACAGTTCCAGGGGGAGTCCTCGCCTTTGTAGCTGTAGGATGTTCCCTTCCGATGAGTGGCCGGCATTCCTGGGTTACTAGTCAGATATTTCCTCAGTCTCAGCTCATTGTTCCTGGATTATATTCCGTGTCTGACTAACAGTGTGTGTAATCTGCAGGGTGTAAAGTGAAGCGCTTGCTTCCTGCAGTCCGACGAGGACACGATTTCCGCCATGTCACTTCAGTTCCAGGATTCACCATCCCATGACTCACTGAACATGTGCCTCCGAGTCTCCGAGTCTCCCTGTACACGTGCTGCTGCGGTTGTAGAAATGACGTGTGGCAGGTTTATCACGGGGATTAGGAGAAACTCCCTTTTCATAGCAAATGCCCACCCTGATCGCATTAGTTATGCCAGTTTAGCAGGCACACTCGTCTACTTGCTGACGGGGTCCAAAAAGTGTCTTTATCCCCACCTTCAGCAGATATGGGGTACAGCGCCGAGATGCTGGCACGTGGGAGGGACGGCGCCGAGATGCCGGCACGTGGGGGGGGGACGGCGCCGAGATGCTGGCATGTGGGGGGGGGCGGCGCCGAGATGCAGGAACGTTGGGGGGGGGGGGGGGCGGCGCTGAGGTGCCGGCACGTGGGAGGGGGGGGGCGGCGCCGAGATGCCGGCACGTGGAGGGGGGGACGGCGCCGAGATGCCGGCACGTGGGGGGGGGGGGGACGGCGCAGAGATGCCCGCGCAGTTATATACAGCTCCTTCTTCCTTTTCTTCAGGTGTTTTTACACCATATATGTCAAGTTATGGACATAAACCTGATGTGAACAGATGCTAAAAGCGCAAGTAATCACTCCGACCTGCCGCATGTGGCCCATTATTGTACAATACCCTTGACCGATAAGGAGCCTCTCCCCTTATAAGACGTCTCAGAGCTGTCTGTATGTAACGCACCGTAGATACCAGGAGCGGAGACGTTGCTTCACACGTTATCTAGGTCGGGTATGAACATTAGGAACCTCTGATTTTCTGAGCCGTTTGTTCCTATGAGGAATCTCAGGCATTAGTTTCTCCACGACATATATTAGCAGTCTCCGGCACGTGCGTCATCCTCCATCTGACTGTAGTTGTTAATCGGCTTTCGTCCTGAACGTCTGATCCTGACTGACTTCCATCTCCAAGACAGACGCTATAATACTCTGGTGCCAATGAACGGACCTGCGAGCAGATGAGTGCTTAGGAGTCTTAGCATATAGTACATATGTGGCAGAAAGTCAGCAGGAAACTGCACAGGTGACGGGTTAATCTGGCATCTGATAATCCAGAAGCTCCCCCACTTCTGTGTAAATGCAGGCAATAGCTGCTCTCCCTGATATTGGAAGTACGTTTTTAAAGGGCACAAATCTGTTTCTTTGTAAATTATGGCCTAACCTTTGGATTATGAAATCTGTGGGATCCATCACTTTATAAATCGGCTGATAGGGATACGTCAGAAAACTAGGGTGGCAAATGTATTTTTAATTTTCATCTGTATTGCAGTCAAAAAACAGACCTTGTATTTTTCCACACTGCCACTTGTGCTTTTTTACATTCATACTACTTGTTCTTTACAGAAGACTTGGCAGCAGCCTCATTATCTTCACAGACAGGATTGCAATGATAACACGGTAGCAGCCATTTCCTCTAGGCGATGTCACCGCTGACCCTGCTTGCTGTGCTTTTGCACACACTCATTAGTTGCTTCAATAATAGTCTTTTGTCAGTCTATTGCTGCTAATGTAGATGTGCTTCCTGACGATCAGTAAGTAGCAGTATAGAATAACCCTAGTGGCTCATGTGAGAAAAATGTTTTCTTTATTTTTAATTTTTCTTATCCTAGTCATTGAATAAAAAAAAAAACAACCCTTTAACATTAATACTGACTTTTAAGGGGAAGCAGCACTCCGGCACGCTCCGCACCCCTACGTTGTATACCAGATACTGTTATACTTTGTTGCTGTTGTACCTGCTATTCTAACTCATGGAAAGTATATCTGAATGTATGCCAGGACTCAAATAGAATAGATAATAAAATAAATAACAAAAAAACCCTTTTACTCCTAAACACCGAGGGTACTCTAAACCGCAGCGTGCAGACCACCCTCATCTGTGTGCCGTGCCCATATTACATCTGCAGATCGCTACACTCCAGCTTCACGTATCCATGCGTTCCTCTGAGGTCCCCAATAAGAACGATCTGTAGAATTCATGGCCTTCATTTTGTTAATGTCTAACTTTTTCTACCAGTGATTGGTTGTGAATGTGTCAAGCGCCATAGAAAGATGACTAACTGCAGGGTATCACCGATTTTAAGGGTTTTTTCCCGTTTGACTTGCATGCTCACTGTCATTTCAAATGACTTTGCCTAAATCGACTATAAGAAACTTTTTACCATATCTTGTAGGAGAAACATGCGGCTTTCTGGCATTTTTGGGACACTTCGCCCCCCCCCCAGCGCTTGAACTCACCAACCACTCTGTGAAACTGCCCAAATCTGTTTGCTCACTGAGGACGCCTATTAAAGTATGGAGAGAGGGGAAAGTAGTAAGGATCACTCAGTACAGTGAGAGCCCCGTCAGATTGCACTGCAGCTTCATGCAACTGATGTGACTCCAGTGCAGGATTCACAGCCACACAGCTCAGTACTGCTGTGTGGCGTCTCCGTCCCCCGCTGCGGCCGCCCTGTGGCGTCTCCGTCCCCCGCTGCGGCCGCCCTGTGGCGTCTCCGTCCCCCGCTGCCGCCGCCCTGTGGCGTCTCCGTCCCCCGCTGCCGCCGCCCTGTGGCGTCTCCGTCCCCCGCTGCTTTTGATCACCTGTGTGCGTAAGAGAGAGCAGGAATCCTTCATGTCTGTGTTCAGTGTATGGAAGACATCACAGCAGTTTTATATACATACTCCATTTGTTAGCACATATTGTTATACCCGTAAAAAACTTAAGCTACTTAATACTTTTTTTGTTAAAGAAAAAAAAGTGTATAAACTGCCGACTAACGAGAAGTTCTCCCCAAAACTCTGAACTATAGACTCTATGTGCCCATTAAGGTCTCTGTATGAACTGGGAATATATAAAATTCAGCTTAGATCTAATTAAAACGTTTTTGGGAAAGATGAGTGACGAAGGGTGAATGGTCCAGGGGGCGGCTACGACCATTAATGCAATAAGAATATATGTAGAGGGCCGGCACTTGCCACCATAGCAGCGAGTCTTCATCTACTAGCTTAGAGATCAGTCCGGAGGGGAAAACTGGTGAAGATGGATACTAGTCATGTAATGGGCAGAAATGATGTTGCTTCTCATGGACACGGAAAAACCTGAAAAGAGGAGTTACAGCAAATTTCAACATTTAAGAGGGAAATAACCGACCTATATGTAGTAAGATTGGTTCTTGGTGTATTGTGACCCGCAGTGCCGCCATGTACCGCATGTGTTCACTGGTAACAGGTGGATGGTACTATTAGTAGAGATTTTGAGGATTGCCGTTACACCCTTCTCTAATGGTTCCTGTATGGGATCTTCGGCCATTTTTCAGCCCTGTGTATTACTGTGATGAGGTTTTCTTCTCGTACAGGCCTGAATGTGGCGCTTTCATTGGGGTAAGATGTGAGCTGCTTTCTTGCTCCTCTGAATATGGTGTTTTCATTGGGGTAAGATGTGAGCTGCTTTCTTGCTCCTCTGAATGTGGCGTTTTCATTGGGGTAAGATGTGAGCTGGTTTCTTGCTCCTCTGAATATGGCGTTTTCATTGGGGTAAGATGTGAGCTGGTTTCTTGGTTCTCTGAATATATGGTGTTTTCATTGGGGTAAGATGTGAGCTGCTTTCTTGCTCCTCTGAATATATGGCGCTTTCATTGGGGTAAGATGTGAGCTGCTTTCTTGCTCCTCTGAATATATGGCACTTTCATTGGGGTAAGATGTGAGCTGGTTTCTTGCTCCTCTGAATATGGCGTTTTCATTGGGGTAAGATGTGAGCTGCTTTCTTGCTCCTCTGAATATATGGCACTTTCATTGGGGTAAGATGTGAGCTGGTTTCTTGCTCCTCTGAATATGGCGTTTTCATTGGGGTAAGATGTGAGCTGGTTTCTTGGTCCTCTGAATATATGGTGTTTTCATTGGGGTAAGATGTGAGCTGCTTTCTTGCTCCTCTGAATATGGCGTTTTCATTGGGGTAAGATGTGAGCTGGTTTCTTGCTCCTCTGAATATGGCGTTTTCATTGGGGTAAGATGTGAGCTGCTTTCTTGGTCCTCTGAATATATGGTGTTTTCATTGGGGTAAGATGTGAGCTGGTTTCTTGCTCCTCTGAATATGGCGTTTTCATTGAGGTAAGATGTGAGCTGGTTTCTTGCTCCTCTGAATGTGGCGCTTTCATTGGGGTAAGATGTGAGCTGGTTTCTTGCTCCTCTGAATATATGGCGTTTTCATTGGGGTAAGATGTGAGCTGGTTTCTTGCTCCTCTGAATGTGGCGTTTTCATTGGGGTAAGATGTGAGCTGGTTTCTTGGTCCTCTGAATATGGCGTTTTCATTGGGGTAAGATGTGAGCTGGTTTCTTGGTCCTCTGAATATGGCGTTTTCATTGGGGTAAGATGTGAGCTGGTTTCTTGCTCCTCTGAATGTGGCGTTTTCATTGGGGTAAGATGTGAGCTGGTTTCTTGGTCCTCTGAATGTGGCGTTTTCATTGGGGTAAGATGTGAGCTGGTTTCTTGGTCCTCTGAATATGGCGTTTTCATTGGGGTAAGATGTGAGCTGGTTTCTTGGTCCTCTGAATGTGGCGCTTTCATTGGGGTAAGATGTGAGCTGGTTTCTTGCTCCTCTGAATATGGCGTTTTCATTGGGGTAAGATGTGAGCTGGTTTCTTGCTCCTCTGAATATATGGCGCTTTCATTGGGGTAAGATGTGAGCTGCTTTCTTGGTCCTCTGAATATGGCGTTTTCATTGGGGTAAGATGTGAGCTGGTTTCTTGGTCCTCTGAATATATGGCGCTTTCATTGGGGTAAGATGTGAGCTGGTTTCTTGCTCCTCTGAATATGGCGTTTTCATTGGGGTAAGATGTGAGCTGGTTTCTTGGTCCTCTGAATATATGGCGCTTTCATTGGGGTAAGATGTGAGCTGCTTTCTTGGTCCTCTGAATATGGCGTTTTCATTGGGGTAAGATGTGAGCTGGTTTCTTGGTCCTCTGAATATATGGCGCTTTCATTGGGGTAAGATGTGAGCTGGTTTCTTGCTCCTCTGAATATGGCGTTTTCATTGGGGTAAGATGTGAGCTGGTTTCTTGCTCCTCTGAATGTGGCGCTTTCATTGGGGTAAGATGTGAGCTGCTTTCTTGGTCCTCTGAATATGGCGTTTTCATTGGGGTAAGATGTGAGCTGGTTTCTTGGTCCTCTGAATATATGGCGCTTTCATTGGGGTAAGATGTGAGCTGGTTTCTTGCTCCTCTGAATATGGCGTTTTCATTGGGGTAAGATGTGAGCTGCTTTCTTGCTCCTCTGAATGTGGCGCTTTCATTGGGGTAAGATGTGAGCTGCTTTCTTGGTCCTCTGAATATGGCGTTTTCATTGGGGTGAGATGTGAGCTGGTTTCTTGCTCCTCTGAATGTGGCGTTTTCATTGGGGTAAGATGTGAGCTGGTTTCTTGCTCCTCTGAATATATGGTGTTTTCATTGGGGTAAGATGTGAGCTGGTTTCTTGGTCCTCTGAATGTGGCGCTTTCATTGGGGTAAGATGTGAGCTGGTTTCTTGGTCCTCTGAATATGGCATTTTCATTGGGGTAAGATGTGAGCTGCTTTCTTGCTCCTCTGAATATGGCGTTTTCATTGGGGTAAGATGTGAGCTGGTTTCTTGCTCCTCTGAATGTGGCGTTTTCATTGGGGTAAGATGTGAGCTGGTTTCTTGGTCCTCTGAATATGGTGTTTTCATTGGGGTAAGATGTGAGCTGGTTTCTTGGTCCTCTGAATGTGGCGTTTTCATTGGGGTAAGATGTGAGCTGGTTTCTTGCTCCTCTGAATATGGTGTTTTCATTGGGGTAAGATGTGAGCTGGTTTCTTGCTCCTCTGAATGTGGCGCTTTCATTGGGGTAAGATGTGAGCTGGTTTCTTGGTCCTCTGAATATGGCATTTTCATTGGGGTAAGATGTGAGCTGCTTTCTTGCTCCTCTGAATATGGCGTTTTCATTGGGGTAAGATGTGAGCTGGTTTCTTGCTCCTCTGAATGTGGCGTTTTCATTGGGGTAAGATGTGAGCTGGTTTCTTGGTCCTCTGAATATGGTGTTTTCATTGGGGTAAGATGTGAGCTGGTTTCTTGGTCCTCTGAATGTGGCGCTTTCATTGGGGTAAGATGTGAGCTGGTTTCTTGCTCCTCTGAATGTGGCGCTTTCATTGGGGTAAGATGTGAGCTGGTTTCTTGCTCCTCTGAATATATGGCGTTTTCATTGGGGTAAGATGTGAGCTGGTTTCTTGCTCCTCTGAATGTGGCGTTTTCATTGGGGTAAGATGTGAGCTGGTTTCTTAGTCCTCTGAATATGGCGTTTTCATTGGGGTAAGATGTGAGCTGGTTTCTTGGTCCTCTGAATATATGGCGCTTTCATTGGGGTAAGATGTGAGCTGGTTTCTTGCTCCTCTGAATATGGCGTTTTCATTGGGGTAAGATGTGAGCTGGTTTCTTGCTCCTCTGAATGTGGCGCTTTCATTGGGGTAAGATGTGAGCTGCTTTCTTGCTCCTCTGAATATGGCGTTTTCATTGGGGTAAGATGTGAGCTGGTTTCTTGCTCCTCTGAATGTGGCGCTTTCATTGGGGTAAGATGTGAGCTGGTTTCTTGCTCCTCTGAATGTGGCGCTTTCATTGGGGTAAGATGTGAGCTGGTTTCTTGCTCCTCTGAATATGGCGTTTTCATTGGGGTAAGATGTGAGCTGCTTTCTTGCTCCTCTGAATGTGGCGCTTTCATTGGGGTAAGATGTGAGCTGGTTTCTTGGTCCTCTGAATATGGCGTTTTCATTGAGGTAAGATGTGAGCTGGTTTCTTGCTCCTCTGAATGTGGCGTTTTCATTGAGGTAAGATGTGAGCTGGTTTCTTGCTCCTCTGAATATGGCGTTTTCATTGGGGTAAGATGTGAGCTGGTTTCTTGCTCCTCTGAATATGGCGTTTTCATTGGGGTAAGATGTGAGCTGGTTTCTTGCTCCTCTGAATATGGCGCTTTCATTGGGGTAAGATGTGAGCTGGTTTCTTGCTCCTCTGAATGTGGCGCTTTCATTGGGGTAAGATGTGAGCTGGTTTCTTGGTCCTCTGAATATGGCGTTTTCATTGGGGTAAGATGTGAGCTGGTTTCTTGGTCCTCTGAATATGGCGTTTTCATTGGGGTAAGATGTGAGCTGGTTTCTTGCTCCTCTGAATGTGGCGTTTTCATTGGGGTAAGATGTGAGCTGGTTTCTTGGTCCTGTCTTGGACGTGTCTTTGATTCTTCTCGCAGCAGCAATGCATACCCATGTCTGATGGATGCGGTCTTCAGCTTGTGGGCAGTGATCATGGAAATCTTAAGATCCGTGATTACCTGGCGGCTACAACAAGTTCGAGCCTTTCCAGAATTTGTTTGTAGTAAAAGCTTTTAAAACTCGGCTTCCATTTCTCTGCATGAAAGATGGAAACAAGAAGGGGCGGTTGTGTTATAGGTCAAGTGTGTGTATTCTATTATCTGCTCATTATATTAATGCAGCGTTGTATGGTCTGATGTGTTACCTTTGGGCTATGACCGATAGTAACCTCCACTGTATCTCTGCTGGCTGTGTCTCCAGCGCCATCTAGTGTTGGCCGGTGTGTACTGCGCCTCGTTTTATGTTACCGTCCCGGGAGTCATACATTATTAATGTCCCGGTAATTGATTCTCCATGCTGCTCTATATAAACCATCCTGCCTGCTCTACTGGGCATCCCAGCTGTCAAAATATAGACCGGAGCCGCATCCTCATGGTTCTTGTGGGGCGGTTCATCATTTATTGGATATTTTTATGCAGTCCTATTCAATAGGATGTTTGCGTTTGGTGGTCTCTTTGCATTTTTAGCACTTCTCATGGGGTTATTTGCAGCCTCTATACAAATTACATTGTGTAATATCGCATAAGTGACAGGCCTCTCCTCCGCCTATTTAGAGGGGTTTAACCCTTGTGTGCGTAGGCTTTATAAATTGCTGATTACATGTGTATCCTATTACTCAGGTCTCGCATATCTCCCGTGTGTCCTTACAAATTCCATAGCTGTGTAAACAGATGATTGGCGTGGGTGTGGACAGACATGGGAATGTGTGGTCTGCTGGGCCCGCTCCCCTCGCTGACCAGAAGGCGACTTCTCCACCTCTGTTATTCCTGGGTGTGTTCTATTCACTGACTGCCAAGAACAGCACAGATGCCGGAGCATATTGCTTTCAGTAGCCTGCCGTGTGTCGCCGACTGTGCCGGGGCATCTCCAGCCACAAATACATGCTTCTGCCGACTCCTCACGTTACAGACAGACGCCCGCCCCAGGCCACAGATGTCTAGGGGAATTCATGGTCATGGCTAGTGCTGTGTATTATGCTGCCTTTGAAAAAAAAAAAGGAAAAAATATATTATAGGATAGCGACAGGATTAATTATAGGGTCAGTGATATGTAGCAGAATATATGTCGCATTTCCACCTGAGTCAACTTCTGCTTCAATCACCAGACGCCGCCGCCGCGTCACCACAGTGGACTGTGCTGGGGACGAGGGTGCAGGGAGCGCAGGCTCCGCTCATCTATTAAGCTGGGTTTCACTAGGACCTGCAGTACCACTAGTTGACTGTGGTGGTGTGTGCCTTCCGGCTGGAGTAGCTACCTTTTAGCTGGGGCCAATGGGAAGGCACCACACCCCTCTTATACTTTCTCCCTTCTGCTAGCAGGTGCCAGATATAGCCCTGTAATTCCCTGCTACACTCTGGTTCCTTGCTGTTTGTTTGTATTGCCGTATATTGACCTTGGCTTGACCACCTACTCACTCTTCTGCCTGCCGTTCCTGTACTTCGCTGCTAGTTCCAGTTTTGACCTTTTAGCCTGATATCTGACCACTCTCCCGCCTGACGATTTTTGTCCCTGTTCTACCTTCTGGATTTGACCCTGCCTGGTTGCTGCTCTTCTCAGGACTGCAGTCTTCCGCAGGCAGTGATCACCTGGGCCCTGACGTAATTCCAAATCCCTGTATAGGGGTTAAAGGGCTGCGGGGTCCAGGTTTGTGCTTTGTGGGCGGTTGCTTCTATTCACCTGTTTCACCGATCCCAAGTCCGTGGCTCCAGGCAGGCGTCACAATATGTTGCAACAAAATAGACTTTCATATGGCGTAATGGGGGTCCACTAAACATGGCTTGTTGCTATCTGCTAGCTTGGTACATTAGTGGTGGGCATAGCTGCCATGAGCAGGACAAAGTGGTGAGGAGGTCTGTAGGGTATCACTGCGGCCGCCTACCTCCTGGGTTGTTCCTGTCCGGCCGCCTACCTCCTGGGTTGTTCCTGCCCGGCCGCCTACCTCCTGGGTTGTTCCTGCCCGGCCGCCTACCTCCTGGGTTGTTCCTGCCCGGCCACCTACCTCCTGGGTTGTTCCTGCCCGGCCGCCTACCTCCTGGGTTGTTCTTGCCCGGCCGCCTACCTCCTGGGTTGTTCTTGCCCGGCCGCCTACCTCCCCAACTGCCTACTCCTCTATGCATTGGAGTACACACATTGGCTCTTTCATTCCAGTGTGTTATTTATACATGTGCCGTCAAAGTAAAAATCAGGCAGCACACTGACCAATGCAATTCAGTAGGGCTTTTGCAGCACGCGCTTGTCTCTTCCAAGTCTTTTCCCAGTCAAATTAAATTGGATCCCATACAGATCATCTGTGCAGCATCTGATTTTTCTGGATACATTGCCATTATTAACCTAAGAGACAGTGTTTGATCTTGTACATTTTATAATGTTTATGTGTAATAACAGATGACAAACAGACGGAAAAGTCGGACACCCGGGACATAATGTAGATGAAGATAGCCCAAGTTTTCTTGGAGGAACCCAGATGATTTTTCATATGCTTGTCTGATCTCCGCCTAATCCACGGGGCTCAGATCACTTCCCCAAACCTGCCCTTCTCCAAGATGAGTGTAAAGTGAGGGGGTGGCAGCTGGTGCCGGCTATTTTGCACAGGCAGCACACTCAGAGAGGACTCCAGTCCCAGCAGCTTCACCCCAGTTAGTCAGGGCCCTATGACCCTTTTTTCACTTGTTTTCTGTTTCCTATTGGTTACTGGGCTTTTATGATTCCTTCTAGAATGCGGCTCTCGAATGTGGCTTCTAAGGAAAGGATTTGGGGACCTCTGTGGTATAATTTGATGAGCGCTGCTTATGCTCTTTTGCACAAATAGCAACTATTTAAGAGTCTGGATTGGTGCCTTTCTGGCTGTCAGCTTTTTTATTTGAGAGATTTATGGGGAGGTTTTCTGCAATGTTTATTAAAATGTTTTTTTTATTAGAAAATTCTGCAGAAAATTGATCCTGAAGGCATTGAAGAGGTGAGGTTGTTTCTAAATAGAAATGGGCTTCATTACAACAGCTCCAAAATAATACAGATGAAGCCACCTTGAATCTGATATTCAAAGCCTAGTCTACAGAAAGCTTATTAATATCAAAGGGAATCTCCCCATGTTTTTCCCACCTAATTTGAGGGCAGCATAACGTAGGGGCAGAGATCCAGATTCCAGCGATGTCACTTACTGAGCTGCTTACTGTAGTTTTGATAAAATCAGTGTTTAATTGGCAGTTGGTTATCATTAGAGGACTACTTGGCGTGCTGCATATAGTCCAGCATATACATGAGCTCTGTATAACTGATAGATCTGCAGCAGAGAAAACATTGATTTTATCAAACTAACAGCTCAGTAAGTGACACATCACTGGAATCAGGTTCTCAGTCTCTACATTATGCTGCTCTCAGATGGAGGAGCAAAAACCTGGTGACAGATTCCCTTTAAAGCTTCAATAAACCTATGTACAAAAAAACAATTGCATGCCAATCCTGTTAATAGGATTAACCCAAGCATTGGGGCCTTGTCTTGCCGCACCACTAGTGGAGAGGTGACTGCTCATTCACTTCAACAGGAGAGTCAATAAATTGTCAAGTGGGCGGATCCTTTTGTAGTATCTAGTGCCTCTTCAGCTTCCTAGGGCCAATAATGTAAAGAGGCTTGGTCACTTAGCAGAATCGTGACATGACCATTCAGGGCCTAAGCAGCCCCAGAGATGTTCAGTATGCTGGACGCAGGAGTGACGGACCTCACCGGACTAGATGCTGGTCTCACCTCTTTGAAATGTCCAGATTTTATTATAGTAACACCATTGTGAGACATCTACCAAAAAATTCTTTTGAAAATTGGTGTTGATGGGTGGTCTTATCCAATAGGTGGTCTTCTGGAGATGTTCCACTGTGTGCGTATATATCGTTACTTTTTTTTTTTTCCATTGTATTCTCTTTGGAAAATAAACTGTTGAAAATGATTTTCCCATTGCTGACATAGAGCTAACCTATTCTGCGGCGATGTATGGGGCTCGTCGTTAGTCGCATCTGTAAATAGAATCTGCGATCGATTGGCGTCCCCTGGATGCAACTGGAGAAAATGCAGTTAAAGTTGGAGGATTTTCCCATGAGCCTCTTCAGTCATTAGTGTGATTTAACCCTTTCATCTCGCAGAGTGAGCAGCCCCTGCATGCTCGCCTTGTGTCCTCAGGCTGCATACTAGTGAGCCTGGACCTCCTTCCTTGGCGAGCATCTGAAGGCGTTGGGTGTGGCTTAAGTGCTTCATCTCCTCTTCTATCTGGAGGAACTACTGGGAAAAGGAAGTCATAACATGGATCCTGCTCGGACATCCAAAGTGATGGAGAAGGTGACGCAGTGCAGCAGGGTTTAGACCGGTAACCAGAATGGCAGGACTGTACTGACTTTCTGCACGCTGCCGGTGTCCTAGACATTAGGCAGGGGCCAGGTAACTGCTGGTGACGCTCAAGCAGTAGTTGTGCCCTCTAGTTGCCTCTCCTAGCTGCTTGGCACTGATGGGGTTAAGGCGGTAGGCACTTTGGTCTGGCATTGCTCTGCATGTTGGCATTTTCTATCGATCCTCTCATTTCTGAGTGCCTTTCTGATGTGAGTAGCGCTCGGTCAGATTACTAGGCACCGTGCTGCCGCAGATGTGGGTTTTTCAATTTTTTTTTTTTCTTGTTAATTTTCTGCAATTCTTTCACTTGTGACTTTGTTGTGTTCCTGGTACCAGATCACCGCGTGTACGGGATGGACTGGAGGGCTGAGGGTCAGTGCTTTGCTTTACTCGCTGAGGTTCCTTGTTGGGTTTTGCCTTCTAGCAATGTTACTTTTATTAGGCACAGACACATCCCATAAACCGTCACAAATTGTTGTCCATGTATTACAAAGCCAATGCTATGGATCATGCGGGAAATGTGTTTATAGAAAGATGGTGGAAAATGTCACATCTCTGCCAGCCAGATCCGGTGTCCTAAAGCCAGCCGGCCGGACCTAAAGTACAGATGGGACCTCTGCTCCATTATTGCAGGTCACTGATGGCTCCTCGCGGCTTCACCCCGAGAGATGTTTTCCATTGCTTGGTTAAATGTTCCCTCATTGTAAAGGATGCGATGTCCGATCTCTGCACATGATTGTTAGTTGATATGTGGCTTTTACTGTCATTCTGGTGGTGAGTGGCTGCAGCGGTGACCTCTGCAGGACATCAGTGCCCTATAATAGAAGTGACGTCAGCCACATGTACAGTGCATGTGACCGGCCGGGGGCTCGGTCCTCATCAGCATCATCGCTGTATGCTATTGTCATCTCTATAGCTTCATCCTTGTTGTTCATCTGTGTTGGAGGCTGCAGCGCACATTGTCAGAAATTGACCCATCTTTGTTGCTTTTCTCCCTTTCAGTCTGAATCTGGCTATGGATCAGAGTCCAGCTTACGGAGGCATGGCTCAATGGTTTCCCTGGTTTCTGGAGCAAGCGGATATTCTGCTACTTCCACGTCGTCATTTAAGGTAATATATACTTATTGTCATAACCCGCTATTATATAAAGTGTGTTTTTGCAATGATTTTTAAGTAAAGTGCTGTGATCTTGTGTAGGGTTTTTCTTCTTCTTTTTTGGCCTCTACCATTTTTATATTCTTTCATTTGTATTTCTCCTCATCCTTTGCTAGAAAGGACACAGTCTACGGGAGAAACTTGCCGAAATGGAGACTTTCCGCGACATTCTGTGCAGACAGGTCGACACATTGCAAAAGTATTTTGATGCTTGTGCAGATGCGGTGTGCAAAGACGAGCTCGAACGTGATAAAGGTACGGTGTACTGTGTTGCTATCAGGCCCAGCCACGTAAACTTCTGGCTGATGCATCTTAAAGGGTATCTGTCACCCCATTTGAGATATGTAGTCTATTAATATGGGCAGACAGGTAATAAAGTGCTGAAAATACTCATACCTGTCTGCCTCATAGAAAATGTCTTGTGGAAAAATCATCTTTATTCTCTCTATGTAATTGAGGTCTTCCAGGCTATGGGGCGGATGCTGCCTGGAAGATGGCACTGCCTCTTGTCTTCATTAGCGGAGCTCTCGCCGCCAATCAGTGTCACACTATCCCTGTGACATCTAGTTGTGGTCCTGAAATCCCATGCCTGCTCACCCACAATTTCAGACGTTCCACCCTCTTAATGGCATTGGCTTCATGTGTCTTCAGTGCAGGCACCGGAGAGTCACTGCTGCTTTTGCTCCAGTGATCCGGCGCCTGCTTAGAAGGAGACACATGAAGCCAATGCCCAAAGGAGGCTGGAAAGTAGACATCACAGGGATACCATGAGGCTGATGAGAGGGAGAAGCCACACTAATGAAGCAAGGAGTCAGCACTATCCTCTGGGCAGCATCCGCCCCATAGCCTGGAAGACCTCATTTACATAAAGGGATGAAAGATATTTTTTTACAAGAAGGCATCTGATATGAGGCATACTGGAATGATTATTTTCTGCAATTTATTACCTGTCTGCCCATATTAATAGGTTACATATGTTAAATGATGTGACAGATTCCCTTTTAATATTGTGACCTGGTCATTTACATGACTTATGTTTCTTGGCACCTCTGTTGGCTGGCCACAGGTAAGGTCCTGCAGCCTCCCCCTAGATACCGTATAGCCACACCTGGAAAATCCCATATTACCCAAGCACAACTTTGACAATAAAAATAAGAGAAAATACTATTGTGTATTGAAGAATGTCAGTCCTTTCCACCCAGCGCTGTCTTTGGGTTGATCAATGACTTGTGTGATACTCCCTTACCCCTTTTATTCAGTGTTTAATTGATACCATGTTGTGCCAAATAACCATTCTATACGGCGTGGCCACATGATAAATGAAAACGTGCAGATCTGAGTGTAAAACCTCTTGGCCCCCAGCATGTGCACCTTCCCTCCATCCGTGTGCAAGATTCCAGAATCCTGTTCTCTGGATCCCTGGGGGTCCCAGCAGTCAGATCGTCAGCCATTCGCTATAGGGGATAACTTGCCGTACAGCCGGTATTAGAGGCTGCTAGCCACAAGGGACAAGTCTTCAGCAAATGTGGCTGATGGCAACAGCACAGGATGAGCACTCAAAATATACTTTTTTTTATTGTACTTTCTAAAATCTATATTTAACAAATTAAAGCAGACTTTATACAGAGACTCCTGATGGGATATTCTGTAGATCCCAACTGATAAGGCCGGGGCCATATGGCAACTTGGCTGCAACAAAGGTCGTCAACCAAAGCTACGTCACAGCTCACAGCATTGTGCAACTGAATGGGTTCACGTCACGCCCCGCAAGGTACCGTGACAAACCAGTCTCAAAGTCAGAACCACTTGATTTATTTACAACTAAGGGTACTTTCACACTTGCGTTTTTTTCCTTCCGTCACAATCCGCCCTTTTGGAAAACAGCGGAATCCGTTAACGGATTCCGCTGTTTCCCATAGACTTGTATGAATGACGGATTGTGCCAAAAGGACCTGCGTTGCTTCCGCTGGGCGACGCTCCGTTGCTTCCGCCCAGCGGGAGGAACGCAGCATGTAACGTTTTTTTTTTTGAGCAGCGGAATCCTCACGATTTCACTGCGCATGCTCTCTCTGTGTCCCTGCACGCGTAACCAAGGTAAATATCGGGTAACCAAGCAAAGTGCTTTGCCTAGTTATACCCGATATTTACCCTGGCTACGTATGCAGGGAGCCCGACACTTCCCTGCCTAGCTCCGCTCCCTCCCGCACTCCACTCCGCATGTGTATATACACACACTCACCTGTCCTCAGCGCCATGGCCACGCTCGGCTCCACCCACCCCGCACTCCGCCCCCGCACACATTCTCTGCGGCCGAACGATTAGCTGATCACCCGGCGGCCGGCTACTGGGAGCGATCAGCTGATCACCCGGCGGCCGGCTACTGAGAGCGATCAGCTGATCGTTCACAATAGTCTGCCGCCGGTAAACTGTAAAAAATAAAAAAAAAATAAAATCGGATTCCGTTGTTTTGCAGCATCCGTTGCATCCGTCACACAACGCAATGCAACGGATACCATTCAACGCAAGTGTGAAACTAGCCTTACCGTGTTTCTTTTTCGCTCTATTGGGAGACCCAGACAATTGGGTGTATAGGCTATGCCTCCGGAGGCAGCACAAAGTATTACACTCAAAAGTGTTAAGCCCCTCCCCTTCTGCCTATACACCCCCCGTGCTCCCACGGGCTCCTCAGTTTTTTTGCTTTGTGCGAAGGAGGCAGACATGCAAGCACAGCTCCACAGATTAGTCAGCAGCAGCTGCTGACTAGGTCGGATGGAAGAAAAGTGGGCCCATATAGGGCCCCCAGCATGCTCCCTTCTCACCCCACTTTTGTCGGCGGTGTTGTTAAGGTTGAGGTATCCATTGCGGGTACGGAGGCTGGAGCCCACATGCTGTTTTCCTTCCCCATCCCCCTTAGGGCTCTGGGTGAAGTGGGATCTTATCGGTCTCCAGGCACTGAGACCGGGCTTCATCCACAACTCCTGTGGAGCCTGATGGATAGGAGCCGATACCGTTCAGGGACATGGCCCTGCATCTTAAAGGTACTCTGTATCCCTATGGGGACCGCGCACGGCATCACCTCAGCTTTGCTGGGTGTGCTAGTGCACCGGGGACCGCGGCGCTGACCGGGTCTATATGTGCCATTACACACTCAGCGTCGCTGAGTGTGTTTATATGTAAGGGCTACCGCACTGACCGCCGTTGCCACGGGACACTGCGGCGCGGCTGGGACTTGTAGTTCGCCGGGGACTTTCACGCGACCGCGCTTTTACGGCGGCCGCGTTTATTACTACGGTCCCCGGCTTCATTGCGGCCTAGTTTCCCTTTTTCTCTCCCGCCCTCAGCCCTGACAGGCAGGGGAAGGGCGGGACGCTGCACGGAGCGTGCAGCAATGAGGGCTGGAGTATGATTTACATGCTCCACTCCCCTCACCGTGCACAGTGTGAGCGCCCGTTTCGCGCTCTTTCCAGGCCACGCCCACAGCTTCCTCAGCTCGTCAGGACGCCGCAGCCATTCCTGTCAGCTCCACCGACGCTGCAGAGAGGGACATATTCATGGGAGACCCAGACACGGTCTCTGGTGGCCTCACAACCGCTTAGGCGGCTGGTAAACAGCACATGTGGTGCTAGCCCCAGGGTGCTGTATTGTATGGGTACATTATTTGTGTACTGTATATAATTTACACTGTATGAGCACAGTTCTTTCTGGCTATATACCCTATTGTGTTACTCAGGGAAAACTATAGCATGGCGCCCACAAAAGGCAGGGGTGCCAAAACACAGGCTTATTATGTTGCCTGCGCCGCATGTAAGACCCAGCTACCGACAGGTTCCACTGACCCTCATTGTGTACAGTGTTCGACCCCTGTGACACTTCCTCAGCCGGATCCTCTGCTAAGAGGGGCCCAGGGGGAGCCACCTATTGACAATGTCCAGGTGACGGGGACTGAGTTTGCAGCCTTTAAGGATCAACTCTCTGAGACTATGGCTAAGATACTAGAAGCCTTGCAGTCCAGACCGGTATCTCAGCAAAGGGACTCTGTTGAATCATTGGTCCCTGACCCCCCTCAGTTGGACCAACAATGTCCTCACGGGGTATCTCATACCTCCCAGACGGAGGGTTCGGACTTAGAACCTAGCCCCAGATCGTCTAAGCGGGCCCGCTTAGAATTTCCCTCGACATCATATTGTTTAGGGTCTCAGCGGGGGGATTCTCTGGTTGATGATGCGGAGACAGCTGATCAGGATTCTGATCCTGGGAGCGCTCTCAATCTTAATTCTCCAGACGGGGACGCCATAGTGAATGATCTTATTGCATCCATTCATCAGTTGCTGGATATTCTTCCCTCAGCCCCTCCGGCGGAGGAGTCAGATTCTCAGCAGGAGAAATTTCGCTTCAGGTTCCCCAAGCGTACACAGAGTATGTTTCTAGACCACTCTGATTTCAGAGAGGCAATCCAGAATCACCATGCTTGTCCGGATAAGCGTTTCTCTAAGCGCCTTAAGGATACACGTTATCCTTTTCCCCCGGAAGTGGTTAAAGGTTGGATTCAATGTCCCAAAGTGGATCCTCCAATCTCCAGACTGGCGGCTAGATCCATACTTGCAGTGGAAGATGGGGCCTCGCTTAAAGATGCCACTGACAGGCAGATGGAGCTCTGGATGAAATCCATCTATGAAGCTATCGGAGCTTCTTTTGCCCCAGCATTCGCAGCCGTATGGGCGCTACAAGCTATATCAGCAGGTCAAGCGAAAATTGAAGCGGCTGCGCCACAAGTGGCTTCCATTACCTCCCAGACCTCGGCAATTGCGTCTTACGCTATGAATGCTGTCCTGGACTCTGTGAGCCGTACGGCAGTTGCGACCGCCAATTCGGTAGTAGTCCGCAGGGCCTTGTGGCTACGGGAGTGGAAGGCAGATTCCGCTTCCAAAAAGCGTTTAACCGGTTTGCCAATTTCTGGCGACAGGCTCTTTGGCGAGCGCCTGGATGAAATCATCAAACAATCCAAGGGAAAGGATACATCCTTACCCCAGCCCAAGCAGAACCTCTCCCAACAGAGGAGAGGGCAGTCGAGGTTTCGGTCCTTTCGGGGCGCGGGCCGGTCCCAATTCTCCTCGTCCAAAAGGTCTCAGAAAGAACAAAGGAACTCTGATGCATGGCGGTCTAAGTCACGTCCTAAAAAGGCCATTGGGAGCACCGCTAACAAAGCGGCTGCCTCATGACTTTCTACCTCCTCTAGTAGCATCCTCGGTCGGTGGCAGGCTCTCCCGCTTTTGCGACACCTGGCTGCCACAAATAAAAGACCGCTGGGTGAGAGACATTCTCTCTCACGGTTACAAGATAGAGTTCATCTCTCGTCCCCCGACTCGATTCTTCCGGTCCTCTCCGCCCCCCGAGCGAGCCGAGGCTCTTCGGCAGGCGCTGGGCACCCTGAAGGCAGAAGGAGTGGTGGTCCCTGTTCCTCTTCAGCAACAGGGCCACGGTTTTTACTCCAACTTGTTTGTGGTCCCAAAGAAGGACGGGTCCTTCCGTCCTGTCCTGGACCTGAAACTTCTCAACAAACACGTAAAGACCAGGCGGTTCCGGATGGAATCCCTCCGTTCCGTCATCGCCTCAATGTCCCAGGGAGATTTCCTTGCATCGATCGATATCAAAGATGCTTATCTCCACGTTCCGATTGCCCCAGAGCACCAACGCTTCTTGCGCTTCGCCATGGAAAACGAACACCTGCAGTTCGTGGCACTACCATTCGGCCTGGCAACAGCCCCACGGGTTTTCACCAAGGTTATGGCTACTGTAGTAGCGGTCCTCCATTCTCAGGGTCATTCTGTGATCCCGTACTTGGACGATCTGTTGATCAAGGCACCCTCTCAAGAGGCATGCCAACACAGCCTCGACGCTACCCTGGAGACTCTCCAGAGTTTCGGGTGGATCATCAATTTTCCAAAGTCAAATCTGACACCGGCCCAATCGCTGACGTACCTTGGCATGGAGTTTCATACCCTCTCAGCGATAGTGAAGCTTCCGCTGATCAAACAGCAGTCACTACAGCAAGGGGTACAGTCTCTCCTTCAAGGCCAGTCACACCCCTTGAGGCGCCTCATGCACTTCTTGGGGAAGATGGTGGCGGCAATGGAAGCAGTCCCTTTCGCGCAGTTTCACCTGCGTCCCCTTCAATGGGACATCCTACGCAAATGGGACAGGAAGCCGACGTCCCTCGACAGGAACGTCTCCCTCTCTCAGGCGACCAAAGCCTCCCTTCGGTGGTGGCTTCTTCCCACTTCATTATCGAAGGGGAAATCATTCCTTCCCCCATCTTGGGAAGTAGTTACGACAGACGCGAGTCTGTCAGGATGGGGAGCGGTTTTTCTCCACCACAGGACTCAGGGTACGTGGACCCGGCAAGAGTCCTCGCTTCAGATCAATGTTCTGGAAATTCGGGCAGTGTATCTTGCCCTGAAAGCGTTCCAGCAGTGGCTGGCAGGCAAGCAGATCCGAATTCAGTCGGACAATTCCACAGCGGTGGCATACATCAATCACCAAGGCGGCACACGCAGTCGTCAAGCCTTCCAGGAAGTCCGGCGGATCTTGATGTGGGTGGAAGCCACGTCCTCCACCATATCCGCAGTTCACATCCCAGGCGTGGAAAACTGGGAAGCAGATTATCTCAGTCGCCAGGGCATGGACGCAGGGGAATGGTCCCTTCACCCGGACGTGTTTCAGGAGATCTGTTGCCGCTGGGGGGTTCCGGACGTCGACCTCATGGCGTCCCGGCACAACAACAAGGTACCAATGTTCATGGCACGGTCTCAAGACCCCAGAGCTCTGGCGGCAGATGCCTTAGTTCAGGATTGGTCGCAGTTTCAGCTCCCGTATGTGTTTCCTCCGCTGGCACTGTTGCCCAGTGTTACGTAAGATCAGGGCCGACTGCCGCCGCGCCATCCTCGTCGCTCCAGACTGGCCGAGGAGGTCGTGGTACCCGGATCTGTGGCATCTCACGGTCGGCCAACCGTGGGCACTACCAGACCGAACAGACTTGCTGTCTCAAGGGCCGTTTTTCCATCTGAATTCTGCGGCCCTCAACCTGACTGCGTGGCCATTGAGTCCTGGATCCTAGCGTCTTCAGGATTATCTCAGGATGTCATTGCCACTATGAGACAGGCTAGGAAACCAACGTTCCCCAAGATCTATCACAGGACGTGGAAAATTTTTGTCATGGTGCTCTGCTCAGGGTTTTTCTCCCTGGCCATTTGCATTACCTACTTTTCTGTCCTTCCTTCAATCTGGACTGGAAAAGGGTTTGTCGCTTGGCTCCCTTAAGGGACAAGTTTCTGCGCTCTCGGTGTTTTTCCAGAAGCGCCTAGCTAGACTTCCACAGGTACGCACGTTCCTGCAGGGAGTTTGTCACATCGTTCCACCTTACAAGCGGCCGTTAGAACCCTGGGATCTGAACAGGGTGCTGATGGTTCTTCAGAAACCACCATTCGAGCCAATGAGAGATATCTCTCTCTCACGCCTTTCGCAGAAGGTGGTCTTCCTTGTAGCAGTCACTTCTCTTCGGAGAGTGTCTGAGCTAGCAGCGTTGTCATGCAAAGCCCCTTTTCTGGTGTTTCACCAGGACAAGGTGGTTCTACGTCCGGTTCCGGAATTTCTCCCTAAGGTTGTATCCCCCTTTCATCTCAATCAGGATATCTCCTTACCTTCTTTTTATCCTCATCCAGTTCACCAATGTGAAAAGGATTTGCACTTGTTAGATCTGGTGAGAGCACTCAGATTCTACATTTCTCGTACGGCGCCCCTGCGCCGCTCGGATGCACTCTTTGTCCTTGTCGCTGGCCAGCGTAAAGGGTCACAGGCTTCCAAATCAACCCTGGCTCGGTGGATCAAGGAGCCAATTATCGAAGCTTACCATTCGGCTGGGCTTCCGGTTCCCTCAGGGCTGAAGGCCCATTCTACCAGAGCCGTGGGCGCGTCCTGGGCTTTGAGGCACCAGGCTACGGCTCAGCAGGTGTGTCAGGCGGCTACCTGGTCGAGCCTGCACACTTTCACGAAACACTATCAGGTGCATACCTATGCTGCGGCGGATGCCAGCCTAGGTAGACGAGTCCTTCAGGCGGCGGTTGCCCACCTGTAGGAAAGGGCCGTTTTACGGCTCTCTTACGAGGTATTATTTTACCCACCCAGGGACTGCTTTTGGACGTCCCAATTGTCTGGGTCTCCCAATAGAGCGAAAAAGAAGAACGGAATTTTGTTTACTTACCGTAAATTCCTTTTCTTCTAGCTCTAATTGGGAGACCCAGCACCCGCCCCTGTTTTTTTGTGCACACATGTTGTTCATGTTGAATGGTTTCAGTTCTCCGATGTTCCTTCGGATTGAAGTTACTTTAAACCAGTTTGTAATTATATTTCCTCCTTCTTGCTTTTGCACCAAAACTGAGGAGCCCGTGGGAGCACGGGGGTGTATAGGCAGAAGGGGAGGGGCTTAACACTTTTGAGTGTAATACTTTGTGCTGCCTCCGGAGGCATAGCCTATACACCCAATTGTCTGGGTCTCCCAATTAGAGCTAGAAGAAAAGGAATTTACGGTAAGTAAACAAAATTCCGTTCTTTTCAGGGTTTTTTTTTTTAAGACTCACCGAATTATAAGACGCACCCCAAATTTGAAGGAAAAAAAGGTGAAAAAAAAAATATATAAGGTCCGTTTTATAATCTGGTGGTGTCTTACCAGGGAGAGGGGGAAGCAGCGGAGTGGGGTGACGCAGCCCAGATACTCACTGTGGTCTCTGCTCTGTGCGGGGCCGGAGACGCCACTCTGCTCTGTGAGGGGCCAGAAACGCTCTGCTCTGTGCGGGGCCGGTGACTACACTCTGCTCTGTGAGGGGCCAGAGACGCTCTGCTCTGTGAGGGGCCAGTGACTACACTCTGCTCTGTGAGGGGCCAGAGACGCTCTGCTCTGTGAGGGGCCAGAGACGCTCTGCTCTGTGTGGGGCCGGTGACTACACTCTGCTCTGTGTGGGGCCGGTGACTACACTCTGCTCTGTGTGGGGCCGGTGACTACACTCTGCTCTGTGTGGGGCCGGTGACTACACTCTGCTCTGTGCGGGGCCGGTGACTACACTCTGCTCTGTGCGGGGCCAGTGACTACTCTGCTCTGTGCGGGGCCGGTGACGCCGCTCTGCTCTGTGCGGGGGGCAGGGAGTCACTGGCTATTCTGAAGATGGCGGTCTACGGTGAGGGCTTCAAATAATGGCGGTCATAGTCGGCGCGTGCGCATATGACCGTCTGAGCTGAGAGTTCAATCTGCACATGCACTGACTCTAGGCTCCATTATTTGAATCCCTGACCGCTGACATCTTCAGAATGATCGCCCGCCGCACAAAGCAGCCGCGCGCAGGGCAGAGTGGAGCCGATGCACACAACAGCGCCATACTGACAAGCGCCGGCAGCACCCGGTAAGCTACATTTAGATTTTAAGACGCACCCCACATTTTCCTCCCAAATTTTTGGGAGGAAAGGTGCGTCTTATAATCCAAAAAATACGGTACGTTTCGTGATACCTTGGAGGTTGTAGTGTGAACCCATTCTGTTGCACTTGATTTAAAAAAAAAAAAGAACAATACATCTAAATATATATAGTATTTGTGTATAGGTATATAATTTTATTTTATTGATTGATTTTTTTTTCCTTTAGTTGTTGAAGATGACGAAGAAGATTTCCTGCAAAACCACAGTGGAGATTATATTCACAGCAGTAATGGGAACAGGGAAAAAGGTAAGCCATTTGCTTGTACACAGTAATTTGCTACTTGCTTATCTTGGAGTCTCGGATGCAGAAATCATAACCCGGGTTGCGGTAACTTGTAATCTTGCATCTTCCAGTGAAGATAAGCCCCGTTCGGTCTTCACTGACTTTATTCTGCTTTCCTCTCTTCGTTGTATTATATTATACATTTTAAAAAAAATATATGGAAAATCCAGCATCTGAAAAATCAATAAAATTCACATTTTTATTCATGCAAAATCCATAAAACGTAATGAATTTGCAGCTTCATGATGAAATCGGGTATTTTATCCTTTTTTTTTTAATCATGAAGCTGTGACTTCATTACGTTTTCTGGAGTTTGCATAAATAAAAATCAGAATTTTCTAGAAGACTTTCAGATGCCTGACTTTCCATGTATTTTTTTTTTTCTATTTCACCTGCTGTACAGCAAGTGTTCGGGAAATCAAATCCTCAAAAGCAGAGTGTGCGGATTTATATTTGTACATTGTACGTTGCTCCCATTTTATATAGCCAGTCCTCAGAACAGGGAGCGATTTCTTTAACAGTATTTTCCTATTTCCACCCGCACTTTTACAGCACTTCTACCCTATATCAATATGTGACAATGTATACATAGCTGAGGATGTATGACTGTGATTTGTTTGCATTTCAGTGTTCCCGCATGTAACGCCTAGGGGCATAAATGGAATTGATTTTAAAGGAGAAGCAATTACCTTTAAGGCGACTACAGCCGGGATATTATCCACTCTATCGCATTGTATTGACCTTATGGTTAAACGAGAGGACAGCTGGCAAAAAAGGCTGGACAAGGTAATGGTGATCTGCAGTGTGGTTACATATAGGCTTCAGGATTATGTAGGGAGGACAATTCAGTGTGGGGAGACACTTGTGTTCACACAGGAACCTTGGTAGACCTTGTTTGGTCAGGGTGTGGTGCAAGGAGCGAAGAAACACACCAGCCTGGAACCCAGCTTTATTATTGTAAAAGGGCCAAACATGTGGAAGGAGTAGGAGGGATTGGCCAAGTAGTGAACAACCCCTTTATGGATCCTTAAGTTTATAGGTTTTGGGTTAGCAAACCTTATAACTATGAATAAGGGTTGCTATACTGAAATTCATAAGCTTATGGATCCTTAATCTTATTTTTTTGCTTTTTCTTACCATGTTTTTAATGGCACAGTAAAATTTATGTTTTAACCTTTTCCTATTGGTGCTGGAGCCCAGTCCTCGTGCACCTTTCTTTCATCAGAATTACGTGGTGTTGGGGTGTATACAGGTGTCGTGGTCAAATTGTATAAAACCACGATGACAAAAGATTTAAAGGGGTATTTACAGACATACATGATCAAAATCACCTTGGGTACATAAATACATTACCGCAACTAATTTGAAGTTTCTGCTGCAAAAAAAACACAATTGTCATCACGCTCTAACCTTCTGCTCCGAAAACTCTAAGTTAGTGTGTTGACATTGTTTTGTTTTTTTGGTTTTTTTTTTTAGTTTTTTTTTTTTTTTTTTGCAGCACAAATGCTTCAAATCCTTCTCAATCTCCAAACACCATGTTTTGAGGATTTTTGAGTTGTAATCTACCCTTGTAGCATGTCATCTGACCAGTTATGGATGGCTACATGTGTAGAACATTAGAACCACCGTCGGTACATGAATACAGCCTCAAAACCACTCTCAGTACATGAATTCAGCAGCAGAACCACACTTAGTAAAAGAATTTGGCACGTAAACTACCATCAGTACATGACTACTTCAACAAGCTTAGTACAGAGGTCAACTGCAATGTCAAATCAGCCCCGTATGTATGTGCATCACATGAACCTTCAGCTCCCATTATCTCCATAATACTGATAAGGAGATACTGGGATTTGTTAACAGCCATCATCAGACTGTGAACCACAGTACTGATGACACACAGGCAGTATCACAAATAATCATTTACATTCAGGCACCTTTTATAGACATGTTCTCTGAATCATACTCATCCTTTTTTTCTCCATGTAGTACAGATGCTATGATGAGATTTCATTCCCAGAGCTCATATCTGTAGACTTCCCTCTTCTACTATATTCTGCCGCACTTTCTGACAATGTGCCCTTAAAAATAAGAATTACTACTTACCGGTAATGATGTTTCCAGGAGCCAACATGACAGCACGGTAGGAGTTGCTCCTTTGACCTTTACAGGGACAGGAAACGCAAGAGTTTAAAAGCCCCTCCCCATCCCCCTTTCCTCAGTGTTTTTTAAAGTACCACACCAGGATGGGAGATAACACCATTTTATTAATGCAGAACGCACAACACACGGTACATAATCAGACGGGAGGGAAATAAGCGTGCTGTCATGTTGGCTCCTGGAAACATCATTACCGGTAAGTAGTAATTCTTATTTTCCAGGATGCCACATGACAGCACGGTAGGAGAATGCCAAAGTAATCCACATGAGGGGGGGACCACAGCCTGCAAAGCCCTGCTACTGAACAACATGTGCTGATCGGTGAGAAGGCCCAGTTTATAATGCTTACAAAACGTGTGGGGACCCGACCACGTTGCCGTACGACAAATCAGATCCAAGGAAACCCCCACCTTCTCCGCCCAAGAAGAGGACAGAGCCCTGGCGGAGTGGGCCCCAATGCGAGTTGGGAGGTCCCGACCCGCGGACTGGTAAGTAGCTGAAACAGCGGCCCTAACCTACCGAGACAGTTGTCTTAGACATCGACTTCCCTCGGCACTTTCCCGCAATTTGCACCAAGAGGGCAGAAGCTATGCGCCAACTCTGGTAGCCTCTAAATATGCCAGAACTGCTCGTCTGACGTCCAAGAGCGAAGGAGCTCTGCCTGTTGGGACTGAGAATAAACGAGGTAGACAGCTTACACTACAGCGACCAGAGACAGTGAGACATGCCCGAAATGGGTTAATGAACATTCTGAACACCGCAACTATAGAATAGAAGTTAAAGTCCTTAACAGCCTATCAAGGAATGAATAAACCACAGCCCGATAGAATGACCACCGGCTAGATCAAGAATAAACATGTCCGGGCTTAATAAACCAGGTCAGTACGGACATCAGCTCTCCGAGGTTCAAACGATTACCCCTGGTCACAGACCAGCCCACCGTACCGCCAGAGTTCATATCCTGGCTCCAGAAGCCCAAGATGACAAGGCATAACTACTGGACCTCGAGTAATGAGAAGGACCATCATGAACCAAAGACGTGAAGAGTTGGAGTCCGGAAGGCACGTCGACCGATATTAGCAAGCCAAGTACATCATCCGACCACCTGAAGGAAGCATTGTTCCCAAGATGCAGATGCCAAGGACAGCGGGGTATGGAATCTGGATGGGAGGAAGCGTCCCAGAAAATGTAGGTGGCCAACCTCATAGATACACTGTATACAGTATATATATTGGAATTTAAAGAAGTGGTTTGCCATATCCGTGGCAGCAAACACAGGAGACTAGTGTTGCCCTGAGCTGGCGGAAAGAAAACCACTACCACCTGGGTAGACTACCCAACCAGAAATGCACTATACTCCATTAGCCTGTAAGTACCACTATATCGGACACTAGCGTAAACATACCACACAGTCTTCCATAGTGACCAGGGAACTTCCTCCAGAGGAGTGAGGGCCTCCAATAATCACAGAGTGATAGTTCATTTGGCAGTGGTGAGACCCTGGATGTTTTCTCGTGAGAACAGCGAGCCTATGAGGGAGACTATGGAGTTCCCTGCCACAAGAGGCTGGAAAACCTCACAGGTTATTTACGAGATTCTGGATGTTGAACAATGGCCAGAAAACCAGTCCAATTGCCATCAAAGGACCTGTCACAGTAAAACGGGCTATTACCATGATTGGCTACATTCAGTTCTTTCCACCATAGGATGAACTCGATAACATTTCTCTTTAGTCATAAGTTATAAAAGAAAGACCAGAGCTAAGCAATTAAGCACCGCTGAATACTACTGATTAGAAAAGAAGGACCGTAGCTGAACTCAGATTCCAGGTCTGAGCCATAATAAGGAGAAAACTAGGCCAACTCAAACATGACAGCCTATTACGGCTAAGCCAAGTGCCGTTCCAGAAGTGTGAGGCCCCTCTAACCAAAGCCGATGCGAGAGACCCAATGCGAAGTATGCAACCCGAGGCGCAAGGGACGAGGCCACTGCAAGGCCAAAGGCGCAGAGGCGCAAGGCCAAAGGCGCAGAGGCATAAGGTCCAAGGCGCAGAAGCGCAAGGCCCAAGGCGCAGAAGCGCAAGGCCCAAGGCGCAGAGGCACAGAAGCGCAAGGCGCAGAGGCGCAAGGCCCAATGCCAGACACGCAAGGCCAGAACAGGAAGCGCAAGGCGTAAGCCCGGAAGCGCAAGGCCAGAGGCGCAAAGCACAAGGCCAGAGGCGCAAAGCCAGAGGCGCAAGGCCAGAGGCCAGAGGCGCAAGGCAGAGGCACAAGGCATAAAGCCAGAGGCACAAGGCGCAATGCCAGACACGCAAGGCCAGAACAGGAAGCGCAAGGCGTAAGCCCGGAAGCGCAAGGCCAGAGGCGCAAAGCACAAGGCCAGAGGCGCAAAGCCAGAGGCGCAAGGCCAGAGGCCAGAGGCGCAAGACAGAGGCACAAGGCATAAAGCCAGAGGCACAAGGCGCAATGCCAGACACGCAAGGCCGGAACATGAAGCGCAAGGCGCAAGCCCCAAGTCGCAAGGCACAATGCCAGAGGTGCAAGGCACAATGCCAGAGGCGCAAGGCCAGTGGCGCAAATGCCAGAGGCGCAAGGCCGGAGGCGCAAGGCCAGAGGCACAAGCGCAATGTCAGACGCACAATGCCAGAAGCATGAAGCGTAATGCGCAAGCCCGGAGGCACAAGCCCGGAGGCACAAGGCACAATCCCAGAGGCACCAGGCACAAGCCCAGAGGCACCAGGCACAAGCCCAGAGGCACAAGGCACAAGCCCAGAGGCACAAGCCTAGAGGCACAAGGCACAAGCCCAGAGGCACAAGCCCAAAGGCACAAGGCACAAGCCCAGATGTACAAGCTTAGAGACACAAGGCACAAGCCCAGAGGCACAAGCCCAGAGACACAAGGCACAAGCCCAGAGGCACAAGCCTAGAGACACAAGGCACAAGCCCAGAGGCACAAGCCTAGAGACACAAGGCACAAGCCCAGAGGCACAAGCCTAGAGACACCAGGCACAAGCCCAGAGGCACAAGCCTAGAGACACAAGACACAAGCCCTGAGGCACAAGCTTAGAGACTCAAGGCACAAGCCCAGAGGCACAAGCCTAAAAGGCACAAGGCCAGAGGCACAAGCCTAGAGGCACAAGCCACAAGGCCAGAGGCACAAGCCTAGAGGCACAAGCCACAAGCCTAGAGGCACAAGCCTAGAGGCACAAGCCTAGAGGCACAAGCCACAAGCCCAGAGGCACAAGCCTAGAGGCACAAGGCACAAGCCCAGAGGCACAAGCCTAGAGACACAAGGCACAAGCTCAGAGGCACAAGCCTAGAGACACAAGGCACAAGCCCAGAGGCCCAAGCCTAGAGGCACAAGCCTAGAGGCACAAGGCAGAAGCCCAAAGGCACAAGCCTAGAGGCACAAGGCACAAGCTTAGAGGCACAAGCCTAGAGGCACAAGGCCCAAGCCCAGAGGCCCAAGGTACAAGCCCAGAGGCCCAAAGCCAGTGAAGCCAAGCCATGAATGGCAAGGCTGAGAAACAGTAAGACCAGAGACGTCAAGCAGTGAGGCCTTGACAGTCCCAAGGCGTCAAGCTAGCGTGTGGTCAGAGCTGTGTGGCGTGTGGGCCGAGGCCAAACCCATGAGGCGCGATGCCGGAGCCCCAAGTTGTGAGGTACGAGCCAGGAGGCGCGAGGCCGGAGCCAGGAGGTGCGAGGCCCCAGGAGGCCAGAGCAGTGAGGCGTGAGCCAGAGTCATCACGAGGCCAGAACCCTGAGGCGCGAGGCCAGAGGTGTGAGGCCCGATCAGATACCCCTAAGAGTGTAATTCACCTGTGAACTTCAGGATACACCTACTGCATGAGTGGTATCCTACATGCCAAATTAGTCACACCTGAACCAATTAACTCACCCTGAGGTTCAGCTGGAGGGCAAGTTCCAATGCGAGATAATGTGTTATATCCACAATTTTCCCTCCTATAGAAGGAGTAAATCAGACAGAACCTGGTCTGGTGAGATAAGTGTGGAATCAAATGTGTTATTAAACCACAACAGGAGGATCCACACAAGGTTCCATCAACAGGTAAATTCTGAACTTAAACATGAGGTCTGCTGAGCCCAGCAAAACATGAGGCAGCAACCTCACCATGCAGCATAATCTACTTAGAAAGTTCCAAGGCTAAATTTCCAATTTTAGTGCAGGACTCTGACAGATGTGAATGACAGACTGCACACTTTTTTATTCTGGCCGACTTCCTCTGAACTTTTTTAGGGATAGTGCCGGTGCGTGCCGTGGAAGAATCCTAAACGGAAGGGGAGACTGAATCAGGCTCTACCCACACCACTACAGGTCAGATTCCTGACGCACCTGCACTTACGTGACCCTGGGACTCGTCAGGGGGGCTAGCATCAGACCTGTCACCTTCATCCATTGTAATAAGCAGTGAGCAGGTCGTTATACAGAAACACACAGAATGCATATTTCCCCGTTCCCAAGGTTTGATACCTGTTTGGGCGACGACAGGGCCCGTTCCCGCCTCCAGTGTTCCGACCCGGATCACACGCCGCCTTCCTGGGCGCCGCCATATTCCGACCAGGAAATGCGGAAGACTTTGCGCTGCACATGCATCAGCGTGTCAGGCTGGAACGCATGGCGTGTGCACACCCGGAAGTGCCACATGGCCGCGGCAAACAGCGGGATGCCGAGAGCCCTCACCTGAGGGAAGCGGCTTTTGCCGGGAACTCCTGCTCCACCGGCCGGCTGAGGGACCTCTCCTGTAGAGGTGTCGGCCAGGGGCTGCTTGACAGGCCGGAAGGAGAGAGCAAGCCCCCCCCCTGATCCGCCTGGACCCCGTACATCCCGACGGTAAGACTTGCGTCCGTCCTGTACAGGGACAGGAAAAACACTGAGGAAAGGGGGATGGGGAGGGGCTTTTAAACTCTTGCGTTTCCTGTCCCTGTAAAGGTCAAAGGAGCAACTCCTACCGTGCTGTCATGTGGCGTCCTGGAAAATAAAAGTATCATTATACTGCCCATTGTGGACTATAGCCTCAAAACCATCCTTATGCTGTCCTTACACACACACACACACACACACACACACACACACACACACACACACACACACACACACACACACACACACACACCCCCACACCTCTCCATACTGCCCCCTTGTTCCCAACACTTCATGCTGTTCTCCTTCTTCACAATTACATTCTAACCCTAAAACTCTACCACTCCATACACACTCCATGCTGTCCCCTCACACTCACAACTCCATACTAACACTAAAGGGTGCTTTATACACTGCGACATCGCTAGCGATCTCAAAAACGACCTATGTGCAATCTCGGCAGATCGCATCTGCGATCTAGCTTGTCACATCGCTAATGAGATCGCTAGCGACGTCGCAGCGTGTAAAGCACCCTTGCTCCATACTGGTCTTCCACAACTTTATATTGTCCTTCCACACTCCCACATCTCTATGCTGTTCCCTCACGCTTTGACAAATCCATATTGCCCTCCATGCTCCCAACACTCCATGCTGCCCCCATGTTATCACAGCTCCATACTGTCCTCCCATGCTGCCACCACTTCATACTGTCCCTCATGGATCTCACAATGCATTGCTGACTTCTTCCCCCATTCTCCCACCACTCCATGTTGTCCCCCCACAACTCCATAATGTCTCCCCATGCTCCCATAGCTCCATACTGGTTTCCTCTCCCCATGCTCCCACCACTGCATGTTGTCCCCCCACAACTCCATGCACACACCACTCCATAATGCCCCCCATGCTCACACCACTCAATGTTGTCCCCACACAACTCCTTTGTCTCCCCATGCTCCCACCCACTCCATACTGTTCCCCACGCTCCCACAACGCCATACTGTCCCCCACCTCTTCATACTGCTGCTTCACACTGCCACCACTCCTTAATGTCCCACACCTCTCACTACTGCCCCATCTCCATAAGACACACCTGAGACTAACAACCCCCACCTACAGTAATAACATTTAATCTTTGGCTGCGCCATGGAGAGCTTACTGTTCAACTTCGCTGTCTCAGCTGCCTCTGCATTGACAGGAGCAACGTGATGACCTCTGCAATGTGATGACCTAATCACATCTTGGTACTCTTGTGAAGCTCAGCTACAGGCCCTAATTCTACAAAATTGAAATAAAAACAGGTCAAACCCCAAATCTGTATCAATATGTTAACCCACGTTTAATGTTTTGAATTTTGTGTTAAGTCTAACGACACAAAATCACTATTAAAGGGGTTGTAGAGTGTAAATCCACAAGTCTGCAGTGTGTGTGTGTGTGTGTGTGTGTGTGTGGCGCGCTCTGTCTGCATTTTTGAGAATCCTCACATCACGCACTGAGGTTCCTCTGTTGTCAGAGTCGGGAACGTTGATCACGTAGCCACCATGGTGCACCGAGCGCCTGTACTTGGGTTGAACAGTCATTTTGTGCTGACAGTTTGTCACTCCACTAAAATCCAAAACTTTAATTAAAATTTCACATTAAGGTTAATTTTTGTAGAATGACATAACCTTTAACCTAAGCTTACTGTAATGGATTCCCCTTTGTAATAATTTACAGGACACTATAATATGGATATTGAGTCAGTTGCTTTTAAGGCAGTACAACCACAAAATGCTAATGTAGGGATTTCCGCTGGGTTTTTCACATAATCAGTAAAAAGCTTTTTGCTCTAATGTCTATACGTACAGATGAGATACCATTAACGTAATTGGTAAATGTAAAGATGCACCATATGAAATATGGCGAGGGTTACAAGTGAGCTAGCCCTGTGAGCGGAGCTGCCGGCCATCCAGATCCCACCTTCTGCTCAGGGATGGTGCCTGTGGGAGCTTTCTATGACTGCGCCATGGCTTCATCAACCCTGTTCATCCATTCTTTTTCCAATACATAACCAGTTCTACTTATTTTAGGAGGTTGAAAAGAGAAGAAGAGTGGAAGAAGCTTACAAAAATGCAATGACCGAGCTGAAGAAGAAATCTCACTTTGGTGGACCAGACTATGAAGTATGTACTGTACCCTCCCCCAGTCCAATTGTGAGATTTATTGTGATATGATAGATTGATGACAGACCATGTCACATGTGATTCTTCATATCTGTAGAAACCGGACCTGTTTTACTAACTGTCCACTCGTTTCTAGTACACACCTTACTGCATGATATTGTGAATAACCGCTTACGGCCCTGTAACTGTGCCCACATCTGATCTTCTCTTGAAGCCGTGGCTACTGGCATTGTCAGTCAAAGGAGCCCCTTGATTGCTGCACCCGATTAGCGTCTACTGATTGGCTGCAGCCCTCCCAGTCCATCCGTAATAGGAATCTTGTTTCAGATGGAATGAGAAGGCTGCGGCCGCTGATTGGCTAGGGGGGGGACTTCTATGGGGGGCTGTGTGGCATCAGATTCACCCTAACTAATCAGTAATATAAAGAAGCAGGAATAAAGACAATAATCACTTTGCAATTCAGAAGTGAGAAGGTAAACATCCTGCATGTGACGTGCTATGAAAATATTGCTGCCCAATCGAGATTTTTAGAAAGCGGGGAACGGTCAGTGCTCGGTGAATAACCCTCACTTTTACATTGACAGGAGGGACCAAACAGTTTAATTAATGAGGAGGAATTCTTTGATGCAGTTGAAGCCGCTTTGGACCGACAAGACAAAATCGAGCAGGTATTTGTGATGCTATGTGTCGCCCCAAAGGACTGTGTGCAATAGAAAGCAGATCAGGAAATGTTTTGTATCTGTATATGGCACATTATGCCGCATAGACGGGTGGGATGTGCTCATTTTTTAACAAGAGGGCTGTAACCAGTAGATGCTAGATTGGGGTTTAAAGGGGACCCGTCACCAGATAAAAAGTGATCAGTTTTTACTCTTATTTTATTCCTGCTGCTCGTTTTACTATTTTGTTGGCTTTATTTTTTGCATTCACCATACTGCTCAGTAGATATGGGCCTTTTTAATTTAGCACTATACAAAGTGGTGTCGTCACAGGATCCCTTGGGGGCGTGTCCTTAGTCTGCATTGTGAGCCACACCCCCTTGTAAAGACCATAGAAAGTAGCACTAAATGCAATGGGCCTATATCTCTGAAAGAATATGGCAAATTTTAAGAAAAAATTTAGATATTCATGGGCGAGGCTTAAAATTACGGGAGCTATCCACCCTTGACCTGGTAACCTGTCCTCTGACATCCACTGCTCATGCAGGATCCCAAAAAACCTAACTCCACACATTATACTTTGTTCCTTATGAACCTGATTCTGATTTCTTTATTGCATTATTGCCAATTCCAAAGACCAAAGTGATCTTCTACACAAATAGGGTCATTTCTGAAATGCATGGATTGTCCCAAATATCAATCATGACAACGTTTTGTTTTTTTTCTAGTCTCAGTCAGAAAAGACTAGATCACACTTGTCTTCATCTTTACCAGCCAGTGATGCATTCCTTGGTTTGGAAAATCACCGATTTGTCCGAGCGGTAAGTCTACTGACGGTGGTCTTATGTGTAAAAGCTCGTGTCTGAAGGGACGCCAGCCATTTGTTGGATGAGCTTCGGATCACATAGGTGCTCACATGCCTTCTATCAGTGGGGATTCTGCAGCATGTGGCAGGATCTATTTTGTGTCCTGTAAAGTATTACAAGACAGTTACTGTAATTTCTTTACATCGTAATTACTGACATGGCAGTAATAAGACAGTGGTCTCTAAAAGGGGGGTCCAAGTACCCCAATAGAAGAGAGGGGGTGGGGGGGACCTAAAAGACTTTGTGCTTTACCGACCACTGTCGCCTCCTGACTGTACAGACTAGTCCAGGCCATCACTTACCATGATGAGATAATTTGAATACAACGTTCTCTTTACTCCTCCATTTATGTGCTCCATTACTTCCTAATGAAGGTGTTGGCAATCCTCCACACTCAGCTGTTGTGAAGCTACCCTCCTGGCATTCCCAGACAACCACTGCCTGTCAGTTGTGGTTTCACGACAACTGGAGTGCAACAAGTTACTGAGCCAAGCCCAATTGTTCATCTCACTGGTTTTCATTGTTTGCTGTCAACAGATTTATTTTTTTTTTTTTTTACTTGAACACAGGTGAAATTATCAAAGTTTAAAGGGGTTGTGCAGGCTTGGGGTGAAAGTCTGCAGTCACTCTGTGACCGCAGACTTGTGAATCCTCACAGCACGCAGTGTGCACGCTGTTAGGATTACCTGGAGCCCCCTGCAATTTGCATGCATGCGGTCATAGGCCACACGTCTAGTCGGCACATCTCAATACCAGTGAATTGAGTGCGGATGGACACGTCTACTCAGAATGTGTCCAGAAGTATGCAAATCGCATATTTGTGGTTACATGACTGCCTGACACCGAAGAATCCTGACAAGCACGCACGCTGGTCATTGAGATTCACACCTCTATAGTCACCGAGTGACTGTGGCCTTTGGACTGAAGCCTGGACAACCCCTTTTAAAGGGAATTTATTAGCAAGTAAATCTATTTAATCTATAAACTATAGACTGTAAACTATTTAATCTGAGAGCACCATGATGTAGAGACCCTGATTGCAGTGATGTATCCCTAAGGACTGTTAAGGTTTCAATAAAATCAGTATTTTAGTAGCAGTAGATTCTCTAGAAGACTAGTTGTTTGATGCCATTTTGTCTTCCTGCTCTTTCTAAACCCGCCCCCACCAGTTTTTGGCAGCTTTCTGCCTATGCACATTGTGCACAGCACAGAAAGCTGCTAATCAATGTTGTGGGCGGAGTTATACAGAGCTCTGCAGTCAACTGCTAGATCTCTAGCAGATAAAAACTGTGACTGTATCAAAAACTGCGGCAAGCTGCCCAGTATTGCTGGAATGTGTCCCTACATCATGCTGCTCTCAGATTTAATGTAAAAAAACCTGACAGAATCCCTTTTAAAGGGGTTTTCTGTTTTCAGAAACACCTTTATTTCTAGGTACAGTGTTGTTTTTTGTGGGTTTTTTTTTTTTATAAAAACAAACTTTGCTTTACTCACCCTCCTTGAGTCCCATCTCCTCCTGGTGTCTGTTATTTTCATTAGTGGCCACCAATCTTACTTGTTACATCGTTGTCGACATGAACTCAGCGCTGCAGATAGTAACAGACACCAGGAGCAGCGGTGGAGACTCAGCGCTGCAGACAGTAACATACACCAGGAGCAGCGGTGGAGACTCAGCGCTGCAGACAGTAACATACACCAGAAGCAGCGGTGGAGACTCAGCGCTGCAGACAGTAACATACACCAGAAGCAGCGGTGGAGTCTCAGTGCTGCAGACAGTAACCTACACCAGAAGCAGCGGTGGAGTCTCAGTGCTGCAGACAGTAACATACACCAGGAGCAGCGGTGGAGACTCAGCGCTGCAGACAGTAACATACACCAGGAGCAGCGGTGGAGACTCAGCGCTGCAGACAGTAACATACACCAGGAGCAGCGGTGGAGACTCAGCGCTGCAGACAGTAACAGACACCAGAAGCAGCGGTGGAGACTCAGCACTAGACCCGGGAGGGTGATTTTAAAAATAAACGGTAACCAGATGAATGGCATTGTTTAAAAACCCCTTTAAATGCTCAGGATTAATAGTTTCTTGTGCAAGGACAGTGCTGTGCTACAATCTGATCATACTATCTGAATAACTTACTGTTCTGTTGTAGGTGGATGAGATGGTACAGAACCACATGACGTACTCACTACAAGATGTTGGTGGAGATGCCAACTGGCAACTTGTTGTAGAAGAAGGAGAAATGAAGGTAAGGGAATCCTTTATCATACAAGTCGCCAAATAAAATGACTACTTTCTCGATCTGCTGTCTGACAAATCTGATCTTTGCAGGTTTATAGAAGGGAAGTAGAAGAAAATGGCATTGTTCTTGACCCCCTGAAGGCCACTCATTCTGTGAAAGGAGTCACAGGGCACGAAGTGTGCCAGCACTTTTGGAATGTTGATGTACGCAACGACTGGGAGAGTAAGACCATTTCTAGAGCCAAATATACTAATATTGTGTTTCATGGTTATTTTGTTTTATATTTTATTCATTGTTTTATGTCTTGTCCCCACAGCAACCATTGAAAATTTCCATGTTGTTGAAAAACTATCCCCAAAGTCAATTATTGTGTACCAAACGCACAAGGTATGTCTTTCAATGTTAAAAATCTGGTACCCCAAATTTTGGGAATTTGAGATTTACTAACCTACATAATAATAATAATAATAATAATAATAATAATAATAATAATAAAAAATAATAAATTATTATTAGTATTAGCATTCTTATCTAAGAAACATTTAAAGGTAATTAAGCTTCCTACTAGCTGTGTCCCTTACATGGTATGTGGAAGAAGGTGATCTGGTCAGATGAAACCAAAGTAGAACTTTTTGGGCTAATGCAAAATGCTATTTGTGTTGGAAAATGAACACTGCATACCACCCTGAAAACACCATCCCCACTGTCAAACATGGTGGTGACAGTTACATGCTGTTGGGATAATTTTCTTCAGCAGGGACAGGGACGCTTGTCAGAGTTAATGGTAAGATGGAAGGAGCGAAATACACAGCAATCCTGAAGGAAAACCTGTTAGAGGCTGGAAAAGACTTGAGCCTGGGGCACAGTTTTACCTGTTAGCAGGAAGCATATTCACGTATGTGAATGTCACAGTCCAGACCTAAATCTCATTGAAAATATGTGACAAGATGTGAAAACTGCTGTTTACAGATGCCTCTATCCAATCTCACTGAGTTAGAGCCATTTTGCAAAAAGGAATGGGCAAGGATTTCATCCTCTAGAAGTGCAAAGCTGCTAGAGATATACCCCAAAAGAGTTGCAGCAGTATTTGCAGAGAAAGGTGATCCTAGAAAGAACCGCCTCAGTCTGGCAGAACATGAGATTACCATGTATGTTCAGCCCATTACCGTTGGAAGTACAGGAGGACATTTCCAATTGCAATTGGGGGGGGATCTGCAGAATGGTGCATATTTAAAAATACTTTGCCTTGGCAAACGTATTTAGAATTCTATAAGGAAGATTTGTGAGATTATAACCTGGTATTGGGAATAAACGCTTCAAAAATAGAGCTGCTATAATTATTTCCATGTCAATGTGTGTGTCTGGAAGTTTTCAGAACCAGATATATCAGATGAAGTAGTAGTTATAAGAGCCTATTGGGTTTAGGGCATCCTGTCACTAATCCTATTAAGGTATAAAAAGCACATGGCACTTCTGATTATGGGTGCTCAAGTAGCATCCAGTCCTGTAACTTCAAAAAGTTAAGCAAGGTACTCTAATAAAGTGAATAAACAATGAATTATTTGGTGATGTAACTGCAATCCACAGTGTGAAAACATTTGTGTAATTAGACATTCATCATTTCACAAATTGCTGTGGGAAGGCTGCCTGGAAATGGGAGCTCAGATGAAAGCATGTGGTATCCATCACAATGGAAAGTAATGCCCTCTCCGTTGGGTTGGATACCGCTTAGCGCCCTCTCTCCGTTGGGTTGGATACCGCGTAGCGCCCTCTCTCCGTTGGGTTGGATACCGCTTAGCGCCCTCTCTCTGTTGGGTTGGATACCGCGTAGCGCCCTCTCTCCGTTGGGTTGGATACCGCGTTGTTGGATTCCGCGTAGCGCCCTCTCCGTTTGGTTGGATACCACCTGCTTTCACCTGCACTCCCATTTCCAGGCAGCAATCTGTGAACTGATGAAAGTCTTAATTTAGACGGAAATGTTGTCACACTCTGGATTGCTGTTATACCACTAAATTAATCATTGTTTATTCACCATATTGGAGTGTCTTGTTTAGCTTTTTTTTTTAATTATATTAAGGGACATTTTTGATAACCTTTCGCAATGTCAAAGTGACTATTCCCAGTCGTCGTTAGACAACATTTAAGTTAAAAATCCTTTTTAAGATCCTGCTAAGTTCAGTCTGAAGAACATAATGGTGTTTGAGCTGTAGTATCTGTATTAATGAAAATTCACTATTGTGTGCTATGCAGAGAGTGTGGCCGGCTTCTCAGCGGGACGTCTTGTATTTATCTGCAATCCGGATGATACCAGCGGCTAGTGAAAATGAAACAGACACTTGGATTGTGTGCAACTTCTCCGTGGACCATGACAACGCTCCTGTGAGTATATTGCTTTTATGGATGCAGATTATGCCAAGCTTGTTCTAGTGTTAGCTTGCATTTGTAGAAAAAAAAATGATTAGTCTCTAAATAGATCCCAATCTATACTGTAGTCCCTGAGGAGACTCATCAGGTTTACTTTTTTTTGTTTTTTGTACAGCAAGAATAGTGCTGCAGAGAGTAATGGGCTATGTTCACACGTGATTTTGCAGCATTTTTCTGTAAGTCTTAAGCAAATTAAAAGCTGAAATTTCAGAAATCTCATACACATTTGCTTATTTTCCTGACAAATGGAGAACTGCTGTGTTTTTGAAAGACGCAGCGGGTCAGTTCTATCAGTGGTTTTTATTTTATACAGTATTTTTTTTTTTTTATTAAAGTTATAATGTTTACAAAGCACATGTAGAGAAAAAATAGTCACGTAGTTTATATGGCACTGTAAATGTCAATGATACTTATATCAGATGGAATGAAATTCAACAGTGGTCTCTTAAATATTAACATAAAATCTTACAACATAAATACATTACCTGGCCATGATCCATAAGAGTTATTTACAACCACATATGTTACAGGGTGGTATACCCCACAAGTATATTACAGTCACCTAGAGTCATATCACAAGGGGCTCAGATAATCTCCCCATTATACCCCAGGAGCTGAAAGAAAAATGGGATACAGACACCCCTGCAAATTACTGCAAAATAGAAAAGGTTGCTCCAATCATATTCTATATAATATAGTATAACAGGGAGAAAAGATGAATTACTTCCCTGAGAAGCAGGAATCCAGGCCTGCCAGGAGATTATCTGAGCCCCTTGTGATATGACTCTAGGTGACTGTAATATACTTTTGGGATATACCACCCTGTAACATATGTGGTTGTAAATAACTCTTATGGATCACTACCTTGCATAAAGATAATCTATTAGGAATAGAAGTCTATACGTCTTGTACAGTGCTAGTATCATGAATAGGAATTCCTGGTTGTAGATCAGTAAATTGATACCTTCTTGATCTAAGGAAAACAATACAGGGAAGAGTATTACCATTTGGGAACTCATATATATTGTACTGTGCAAGCACCACTATAGGGCTTTCCATCCCATCCCTATATCAGGGTCAGGGAGAGGGAGAGCCGACGTGGAACGGGGGCGCCCGGTAACGTATGGTGTCATACCCTCCGTTGTTAGGTAGGGATACACTACCCTTATAGGGCTATATTAGTTTCCCTTCCCTTTCCTAAAGTGAGTGTGTATATAAAACTCCTTGGTTATTTACAAGGATAGCGTGATCCATTCTCATTTATATGTTTGTGTCTGTTTGTGGGTACATTTTAATGAATATTAATAAAAATTGCACATTTTTAAAATAGGGTTGAGATTACATGTTAGTCCCCTTTTTGAGCACTCTACCCATCTATTTAACTCTGTTAGTTCTATAACTCGCATGAGTCTCGCATCGGTATCACCCGGCACAGCCGCACACACTCCTGAGAGGGCCATGCCGGGAGATACCGATGCGAGACTCATGCAAGTCTTACACAAGTGGAACCGTACCCTTTTTGAAATGAAAGCCTGTCCGATATTTCAGAAAAGAGGGCATTGATCAACCACTATCATTAAGGCCGCAGGGTGTAGTTTCTGCAGAAGCAAAAAAAAATTATGAACACGTGTAATTGTCCTATGTTTGGGGCATCAATATTAGAGTGATGGGCTTACCCTTTTATTAAACCTTCAAGAATTATAAATCTACCACCTGGGTCCAAGTGAGACTTAATCACCCAGATTGAACAGTATGAGATTAATATGGCTACTCCCCTTTTTTTTTTTTTTTTTTTTTATATTGGTCCCCCGTTGTTGCTAAAAGCAGAATATATATTAAGGAAGTGATTAATACTGAACTGAAAAGTACCTGACTTGTCGTTTATGGGTCGCCTGAAGAAAAGCAATATTCACCTTCAGTGCCCCTTAACGCTCGAAGTGTAATTCGCCTCTTAAAACCCCTTATGATGAGAGAAACCACACGTTTCATAATTACTTACATAATGTAGGAGAAACAATACAAATCATAACCATACTCACTCGCATGAGTCTCCTCATAGATTCATTTCCCAGACTAGCCCGAAGGACCGTGTACAATAATTTCTTCAATAGGTATACCTTCCTTCAGAAAGAGTGGCTGATCTGACATAAAGGATATAGAGAGACCTAACAGGGCAAAGGGGAAGACATAGACAACAAAAAACATGAGGAGAAAACATAAGCATTCTTACAATTTTAACAATGTTTCCCAATGGCACTGTGACCCCACCAATCTAGTATTTAGAAAGAAAGCGAGAGTAACCCGAAATACCCTGTTTCCCCGAAAATAAGACACTGTCTTATATTTTTTTTTTTTTTTGCCCTGAAAAAAAGCACGGTCTTATTTTCAGGGGGTGTCTTATTCTCGAGACGACATGGTTGGGGGTAAGTTTACCCCCCACAAAAAGCAGACCGTCACCCATCCCAGGATCGTCATATTTACCAGCCCAGGGCGTCTGTATGGCTCCAAGATCCTTCTGTGATCTACCATCAGGTACGCTGCACGCCTCCCCTGCGTCTGGCTGACATCAGAACACACACACACACACACACACACACACACACACACACACCAGATCACACTCACTCACACACAAACACACACCCACCCCGCGATCCCAGCAGCTGTGCTGCACGCCGTGCTCCTCTGCCTCCTGCCGACACTCACAGATCCGATCGCTTATGATCACACAGTCACACATCAGACAGTATACACGCACACATCTGATCGCATACACTCGCACACACCTACTTCTCCCTGTGCCCTCCGGTGGGCGGTCCCAGCAGCTGTTTTGCACGCCATGCTCGTCTGCCTCCTGCCGGCACTCACAGATCCGATCGCATACACACACACACACACACACACACACACGCACACACTCAGACAGCATACACGCACACACACACTCAGACAGCATACACGCACACACACACTCAGACAGCATACACGCACACATCCGATCGCATACACTCACACACACTGACGATTTCGCACATACGCGCTCACACACTCACAACGTCCGGAGATACCACATGCTTCCGGCCATGTGATCCTTAGCAGGTCCTGGAAGGTCACTGCACGCCGAGAAGCAAGCGATATCGCCGGATGTTGTGTGTGAGGTGTGTGTGCGTGCGTGCGTGCGTGCGTGTGTTCCGCCGCTGCAGGACCTTGATGCGCTCCCCTGCTCCCGGTCGGCTTCTGGTAAGTATGATCGGGGGTCTTCTTTCTTCTGTCTTCTCTCTTCTGGGGGTGCCCGCTGCCTATAATGAAGTGTCCTGCAGTGTCTTTAACTCTTTCACCGCTGCATGACACTTCATTATTGACCGCAGCTATGTCTTATTATCAGGGGATGTCTTATATTAAAGCTTCCCTGAAAACTCCTGGGATGTCTTATTTTCGGGGATTGTCTTATTTTCGGGGAAACACGGTATATTTTATCAATGGGAGGACACCACGGCCAAAGAGTAGAGAAACTAATGGAAATCCATCAAAGCATCCAACCAAGCAAAAGACACCATTGAGTTATGGGAGACCCAAACCACTTCAGAGAAAAGGAAACTGCTTTGTGGTGTTATGCATGACCTGCAATAGCATGAACCAATTCTTTTTCAAACTGTCTATGAATCTAAGAAGAAGAATCTCCCAAAAATTTTGGACAATCAAGAGCTGGGTCTGCTCCTTCTAGCCAAAGTCGAGTTGGTCTGGGCTGTGTACTCCTCTGTGCTCTTCCTTCCACTTTTTTCACTCTTGACACCACACCAGTCGAGAGGAATGTGAAGGCAGCGATAAGTTCCGATCTGGTAATGACAGGACTAGCTTATCACAGAACAAGTCCTCCAGGGACCTCAGGGTCGCCGATATCCCCATCCTTGCGAGCAGTTAATTCAAAAGGAAAAACTTATCTGTAGGAGAACTGTTGATCCTGCAGGGTCTTCAATAAAGGTCTTAGATGTCTCCTCTTCTGACGGGTTATGCGGGAGAGATCGGGGAATATCTGATTCATTGCACATGTGATAGACCGCTGGGATCTGGCTTTCATCATATTTCAAAGTCATGTCAGCAACAAATTAATTCACGGGGATGAGGCAAGGAGCCCTTAGTGTTCAGAGCCCTATGTGCTCTATCAAACTTTATGGGTGTTGCCAGAAGATTTCCCAGAATAGAATTTAAAATAGTTTGACGCATATCCTTAGTATCTTTCTGATCCATCAATTTAGGAATACCCCGTACTCTTATATTGCACAGCCTGTCCGTTATCAAGGTTGTCAGTATGCGTTTAGAACTTGTTTACCTCTCTTTTTTGAGATGTTATTAACCGTTGGAGATCTTACATACCCTGTTTCCCCAAAAATAAGACATCCCCTGAAAATAAGACCTAGTAGAGGTTTTGCTGAATTGCTAAATATAAGGCCTCCCCTGATAGTAAGACCTAGCAAAGTTTTTGTTTAAAAGCATGCCGTCCGAACAGAACACCAGGGAATGTTGTACATGGAAATAATGGTAGTAACAAGAAATTCTTGATAAGATTCACAGTTTGTCTGTTTAGGATGGTTTGCGATGACCACTACTGTACAGTATATAATGTTCATTTTTTTTTTTTTGTTCAACAATAAATGTGAATTCTTCTTCATGGAAAAATAAGACACCCCCTGAAAATAAGACCTAGCCCATCTTTGGGAGCAAAAATTAATATAAGACAGTCTTCTTTTCGTAGAAACAAGGTACTTGCACTGGTAACATCATGATCCTCTTCCAGTGTCAAGTCTTCCTGTAATATATTGCACATCTTGTATCGGACGCAATTTCAGACTTGCACATTTCCTTGACTTCAGTAATTAAAGAGCTAAGTCCTCTCTAGATGGGAGATGACTAAGGAACTTTTTCCTTTCAGGGGGAGACTAGGTGGGACCATGGTTTTCAGCCAGTAGGGCAGGGGAAGAGCTTACAGCCTCTGAATAGGTGGTATATCTGTGTTCAAAATAGTACCCCCCCATATCAGAGTTCTCTCAATTAACCCCTTCAATGTGGGTCTTTTATTAGGGCATGTTCTGTCTGGTCTTGTCGGCAAAGGGGTCATAAATATCGAGGCCCTGGGCTAAGACCCAGCAGAATCCCCACATAGTAAAGGTCCCAGAGCTGCAGGTGCATGTGGGAGACATGCCTCGAGACACTCTGCTCCAGCCCAGACTGCAAGTGTGAAAAGTCTGATTCAGGGCTGGGGGTGTAATATTTCCCCTGGTCTTTCCCCTCTGCCTTCACAGGGACCGGACCCTCTCCTACCTCAGAGGCTCTTGCCGTTTCTTCTGCAGAGAGGAGTGCTGACAAATGGCAAGATGACGCCGCAAGGCCAAAGCCCGCCAACACTTTGAGAAAAATGTCCAGTGCAAACCCTGCTGTGGAGGTGCAGCGACAGCAGAAGTCATCACCCTCAGGGGTCCATGTCAGGAGGAGGTTGTTATTCGGACGGGGCAGGAAAATAACCGTTAAATAGCAGTGTCTGGCTGGAGCTCCAGTCTCCCATGACCTATTGGCTCAGAATTCTGGACATACCCCGTCTTTCACCGTTTTTACAGCATTTTTGCAATATTGACAGCAATGTGATATTTCAGAAACGCTGCAGAAGACACAACCACTGCTTTTTACTGCTCGTTGTGATGAAGGAAACTAATTTTATTAAACATGTACTGTAGACAATAACACACCATAAAACAACAAAAAATGCAGCTTTTTGGAAGCCACTCTTTTTTTTTTTTTACTGCCAAGAGAGGTGGTTTTGGCTACAGAAAAAAGCCCAACGTGTGAACATCGGCATGTGTGTTTTTTGTACAACCACCCAGAGCGAGCCCTTTAATACAGAGCAAGTTCATAATATCGGGCTTCAGCGGGTGCAGTACAAAGTCTATTAGGCCAGAAGGCACCGCATGGTCACAGCTGCGACTCTTGCCAGGAGGGGCTGTAATTGGCATTCTCACAATAATATGAACTTCTGAGATTCTTTATTGAATGCTCTGGATTTTAATTTGTTCATGTGTTTTTGTTTCTTCTCTTTTAAGCTTAACCGGTGTGTACGTGCCAAAATCAACATCGCCATGATCTGTCAGACTCTTGTTAGTCCACCAGAGGGCAACAAAGAAATCAGCAGAGACAACATTCAGTGCAAAATTACATACGTTGCTAATGGTAAGAGCCGCTGTTCAGTGCTTGATCTGATAGGTATATATTTCCAGGTCTCCACACCCGCCATTCTGTGGGGACATTAATCCTATTTCCACATATTTTTTTTTTTGTTTGTTTTTTAAATTTGAATTGTCTTCATGGTAACTGGTGAGTTTTGTATCCTGACGTCTTATTTTGGTCTTTCCTTTAGTGAATCCTGGAGGGTGGGCTCCTGCCTCTGTACTACGAGCAGTGGCCAAACGGGAATACCCAAAATTTCTTAAAAGGTTTACTACATATGTGCAGGAGAAGACCTCAGGCAAACCTATACTTTTCTAACAATTGCCAGGTAAGATGCTTTATGGGTTGTAGCATGTAGGTATAAAAGCAGGATAACTAGCTTTCTAGAATTTTTATGTAGTATTGCACTATTGAGACTAATATTTTCTGTTTTGGATAGAGAGAAGCTATTCGTTCCTCAACCTGCGCCTAGGAATAATACAATGTAGTGCTCTGATGGCTCCTAGTCTCCTCTGTTTAGACAGTTCCCATTAGTTACCATGTTTAACCCAACAGGAATGATCACTGCTGTACTTTATTATCCCTTTTCTTTGTCGCTCCATTGGGAGACCCAGACAATTGGGTGTATAGGCTATGCCTCCGGAGGCCGCACAAAGTATTACACTTAAAAGTGTTAAGCCCCTCCCCTTCTGCCTATACACCCCCCGTGCTCCCACGGGCTCCTCAGTTTTTTGCTTTGTGCGAAGGAGGTCAGACACGCACGCACAGCTCCACAGATTAATCAGCAGCAGCTGCTGACCATGTCGGATGGAAGAAAAGTGGGCCCATATAGAGCCCCCAGCATGCTCCCTTCTCACCCCACTCTTGTCGGTGGTGTTGTAAGGTTGAGGTATCCATTGCGGGTACGGAGGCTGGACCCCACATGCTGTTTTCCTTCCCCATCCCCCTCAGGGCTCTGGGTGAAGTGGGATCCTATCGGTCTCCAGGCACTGAGACCGTGCTTCATCCACAACTCCTGTGGAGCCTGCTGGATAGGAGCCGGGTATCGTTCAGGGACATGGCCCTGCTACTTGGAGGTACTCTGTATCCCTGTGGGGACAGCGCACAGCAACACTCCAGCTTTGCTGGGTGTGCTAGTGCACCGGGGACCACGGCGCTGACCGGGTTAATATGTGCCATTACACACTCAGCGTTGCTGAGTGTGTTTATGTATAGGGACTGCCGCACTGACCGCCGCGGCCATGGAAAAGGCAGGGGTGCCAAAACACAGGCTTATTATGTTGCCTGCGCCGCATGTACGACCCCGCTACCGGCAGGTTCCACTGACCCTCATTGTGTGCACTGTTCGGCCCCTGTGGCTCTTACTCAGCCGGAGCCTCTGCTAAGAGGGGCCCAGGGAGAGCCACCTGCTAACACTGTTCAGGTGACGGGGACGGAGTTTGCAAAACTCTCTGAGACTATGGCTAAGATACTAGAAGCCTTGCAGTCCAGGCTGGTATCTCAGCACAGGGACTCTGTTGAATCTTTGTTCCCTGGCCCACCTCAGCTGGACCAACAATGTCCTCCCGGGGTATCTCATGGATCCCAGGCTGAGGGTTCTGACACAGACCCCAGCCCCAGACCGACTAAGCGAGCTCGCTTAGATTTTCCCTCGACATCATCATATTGTGCAGGGTCTCAGAGGGGGGAATCTCTGGTTGATGATGCGGAGACAGCTGATCAGGATTCTGATCCTGAGGCCGCTCTCAATCTTGATACTCCGGACGGGGACGCCATAGTGAACGACCTTATTGCGTCCATCAATCGTATGTTGGATATTTCTCCCTCAGCTCCTCCGGTGGAGGAGTCAGCTTCTCAGCAGGAGAAATTCCGTTTCAGGTTTCCCAAGCGTACACAGAGTATGTTTCTGGACCACTCTGATTTCAGAGAGGCAGTCCAGAATCACCATGCTTGTCCAGATAAGCGTTTTTCTAAGCGCCTTAAGGATACACGTTATCCTTTTCCCCCTGACGTGGTCAAAAGTTGGGCTCAGTGTCCCAAAGTGGATCCTCCAATCTCCAGACTGGCAGCTAGATCCATACTTGCAGTGGAAGATGGGGCTTCACTCAAAGATGCCACTGACAGGCAGATGGAACTCTGGTTGAAATCCATCTATGAAGCTATCGGCGCTTCTTTTGCCCCAGCGTTCGCAGCCGTATGGGCGCTACAAGCTATCTCAGCAGGTCAAGCGCAAATTGACGCAGCCACACGCACGTCCGCGCCACAGGTGGCGTCCATAACCACTCAGACGTCGGCATTTGCGTCTTACGCTATTAATGCTGTCCTGGACTCTGCGAGCCGTACGGCGGTTGCAGCCGCCAATTCGGTGGTACTCCGCAGGGCCTTGTGGCTACGGGAATGGAAGGCAGATTCTGTTTCCAAAAAGCGCTTAACCAGTTTGCCAATTTCTGGCGACCGATTGTTTGGCGAGCGTTTGGATGAAATCATCAAACAATCCAAGGGAAAGGATACATGCTTACCCCAGCCCAAACCGAACATACCCCAACAGAGGAAGGGGCAGTCGAGGTTTCGGTCCTTTCGGGGCGCGGGCAGGTCCCAATTCTCCTCGTCCAAAAGGCCTCAGAAAGATCAAAGGAACTCTGACGCATGGCGGTCTAAGTCACGTCCTAAAAAGGCCACCGGAGGTGCCGCTACCAAAGCGGCTTCCTCATGACTTTCGGCCTCCTCACTCCGCATCTTCGGTCGGTGGCAGGCTCTCCCGCTTTTGCGACGCCTGGCTGCCACGGGTAAAAGACCGTTGGGTGAGAGACATTCTGTCTCACGGTTACAGGATAGAGTTCACCTCTCGTCCCCCGACTCGATTCTTCAGGTCATCCCCGCCTCCCGAGCGAGCCGAGGCTCTTCTGCAGGCGCTGGGCACTCTGAAGGCAGAAGGAGTGGTGGTCCCTGTTCCTCTTCAGCAACAGGGCCACAGTTTTTACTCCAACTTGTTTGTGGTCCCAAAGAAGGACGGGTCTTTCCGTCCTGTCCTGGACCTGAAACTTCTCAACAAACACGTAACGACCAGGCGGTTCCGGATGGAATCCCTCCGCTCCGTCATCGCCTCAATGTCCCAAGGAGATTTCCTTGCATCGATCGATATCAAAGATGCTTATCTCCACGTACCGATTTGCTCCAGAGCACCAGCGCTTCTTGCGCTTCGCCATAGAAAACGAACACCTGCAGTTCGTGGCACTGCCGTTCGGCCTGGCAACAGCCCCACGGGTTTTCACCAAGGTTATGGCTACTGTAGTAGCGGTCCTCCACTCTCAGGGTCACTCGGTGATCCCTTACTTGGACGATCTCCTGATCAAGGCACCCTCTCAAGAGGCATGCCAACACAGCCTCGACGCTACCCTGGAGACTCTCCAGAGTTTCGGGTGGATCATCAATTTTCCAAAGTCAAATCTGACACCGGCCCAATCGCTCACATACCTTGGCATGGAGTTTCATACCCTCTCAGCGATAGTGAAGCTTCCGCTGATCAAGCAGCGGTCACTACAGACAGGGGTACAATCTCTCCTTCAAGGCCAGTCACACCCCTTGAGGCGCCTCATGCACTTCCTGGGGAAGATGGTGGCAGCAATGGAGGCAGTTCCTTTCGCGCAGTTTCACCTGCGTCCTCTTCAATGGGACATCCTACGCAAATGGGACAGGAAGCCGACGTCCCTCGACAGGAACGTCTCCCTCTCTCAGGCGACCAAAGCTTCCCTTCGGTGGTGGCTTCTTCCCACTTCATTATCGAAGGGGAAATCCTTCCTACCCCCATCCTGGGAGGTGGTCACGACGGACGCGAGTCTGTCAGGGTGGGGAGCGGTTTTTCTCCACCACAGGGCTCAGGGTACGTGGACCCAGCAAGAGTCCTCGCTTCAGATCAATGTTCTGGAAATACGGGCAGTGTATCTTGCCCTGAAAGCGTTCCAGCAGTGGCTGGAAGGCAAGCAGATCAGAATTCAGTCGGACAATTCCACAGCGGTGGCATACATCAACCACCAAGGCGGCACACGCAGTCGGCAAGCCTTCCAGGAAGTCCGGCGGATTTTGATGTGGGTGGAAGCCACGGCCTCCACCATCTCTGCAGTTCACATTCCAGGCGTGGAAAACTGGGAAGCAGATTTTCTTCGGCGCTCCATTGGGAGACCCAGACGATTGGGTGTATAGTACTGCCTCCGGAGGCCACACAAAGCATTACACTAAAAAGTGTAAGGCCCCTCCCCTTCTGGCTATACACCCCCAGTGGGATCACTGGCTCACCAGTTTTCTGCTTTGTGCGAAGGAGGTCAGACATCCACGCATAGCTCCACTGTTTAGTCAGCAGTAGCTGCTGACTATGTCGGATGGAAGAAAAGAGGGCCCATACTAGGGCCCCCAGCATGCTCCCTTCTCACCCCACTTTATGTCGGCGGTGTTTGTTAAGGTTGAGGTACCCATTGTGGGTACGGAGGCTGGAGCCCACATGCTGTTTTCCTTCCCCATCCCCCTGAGGGGCTCTGAGGAAGTGGGATCTTACCGGCCCCCAAGCCCTGAGGCCGGGCTCCATCCACAGACCCATGGAACCTGCTGGATACGGAGCTGGGTACCGTTCAGGGACAAGGCCCTGCGACATTCAGGTACTCTGTGTCCCAAACAGGCCGCGCACATTCCAGGCTTGCTGGGTGTGCTAGTGCGCCGGGCACAGTAGCGCTGCGCGCTGGGGTTACAGTCACTACAGTTTGTCTGAGTGACTTTATGTGTTGGGGACTGCCGCGCCGGCCGCCCCTGGAGCGGCGGCGCGGCTGCGACTTGTAGTGCGCCGGGGACTTAGCGCCGACCGTGCTTTTACGACGGCGTCGCTTATAAATTTAGTCCCCGGCTTCTGCGGCCTAGCTCCGCTTCGTTCCCGCCCCCACCCTGTCAATCAGGGCAAGGGAGAGACGCTGTACGATTAATCAGCGCCGAGGGCTGGAGCCTTATTTACATGCTCCAGCCCTCTCACTGAGCACAGGGGGACGCAAGTTTCCCGCTCTTTGTCTGCACACGCCCAGGGCCCGCCCCTCTCCATAGGACGCCGGCAGCCATTACTACATGCAGTCTGGCTGGAGAACGGACACAGGCTCTGGGAGACCCAGACAAGGGATTTCTGGCGACCACACACCCGCGTTAAGCGGGCGGTAAGCAGCACTTTAGTGCTGGCCCCACTAGTGCCACAGTGTTATTTTGGTGTACCTTTTTTCTCTATACCATATATATATGTATATATATATTGCACTGTAAGGTCGCTTCTTGGCTGTATACCCTATCTTGCTCTGAGGAGACGACAACATGTCATCCGCAAAACGCAAGGGTGCCAAGACACAGGCTGTAAGCGCTGCTTGTGCCGCTTGTGGGGCTGATCTACCGGCAGGTTACAATGACCCCCATTGTGTGCAATGTTCGGTCCCTGTGCCACTTCGTCAGCCGGAGTCTATGGTGGTAGTGGCCCAGGCAGAGTCGCCGGTGAACCCTGTCCCGGTGACGGGGACAGAGTTTGCAGTTTTTGCTGACAAAATGTCTCTCACTATGACAAAGATACTAGAGACCTTGCAGGCCAGGCCAGTTACTCAGACCATGGACACTGCTGCGGCAACGTTCCCCGGTCCCCCTCATTTGGAGTTAATCCGTGATTCAAGGGGGTCCCAGGCATCTCAGCCTGACGGCTCTGATTCAGATGACAGTCCCAGGCAGCCTAAGCGTGCTCGCTGGGAGAGACCCTCCACGTCATCACGCGGATCAGGGTCTCAGCGAGAAGAGTCTCTACATGATGAGACAGAGGAGGGTGATCAGGAGTCTAATCCTGAAACCGCTCTCAATCTGGATACTCCTGATGGTGACGCCGTGGTAAATGACCATATAGCGGCCATCAATAGTCTATTGGAAATTTCTCCCCCTGCCCCTTCTGCAGAGGAGGCAGCTGCACAGCAGGAGAAGTTCCATTTCAGGTATCCCAAGCGTAAACTGAGTACTTTTCTGGACCACGCTGACTTCAGAGAATCAGTCCAGAAACACCATGCTTACCCAGACAAGCGTTTCTCCAAACGTCTTAAGGATACACGTTATCCCTTTCCCCCTGACGTGGTCAAACGCTGGACCCAGTGTCCAAAGGTGGACCCCCCAATCTCCAGGCTTGCGGCTAGATCCATAGTTGCAGTGGAGGATGGGGCTTCACTTAAAGATGCCAATGACAGACAGATGGACCTTTGGTTAAAGTCTGTCTATGAAGCTATCGGCGCGTCGTTTGCTCCAGCATTCGCGGCCGTGTGGGCACTCCAAGCTATTTCAGCTGGTCTGGCACAGGTGGACTCTATCATACGTCCAGCAGTGCCGCGAGTAGCGTCCCTAACCTCGCAAATGTCTGCGTTTGCGACTTACGCTATCAACGCTGTCCTGGACTCTACAAGCCGTACCTCAATGGCGTCTGCCAACTCTGTGGTTTTGCGCAGAGCCTTGTGGTTAAAGGAATGGAAAGCGGATTCTGCTTCCAAAAAATGTTTAACCAGCTTGCCACTATCTGTAGATAGACTGTTTGGTGAACAATTGGCTGAAATCATTAAACAATCCAAGGGTAAAGACTCCTCCTTACCCCAGCCCAGATCAAGCAAACCTCAACAGAGGAAGTGGCAGTCGAGGTTTCGGTCCTTTCGAGGCTCCGGCAAGACCCAATTCTCCTCGTCCAAAGGGACTCAGAAGGAGCAAAGGAGCTCAGATTCCTGGCGGGCTCACTCACGCCCCAAGAAAGCAACCGGAGGAACCGCTTCCAAGGCGGCTGCCTCATGACTTTCGGCCTCATCCCTCCGCATCCTCGGTCGGTGGCAGGCTCTCCCGCTTTTGCGACATTTGGCTGCCACAGGTCAAAGACCGGTGGGTAACAGACATTTTGTCTCACGGGTACAGGATAGAGTTCAGTTCTCGTCCTCCGCCTCGGTTCTTCAGAACCTCCCCACATCCCGACCGAGCAGATGCCCTTCTGCAGGCGGTGTGCTCACTAAAAGCAGAAGGAGTGGTGATCCCTGTTCCTCAGCAGGAACAAGGGCAAGGTTTTTACTCCAATCTCTTTGTGGTTCCAAAAAAGGACGGCTCGTTTCGTCCTGTTCTGGACCTAAAGCTGCTCAACAAGCATGTGAACGCCAGGCGGTTCCGGATGGAATCCCTCCGCTCCGTCATTGCTTCAATGTCTCAAGGAGATTTCCTTGCATCAATAGACATCAAAGATGCTTATCTCCACGTGCCGATTGCTACAGAGCACCAACGTTTTCTACGTTTCGTGATAGGAGACGACCATCTCCAGTTCGTAGCTCTGCCATTTGGTCTGGCGACAGCCCCACGGGTTTTCACCAAGGTCATGGCGGCAGTGGTAGCAGTCTTGCATTCTCAGGGACATTCGGTGATCCCTTACTTAGACGATCTACTTGTCAAAGCACCCTCTCAAGAGGCATGCCAACACAGCCTGAATGTTGCGCTGGAGACTCTCCAGACTTTCGGGTGGATCATCAACTTTTCAAAGTCAAACCTGGCACCGACTCAATCACTAACGTATCTTGGCATGGAGTTTCATACTCTCTCAGCGATAGTGAAGCTTCCGCTGAACAAGCAGCGGTCACTACAGACAGGGGTGCAGTCTCTCCTTCAGGGTCAGTCGCACCCCTTAAGGCGCCTCATGCACTTCCTAGGGAAGATGGTGGCAGCAATGGAGGCAGTCCCGTTCGCGCAGTTTCATCTGCGCCCACTTCAATGGGACATTCTCCGCCAATGGGACGGGAAGACAACTTCCCTAGACAGGAAAGTCTCCCTTTCTCAGACGGCCAAGGACTCTCTGCAATGGTGGCTTCTTCCCACCTCATTATCACAGGGAAGATCATTCCTGCCCCCATCCTGGGCAGTGGTCACGACAGATGCGAGTCTGTCAGGGTGGGGAGCAGTTTTTCTCCACCACAGGGCTCAAGGGACGTGGACTCAGCAGGAGTCCACCCTTCAGATCAATGTTCTGGAAATCAGGGCAGTGTATCTTGCCCTATTAGCCTTCCAGCAGTGGCTGGAAGGAAAGCAGATCCGAATTCAGTCGGACAACTCCACAGCGGTGGCATACATCAACCACCAAGGAGGGACACGCAGTCGGCAAGCCTTCCAGGAAGTCAGGCGGATTCTGATGTGGGTGGAGGAAAGAGCATCCACCATATCAGCAGTTCACATCCCGGGCGTAGAAAACTGGGAAGCAGACTTCCTCAGTCGCCAGGGCATGGACGCAGGGGAATGGTCCCTTCACCCGGACGTGTTTCAGGAAATCTGCCGCCGCTGGGGGGTGCCGGACGTCGACCTAATGGCGTCTCGACACAACAACAAGGTCCCGACCTTCATAGCGCGGTCTCGCGATCACAGAGCTCTGGCGGCAGACGCCTTAGTGCAAGATTGGTCGCAGTTCCGGCTCCCTTATGTGTTTCCACCTCTGGCACTCTTGCCCAGAGTGTTACGCAAGATCAGATCCGATTGCGGCCGCGTCATACTCGTCGCCCCAGACTGGCCGAGGAGGTCGTGGTACCCGGATCTGTGGCATCTCACGGTCGGCCAACCGTGGGCACTACCAGACCGTCCAGACTTACTGTCCCAAGGGCCGTTTTTCCATCGGAATTCTGCGGCCCTGAACCTGACTGTGTGGCCATTGAGTCCTGGATCCTAGCGTCTTCAGGATTACCCCAAGGGGTCGTGGCCACCATGAGACAGGCTAGGAAGCCTACGTCTGCTAAGATCTACCACAGAACGTGGAAGATTTTCTTATCCTGGTGCTCTGCACAAGGAGTATCTCCCTGGCCATTCGCGTTACCTGTCTTTCTTTCCTTCCTGCAATCTGGGTTGGAAAAGGGCTTGTCGCTCGGCTCCCTTAAAGGGCAAGTCTCGGCACTATCCGTGTTTTTTCAGAAGCGTCTAGCACGACTTTCTCAGGTGCGCACGTTCCTGCAGGGGGTTTGTCATATCGTACCTCCGTACAGGCGGCCGTTAGATCCGTGGGATCTAAACAAGGTCCTTGTTGCTCTCCAGAAGCCGCCCTTCCAGCCTCTGAGGGATGTGTCACTTCGCGACTCTCACAGAAAGTGGCCTTTCTGGTAGCGGTCACGTCTCTTCGGAGAGTGTCTGAACTAGCAGCGCTGTCATCCAAAGCTCCTTTCCTGGTGTTCCACCAGGACAAGGTAGTGCTGCGCCCCATTCAGGAGTTTCTCCCTAAGGTGGTATCCTCTTTTCATCTTAATCAGGATATCTCCTTGCCTTCCTTTTATCCGCATGCAGTTCATCGGTATGAAAAGGATTTACATTTGTTGGATCTGGTGAGAGCACTCAGAATCTACATTTCCCGCACGGCGCCCCTGCGCCGCTCGGATGCACTCTTTGTCCTTGTCGCTGGTAAGCGCAAAGGGTCGCAGGCTTCCAAAGCCACCCTGGCTCGATGGATCAAAGAACCAATTCTTGAAGCCTACCGTTCTGCTGGGCTTCCGGTTCCATCAGGGCTGAAGGCCCATTCTACCAGAGCCGTGGGTGCGTCCTGGGCATTACGACACCAGGCTACGGCTCAACAGGTGTGCCAGGCAGCTACCTGGTCGAGTCTGCACACTTTCACCAAACATTATCAGGTGCATACCTATGCTTCGGCGGACGCCAGCCTAGGTAGAAGAGTCCTGCAGGCGGCAGTTGCCTCCCCGTAGGGGAGGGCTGTCTTTGCAGCTCTAACATGAGGTATTTCTTTACCCACCCAGGGACAGCTTTTGGACGTCCCAATCGTCTGGGTCTCCCAATGGAGCGCCGAAGAAGAAGGGAATTTTGTTACTTACCGTAAATTCCTTTTCTTCTAGCTCCTATTGGGAGACCCAGCACCCGCCCTGTTGTCCTTCGGGATTTTTGGTTGTTTTTCGGGTACACATGTTGTTCATGTTGAATGGTTTTCAGTTCTCCGATGTTACTTCGGAGTGAATTTGTTTAAACCAGTTATTGGCTTTCCTCCTTCTTGCTTTTGCACTAAAACTGGTGAGCCAGTGATCCCACTGGGGGTGTATAGCCAGAAGGGGAGGGGCCTTACACTTTTTAGTGTAATGCTTTGTGTGGCCTCCGGAGGCAGTACTATACACCCAATCGTCTGGGTCTCCCAATAGGAGCTAGAAGAAAAGGAATTTACGGTAAGTAACAAAATTCCCTTCATCTCAGTCGCCAGGGCATGGACGCAGGGGAATGGTCCCTTCACCCGGACGTGTTTCAGGAGATCTGTTGCCGCTGGGGGGTGCCGGACGTCGACCTCATGGCGTCCCGGCACAACAACAAGGTACCGACGTTCATGGCACGGTCTCAAGATCCCAGAGCTCTGGCGGCAGACGCCTTAGTTCAGGATTGGTCGCAGTTTCAGCTCCCTTATGTATTTCCTCCGCTGGCACTGTTGCCCAGAGTGTTACGCAAGATCAGGGCCGACTGCCGCCGCGTCATCCTCGTCGCTCCAGACTGGCCGAGGCGGTCGTGGTACCTGGATCTGTGGCATCTCACGGTCGGCCAACCGTGGGCACTACCAGACCGACCAGACTTGCTGTCTCAAGGGCCGTTTTTCCATCTGAATTCTGCGGCCCTCAACCTGACTGTGTGGCCATTGAGTCCTGGATCCTAGAGTCTTCAGGGTTATCTCAAGACGTCATTGCCACTATGAGACAGGCTAGGAAACCAACGTCCGCCAAGATCTACCACAGGACGTGGAAAATTTTCCTGTCGTGGTGCTCTGCTCAGGGTTTTTCTCCCTGGCCTTTTGCCTTGCCCACTTTTCTGTCCTTCCTTCAATCTGGACTGGAAAAGGGTTTGTCGCTCAGCTCCCTTAAGGGACAAGTCTCAGGGCTCTCTGTGTTTTTCCAGAAGCGCCTAGCCAGACTTCCACAGGTACGCACGTTCCTGCAGGGGGTTTGTCACATCGTTCCTCCTTACAAGCGGCCGTTAGAACCCTGGGATCTGAACAGGGTGCTGCTGGTTCTTCAGAAACCACCATTCGAGCCAATGAGAGATATTTCTCTCTCACGCCTTTCGCAGAAAGTGGTTTTTCTAGTAGCAGTCACTTCACTTCGGAGAGTGTCTGAGCTAGCAGCGCTGTCATGCAAAGCCCCTTTCCTGGTTTTTCACCAGGACAAGGTGGTTCTGCGTCCGGTTCCGGAATTTCTCCCTAAGGTGGTATCCCCCTTTCATCTCAATCAGGATATCTCCTTACCTTCTTTTTGTCCTCATCCAGTTCACCAATGTGAAAAGGATTTGCACTTGTTAGATCTGGTGAGAGCACTCAGACTCTACATTTCTCGTACGGCGCCCCTGCGCCGCTCGGATGCACTCTTTGTCCTTGTCGCTGGCCAGCGTAAAGGGTCACAGGCTTCCAAATCAACCTTGGCTCGGTGGATCAAGGAGCCAATTCTCGAAGCCTACCGTTCGGCTGGGCTTCCGGTTCCCTCAGGGCTGAAGGCCCATTCTACCAGAGCCGTGGGCGCGTCCTGGGCTTTGAGGCACCAGGCTACGGCTCAGCAGGTGTGTCAGGCGGCTACCTGGTCGAGCCTGCACACTTTCACGAAACACTATCAGGTGCATACCTATGCTTCGGCGGATGCCAGCCTAGGTAGACGAGTCCTTCAGGCGGCGGTTGCCCACCTGTAGGAAGAGGCCGTTTTACGGCTCTCTTACGAGGTATTATTTTACCCACCCAGGGACTGCTTTTGGACGTCCCAATTGTCTGGGTCTCCCAATGGAGCGACAAAGAAGAAGGGAATTTTGTTTACTTACCGTAAATTCCTTTTCTTCTAGCTCCAATTGGGAGACGCAGCGCCCGCCCCTGTTTTTTTGTGTACACATGTTGTTCATGTTGAATGGTTTCAGTTCTCCGATATTCCTTCGGATTGAAGTTACTTTAAACCAGTTTATAATTCTTTTTCCTCCTTCTTGCTTTTGCACCAAAACTGAGGAGCCCGTGGGAGCACGGGGGGTGTATAGGCAGAAGGGGAGGGGCTTAACACTTTTAAGTGTAATACTTTGTGCGGCCTCCGGAGGCATAGCCTATACACCCAATTGTCTGGGTCTCCCAATTGGAGCTAGAAGAAAAGGAATTTACGGTAAGTAAACAAAATTCCCTTCTTCTTGAAGACTTGTCCTTTAATAGGTGATTAATAGCTGCACAGCCTGCTACATACATTAAAGACCTCCAGGCTTTGAGTTTAAGTCTGCAGTCTCTCTTGTGTGACTGCAGACTTGTGTATCCTCATTGTGCGCACATAGCCTGCTGTCAGTATACTCCTGTGGGAGCGGATGTTTGACCACAAGTATGTGATTTGCATAAAAGTACTAGACTAGATGTGTCTACTAGACTTGCACAACTTCGTTTGAGTTTTGCACAACCTCACTCCATTCATTTGTATCAGTGTGTGGCCAGAAGTCTGCAAATCGCATACTTGTGGTCACATGACCACCTGGTACCGACACTGGAGAATCCTGACAGTGCACCTAGTGAACCCCAGGTCCGGATCCCTTTTTAAAGATCCGTCCGTTTAAATCAAATCTAAGGATAGTGATGCTGGTTCTGTAAAATTTGTACCTCAGTAGTTAGTATCGTTGGGGTCCTGGTTCAAAACCCACGAAGGAATACATCTGCAACAAGTTTGTATGGTTGTCCCTGTGTTTGCTTGGGTGTCCTCCAAGTTCTCTGGTTCTTCCCATGTTTGCTTGGGTTTTCTCAAAGTTCTCTAGTTTCCTCCCACACTCCAAAGATCATAAATGGTGGGATAATAAACCACCATGTAAAACGCGTAATATGATGCCGCTATCTAAGCAACGCATAATAAATATTAACACGATAAACCCTCTATTCTCACATCCCCCATCTGTTGACTGTGTATGACAGACCATTAATACACTGGCCTATTCTGAATAATAGAACAGGTGCACAGGCAAGCAGCAGACAAAATATTAGGTCTACACCAATGTGAAAGTGAGAGGCCGGCGTCACACGGTACGATCCATCGTGCGATCGCACGAGCGATCGTACCCGCCCCCGTCGTTTGTGCATCACGGGCAATTAGTTGCCCGTGGCGCACAAAGTCGTTAACCCCCTGTCACACGCACTTACTTCCTGGACGACATCGCTGTGGGCGGAGAACATCCTCTTCCTGAAGGGGGAGGGACGTTCGGCGTCACAGCGACGTCACACAGCAGTCGGCTAATAGAAACGGAGGGGCGGAAATGAGCGGGACGTAAAATCCCACCCACCTCCTTCCTTCCGCATTGCCGGCGGGACGCAGGTAAGCGGTCTTCGTCGTTCCCAGGGTGTCACACGGAGCGATGTGTGCTGCCATGGGAACAATGAACAACCGGCGCGCAGAAGGAGGAACGACATTTTGAAAATGAACGACATGTCAACGAGCAACGATAAGGTGAGTATTTTTGCTCGTTCAGTCGTTCGGAGGTGTCACACGATATCTCTAATGATGCTGGATGTGCGTCACGGAATCCGTGACCCCGACGACATATCGCCCAATATATTGTACCATGTGATGCCGGCCAGAGGTACTGGATCACCTCTAGTAAACCACATTTGCACATGGCAACCAATGGATCTGAATTTGCTTTTTCTTTTCTAATCCAGTTCTGGTTGGTATAAGTAGCTTGTTCAGTTATTTAGGACACTTTTGAGCTTTTACTGTGGTTTTTATGAATTGTTGGACCCATAAGGGAGAATTGCTTGAGCCTGGCATATGACTCTGCTTCCAGTTTGCCATCTCCTGAGACTAAGTTCACACTTCCGTTGTTTTGCATCAGTCACATGCGTTGCTTGACGCATGTGACTGATGTGTTGTACAACGGATGACAAAGAAAAGAATTTCGTTGTCGGACTCCGTTGTGTGCGGGGGGCGGAGCTGAGGAAGTCAGTGCCGCGGTCTGCATGGCTGGGGACAGGTGAGTGAGTGTGTGTGTGTGTATGTGTGTGCGATTGTGTGTGTCTACATGCGGAGTGCGGGAGGGGGCGGGGCCGTGGAGCTGAGGACGTCAGTGCCGCGGGGACTGCAGGGCTGGGGCAAGTGTGTGTGTGTGTGTGTGTACACACACACATATGCAGAGTGCGGGAGGGGGCGGAGCCGAGTGGTGAAGTGTCGGCCTCCTTGCACACTGTATCCAGGGTAAATATCGGTTAACTAAAAGCAGAGCACTTTTTGCTTGGTTACCCGATATTTATCTTGGTTACCAGCATACACCGCTTAGCGCGGGCTCCCTGCACCCGTAACCACTGTAAATATCGGGTAACTAACCAAAGCGCATTGCTTGGTTACCCGTTGTTTATCCTGGTTACGGGGGCAGGGAGCCAGAGAGAGCATGCGCAGCAAAATCCTACGGATCGCGCTGCTCAAAAAACGTTACAGGCTGCGTTGCTCCCGCCCGGCGGTCAGTTAAAAAGTGACTGACCGCGACGCAGCGGATGCAACGCAGCATCATCAGTCGCAATCCGTCACCAATAGAAACCTATGGGGGAAAAACAGGATTCCTGCAAAATATTTTCCAGGATACCGTAATTCCTCTAGGCGACGGATTATGACTGATGCAAAACAACGGAAGTGTGAACTTAGCCTTACTGGTCTTACATTTATCACCTACCCACAGGACAGTGATAAGTTATTGTAATCATAAATTCATCACAGCTATTGAAATTGTGGCTAACATTTTCAGGTTGAGGCTACACACAGACCTTGTGTATCCTATAGATGTGGGTCATGAGTGGAATTACATGGCTTCTTCTTGCTCCGTACATTGCCGCCATCTTCTCTAGACTAATAGTCTTGTCTCATTCTGCAGTGAAATGACGAGGCGGTGTGAACATTCCACGATGGATCAAGCTTTGAATTTACACCTTCAAGATGGAGTTTGTGATCTGAAGGCTTTTTTTTTTTCTTAACATATGGAGACATTTTTCTGAGGAGACTGAACATCAAACACTATTGGACTTCTGCTACTTTCTGGATTCTTGTACAAATTCTAAAACTACTAAATAACATGGTTGTGTTTTTTCTTTCGGTCCTTTTCGATTTGCTTGCTTGCTTTGAAGCGTCATATGAAATGAGTAACTGTAAGGATGGAGGCTTTAATTTTCTACAACCAGAAACTGCTTACCTACCATAGGCCTGTAAAAATAATGAAGCCATAACGGTCTTGTGTTTCTGGGCATGGTGAGGGGTACACAAACAGAAACACATGGTGTTTTTTAAGGTTATTTGAAGTCAGTTTTTGGGTTGACGGGTAATTGGGGGGAAGGGGTGTTTTTTTTTTTGTTTTTTTTTCTTTCTTTATGTGCTAGCTTATGGCTAGCTTTTGTGATGGTAATGACTGAGGGCTGTTTTAAGCTATGGCTTTGCCTTTCCTTTTGTAACTCCAATGAAGACTTGAGTCTGATGGAGTTTTACGAAAAAAAAAAAATTCTAAAAGCTTTATTTTTTTCATAAATCTATATATTTCTATTTGTATTTTTAGTTGCATTAATAACTTGGAGCAAAAATGAAGCGTGTTCTGTAACTTGATCCAGAAATTTCACGATCACTCCTTGACAAGTTGGGAGTCTGTTTAGTGTAAATTGAGTCCTTTCCAGACGTCTTGTCTTGTTCGGGGTCTGCAGGCCGTCATTTTCTTCTTCTTTTTTTTTTTTCTTTTTTTTCTTTTATTTTCTTTTTTTTTTTTTTTTCCCCATAGATAATGTTTTTGCTGCAGCTTAATCTCTGGTGTGACTTGAACCGTCTTACTGCATACCTCTAGCGGAAGTACAGCTGTGAATGTATCCGTCATCTAAATACAATGGAGGCTGCCATTATTGGCGGAGGTACACATTTTCGCCTCGTGCTTCAGTCAATGGTTTCCAGTGAATGGCTTGGCTCCAACCCCAATGTGCTTGCCTCCATCCCATCAGTGTATAGCCAATAGGTGCATTATTGAATGCTGCAACCTTTAGGCCAGGGGTCGCTAATAATAAAGCCATCACCGGCGAGCCTTTTAACGCCCAGAAACTTTTTTTTTTTTTTCATCTTACAATATTGTTTTAATACTGTTTCTGGATGTCATATCGTGTGGTGAATTTTATTCTATTTTTATGACCATTTTCTGTCAGTAGATCCATAGGCCTATTCAGCTGTACACAGCACAGTGTTTGCCCCTTTGTATGAGTGCAATATCTACAATCCTACTTGCTTCTAGGTTTGTTGTACGATTAAAGGGGAGAGCTGTGAATCTTGCACAAAATCACTTGTTAGGTTTGTATGTGAATCCCTGTTCAGTGACAATCTTGCTTTAGTGGGATATGGTAAGGGATTTGATTACACAATTAGGAAGGGGAGGGGTTCTTTTCTCCCTTTTGGAATGCATTCTTCTGTGTAAGCCCTTCTTCAAAAAGGTTATCAAAAAAGTTTTGTCCATGTGTCACAAAGTGAGCTGCTTCCTGAGCCTTGCTATCGACAGTCTTCAAAATCACATTTGCCACCAAGAAAGTGGGTGCACAGTCTCAAAAAAAGATTCCAAGAGTTTTCAAGTCTGATGTGTGTTAATTTGGAAATCATAACAAAATAGTTCTAGCCTGCAATGTAAAATCATTTTATTTTAATCAGTCACTGTCCGTCATACGTTTATCATCCCGTTTATTGTGAGTGTGGTTAGGAATCCCAGCTGACTCCTCCTTTCTATTGATTCATATCAGTCTTGTGCATCTGTCGAAATAGATCTACAGTATATATTGGTGTCACTTACCGAATGATTAACATTTTCATAAGCTAGGTTACAATGAGCATATGGAAACAGATGTATATAATTGAAGTATTGTGTAAAAACTTTATAAACAGCTGCCCGCAGGCTTTTTGTGCTTTGAGGGTCTCTTTCCCCCGAAGCTCCTCGCGGGATGTTTTACTTGCTTTTAATTGTATACAACGCACATAACTAAAATATATATATATTGCCTTACCACTAAAAAGCTCTGTTCAAGAAATGATCCAGAAGTAGAAGTGCCTACGTGGTAATGAGCAGATGATCGGAAACCAGAAATCTATAGACAAATATTTTAAGAGTCTTGTGATTTTGTATAAAAATTTTTTTTTGAAAGGCCACTTATCCTGGTATGGAAAAAAGATCATTCTAAATCTAGTTAATGAATGTTGAACAAGCTTGGTTATATTTGGTTAATATCGTGGACTTTGGCACTTTCAGTGATGGAAAAGCCTGCAGTGCATTCAGCCATAATACATTGCAAACCTGTCCAGCGTTTAAAGTGCTGAATTTGAAAGCTTTATTTTACAAAGGCTTATGGGACGTTTACAAAATAATATATAAATCTTAATATCATTAGTTGCATTTGCACTAAATGTGATGTACTTTTGCTATTCTGTAAATAAATGTATTACACTAAGTTACAAGCGTTTTCTGTTTTTTAAATTTACATGATAAATCGTACTACTAAAATGGCGCAAAAATCCAGATGGGGGTTAGGGGGACGATTGGGACTGAAATACATTTGTGAAAAAATCTTGTGCTGTGCACTGGCAATTGAGCCCCTCGCGGCGATCATCAGGAAGCATCCGGGTGTGGTGGGTTTTCGAAAGGGCAATGTGGAAGAGAATGTGGCCCTCTATGCTGATGATGCACTCCTGTTCTTGGCGGATGCCACATCTAGTTTAAGGGTAGCAATGGAGGTCATTTGAAAGTCTGGGACATAGTCTCGTCTAGTTATTAATTGGCATAAGTCAGTCCTGCTCCCGATAGACAACAGTGGCAATTTATGCAAGCTTGGGCCTGCAAGTGGTACCAGAGGTTAAATGTCTGGGTATCCATATCACAACAAAACGGCGGAATATGAAACTTTGAACCTTGTACCGATACTTAAAAAATTTCAGAACAAACTGAACGTGTCTGTTAAATTGCCATTATTGGTAGTGGGACAGGCCAATCTCATAATGATTTGGATGCCTCAGCTGCTATGTTTTACATAATGCCCCGGCCTGGATACCGAAAAGATGCTTTTATAAAGTAGGTAGCCTTTTTAGAGAATTAATTTAGGGAAACAAGGCTCCTAGAATTAGATTAGAAAAGCTGCAAAGGGACAGGAGGAATGGCTGCTCCGAATCCCTGGGCGTACCTTGTAGCGGCCCAACTTAAGCATATTCTGGGTTGTTTCGATTCAACGGGGTGAGTGGTATCCAGTGGTTGCTGCTTCAACAATATTTTAAAACGTTTATGCAACATTTCATGATAATAAGACCTTGTCTTTACATGATTTTCTTCATCGTTCCTATGGGAGACCCAGACCATGGGTGTATAGCTACTGCCTCCGGAGGACACACAAAGTACTACACTCAAAACGTGTAGCTCCTCCCTCCGGGCTATATACACCCCCTGGATGACAATCTAACCAGTTCAATGCTTTGTGTTTCAGGAGGCACACACACACATGCATTCTCTGATTTTTCATTTTTAAGATTTTTGTTTTTAAAGATATGGAAGAAAAGCGGTCCAATCTGGACTCCCGGCATGTCCCTTCACACCCCACTGTGTCGGCGGTGCTGTTAAGGTTGACTTTACAAGGCTGGAGCCTTCACATGCCGCGCTCCTTCAACATCCTTTTCAGGCTCTGGTTTGAAGTGGGAGCCGTCTCTGTCCTCTCTGCTGTGCAGGAGACCGGTCTCCATCCGCAGCCCTGTCAGGTTCCTGCTGGACGGAGCGTTTGACCTTCCCTCAGGGACATGGCCCTGCGTCTCAAAAGCTAAGTATTGAGACGTTTTTCAGGGGTCCCGGGTACTTTTATTGAGGGGAGAGTATGTTTTTTGTCTTTTACTGTAATTCCGGCCGGTTCTCGGTGTTTTTCCGGAGAACCGCGCCGGGGGTGCCTGCTCGTCGGCCGCATGTTAAAATCTAGGCCCGGCTTCAGTTTGGGCCTAGTTTCGGTTTCGGCTTCCCTGCATGTCATTCATGCAGATGCATAGCGTGGCGCCGCCCACCGGCCGGCCAGCAGAGGGGAGGACACTCCTCTCTGAGGAGATGTTCCCTCCCCTGTATCTCTCCTTGGCCCTCCGGTTTCCCGCTCTTGGGCTTCTCCCCGCCCCCCTCCTCCTTCCAGCGCCATTTTCTCAGCGTTCTTACACTGATCGGCGCTGGATGCTGCAGCTGCTGCTGTTTAGGAAGGCTGACGCTTCCCTGGGGGTCTGAGCTGTGGAATCCGGAGGGCACACAGAGAGCGGTCTGGTAAGCCACAACCTCTGGTTGTGGGCTTTTTATTATACACTCTCAGGGCATTCTACAGGAGTGTATTCTTGCTGCAGAGCCTCCACCTCAGCAGCATGTCTGTCACTAGGAGCAAGGCTGCAAAGCTGTACGCTATATGCACTGCATGTAAGCTCATTCTGCCAGAGCCAAGCACATTCCCACATTGTGATGCCTGCTCTAATATGGTGGTCCCTCAGCCTGGAGCCTCCTCAGGGGTTCCTCCGGCCGCTCCAGCCCCGGTGACTGATCCCCCGGCTTGGGTAGCATCTTTTTCCAGAGCTATTTCCCAGTCTTTTGCCGACTCTATGGGACAACTGTCCCGGACACTGCTGACCATGCATCAGCCCCCTTCTCAGGGCGCCTCTGCTGCTCCGAGCTCTGCAGAGCCCTCAGAGCATGTTCTAGGACCCCGTCCTCCTAAACGGAGACGTAGGGACCCTTCTCCTTCCTCGTCCCACGGCTCTGATTCACGGGCCGAGGTGCAGGGCGAGGAGGATACTTTTACTGTGGGTTCAGACGCTAGCTCTAGGTACCCCATTGCCTTGTCTGAGGATGATGCGGATGTTAGTGACTTGATTGCGTCCATTAACTCCGTTCTGAATCTCACTCCACCAGTGTTAGAGGAACAAGCCTCTCTGGTAGAGATACATCAGTTTTCCTCACCTAAGAAAGCTCGGAGTACGTTTTTTAACCACTCCAGTTTTCAGGCCACGGTCACCAAACCCAGGGCCTGTCCTGACAAACGCTTTCCAAAGCGTAGTTCTGATGACTGTTTTCCCTTTCCACCAGATGTGGTGAAGGAGTGGGCTCAGTCCCCACTCCTTCACCCTCCGGTGTCTAGAATCTCAGCCCGCATAGTCGTAGCGGTGGCCGATGGCACCTCTCTTAAGGATCCCACTGACCGCCAGGTTGACCTTCTGGCCAAGTCTGTATATGAGGCAGCAGGAGCCTCCTTCTCCCCGTCTTTTGCGGCAGTGTGGGCTCTTAAGGCAGTTTCTGCCTCTCTGGCAGAGATACATTCCCTCACCAGGGACTCTATGCCTGAGATGGAGGCCTTAACTTCTCAGGCTTCGGCTTTTTCATCCTACGCCATGTCTGCCATTCTGGAGGCTTCTCACCGCACGGCGGTGGCCTCCGCTAACTCTCTCGCGATCCGCAGGATCTTGTGGCTTCGAGAGTGGAAAGCAGACGCTTCTTCTAAGAAGTACCTTGCTGGGCTCCCTTTTGCTGGGTCCCGGCTGTTTGGTGAACAACTGGATGAAATAATTAAGGAAGCTACTGGAGGGAAGAGTACTTCCTTGCCACAAGCTAAAGCCAAGAGACCTGTCCAGGGCAGGAACCAATCGAGGTTTCGTTCCTTTCGTTCCTCTAAGCCCTCAGCCTCGTCCACTACCGCAGGCAAGGATCGTAAACCCATCTGGCGCGCGAAGCCGCGTCCTCAGAAGTCCGGAGGAGCCGCTGCCACTAAGGCAGCCCCCTCTTGACTATCTGGCTGCGCCAGCAACGTCCTTGGTCGGTGGCAGGCTCTCCCACTTTGGCGACGTGTGGTTTCAACACGTCTCCGATCAGTGGGTGCGGGATATCATCTCCCACGGCTACAGGATAGAATTTTCTTCCAGCCCGCCAAACAGATTTTTTTCTGTCCACCCCCCCCCTGCTCCAAAGCCGCCGCCTTCTCTCAGGCCGTGGCATCCCTGCAGGCCAACGGTGTTATTGTTCCGGTTCCCGCTCGGGAACGGTTCAGAGGTTTCTACTCCAACCTCTTTCTAGTCCCCAAGAAGGACGGTTCCTTCCGGCCCATCCTGGATCTCAAGCTTCTCAACAAGCATGTTCAGGTGCGGCGTTTTCGCGTGGAATCTCTGAGATCGGTCATTGCATCAATGACCCAAGGAGATTTTCTGGCATCCATCGACATCAGAGATGCCTATCTGCACGTGCCTATCGCGGTTTCACACCAGCGTTGGCTCCGCTTTGCAATCGGAGAGGAACATTTCCAATTCGTGGCTCTCCCCTTCGGGTTAGCCACGGCCCCTCGTGTTTTCACCAAGGTTATGGCAGCAGTGGTTGCGGTCCTGCATCTTCAGGGGTTGGCAGTAATCCCCTACCTGGACGACCTTCTAGTCAAGGCCTCATCCAGAGCAGACTGCCAGCGGAGTGTCTCGCTCACTCTCGCCACGCTTGTTCAGTTCGGGTGGCTTGTCAACCTGCCCAAGTCCACTCTGACCCCGACCCAGGGACTTCTGTACCTAGGGATGCAATTCGAGACTGCCGGCACTTGTAAAGTTGCCCTTGGTCAAACAGCAGTCCCTTCAGCTAGCGGTGCGCTCTCTGCTGAGGCACCGCCGTCATTCCATCAGACACCTCATGCAGGTGCTGGGTCAGATGGTGGCGTCAATGGAAGCGGTTCCATTTGCACAGTTCCATCTGCGTCCCCTGCAGTTGGACATTCTCCGCTGTTGGAACACGCGGACCTCTTCCCTGCACAAGCTAGTGGCTCCTGTCGCCACAGACCAGGAGCTCTCTTCAGTGGTGGCTTCGGCCCCTCTCTCTGTCACAGGGACGCTCCTTCCTGACTCCGTCCTGGGTGATTCTCACCACGGATGCCAGCCTCTCCGGTTGGGGAGCAGTGTTTCTCCATCACCGAGCAAAGGGCACTTGGACTCCGTCCGAATCAGCCCTCCCGATCAATGTGCTGGAGATCAGAGCTGTGTTTCTAGCTCTCCTAGCCTTGCACCACCTGTTGGCGTGCAGGCACATTCGAGTCCAGTCGGACAACGCGACAGCGGTTGCCTACATCAATCACCAGGGCGGAACTCGCAGCCGCCTGGCGATGTTGGCGGTTCAACGAATCCTCCAGTGGACGGAGGACTCCAAGTCCACCATATCAGCAGTCCACATCCCAGGCGTAGAAAACTGGGAGGCCGATTATCTCAGCCGTCAAACCGTGGTCAGCGGCGAGTGGGCCCTGCACCCGGCAGTGTTCAGGTCAATCTGCCGCAAGTGGGGTACTCCGGAAGTGGATCTAATGGCATCCCGGCACAACAACAAGGTTCCGGTTTACGTGGCTCGCTCCCACGATCCTCAGGCCTTCGCAGCGGACGCGTTGGTTCAGGATTGGTCCCAGTTCCGTCTGGCCTACGTGTTTCCCCCTCTAGCTCTCTTGCCCAGGGTTCTGCGCAAGATCAGAATGGAGGGCCGTCGGGTCATAATCATTGCTCCGGACTGGCCCAGGCGAGCTTGGTACCCAGACCTGCTCCGCCTGTCTGTAGAGGTGCCGTGGCATCTCCCAGACCGCCCAGACCTTCTCTCTCAAAGTCCGTTTTTCTGCCAGAATTCTGCGGCTCTCAGATTGACGGCGTGGCTCTTGAGTCCTGGATCCTGACGGCTTCAGGTATTCCCTCTGAGGTCATCTCCACTATGACTCAGGCTCGAAAGTCTTCTTCGGCCAAGATTTATCACAGGACTTGGAGGATCTTCCTGTCCTGGTGTCGCTCTTCCGACCATGCTCCTTGGCCGTTCTCTTTGCCGACCATCCTGTCTTTTCTAAAGTCTGGTCTACAGCTAGGACTGTCCCTCAATTCCCTCAAGGGACAGGTGTCGGCTCTGTCGGTATTATTCCAGCGGCGTATCGCCCGACTGGCTCAGGTGCGCACCTTCATGCAGGGCGCAGCTCACATCATTCCTCCTTACCGGCGGCCTTTGGATCCCTGGGACCTTAATCTGGTCCTCACGGCCTTACAGAAACCCCCCTTTGAGCCTCTTAGGGAGATTCCCTTGTTTAGACTTTCACAGAAAGTTGTTTTTCTAGTAGCCATAACTTCTCTCAGGAGAGTTTCTGATTTGGCTGCGCTCTCTTCGGAATCCCCCTTTTTGGTGTTTCACCAAGACAAGGTGGTTCTTCGTCCGACTCCGGACTTTCTCCCTAAGGTGGTGTCTTCTTTCCACCTTAACCAGGACATTTCATTGCCCTCTCTTTGTCCGGCCCCTGTGCATCGCTTTGAGAAGGCGTTGCACACCTTGGATTTGGTGCGGGCGCTCCGAATCTGTGTCACGCACCGCCGTTTTTAGGCGGTGCACCTCACTTTTTGTGCTAACCACGGGTCAGCGCAAGGGTCTCTCTGCTTCTAAACCGACCCTAGCTCGTTGGATTAGGTCGGCTATCGCCGATGCCTACCAGTGTTCTCAGGTGCCTCCCCCGCCGGGGATTAAGGCGCACTCGACCAGAGCTGTCGGTGCCTCCTGGGCTTTCAGGCACCAGGCTACGGCTCAGCAGGTTTGTCAGGCTGCCACTTGGTCCAGTCTGCACACTTTTTCGAAGCACTACCAAGTGCATGCTCATGCTTCGGCAGATGCGAGCTTGGGCAGACGCATCCTTCAGGCGGCTGTCGCCCATTTGTGAAGTTAGGTTTTGCCTACTTCTCAGTTTGGTTTATTTCCCACCCATGGACTGCTTTGGAACGTCCCATGGTCTGGGTCTCCCATAGGAACGATGAAGAAAAAGAGAATTTTGTTTACTTACCGTAAATTCTTTTTCTTATAGTTCCGACATGGGAGACCCAGCACCCTCCCTGTTGCCTGTTGGCAGTTTTTGTTCCGTGTGTTTTCACTGGCTGTTGTTGTAGACAGAGTTCCGGTTTTTCCGAGTTTTACTCTATCTCTACTTATGGGTGGATGTCCTCCTTCAGCTTTTGCACTGAACTGGTTAGATTGTCATCCAGGGGGTGTATATAGCCCGGAGGGAGGAGCTACACGTTTTGAGTGTAGTACTTTGTGTGTCCTCCGGAGGCAGTAGCTATACACCCATGGTCTGGGTCTCCCGTGTCGGAACTATAAGAAAAAGAATTTACGGTAAGTAAACAAAATTCTCTTTATCTCCCTACTGTAGTCTTGATGCACAAAATATGGTGGAAAGTAAGAGCTCTACCAGAAATCTCCAGTATATCACACTACACCTCCATGTGGGAGACCCTGTGGCTTCCTCACATGCATGGGCTATTGGGCTTTCATACCTGGAAGCAGAGCAGGATAGATTCTCTCATATCTTGGTGGGCAGTCAGAATAAGGAATTTTGCCAACTGCACGCAGAATTCGGCCTTCCTCAACTAATTTTATTGATATGTACAATTGAGACACGCGTTCCAAGCTGAGAGACTTCCTCTTGATGAAGATATTCCCCAGAACCTTATTATTCTCAGGATAGTACAAACCAGGGGATTGAGGGGATTAATCTCTATTGGGACCCATTCAGGATAACCAGTGGGTCCTGTCCTGATTTGTCTGAGTGAGCCACATAGATTATCACAACTGTATCTGCTCCATCATAAATACCGAACTTCACTGTTTCTATTCTACATAGGGCTACGCTCTTCTTCTCTATTTAATAGATGCTAAACCAATGTCGCAAACCTACTGCACATGGTGTGGTCCTGCCCAAACTTTGCACGATTCCGGAGAGCGGTCATGAGCACTATTAGCAGAGTATACTCTGTTGAAATTGAGCTGATCCCATTGGCATGTGCGCTAGGATATGTCGAGGACTTGCTCATAGATTATGGTAAGATAGCCGTAGCCTAGCTGCTGTACATGGCCAGAAAACTACTGGCACAACACTGGGTATGCGAGCGACCCCCTGGAAGGTCGAAATTTGTAGACAAAATAAATTTGGTAATATTGAAAAACATTGTATGTTAAAAGAAATTGTATTAATAAATTTGATAAGATATGGGCACCTTGGATAACCATTCAGGGCTGTTGTCCAGAGAGATTGCTCAATATAGGCTGGGGCTGATTTAATAACTTATGTTATTAGTTGATGTACAATATGCTTTGAGCTGGTTTCTGCTATACTTATTTGTAGCCAGAGAGGCTTATATATACAACTAGCTGTGCTACCCGGCTTCGCCCGGGTTAATAACTGCTGTTAATAAAATAGAATGTATTAACAAAAATGTATTCTGCACACACAAACCACAAAACAAATAGAAATGTAATTATTAAAAGGTAAAAACTAAGCTAATAAAAGCATTTCACAACATATATTTCAACACCACAGATATTCCACACAGATTTAAGTAAATTGGCCAAGTAATGTGCTCTCTGTCTCTTTCCAGGTCTGCCTCTTTCCCAGTCTGCCTGTCTGTCTGTCTTTCTTTGTCCGTCTCTGTCTCTTTGTCTGTCTCTATCTGTCTCTTTCCCCGGCCTGTCTCTTTCCCCGGCCTGTCTCTTTCCCCGGCCTGTCTCTTTCCCCGGCCTGTCTCTTTCCCCGGCCTGTCTCTCTTTCCCCGGCCTGTCTCTCTTTCCCCGGCCTGTCTCTCTTTCCCCGGCCTGTCTCTCTTTCCCCGGCCTGTCTCTCTTTCCCCGGCCTGTCTCTCTTTCCCCGGCCTGTCTCTCTTTCCCCGGCCTGTCTCTCTTTCCCCGGCCTGTCTCTCTTTCCCCGGCCTGTCTCTCTTTCCCCGGCCTGTCTCTCTTTCCCCGGCCTGTCTCTCTTTCCCCGGCCTGTCTCTCTTTCCCCGGCCTGTCTCTCTTTCCCCGGCCTGTCTCTCTTTCCCCGGCCTGTCTCTCTTTCCCCGGCCTGTCTCTCTTTCCCCGGCCTGTCTCTCTTTCCCCGGCCTGTCTCTCTTTCCCCGGCCTGTCTCTCTTTCCCCGGCCTGTCTCTCTTTCCCCGGCCTGTCTCTCTTTCCCCGGCCTGTCTCTCTTTCCCCGGCCTGTCTCTCTTTCCCCGGCCTGTCTCCCCACCGACATCTTATTACCTCACATATAAGCTTCTTTTAGTCTATGACGTTCCCTGAGTCACATGAGGTGTCTGTGCAAAATGTTGTGATTGTAAATGCGACGGTGCGGATACACTTTTTGTTTCACTTTTTCCCCATTTATGTAGATAGGGGCAAAATTGATTGGTAAATTGGAACGTGCGAGGTTAAAATTTCACCTCACAACATAGCCTATGATGCTCTGGGGATCTAGACATGTCAGTGTGCAAACTTTTGTGGCTATAGCTGCGACTGTGCAGATGCCAATCCCGGACACACACACACACACACACACACACACACACACATATATATATACACACACATATATACACACATATATATACACACATATATATACACACATATATATACACACATATACACATATATATATATATACACACACACACACATATACACATATATATATATATACACACACACACACACACACACACACATATATATATATATATATATATATATATATATATATATATATATACACACACACACATTCATCTTTATATATTAGATGTTGATTTCTTTATCGTTCCTTTGGGAGACCCAGACCATGGGTGTTTAGCTTCTGCCTCCGGAGGACACACAAAGTACTACACTTAAAAGTGTAGCTCCTCCCTCTGGTGAGCAGACCCAGCCAGTTTATCGCTTTGTGTTCAGGAGGCATACATCCACACATGCATTCTCATATGATTTTTTCCTTTTGGAATGAGATTGAAGAAGTGCGGGTCCACGTCTGGACCCCCGGCATGTCCCTTCTCACCCCACTGTGTCGGCGGTGTTGTAAGGTTGATTTCCTAGGCTGGAGCCTTACATGCCGTGCTCCTTCACCATCCCTCCTGGGCTCTGGCTTGAAGTGGGAGCCAGCACGGTCTCCATGCCTGGCAGGAGACCGGTCTCCATCCGCAGCCCTTTAGGACTCTGCTGGACCGGAGCACTCATCCCCAGGGACCTGGCACTGCGTCTCAGCAGCTAAGTACCTGAGACGTTTATATATTGGGGGTCCCTGTGCTTTATTGTTTGGGGAAGAGTGTGCTTACTGTATTTATTGGCATTTCCGGCGCGTTCTCTAGCTGTCGCCCGAGAATCGCGCCGATGGTGCCTGCGCGTCGGCCTCGCCGCTCAAATTTAGGCCCCGGCTTTGCCGGAGGCCTAGTTTCTGTTCACTGCCCTCGTATGTCACTCATGCAGAGGGACAGGCTCGGCTCCTCCCGGCGGCCGTTCTGCACAGGGGAGGGACACTCCCCACTGCTGTGCGTGTCTCCTCATCCTCATTGCTCTTCAAGCAAGTCCCACCCCCTCTCTTCGCTCCGGCAGCCATTTTCTCAGAGTTCACTCTGCGCTGGGCTTTTCTGCACTCTGCATCCCTGCTGAGGTGCTGTGCTTGGGGGTCTGGGCTTCGGGATCTGGAGGGCACACAACACCGCTCCAGCGGTCTGGTAAGCCACAACCGGTCTCTGGTTGTGGACCTCTGTATATACTCTCTGGGGTTCATTCTCTGGCAGAGCCCCCACTCCAGCAGCATGTCTCACACGAGGAGCAAGGCTCCAAAGCCTTATGCTGTATGCGCTGCATGTAAGCTTCTGCTGCCTGAACCGAGCACCTACCCACATTGTGATGTCTGCTCTAACTTGGCGGTGCCACAGCCTGGAGTCTCACCCCCAGTGGTCTCTCATGCTGCTCCTGCTCCTGTGGCTGAACCCCCGGCTTGGGTAGAATCCTTTTCTAGGTCTATCTCCCAGTCTTTTGCTGAGTCCATGGGACTTCTGTCCAGGACTTTGATGAATATGCATCAGCCCCCTTCACAGGGTGCCTCTGCTGCTAAGGGTCCCTCAGAACCGGAGCTCACAAGAGGATTCCTCATCAGGGCCCAGACCCCGTCCTCCTAAGAAGAGACGCAGGGTTCCCTCTCCCTCCTCCTCCCGCGGCTCTGATTCAAGAGCTGACTCGCAGGATGAGGAGGATGCCTTTACAGGGGGTTCGGAGGCTAACTCCATGTACCCCATTGATCTGTCCGAGAGTGACTCAGATATTAGTGACTTGGTTGCTTCCATTAATTCTGTACTGGATCTCAATCCGCCAGTATCAGAGGAGCAACCCTCTCTGGCAGAAAAGCACCAGTTTACCTCGCCTAAGAGAGCAAAGAGTGTGTTCTTTAACCACTCCAGTTTTCAGCCCGCTGTGACCAAGCCCAGGGCCTGTCCTGACAAACGCTTCCCAAAGCGTGGTTCTGATGACCGTTTTCCCTTTCCACCTGAGGTGGTCAAGGAGTGGGCTCATTCCCCAAAGGTAGATCCTCCGGTGTCTAGGCTTTCAGCCCGGACCGTTGTGTCGGTGGCTGATGGCACCTCCCTTAAGGATGCCACTGACCGTCAGATTGACCTTCTGGCCAAATCAGTGTATGAAGCGGCGGGGGCCGCGGTTTCCCCTACTTTTGCAGCAGTGTGGGCTCTCAAAGCCATCTCTGCTTCTCTAGAGGAGATGCATTCCCTCACCAGGGAATCTATGCCCGAAATGGTTGCCTTAACTTCCCAAGCTTCAGCTTTTTCATCTTATGCCATGTCTGCCATGCTGGAGGCTTCTCACCGCACTGCGGTGGCTTCGGCTAATTCCCTCGCTATCCGCAGGATCTTGTGGCTTCGAGAGTGGAAGGCAAATGCTTCTTCTAAGAAGTACCTTGCTGGGCTCCCTTTTGCTGGGTCCCGGCTGTTCGGAGAACAGCTGGATGAAATTATTAAGGAAGCTACTGGCGGAAGAGTACTTCCATGCCACAAACCAAAGCCAGGAAACCTGCCCAGGGTAGGAATCAGTCGAGGTTTCGCTCCTTTCGTTCCTCCAACTGGTCGTCCTCTAAGCCCTCGGCCTCGTCCGCTAACTCAGCCAAGGACCAGAAATCCAACTGGCGCCCAAAAGCGCGTCCACAGAAGACCGCAGGAGCTGCCACTAAGGCAGCCTCCTCGTGACTCCCTGCCCGCTCCAGCAACGTCCTTAGTCGGTGGCAGGCTCTCCCACTTTGGCGACGCTTGGTTTCAACACGTCTCCGATCAGTGGGTGAGAGATATAATCTCCCACGGCTACAGGATAGAATTCTCTTCCAGCCCGCCAAACAGATTTTTTTTCTCTCAACTCCCCCTTGCTCCAAGGCCGCCGCCGCCTTCTCACAGGCCGTGGCAGCCTTGCAGGCAAACGGAGTAATTGTACCGGTTCCCGCCCGGGAACGGTTCAGAGGTTTTTACTCAAATCTCTTCCTAGTTCCCAAAAAGGACGGTACCTTCCGGCCCATCCTGGATCTCAAGCTTCTCAACAAGCATGTTCAGGTGCGGCATTTTCGCATGGAGTCTCTGCGATCAGTCATTGCCTCAATGACCCAAGGGGATTTCCTGGCATCCATCGACATCAGAGATGCCTATCTGCATGTGCCAATTGCAGTTTCACACCAGCGTTGGCTACGTTTTGCAATAGGAGATCATTTCCAATTCGTGGCTCTCCCCCTCGGGTTAGCCACGGCCCCTCGGGTATTCACCAAGGTCATGGCAGCAGTGATTGCGGTTCTGCACCTACAGGGGTTGGCAGTGATTCCTTACCTGGACGACCTTCTAGTCAAGGCCTCATCCAGCGCAGACTGTCAGCGGAGTGTCTCGCTCACTCTCGCCACTCTAGCCCAATTCGGGTGGCTGGTCAATCTTCCCAAATCCACTCTGACTCCGACCCAGAGTCTCACGTACCTAGGGATGCAGTTCGAGACTTTGCCGGCACTTGTGAAGTTGCCCTTAGTCAAACAGCAGTCACTCCAGCTAGCGGTGCGCTCTCTACTGAGGCCCCGCAGTTATACCCTCAGGCGTCTGATGCAGGTGCTGGGTCAAATGGTGGCGTCCATGGAGGCTGTTCCCTTTGCCCAGTTCCATCTGCGCCCCCTGCAGCTGGACATTCTCCGCTGTTGGGACAAGCGGCCTTCCTCCTTACACAGGTTAGTGGCTCTGTCGCCACGGACCAGGAGCTCTCTTCAGTGGTGGCTTCGGCCCCTCTCCCTGTCCCAAGGGCGCTCCTTCCTGGCCCCGTCCTGGGTGATTCTCACCACGGATGCCAGTCTATCCGGCTGGGGAGCGGTATGTCTCCACCACAGAGCGCAGGGCACTTGGACTCCATCCGAATCAGCCCTTTCAATCAATGTGCTGGAAACCAGAGCCGTGCTTCTAGCTCTCCTAGCTTTTCAGCACCTGTTGGCGGGCAGGCACATTCGAGTCCAGTCAGACAACGCGACAGCGGTTGCCTACATCAATCACCAAGGCGGGACACGCAGCCGCCTGGCAATGATGGAGGTACAACGCATCCTTCAATGGGCGGAGGACTCAAAGTCCACCATATCCGCAGTCCACATCCCAGGAGTGGAAAACTGGGAGGCAGATTATCTCCGCCGTCAAACCGTGGACGGTGGTGAGTGGTCCCTGCACCCGGCAGTGTTTCAGTCAATCTGCCGCAAATGGGGCACTCCGGACGTGGACCTAATGGCATCCCGTCACAACAACAAAGTTCCTGTTTACGTGGCTCGCTCCCACGATCCTCAGGCCTTCGCCGCGGACGCTCTGGTTCAAGACTGGTCCCAGTTTCGTCTGTCTTACGTGTTTCCCCCTCTAGCTCTCTTGCCCAGAGTCCTGCGCAAGATCAGAATGGAGGGCTGTCGAGTCATCCTCATTGCTCTGGACTGGCCCAGGCGAGCTTGGTATCCAGACCTGCTCCATCTGTCCGTAGAGATGCCGTGGCATCTCCCGGACCGTCCAGACCTACTCTCGCAAGGTCCGTTTTTCCGTCTGAATTCTGCGGCTCTCAAATTGACGGCGTGGCTCTTGAGTCCTGGATTTTGACGGCTTCTGGTATTCCTCCTGAAGTCATCTCCACTATGACTCGGGCCCGTAAGTCTTCCTCCGCTAAGATCTATCACAGGACTTGGATATACAGGATGGAGATTTTCCTGTCCTGGTGTCGCTCTACCGACCATCCTCTTTGGCCATTCTCTTTGCCGACCCTTCTGTCTTTTCTACCGTCCGGTCTGCAGCTAGGACTTTTTTTTACCTCATCTGAGAGCAGCATAATGTAGGCCAAGAGATCCTGAATCCAACGATGTCACTTTTTTGTCAGAATGGCTGCAGCCAGTAATCATAAGATTTGAAATTTAGCATGTAGCAGAGATTAAAAAGCTCACAAAGTTTTCAGTGTACATTTCGATAGACAAAACCTGCTAATTACCGGGGGGGAGGGGGGGAGCAGAGTTGGACTCCAGTGGACTAATGATAAAGCTAGTGAAGCTTAAAATATTGCGGTTAACCAAAACGCACCTTGTGATAAGAGATAAATTGCTGAAATATGTATGTTAACCCTGACACTATGCTGTCTTCAGATTGGGTAGCAAAAACCTGCTGACTGATTCCTTTTAATGAGGACAAGGCGTCTGATTTTATTCTGTAATGCTGATTTGACTTGTAAGACAATCAGGTCTACTCTTATAAAGGGGCTAGTGCTTTCAATCCGTGTCATCTTTTGTTACGCATGGCTACCTCCAAGGAAACATGTGCCATCTTTACTTTTCATCAAAAGAGGCTTTACAAGCAAGGACATTGCTGCTTGTAACATTGGCCCTATATCATTTCTGGATCATCAAGAACTTCTAGGTTCGTATGCTGTGAAGCAGGGTTCCCCAACTCCAGTCCTCGAGGGCCGCTAACAGTGCATGTTTTCAGGATTTCCTTAGCATTGCATGGGTGTTGGAATCATCAACTGTGCAGGTGATTAAATTAGCACATGTGCAATACTAAGGAAATCCTGAAAACATGCACTGTTGGCGGCCCTTGAGGACTGGAATTGGGACCCATGCTGTGAAGGCTTCAGGGCACCCAAGAAAGTCTAACAAATACAGAAATTGCTCAGGAATGGGAGATGTCAGTGCATCCTCGTATAGTGTGGCAAAGGCTTTTTTGTCGCTCCATTGGGAGACCCAGACAATTGAGTGTATAGCTACTGCCTCCGGAGGCCACACAAAGTATTACACTTTAAAAAGTGTAACCCCTCCCCTCTGCCTATACACCCTCCCGTGCATCACGGGCCCATCAGTTTTATGCTTTGTGTTGAAGGAGGCTGACACTCACACAATGCTCCACATTTTAGTCAGCAGCAGCTGCTGATTAGATCGGATGGAAGAAAAGAGGGCCCCTAACAGGGCCCCCGGCATGCTCCCTTCTCACCCCACTGAGTCGGCGGTGCTGTTAAGGTTGAGGTACACATTGCGGGTACAGGCAGGAGCCGCCACATGCCGTTTTCCTTCCCCATCCCTTAGGGGCTCTGGGTGAAGTGGGATCCTAACCGGTCATCCAGCCACTGGGACCGGGCTCCCTCCGCAGCCCCTGGGGGAATCTGCCGGACAGGAGACTGAGTATCGTCAGGGAAGGACCCTGCATCTACAGGTACTCTGTGTCCCCTTTGGGACGGTGCATGAAGCACCTGGGCCTCAGACACTGCAGCGACTGCGGTGTGATTTTTTTTTTTTTGACCGGACTACCGCGCCGACCGTGCCTGTTTGCCGGCCGCGGTTTTTACTTTAGTCCCCGGCTTTTGCGGCCTAGTGCATTGAACTCCCGCCCCTGGGCCTGCCAGTCAGGGGGAAGGGCGGGACGGTCGGTATGATGCCGACAGTGAGGGCTGGAGCACACTTCGCTGTCCTCCTCCCCCCTCACTGATCACTATGGGGCACAGATTCCCGCACTTTTGTGGTTCCGCCCTCGGCTCCCTCCTCCCCTCGGAACGCCGGCAGCCATTGTTATATGGAGATTCTGCCGGTGGAGGATCTCAGAATGTGCACTGCAGCTCTGGGAGAGGGGGTTCCTAACCGGTCGCCATGCACTGGGACCGGGCTCCATCCGCAGCCCCTGAGGGATTCTGACGGACAGGAGACTGGACATGATCAGGGACAGAGCCCTGCATCCATAAGGTACTCTGTGTCTCCTTTGGGGACGCTGCATGCAGCACCTGGGTTACAAACGCCGCAGCGGTTGCTGTGTGGTTTGTGAGACCGGGACTACCGCGCCGACCGCGCCTGTTTGCCGGCCGCGTTTTTAACTTTAGTCCCCGGCTCTTGCGGCCTAGTACCATATACTCCCGTTCCCGGGCCTGCCAGTCAGGGGTAACGACGGGACGGCCGACTGGACGTCGGCAGTGAGGGCTGGAGCATACTTGGTATCCTCCTCCCCCCTCACTGTGCACTGTGGGGCACCAGTTTCCCAATCGGGGGCTGGCCTCCCTTGGGTGCCGAAGTGTGTGTATATATAATATATATATATAAATATATATATATATATATATATATATATATATATATATATATATATATATATATATATATATATAATTTATATGGTATATGATTTCACTGTTCGGCAGCACTATTTGCTTTTGGCTTATACCCTCGCTGATTACTAAGAGGTGACAACAGCAGGTCGTCCGCAAACAGTATGGGTGCCAAGGCACAGGCTTTCTTTGCAACCTGTACCTCTTGTGCGGCTATATTGCCGGCAGGTTCCACCTATCATCGTTTGGCCCCTGGGACACTCACTCAGCCGGAGCATCCGGCACTGGTGGGACCCTCGGCTCAGGTGGTACCACCGGTTGCCACTGCACAGATGGCAGGGACAGAGTTTGCACGTTTGACTGAGCAACTCTGAGTCGCTTTCACATTCCAGGGCCCAGTCTAGAACAGAGGGGCTGCTAAGATACTGGAAGCTTTGCAGTCCAGACCGGTAACACAGGGCCAGGGCGCTGTGAGTTCATCGCTCCCAGGCCCCTCTGGGTCGGTACAACAAGGGGCTCCTGGGGTAACACCCAGATCCCATGGTGAGATCTCCGACACGGACCGCGGCCTCAGACAGGCTAACCGGGCTCGCTGGGAACCTTCCACGACTCAATCACGCGTTTCGGGGTCTCAGCTTGAGGACTCTAGGGAGAATGAAGCGGAGGTCGCAGCTCAGGGCTCTGACCCTGACGTTGCTCTCAATCTGGATACACCTGAAGGGGACGCCATAGTAAATGATCTTATAGCGCCCATCAACCAGGTGCTAGACCTCTCTTCCCCATCTTCTCCTATGGAGGAGTCTGCTTCACAGCGGGAAAAACACCAGTTTAGGTTTCCCAAATGTACACGGAGTACGTTTTTTCGATCACTCTAACTCCAGAGAGGCTGTCCAGAAGCACAGAACTTTCCGGACAAGCGCTTTACTAAGCGCCTTAATGACACACGTTACCCTTTCCCCCACTGACGTAGTTACGGGTTGGGCTCAGTGTCACAAGGTGGATCCTCCAGTCTCCAGACTGGCGGCTAGATCCGTAGTATTAGTGGCAGATGGTTCATCCCTCATGGATGCCACTGACAGGCAGAGGAACTCTTCTGCATGGCGGTCTAAGTCACGTCCTCCAAAGACCACCGGAGGCACCGTCTCCAAGGCGGCCTCCGCATGACTTTCGGCCGCCCCAAACCGCATCCTCGGTCGGTGGCAGGCTCTCCCGCTTTTGCGACGCCTGGTGGCCACATGTCCAAGACCGATGGGTGAGAGACGTTCTGTCTCACGGTTACAGGATAGAGTTCAGCTCTCGTCCTCCGACTCGTTTTTTTCAGAACATCTCCGTCCCCCTAACGGACCGTTGCGCTTTTCAGGCGGTGGACACTCTGAAAACAGAAGGAGTGGTGATCCCCGTTCCCCTTCAGGAACGCGGTCGCGGTTTTTACTCCAGTCTGTTCGTGGTGCCAAAAAAGGACTGCTCATTCCGTCCCGTTTTGGACCTCAAATTGCTCAACAGAAACCAGGCGGTTTCGCATGGAATCCCTCCGATCTGTCATCGCTTCGATGTCCCAAGGAGACTTCCTAGCAGCAATCGACATCAAAGATGCCTATCTCCATGTGCCGATCGCTCAAGAGCATCAACGCTTCCTGCGTTTCGCCATCGGGGACGAACACCTTCAGTTTGTGGCACTGCCTTTCGGCCTGGCGACAGCCCCACGGGTCTTCACCAAGGTCATGGCATCCGTCATAGCGATCCTACACTCTCAGGGCCACTTGGTGATCCCTTCCCCAGACGATCTCCTAGTCAAGGCACCCTCACGGGTGGCTTGTCAACACAGTCTGACCGTTGCTCTGGAGACTCTCCAGAGGTTCGGGTGGATCATCAATTTTCCAAAGTCAAAAATTGTCTCCGACCCAGTCACTGACGTACCTCGGGATGGAGTTTCATACTCTTTCAGCGATGGTCAAGCTACCGCTGGACAAACAGCGGTCGCTGCAGACTGGGGCGCAATCCCTTCTTCGGGCCCAGTCGCACCCCTTGAGGCGCCTCATGCACTTCCTTGGGAAGATGGTGGCAGCAATGGAGGCAGTTCCATTTGCGCAATTTCATCTGCGTCCTCGCCAATGGGACATTCTCCGCAAATGGGACAAGAGGCCGACGTCCTTAGACAGGAACGTCTCTCTGTCTCTGGAAGCCAAGACCTCACTTCAGTGGTGGCTTCTCCCCACTTCTCTGTCAAAAGGAAAATCCTTCTGCCCCCATCCTGGGCTGGGGTCACAACGGACGCGAGCCTGTCAGGATGGGGAGCGGTTTTTCTCCACCACAAGGCTCAGGGAACCTGGACTCCGACAGAGTCCTCCCTTCAGATCATTGTTTCTGGAGATAAGGGCAGTGTATCTAGCCCTCAAGGCGTTCCATCGGTGGCTCGAGGGCAGGCAGATCCGCATGCAGTCGGATAACGCCACGGCGGTTGCGTACATCAACCACCAGGGCGGCACTCGCAGTCGTCAAGCCTTCCAAGAAGTCCGGCGGATTCTGCTGTGGGCGGAGGCCACAGCCTCCACCATCTCCGTGGTTCCCATTCCGGGCGTAGAAAACTGGGAAGCAGACTTCCTCAGTCGCCAGGGCATGGACGCGGGGGAATGGTCTCTCCACCCGGACGTGTTTCAAGAGATCTGTTGCCGCTGGGGAACGCCGGACGTCGATCTCATGGCGGCTCGGCACAACAACAAGGTCCCGGCATTCATGGCACGGTCTCAGGACCACAGAGCTCTGGCAGCGGACGCCTTAGTTCAGGATTGGTCGCAGTTTCAACTGCCTTATGTATTCCCTCCTCTGGCAATGCTGCCCAGAGTGTTGCGCAAGATCAGGTCCGACTGCCGCCGCGCCATCCTCGTCGCTCCAGATGGGCCGAGGCGGTCGTGGTACCTGGATCTGTGGCATCTCACGGTGGGGCAACCGTGGGCGCTCCCAGACCGACCAGACTTGCTATCTCAAGGGCCATTTTTCCATCTGAATTCTGCGGCCCTCAACCTGACTGTGTGGCCATTGAGTCCTGGCTCTTAGCGTCCTCAGGGTTGTCTCAAGATGTCATTGCCACTATGAGACAGGCCAGGAAACCAACGTCAGCCAAGATCTATCACAGAACTTGGAGGATCTTCTTAGCCTGGTGCTCTGAGAGGGGGTTTTCCCCCTGGCCGTTTGCCTTACCCAGGTTTCTTTCCTTCCTTCAATTGGGATTGGACAAGGGTTTGTCTCTCGGCTCTCTCAAAAGTCAAGTCTCGGCGCTTTCCGTGTTTTTTTGCAAAAGCGTCTAGCCAGGCTTCCGCAGGTCCGCACGTTCCTGCAGGGAGTTTGCCACATAGTCCCACCTTACAAGCGTCCGCTGGAACCCTGGGATCTCAACATGGTTCTACGGGCTCTTCAAAAACCACCTTTTGAGCCGCTGCGGGATGTCTCTCTATCACGTCCTTCGCGGAAGGTGGCATTTCTAGTGGCGGTTACTTCACTCCGTAGAGTGTCAGAGCTTGCAGCGCTGTCATGCAAAGGCCCTTTCCTGGTATTTCACCAGGATAAGGTGGTTCTGCGTCCGGTCCCGGACTTCCTCCCTAAGGTGGTGTCCACTTTCATCTCAATCAGGATATCTCCTTACCTTCATTTGCCCTCATCCAATTCACCAATATGAAAAGGATTTGCATTTGTTAGATCTAGTGAGAGCACTCCGGATCTACGTGTCTCGCACGGCGCCACTGCGCCGCTCTGATGCGCTCTTTGTCCTTGTCGCTGACCAGCGTAAGGGGTCGCAGGCTTCCAAGTCAACCTTGGCTCGGTGGATCAAGGAACCGATTTTTGAAGCCTACCGTTCTTCTGGGCTTCCGATTCCTTCAGGGCCGAAAGCCCATTCCCCCAGAGCCGTGGGTGCGTCCTGGGCATTGCGGCACCAGGCTACGGCTCAGCAGGTGTGTCAGGCGGCTACCTGGTCGAGTCTGCACACTTTCACAAAACACTATCAGGTGCATGCCTATGCTTCGGCAGATGCCAGCCTAGGTAGGCGAGTCCTTCAGGCGGCGGTTGCCCACCTGTAAGAGGGGGCCGTTGTTTCGGCTCTTTTTATCGAGGTATTCTTTTACCCACCCAGGGACTGCTTTTGGACGTCCCAATTGTCTGGGTCTCCCAATGGAGCGACAAAGAAGAAGGGAATTTTGTTTACTTACCGTAAATTCCTTTTCTTCTAGCTCCTATTGGGAGACCCAGAACCCGCCCCTGTTCCCTTCGGGCTATTTGTTTCTTTTGTGTACACATGTTGTTCATGTTGAATTGTTCTTTTGGTTCATGGTTTCAGTTCTCCGAACATCCTTCGGATTGAATTTACCTTAGACCAATTTATAAGTTTCCTCCTTCCTGCTTTGGCACCAAAACTGATGGGCCCGTGATGCACGGGAGGGTGTATAGGCAGAGGGGAGAGGTTACACTTTTTAAAGTGTAATACTTTGTGTGGCCTCCGGAGGCAGTAGCTATACACCCAATTGTCTGGGTCTCCCAATAGGAGCTAGAAGAAAAGGAATTTACGGTAAGTAAACAAAATTCCCTTCTTTGAGGCTGTTCTGATAAGAAGGCAGAAAGCAAGCAAGTTCTCTCCAAGAAAAACATCAAGGACAGACTGACATTCTGCAGGAATGGACAGCAGCGGATGAGAGTAAAGTTAAGCTTGCACACGCACAAAAATCGAGGCACTTCCAAAAAAACGTTTATTATACAAAGTAAATTGCACAAGGGAAAAAAAATCAATTTCAAATGACAAAAAAGGCCAAGAAATTCCCATTTTTAGCATATCCGAAAGCTAAAAACTGTATATGAACCCCCGATTTAATGTCCAAAACCATGTTCTATTACACAAGTAAATCCCCATACTAATATCAAACATCCAATAAATATAACATGAGATAATTACAGAATATAAATACCTATAAATTGTGTGGAGTACAGGTGAAGATTATACAAAAGGGTGGAAAACAAATGACACCATGCGTTTCGCTGGTATTGACCAGCTTTCTCATTTTACCATTTTGTCGGAGCTGGGAGAAGCTGGAGAGAACGTAGCAAAATTTAGGCGCAACTTCTTGTTTTGTGACTTTTTAAAGCTTTTATTTCAGAACTACCGTGAAGGGAATTACTTAATCCCTTGCTGATTTTGTAAGTTTGCCCACTGACAAAGACATGAACAGTCTATAATTTTCAGGGCAGGTTAATTTTAACAGTGAGAGAATATCCAATATAAAATCCAGGAAATCACATTGTACAAATGATATAAATTTATTTGCATTTTGCAGAGAAATAAGTATTTGATCCCCTACTAACTATTAAGAGTTCTGGCTCCTACAGACCACTTAGACGCTCCTAATCAACTCGTTACCTGCATTAACCCCTTCACGATCGGCCGATTTTTGCTTTCCGGTTTTTTTTTCGCCATTCTTTTTGTGAGATGTAACTTTTTCATTTTTCAGTCAATATGGTCATGTGAGGGCTCATTTTTTGCGGAACGAGCTGTACTTTTAAATGAAACCATAAGTTTTACCATATAGTGTACTGGAAAACTGCAAAGATATTCCAAATGCAAAAAAATTGCAAATAAAGTGCGATAGCATTATTGTTTTTAGATATTTTATTCACTGTGTTCACTATATGGTAAAACTGATGTGTGGGTGTGATGCCTCAGGTCAGTGCGAGTTCGTAGACAGCAAACATGTATAGATTTACTTTTATATAAATGGTTAAAAATCGGAAGTTTGTCCGAAAAAAGTGGCGCACGTTTTACGCCATATTCTGTGACCCAAAGCGTTCTCATTTTTCGGGATCTATGGCTCAGTGACTGCTTATTTTTTGTCTCGAGCTGACATTAATTGTACCATTTTTGCGCAGATGCTACGTTTTGATCGCTTGTTATTGCATTTCTTTGTCGCTCCATTGGGAGACCCAGACAATTGGGTGTATAGCTACTGCCTCCGGAGGCCACACAAAGTATTACACTTTAAAAAGTGTAACCCCTCCCCTCTGCCTATACACCCTCCCGTGCATCACGGGCCCATCAGTTTTATGCTTTGTGTTGAAGGAGGCACACATGCACGCAAGCTCCACATTTTAGACAGCAGCAGCTGCTGATTGTATCGGATGGAAGAAAAGAGGGCCCCCCACAGGGCCCCCGGCATGCTCCCTTCTCACCCCACTGAGTCGGCGGTGCTGTTAAGGTTGAGGTACCCATTGCGGGTACAGAGGCTGGAGCCCACATGCCGTTTTCCTTCCCCATCCCTTAGGGGCTCTGGGAGAAGTGGGATCCTAACCGGTCATCCAGGCACTGGGACCGGGCTCCATCCGCAGCCCCTGGGGGAATCTGATGGACAGGAGACTGGATATCATCAGGGACAGGGCCCTGCATCCATAAGGTACTCTGTGTCCCCTTAGGGACGGTACATGCAGCGCCTGTATTACAGACGCCGCAGCGGCTCCTGTGTGGTTTCTGAGACCGGGACTACCGCGCCGACCGCGCCTGTTGGCCGGCCGCGCTTTTAACTTTAGTCCCCGGCTTTTGCGGCCTAGTACCATATACTCCCGCCCCCGGGCCTGCCAGTCAGGGGTAAGGGCGGGACGGCCGACTGGACGTCGGCAGTGAGGGCTGGAGCATACTTTGGTATCCTCCTCCCCCTTCACTGAACACTGTGGGGCACCAGTTTCCCGCACTTTATTAGGCACGCCCACGGCTCCATCCTCCCCTCAGAACGCTGGCAGCCATTGTTATAATCACTTCTGCCGGTGGGGGATTTCAGAACGGACTCTGCAGTTCTAGGAAAAGTGGGATCCTAACCGGTCGCCGGTCACTGGGACCGGGCTCCCTCCGCAGCCCCTGGGGGAATCTGACGGACAGGAGGCTGGATATCATCAGGGACAGGGCCCTGCATCCATGAGGTACTCTGTGTCCCCTTAGGGACGGTGCATGCAGCGCCTGTGTTACAGACGCCGCAGCGGCTGCAGTGTGGTTTGTGAGCCGGGACTACCGCGCCGACCACGCCTGCTGGCCGGCCGCGCTTTTAACTTTAGTCCCCGGCTTTTGCGGCCTACTACTGTACTCCCACCCCTGGGCCTGCCAGTCAGGGGTAAGAGCGGGACGGCCGACTGGACGTCGGCAGTGAGGGCTGGAGCATGCTGTGGTATCCTCCTCCCCCCTCACTGAGCACTGTGGGGCACCAGATGCCCGCACTTTATTAGGCACTCCCACGGCTCCATCCTCCCCTCAGAATGCTGGCAGCCATTGTTATGATCATTTCTGCCGGTGGGGGATTTCAGACCGGGCTCCGCAGTTCTGGGAGAAGTGGGATCCTAACCGGTCGCCGGTCACTGGGACCGGGCTCCCTCCGCAGCCCCTGCATCCATGAGGTACTCTGTGTCCCCTTAGGGACGGTGCATGCAGCGCCTGTGTTTCAGACGCCGCAGCGGCTGCTGTGTGGTTTGTGAGCAGGGACTACCACGCCGCCCGCGCCTGTTGGCCGGCCGCGCTTTTAACTTTAGTCCCCGGCTTTTGCGGCCTAGTACATGTACTCCCGCCCCCGGGCCTGCCAGTCAGGGGTAAGAGCGGGACGGCCGACGGGTCGGCAGTGAGGGCTGGAGCATGCTTTGGTATCCTCCTCCCCCCTCACTGAGCACTGTGGGGCACCAGATGCCCGCACTTTATTAGGCACCCCCACGGCTCCCTCCTCCCCTCAGATCGCTGGCAGCCATTGTTATAATTACCTCTGCCGGTGGAGGATTTCAGACAGAGCTCTGCAGCTCTGGGAGTCCCAGGCAGGGAATCTGGTGGACACACCACCGCTTGGGGCGGTTGGTAAGCCACACCAGTTGTCAGATGCTGGACCCCCTTGGGTGCCGTAGTGTGTATGTGTGTGTATGTATATATGTATATATATATATATATATATATATATATATATATATATATATATATATATATATATATATATATATATATATATATATATATATATAGTATACATTTTCTCTATTCGGCAGCATTATTTGCTTTTGGCTATATCTCTAAGAGGAGACAACAGCATGTCGTCCGCAGAAAGCAAGGGTGCCAAGGCACAGGCTTATTTTGCGACCTGTACCTCTTGTGCGGCTATGTTACCTGCAGGTTCCACCTACCCTCATTGTGACAATGCTAGGCCCCTGTGGCACTCACTCAGCCGGAGCCTCCGGCACTGGTGGGACCCTCGGCTCAGGTGGTACTGCCGGTTTCCACTGCACAGATGGAAGGGACAGAGTTTACAATTTTGACTGAGAAACGCTCTGAGTCGCTTCACATTCCATGGCTCAGTCTATGGACAGATGGTCTGCTAAGATACTAGAAGCTTGGCAGTCCAGATCGGTAACACAGGACCAGGGCGCTGTGAGTTCATCATCCCCAGGCCCCTCTCGGTCGGTACAGCAAAGGGCTCCTGGGGTGGCACCCAGATCCCACGGTGAGAACTCCGACACGGACCGCAGCCTCAGACAGGCTAAGCGGGCTTGCTGGGAACCTTCCCCGGCTGCATCACGCGGTTCGGGGTCTCAGCATGAGGACCCTCTGGAGGATGAAGCGGAGGTCGCAGCTCAGGGCTCTGATCCTGACGTTGCTCTCAATCTGGATACACCTGAAGGGGACGCCATAGTAAATGACCTTATAAAGTCCATCAACCAGGTGCTAGTCCTTCTCCCCCAACTCCACCTATAGAGGAGTCGGCTTCACAGTAGGAGAAACACCAGTTTAGGTTTCCCAAACGTACCCAGAGTGCGTTTTTCGATCACTCTAACTTCAGAGATGCTGTCCAGAAGCACAGAGCATTTCCGGACAAGCGCTTACTAAGCGCCTTAATGCGACACGTTACCCTTCCCCCCTGACGTAGTTAAGGGTTGGGCTCAGTGTCCCAAGGTGGATCCTCCAGTCTCCAGACTGGCGGCTAGATCCGTGGTATTAGTGGCAGATGGTTCATCGCTCAAGGATGCCACTGACAGGCAAATAGAGCTCATGATGAAATCCATCTATGAAGCCATAGGCGCGTCTTTTGCTCCGGTCTTCGCATTCGAGTGGGCACTCCAAGCTATCATCAGCTTGTCTGTCTGAGACTAATGCGGTCGCACGTACCTCTGCTCCGCAGGTTGTGTCTTTGACTTCTCAGGCGTCGGCTTTTTCGTCCTACGCCATGAATGCCGTCCTGGACTCTGCGAGCCGTACAGCGGTAGCATCCGCCAATTCAGTGGCAGTCCGCAGGGCTATGTGGCTACGCGACTGGAAGGCAGACTCTGCTTCCAAGAAGTTCTTAACCGGTTTGCCATTTTCTGGCGACCGTTTGTTTGGCGAGCAATTGGATGAAAAACCGATGGGTGAGAGACATTCCGTCTCACGGTTACAGGATAGAGCTCAGCTCTCATCCTCCGACTTGTCTCTGCAAATGGAGTTGTGATCCCCGTTCCGCTTCAAGAACGTGGTCGCGGTCTTTACTCCAACTTGTTCGGGGTACCAAAAAAGGACGGATCATTCCGGTCCGTTTCCGGGCCTCATTCTGCTCAACAGAAACGTGAGAACCTGACTGTTTCGGATGGAATCTCTCCGCTCAGTCATCGCTTCGATGTCCCAGGGAGTCTTCCTAGCATCAATCGACTTCAGGGATGCTTATCTCCATGTGCCGATTACACCAGAGCATCAACGCTCCCGGTGTTTCGCCATCCGGGTCGAACACTTTCATCGAACACTTTCAGCTCGTGACTCTTCCTTTCAGCCTGGCGACAGTCCCACGGGTCTTCACCAAGGTCATGGCTGCAGTGGCGATGAGCCTACACTCTCAGGGACACTCGGTGATCCCTTACTTAGACGATCTCCTAAGTCAAGGCACCCTCCCGGGTGGCATGTCAACACAGCCTGAACATTCTTTTGGAGACTCTCCAGAGGTTCGGGTGGATCATCAATTTCCCAAAGTAAAAATTGACACCGACCCAATTCACTGACTTACCTCGGGATGGAGTTCATTCTCTCTCAGAGATAGTGAAGCTTCCGCTGGACAAACAGCGTTCACTGCAGACAGGGGTGCACTTTCTCCTTCGGGCCCAGTCTCACCCCTTGAGGCGCCTCACGCGCTTCCTAGGGAAGATGGTGGCAGCAATGGAGACAGTTCCCCTTGCGCAGTTTCATCTGCGTCCACTCCAATGGCACATTCTCCGCAAATGGGACAGGAGGTTGACGTCCCTAGACAGGAACGTCTCTCTTTCACTGGCAGACAAAACCTCTCCTCAGTGGTGGCTTCTTCCCACTTCTTGGTCGAAAGAAAGGTCCTTCCTGCTCACATCCTGGGCTATGGTCAAGACGGACGAGAGTTTGTCAGGGTGGACAGCAGTCTTCCTCCACCACAGGGCTCAGGGAACCTGAACTCTGACAGAGTCCTCCCTTCAGATCAATGTTCTGGAGATAAGGGCAGTGTAGCTAGCCCTAAAGTCGTTCCAGCGGTGGCTGGACGGCAGGCAGATCCGGATACAGTCGGACGACACCACGGCGGTCGCGTACATCAACCACCAGCACAGAGCGCTGGCGGCGGACGCATCAGTTCAAGGCTGGTCGCAATTTCGACTGACTTATGTATTTCCTCCTCTGGCGCTGCTGCCCAGAGTGTTACTCAAGATAGGGTCCGACTGCCGCCGCGCCTTCCTCGTCGCTCCAGACTGGCCGAGGAGGTCGTGATACCTGGATCTGTGGCACCTCACGGTGGGTCGACCGTGGGCACTCCCGGACCGACCAGACTGGCTGTTTCAAGGGCCATTTTCCATCTGAATTCTGCGGTCTTCAACCTGACTGGGTGGCCATTGAGTCCTGGCTCTTAGCGTTGTCAGAGTTATCTCTATCACGCCTTTCACAGAAGGTGGTCTTCCTAGTGGCAGGCTCATCACTTCGGAGAGTGTCTGAGCTAGCAGCGCTGTCATGCAAGCCCCATTCCTGGTGTTTCGCCAGGATGAAGTGGTTCTGCGTCCGGTCCCGGAATTCCTACTTAAGGTGGTATCCTCCTTTTCTTCTCAATCAGGATATCTCCTTACCTTCTTTTGGATCCAGTTCACAATTGTGAAAAGGATTGCACTTGTTAGATCTCAGGAGAGCACTTCGGCTCTTCTTTTCGCACACTGCGCCCCCGCGCTGTTCTGATGCGCTCTTTGTCCTGGTCACTGGCCAGCGTAAGAGGTCGCAGGCTGCCAAGTCAACCTTGGCTCGGTGGATCAAGGAACTGACCCTTGAAGCCTACCGTTCTTCTGGGCTTCCGATTCCTTTAGAGCTGAAAGCCCATTCTACCAGAGCCGCAGACGCCTCCTGGGCATTGCGTCACCAGGCTACGGCTCAGCAGGTGTGTCAGCACTACCTGATCGAGTCTGCACACTTTCACGAAACACTATCGGGTTCATGCCTATGCTGTGGCAAATGCCAGCCTAGGTAGGCGAGTCCTTCAGGAGGCGGTTGCTCACCTGTAAGAGAGGGCCGTTTTTTCGGCTCTTTTTATCGAGGTATTCTTTTACCCACCCAGGGACTGCTTTTGGACGTCCCAATTGTCTGGGTCTCCCAATGGAGCGACAAAGAAGGGAATTTTGTTTACTTACCGTAAATTCCTTTTCTTCTAGCTCCTATTGGGAGACCCAGCACCCGCCCCTGTTCCCTTCGGGCTGTTGTTCTTTTGTGTACACATGTTGTTCATGTTGAAGGGTTCTTTTGGTTCATGGTTTCAGTTCTCCGAACATCCTTCGGATTGAATTTACCTTAGACCAATTTTTAAGTTCCTCCTTCCTGCTTTGGCACCAAAACTGATGGGCCCGTGATGCACGGGAGGGTGTATAGGCAGAGGGGAGGCGTTACACTTTTTAAAGTGTAATACTTTGTGTGGCCTCCGGAGGAAGTAGCTATACACCCAATTGTCTGGGTCTCCCAATAGGAGCTAGAAGAAAAGGAATTTACGGTAAGTAAGCAAAATTCCCTTCTTTGCGCAAAAGTTGTGGCGACAAAAAAACTTAATTTTGGTATTTGGAAATTTTGTGCTGCTACACTGCTGATAAGATTAATTGATTTTATATTTTGTTCGGGCGTTTCTGAATGCGGCGATACCAAATGTGTGTTTTTAATTTTTTTAACCCTTTCATTTTCAATGGGGCGAAAGGGGGGCGACTTGAACTTTTTAGGGTTTTTTTTTTGTTTTGTTTTTTATTTTATTTTACTAGTCCCCCTAGGGGGCTATAGCGATCAACAATCCAATCACTCTGCCCTATCTGCTGATCCCAGCTACGCAGCTGTAAACAGCAGATACGCTCACTTTCTGCTTCACTGGGCTGTGGGCCAAGTGAAACAAAGTAATTCATGGCAAGTACAGGAGTCATCATATGACCCTGTGCTACCATGACAATTATCGGAAGTCATGTGATCACGTCACATGACTTCCCGTATCAGACGGTAAGCAAAAGTTTACCGCGATCGCAAATATAATGGCGCTGTCACATTTTGACAGCGCCATTTAAGGGGTTAAACGGCACGAGCAGATAATCATTCTGCTCGTGCCTAGCAGGCACACATCTCAGCTGTGAAAATCAGCAGAGATGTGTGCCGATCGTGGCATGCTGCCGACGGCAGACCGCGGACAGTAAAGTTATGACCGCTAGCACGTAATATTACTGCCCGCGGCCGTTAAGGGATTAAAGACGGCTGTCTTAAATTGTCACCTGTATACAAGACTCCTGTCCACAGACTCAAGCAGTCAGACTCGAACATCTACAACATGGGCAAGACCAAAGAGCTTTCTAAGGATGTCAGAGATGAGATCATAGACCTGCACAAGGCTGGAATGGGCTACAAAACCATAAGTAAGACGCTGTGGGAGAAGGAGCCAACTGTTGGTGCAATAGTAAGAAAATGGAAGAAATAAAAAATGAGTGTTAATCGACATCGATCTGGGACTCCATGCAAAATCTCTCACCTTGTTGGGGTATCCAGGATCATGAGGAAGGTGAGAGATCAGCCTGCAACTACACGGGGGGGGTGACTCTTAAGGCTCTCAAGGCAACTGGCACCACAGTCACCAATTTGTAACACATTATGGCGTTATGGTTCAAAATCCTGCACTGTCCGCAAAGTCCCACTGCTCAACAAGGCAGATGTGCTGGCCCATCTGAAGTTTGCCAATGAATAAGTGCATGATTCTGAGAGTGATTGGGAGAAGGTTCTGTGGTCAGATGAGGCAAAAATTGAGCTCTTTGGCCTTAACTTGCCGTGTGTAGCGGAAGAGAATTGCTGCCTATGACCCAAAGAACACCGTCCCCACTGTCAATCATGGGTATGGAAATATTATGTTTTGGGGGTGTTCATCTGCTAAGGGCACAGGACTATTTTACCGCATCAATGGGACAATGGATGGAGCCATGTACCATAAAATCCTGAGTAACAACCTCCTTCCTTCCACCAGGACATTAAAACCATGGCTGGGTCTTCCAGCACGACAATGACCCAAGACATACAGCCAAGGCAACAAAGGGGTGGCTCAGAAAGAAGTGTACCGCCCCGCGCTCTGCTGCAGCTGAGCCGCTCGGATCCGGGCTCGTTTGGTGGGTGGCTCAAGCGCCTCCAGACCCGAGGGTCACGTCGCTCTGCAAGGGGGTTGCTGGCGATCTTGATGGGGGGATGGTTAGGTAGGTGTACGCCGGAGCCGTGTTTGAGTTCATGACGCCACCCACGGGACGTGGTGAAAGTGTAGACTCCACCGCTGCAGTTACCTGGGCACCCAGGGGAGATGGGCGTGCAGCAAGATGTTAGCCCCTCCGTGGGCAGGGGTGGTGGCCCCGGGACCACTTTGGGGAGAGTAGTTGCTTGGCGGTGCAGGGCGGCGTGCGGCTGGATGGCACAGTTGTACTCAAAATTATTGACACACACAAGTCTCTGGTAAACAAAGTTGATGGTGGTCGGTGCCCGCAGCCGGCTGCGTCTGGTTCCCCACCCGGGTTGGTGGTCTTGGCCTTTCTCCTGCACCGTGTTGTGTTTGTGTAGACTGCCTGTGCCTCAGCAACGGGAATCCGCTCCCCGGCTATGTATGTGTCAGTGGAGTCCGTTTGCCCGCAGACGCTGGCCCGTAGGATTTCTCTGCCTGTGCGGTGGCTTTCTATCCCCCTCGGTAGGCTGTTGCCTTCAGTCGGGACTTGGGATGGGAATGGACCTAAAGTCCAGACCTCAATCAGTAAATTTGACGTGGTCCAGTGGCTTCTGGGCCTTGTTCCGGGTCTGAGTACCCCCCTGGTGCTCCGGTTTCCAGTCGGTTCCCCGGTTCGGTACCGGCGGGCCACTACCCTGTCCCGGTCCCTTACAGTTCTACCTGGCCGTCTTCCTGGCTCCTGCAGGCTAAGGCCACTGCCTGCCTCCTAGCCAAGGTGTGCGGGCTACGACCCTCACACCTGTCAGTTTCCGCTGCAGACCTGTCACCACAGGCCTGCTGCACTCTACTCCTCTCAACTCAAACTGACTACTGTCACTGTCAACTGGCCACCGACAAACTCCTCTCTTTCTCCTGCCTCTGGCCCTCTGGACTCCTCGGTGGGCGTGGCCAACCTCCTGACTCTGCCCCCTGGTGTGACCATCAAGCTCAGAGGGAGGTGACTAGGTTTTAATGTGGTTGGCTGCTGTTACCTTTTTAGGGGACCGGTGTTATGCGGGGCCTATCTGTGACTACCTGACTAGTCCAGGGCGTCACAGAAGCACAATAAGGTTATGGAGTGTCCCAGCTAGTCTCCAGTCCTTAATCCCATAGAGAATTTGCAGAGTGACAGTCTCAAAATATTCATAATTTAGAGATGATCTGCAAAGAGGAGTGGACCAAAATTCCTCCTGACATGTGTAAACCTCATAAAAAACGTCTGACTGCTGTGCTTGCCAACAAGAGTTTTGCCACCAAGTATTAAGTGTTGTTTGCCAGAGCGATCAAATATTTATTTCTCTGCAAAATGTATATAATTTATGCAATGTGATTTTCTGAATTTTACACTGTGTTCCAAATTATTATGCAAAAAGACTTTAGGAGTGATAAGGTCAGAAATGTTTTGTTTGTCATTTAAACTCATTGATGGTGATGTGTGTCAGGGCTCTTTATATCACTGAAAGCAATTACAGATACCTGTGCAAATTAGTTTGGAAGGTGTGTCCAAATAAAGGCAAGACTCCTTAAGAAGGCTGTTCCACATTATTAAGCAGCCTACATTTTTTGCCAAAATGGGAAAGAAAAAGGATGTGTCGGCTGCTGAGAAGCAACAAATTGTGGAGTATTTAGGTCAAGGCATGACTACAATCAACATTGCCAAGACACTTCATCGTGATCATCGCACAATCAAGAAGTATGTAGCGGATTTGCAGCACATGCGTGTGCGTGCTGATAAGGAGAATGGAGGACTCTTTCCAACAGGCAATTGCATCTGTTTAAAAGAGCAGCTGCTAAAATGCCTGGTCATAGCAGCAGACAAGTTTTGGAAGCTGCTGGTGCCTCCAACGTCCCCCAAACAACAAGATGCAGGGTCCTTCAGAGGTTTGCAGCTGTGCGTAAGCCATCCTGTCGACCACCTCTAACCACTGCACACAAGCAGAAACTGCTCCAGTGGGCCAAACGATACATGAGGACTGACTTCCAAACTGTTTTGTTCACCGATGAGGGCCGTGCAACACTCGATGGTCCAAATGGATGGAGTGGAGGATGGCTGGTTGATGGACACCCCATGAAAACATGGCTAAGTCGCCAACAAGGAGGAGGTGGAGTAATGTTTTGGGCTGGAATCATGGGGAGAGAGATTGTTGGCCCCTTTTGGATCCCTGAAGGGGTAAAGATGAACTCCATAATCTTATGTGGAGTTTCTAAAACAGCACTTCCTGAAATGGTTCAGGAGGAAGAACCGTGCATTCCGCAGCAAGATCATTTTCATGCATGATAATGCACCACCTCATGTTGCAAATAACACATCTGCATCTCTGGCTGCTATGGGCATAAAAGAGGACAAACGTATGGTGTGGCCACCATCTTTCCCCTGACCTCAACCCCATTGAGAACCTCTGGAGCATCATCAAAAGGAGTGTCTATGATGGCGGGAGGCAGTTCACATCTTAGCAACAGCTCTGGGAGGGTATTCTGTCCACATGCAAAACAATTGAAGCACAAACCATCCAAAAACTGACAAATTCAATGGACGAGAGAGTTCAGATACTTCTTTCAAACAAGGGGTCCTATGTGCAAATGTAACGTCACCTAGAATGAAGTTTTGACTTGAAAACTGTTTGATTTCATTTTGTAATAAGCTGATAATGCTTAAATTTCACAATTGACCATTTTGTTTTTCAAAATAAAAATAAAAAGGTTGAAAACTTTGCTGTGCATAATAATTTGGAACATGCATTTTGAGTGCATTTTGAGTGTTTATTATTTTTAAAAATATACTGTTTTCATAGGTAGTTTGATCAAAAACATTTCAATTATACTCGAATAGTAGATGACTGGAAAATAACAATGACTGCAATTCATAAAGTTAATTTAGGAAAATATGAAAAAATATTTTTTGCATAATAATTTGGAACACAGTGTATTGTGGATATTCTATTGCTCACTGTTAAAATTAACCTACCCTTATTATAGACTGTTCATGTCTTTTTCAGTGGTAAAACTTACAAAATTAGCAAGGGATAATTATTTCCTTTACTGTATAATGTGAAAGCTTTGATAAATCAGACCCTAAAACAAGGCAAAAAAAAGTGGAAATGCAATAAACCCTTTTTCTGCTACATTACAATTGTCTGATGCAATGAGTGAGAATTTTTAAAGATGCCGGAATACAAGGACCGACAAAGTTCTCTCTAATGAGGAATAGCAGGATGGAGAATATACATGACCTGTAATGTGCACTTTGTTACATTAGGATTGTCTGATGCAGCACCAAGTGATAAAGGATCATAGAGGGAAAAGTCGGTATAGTGAACATACATATAATGCTTGAGAGGAGTATGGTCAATATAACATTTAAACTGTGAGAATAATAAGGGAGTAAGTGGTAGGCAGTGGTATGCTATGTGTTATTAGGTGGATTCAATACCAAAAACTGTTTGCAGAGAACTCTAACCAATGGTATTAAAGTGTCTGCTTTTTCCCTGATAAAAGGGTGTAAAGAGGGCTTTACACGCAGCGATATCGCTAGTGAGTGTACCCACCCCTGTCGTTTGTGCGTCACGGGCAAATCGCAGCCCGGGACGCACAAAATCGTTAGGAGCTGTCACACGGACTTACCTGCCTAGCGACGTCGCTGTGGCCAGCGAACCGCCTCCTTTCTAAGGGGGCGGTTCGTGCGGCGTCACGAAGCGGCCGCCCAATAGAAGCAGAGGGGCGGAGATGAGCGGCCATAACATCCCGCCCACCACCTTCCTTCCTCATTGCCGGCGTGCACAGGTAAGCTCTGGTTCGTCATTCCTGGGGCGTCACACATAGCGATGTGTGCTGCCTCGGGAACGATTAACAACCTGCGTCCTCAACAATCAACGATTTTTTGAAAATGAACGACATGTCAACAATGGACAATTTGGTGAGTATTTTCCATCGTTAATGGTCGCTCGGTGTCACACGCAACGACGTCGCTAACGATCCTGGATGTGTGTCACGGAATCCATGACCCGGCGATATATCGTTAGATACGTCGTTGCGTGTAACGGGGCCTTAAGGCTTCAATCTATATACTCTTTGTAGAGCACTACTCACTCATGCATATCTCCATTGATGAGTTCAAAACCATGTTTTGACTATTTAATACAAAGAGCACCAATGGCTGGTTATACACTAATCACAACAAGTTAGGGATATTTGGTTTTCGAGTGAAATCTCAGAATGATCCTAAAATGCCCTCTAACCTTTTAGGGTGACCTTAATGTGACCTTCTCTAAACATTTGGATGCACATGTCCAACTTCAATGTCTCAGTACTTTTTGCACAACGTGCGGTTCTCTAACAATGAGCTTAATGGAAAAATTCAGAACAGGTGTTCGATCCATTAATCGCCCAATACATTTCGGGATTAAATTAGAATTAGTATTTAAATATCCCTCCTCATGCTGTTCACATTTTGACATATTTTCGATCAAGACGACATATGATCAACAGTACATTGCCATTGCAAGGTTTCAAGCAGAATGTTCTTAGATGGAAAGGGCCACTGAGCTTAGAGTATCACCAGCAGGTTGTAACAGAGACTGGAAGAGTCACAGAAAAGCACAGAAGTGGACGTCCTTTGGCCATATCCCACATTGATGACCACTTCATTGTGAAAAATTCCCTTTGGAACTGGATGATGAATGCTACACATCTCCAGGCACATATAAGGGAGGTGAAAGGCACCCAAGTGTCATGTCAGACAATTCAAAACTGTTTACATAAGCGTCTTCTGCATGCTAGATGATTTGTAAGGGTACCTGACCACTCCACCAGGCAAAGGCATCATCTGCGCTAGACGAGGGACATGGGGACCTCAGTTCTGTTCACTGATGAAAGTTGATTTTGTCAATGATGTAGACGTCAAAGAGAGCACTGTGCATCTGCCACTTGTCACCAGATGAGCCTTTGGTGGTGGTGCAGGTGTTACAGTGTGGGCAGGTTTGCTTAGTCAATACACAATTGCACTACACTTTGTGAATGGTAAAGTGACAGCCCCTACTACTAGAATAACATCATTAATCCAGTCATTGTGCGTCTCCATGAACAACACAGGCCTAATTTCATCTTCATAGAGGACAATGCTTCAGCTCATCGAGGTTGCATTATTAGGGAATAGCTGCTGGGGACTGGGGTACCTCAGTTGGAGCGGCCAGCACTTTCTCCAGAACTTAATACCATAGAAAACCTGTGGGATCAGCTGAGTCACCATGTAGAGGCTGTAACTCTGTACCCCAGAACCTTAATAGCCTGAGGGCCGCCATTCAGGAAGAGTGGGATGCCATGCCTCAACAGACAATCACTCGACTTATGAACAGCAGGATACGTCGTTAAACTGTAATTAATACTCAAGGCCACATAAGTTATTGAGACAGTGACGTTTTGGGGGGCTATACCCACTACTGTTGTTTACTTTTGTTTCAATGAATTGATTGAGATGAGGAAATCACCATTGCATGCTTCTACGTAATGCCTGATTTTCATGATAAAATATCACTGTAGTGTGAATTTTTTATGTTTTCCATAAATCTCACCTGAAAGCCGAATATCCCTAACTTTTTTTGAGTAGTATATAATATGCAGGCTTTAATAGCCATTGTTTTAACCACATTACGACCAAGGACGTACTGACACTTCCTTAGTCGCCTCCCTCCAAGTAATCCGCAGGCTCCAGCGGTGTGCCAGCGGTATTACCCACACATGTCTGCTGATCTGATCAGCAGACATGTGTGGTTAAAGGCCCCTTTACACTAAACAACTTACTAGCGATCCAAACAACGATACAACCTGATAGGGATCGCTGGTAAGTTGGTAGGAGGTCGCTGGTGAGATGTCACACAGTCAGATGCTCCAGCGATCCCACCAGCAACCTGACCTGGCAGGGATTGCTGGAGCATCGCTACACGGGTTGCTGGTGACCTGTCACACAGGCAGATCTCACCAGCAACCAGTGACCAGCCCCCAGCCAGCAGCGACGCACTGAAGCGATGCTGCGCTTGGTAACTAAGGTAAATATCGGGTAACCAACCCGATATTTACCTTGGTTACCAGCGCACGCAGCTACACGTGCAGAGAGCAGGGAGCAGCGCACACTGCTTAGCGCTGGCTCCCTGCTCTCCTAGCTACAGTACACATCTGGTTAATTACCCGATGTGTGCTGTAGCTACACGTGCAAGGAGCAGGAGCCGCGCACACTGCTTAGCGCTGGCTCCCTGCTCTCCTAGTTACAGCACACATGGGGTTAATTACCCGATGTGTACTCTGCTACACGTGCAAGGAGCAGGAGCCAGCACTGACAGTGAGAGCGGCGGAGGCTGGTAACGAAGGTAAATATCGGGTAACCAAGTACAGGGCTTCTTGGTTACCCGATGTTTACCATGGTTACCAGTGTCCGCAGAAGCCGGCTCTTGCTGCCTGCACATTTAAGTCCCCTTAAAACCCTGAGACTTTCTAGCGATCATGCTGCACAGCGGGAAACAAAGGACCAAAGAATGGTCCTGAACGATTTGTAGCGATCAGCAACTTCACAGCAGGGGCCAGGTCGCTGATGTGTTTCACACACTGCAATGTCGCTGGGGAGGTCGCTATTACGTCACAAAACCGGTGACGTTACAGCGATGTTGTTTGCGATGTTGCAGTGTGTAAAGCCACCTTAACAGGCGCAGGTGGATCTGTTAACCCTTTAGATCATGCTTTCAAACAGCGCAACTTAAATGGTGATCACGGGCCGCCAATGCGTTGTTATGGTGGCGCAAAAAATAAGCTATCACTAACCCCCAGATCCCAACAAATCAGAACGCTATGGGTCTCGAAAAATGGCGCCAAAAGTGCTACTCTTTTTTTTGGGACAAATGTCTGAATTTTTTCACCCCCTTAGATAAAATTAAAAGTATACATGTTTGGTATCTATGAACTTGTACCAACCTGAGGTATCATACAGACATATCAGTTTTACCATACAGTGAACACTGTGAATAAAAGACCCCAAAAACTAATGTGCAATTGCACTTTTTTTTTTTTTTTTTTGCAATATCACCAGATTTTTTTTTTTTTTACAGTTTTCCAGTACACTAGATGGTTAAATTAACGGTTTCTTTCAAAAGTACAACTTGTCCCACAAATAATAAGCCCTCAGTATTGATATTGGCAATATTGATGGAAAAAGAAAAAGTTATGGCTCTTGGAAGAAGGGGAGGAAAAAAACGAAAATGAAAAACAGTAAATCGCCCGGGGTGAAGGGGATAAAATGCAATTACAGGCCATCAAAAGAGCACATCTACACAAAAATGGTATAATTAGAAATATCCGCTCAAGGCACAAAAAATAAGCAGACACTCAGCCCCAGAGCCCGGAAAATGGCAACAAAGTGCTATTCTTTTCAAACTTCTGAAATTTTTTTTGGCCCTTTAGATAAAATTAAAAGTATACATGTTTGGTATCTACGAATTTGTACCGACCTGAGGCATCATAGTCACACACCAGTTTTACCATAGATTAAAAATGGTGAATAAAAAAAACCTCCAAACATTCTTGCAATTGCACTTTTTTCACTATTTCTCTACATTTGGAGGGGTTTTTTTCCCAGTTTTCCAGTACATTATATGGTAAAATTAATGCTATCATTCAAAATTACAACTCCTGCAAAAAATAAGCTTTTATATGGTTATATTAATGGAAATTTAAAAAAGTTATGTCTCTCGGAAGAAGGGGAGGAAAAAACGAAAATGAAAAACAGAAAATCGCTGAAGGGGTTAAAGATAGCCTGTCTTATTGGTACACTGTGTCTGATCTGCAGGTATACTAGTGTTAGGTTGACCTAACGGTCACAGCTGTTGCCAGCGATGTCCGAATGCAGAGAAGGTACCGGTGACCCCCCCTCTGCTACTCCGTCTCAATGAAAACAAGCGAACGCCGTTATAAACATAAGACTGGAGATGTGCGGCTCCGAATAGAAAGTGTATTGGTATTGTTTACATTACAAAGTTATACAAAGTTGATTAGGGCGTAACTATGCAACATACATATTCATTAATTTACATTCATTAAGGCGTGGATTGCATATTCCCAGCAAGAGAAATTAATATAATGACTTATACTCCCATAACAGTCTATGACGTTTCTTTTTTCCATAACAAGAATGTTTTTCAGTCGTCTCTAAGTCAAAACATTCTGCGTCCTTGAAGTTGGTCTCATAGTTTATTACGCAAATAAGTCTGGTTCGGTCTTGCCAGGGAGAATGAATTTCTATTATTTTCTAAGTCAGTGAAAAAGGTTAACTCTTTCCTCACAATCCCCCCTATTGGCGTGATTGATGGACAGGGGGCCATCGAGAAGCTTTGGACTATAGAGAAAGCAGGCTAGCCTCCAGATACTTTCTGAGCCGCGGGTGTGCTCAGGGAGTGTCGTCTCACATCCGTCACCCAGGACTGCCTGCATGCCTCTCGATAGGAGTCTCATCATGATACGCCAAGGTGATTTCTAGAGGAAAGAGTAGAGAAGAGAAAAAAGGCATATTAGTGATTTCTTACGGGTGCTGAATAATCATTGTATCTACATTGCTTCAAGCAGCGGGAAAACAAAGCCATTAGCAACTTGAACACTACATAAGCAACTAGTAAACAGAGTAACACTTGGAACACTGATAGTCTGTTGTAACAGCCTCCCCATTGAAACACTTTGTTTATTGGGACTGGTATGGCTAAGTATGGCATGGAAGAGGCTGTCACAAGTGCGTGTGTACATATCCAGCAGTCTGTGATCTCAAGTTTTTCAGCTAACACTTCATGATGGGTCTCAAATGTATTCTGCCATGGTGTAGAAGGCCCCAAAAAGGGAGTACACATAGAAATACTTATCAGCAGTATTAGGCCTTCTTGCAGTGGCTGGCATGGACCCATGTCGATCTCCCCCTCAAGTTTGACGGAGGTTGGAGTGGTCAGCTGGACAGTCAAAGGCCCTTCGAATCGTGGCTCAAGGGTCTTTTTCACGTGCTTCTTTAGGTAGACCCGGTCGCCAGGCTTTAGAGAGTGGGTTCCTGGAATGGCATCAGGATCAGGTAGAGAAGAGTAGACCCTTTGATGGGTTTCAGTTAGTCTCTTCTGCAGGGAAACAACATAAGACGTTAGGCTATCACATTGCAGGTGTAACTCCTGCGGGAAGTAGCATCCTAATCTGGGTGCACTACCAAAGAGTATTTCAAAGGGTGAGAGCCTGTGCTTTCCCTGTGGGGTAGTCCTTATAGAGTAAAGAACTATGGGGAGACATTCTGTCCATGGTCTACCAGTCTCCTCCACTGCCTTGGCTAGTTTGAGCTTTAGAGTTCCATTTAACCTTTCCACTTTCCCTGATGACTGTGGGTGGTAAGGTGTGTGTAAGGCTGACTGAATGCCTAACAGGGCACAGGTGTTCTGGAAAACTTGTCCAGTGAAATGAGTACCTCGGTCCGACTCTATGACTTCAGGGAGTCCAAACCGGGGTACCAGCTCACAGGCCAATTTCTTTGCTGTAATTCGGGCCGTGGCTGAGCTGACAGGGTAGGCCTCTGGCCATCCTGAGAAGAGGTCTACACAGACAAGTACAAACTCGTAGATGCCATGTCTTGGCAACTGTATATAGTCTATTTGTACTCTTTGGAATGGGGCGAACGTCTTTGGCATGTGTCTTTGCGGGGTTTTAGTTAGCTGGCCTGGATTATGTTGTTGACAGATGTGACAAGCTTTTATTCTCTGGGAGGCGTATTGTCTGAAGCCGGGGGGGCTATCCAATATGGTTGCATCTGGTTCATGATTGAGTTTGTGCTACCGTGTGTGGGGTAGTGGAGTACTTGGAAAATGGCAAGGAACCAACTGCGTGGCAGGACGGGAAGTCCGTTTAGGCGCCAAATCCCCTCCACCTTTTCTGCCCCCTTGGCCCGCCATCCGGCCTTTTCTTCCTCAGAGGCGTTTTCTTGTGTCTCAAAGAGGTTCTGCATTTCTTCCTCCGTCGTTGACACTGTTTCCGTCTCCTTCAAAGGGAGTAAGGCTGCTTGTTTTGCTGTTTGGTCGGCCAAGCGATTTCCCCTTGCCTCGGGTGTTTGAGCCTTGGTGTGGGCAGCAACCTTTATGATTGCTAGCTGTTTTGGTATCAAGGCTACTTCCATTAGTTTCTTCACTGAAGCTCCATGTCTGATAGGATTTCCTGTTGCTGTGAGGAATCCTCTAGTCTGCCAGATGGTGCCAAAATCGTGCACAATGCCGTGTGCATAGGCTGAGTCCGTGTAGATGTTCGCTGTTCGTTCTTCCAGAAACTCAATTGCCCAAATGAGGGCAAGAAGTTCTGCTTCTTGAGCAGATATGCGTGGAGGTAGCGGTTGTTTGGCTAAGGCTGCATATAGAGTCACTACTGCAAATCCGATGTGGAACTTGCCTGCTTCATCAGCGTATCTGCTACCATCCACAAAAAATTCAAAGTCTGGATTTGTAAGCGGTGTTGTCTGAATATTGTGCAGGGGCTTTGCCTCATGTTCAATGAGTTCCTGACAATCATGATCAAATGGTGCGCTGGTACGTTTGTCACTCTCTGCTGTCCTCTCTTCTGTCCCCCCCTCTAAACTTGTAAAGATCAGCAGATCAGCAAGGTTTAGACTTGTAACTCGAGCAAATGAGATGTTTGGGGGTAGCAACAGCGTGCACTGGAGTCTGACTTGTCTTGCCATGGAGAGATGTTCCAACTGCACTTGATTGAGAACAGCATAAATGTCATGGCTGGTAAGGATGGTAGTCGGGAAATCTAGTGAGATCTCAGATGCTTTCTGCAGTATGTTTGAAACTGCTGTAACAGCACGGACACAGGTTGGTGCTGCTCTGGTAACGTTGTCGAGTTGAGAGGAGTAGTACCCGATTATGTGATGTTTGTCCGTCTTCTGGGTGAGTACTCCTACGGCAAATCCTTGAAGCTCTGCTATGAACAGATTAAAGGTGAGATCATAGTTTGGGAGTGCCAGAGCAGGTGCATCAATCACTAGTTCCTTGAGCTTTTGAAAATTTTGTTGAGCTTCTTCTGTGAGGGAGAAAGGAATATTCTTTGTGCAATCATACAGCGGTTGCATGAGTAGTGACGCATTGGGAATCCACCGTCTGCATTTATCTCTGCTTGCTTTGCATCCTACTTCTGCCAGAAAGGTAAGCATTCCTCTTCACTAGGGAAGCACAGTAGTAAATCATCCACGTACTGGTAGATGCACTGCGAGAGGTAGCGGGAGGGGGGATTGTCTCAGCTGCGGTGGCGTAATTCCAGGCTTTACTGAAACCTTTACGGGGGGCACGGGTAGTGTGCCGAGGTCAGTTTTTGATGTGGACCAGAGTTTTGCAGGAACTTGTAGAAGTATTGGGTCCGTGTTTACTTCATGTGTAACTTCAGATTCTGGTTGATCTTCTATCATCTGGAGAGTGCACAGGATTTCTTCTGGGATATCTTCTGGAATTTGCAGGATAGCAGATCCATCTTCATTGTATACAATCTGAGCTTGTAGTCTTGATAGTAAATCTGCTCCCACTAGGGCATCTCCACCCAGGGGGGACACTAAGAATTTAGACACGAACATGTGTGGTCCCAGTTTCACCTTCAGTGGATGTGTTATTGGGATTATCTGGGCTTGTCCATCAAATCCGGATACTACAGTAGCTTCAGATGAGATGGATCCTTCAGGCACTAGGTTCCTGGGGTTCAGGAGCGTGAGGCTCCTGAGTCCACCAAAGCTCTTATTTCCTTGTTGCCAATGTGAAGGGGGACATTTTTAAATGGACCTCTGGCATCCCTATCCCGTGCTGCCGCAAGTCAGGCAGTCTTCTCCTCCTGACTCTCGCGTTGGTTTTGAGTGTCCCTCTTCTTCTTTCTACAGTCTCTGATCACGTCCTCTGACTCCACAATAGTAGCAGGTCGGTGCCTTCCTTCTTGTACCTTCTGGCTGACCGTCCACTGCTGCTATGACAACTTTCTTGTTGCTCCTTTTATCCTTTGCGTCGGTTTCTAAGCCACTTGCTTTGTTAACTAGAAGATCTATGTCTTCCATGTGTCTCCATTCTGGGCAGCACGCTTTCAATCTTTCTGCCAGAGGTGCATGTATTCCATCCATGAAGGATCTTACCATCAGGCGACGTATTGCACCCGCTTGTAAGTCCAGCTCTTCATCTGCGAATGACTGCATCAATCTGTAGTAAAATGAGCTGACATTCTCCACAGGACCTTGATGCACTGGTCCCATTGTGCCCTTAGTTCTTTGCTCCTGGGCGCAGAAGAGATTGAGTCTTATCATGAAGTCTTGGCCCGATTCCACATTAAGGGTATCGTCCGGAGCATGTCCTGTCAGGTGGGCAGTGAGTTTGGCATACAGTTCGGGAGACATTTTAACTCTACACAAACCTTCCATGTCCAACCAAGTGCTTCTGTAGGAGACCTGTATTTGGTTCAGGTAACGTGAAAAACTGACTGGGTTTCTAGTCGGATCTGGAGCATTTTGCAGAAAAGCCATCTGCTCGGCTGGAGTCCAGGGTACGTAGTCTTCATATGTACGGGGAACTGCATCTCTAGGAGCATCTGGGTTTTGTGGATTAACAGGTGGTCTTATCAGGACTCTTCTTTCCACTACGGGATAAAGAGGCACTGGTGCTGTGGCTTGTAGCTTGTGCTGTGGAGCTCCACAGGCTAGGCATTTTTCACTCCAGTCCGGATTTTGTTGGCTACAGTTTGTGCAGGTCCATTCCGGGGATCCTGCTATTTTTGGAGTCGTTCCAGGAGTAGCTGACAGGTACGGAGGAGGCTGGTGATCCTTATTAGCTTGCTTCCCAGCTTCTTCCCATGTGTCTGATTCTTCATGGTATATCCAACCTTGATCGTGGGCTGTTTTTGCAATGTCAGAAAGAGTTCTGACCAGTTTAGTCCATGATTTATCTGCTATCACTCCTGCTCTAGTAGCTGTTATTGTATTCCATTTGTTGGGGTCCAATTGATCCTTTCCCTTCAATCCAAATGTCTTGAAAACTTCCTTGGACTGACTGGCTGTCCTCTTGCCATGATAACACGTAATGAGATGTTGCAGGGTGCATCCAGCTCTTCTGTCTTTTGATATTCCTTGTCCCATTCTTCGTCTATCTTCTTCAGCTTTTAGACCCTTGAACGTCCTTTGGACTAAACCTACCTATCCTGGAGATACTCAGAGACTAACTCCTTTTGTATTCCTACCTAAGGTGAGGTCTAGAACCACCTTTCCTGGAAGTACCCAGAGACTGACTCTTAATCTGTATTCCTACTGAAAGGTGGTGTCCTAACTGTTCAGAGGGGGCTGAGAATGTTGAATGGCGCTGGGTTGCCCTTCTTGTACCACAGGTACACTCTATATCCGATGGCAATGGCAAACAGGGCTATTCCCACTAACACTAGGGCAGTGAATATCACATCCATTGGACAGAGCAGGTACACTATTCCCTTTCAACACTCACTGATGTATGGGATCTATGACAACCAACAAGGACAACAGCACAGAAGTAAAGCGCAGGAGAGCAGACACACGGAGAGGCAGAGAAACACAGAGAAACAAACAAACAAGGCACAGAAAACATCAGCTGGCAAGGCTCTCTCAGAGTTCAGTGGAAACCCGCCAATAACCCAGTTTCTACTCACAGTGTACCATTTTGCGCGTTGAGGAGAGGGGAGATCAGATGTGGGGAGCATAAAGAGAAGAATAAGGTTCAACTCTTACCTGGCCAGGTGTTTCTGGTCCCCACGTCTGGTCCACTCCTCCTCTGAATGGCAAGATAGTCCACTGCGTCCTGGGATTAGAAACACAGGTCCCTGTTCGGGCGCCAGATAATGTTAGGTTGACCTAACGGTCACAGCTGTTGCCAGCGATGTCCGAATGCAGAGAAGGTACCGGTGACCCCCCCTCTGCTACTCCGTCTCAATGAAAACAAGCGAACGCCGTTATACACATAAGACTGGAGATGTGCGGCTCCGAATAGAAAGTGTATTGGTATTGTTTACATTACAAAGTTATACAAAGTTGATTAGGGCGTAACTATGCAACATACATATTCATTAATTTACATTCATTAAGGCGTGGATTGCATATTCCCAGCAAGAGAAATTAATATAATGACTTATACTCCCATAACAGTCTATGACGTTTCTTTTTCCATAACAAGAATGTTTTTCAGTCGTCTCTAAGTCAAAACATTCTGCGTCCTTGAAGTTGGTCTCATAGTTTATTACGCAAATAAGTCTGGTTCGGTCTTGCCAGGGAGAATGAATTTCTATTATTTTCTAAGTCAGTGAAAAAGGTTAACTCTTTCCTCACACTAGAAGTAGCTGAACTGATTGATATAGTGAAAGTTTTTCCACAAAAATATAGAACACCAGTAATAATTTTTATTTATTAAGGTTCCTGGTCATTCAGTATTCAGAAATGCTATTTATTAATTGGTGAGTGTGTCATAGGCTGTAACGTGACAGGGTGCAAATTATACAAGTCTCATCTTTTTGCATAAAATACTAAGCAACTGCGTTTGCATTGTGATAAAGCATTGGTAAATGGTAGGTGTGACGGGGTATGCGGCAGAGCAGTAAGGGATACCAGACCAATGAACAATCCAAGAAGATTTAATGAGGCAGGGAGCATAAAACATCCAATATCCAAATGGTTCTTTAGAGTCCACACAAAGGAAACAGATCCGGGGCAATCCGACGCCAAGAAAAATGTAACTCAGATGAGTTCCCTAAATCCAGCAGCGTGGCAGCTGATCCTCAATGTCCAATCGTCCATGTACGGGCAAAAAAGGAGCTGGCCTCAGCACAGGTCCTAGCCCTTCACCCAGAACAAAGCATAACTAAACTAAAAAACATGTGGCTGAATCTCCCACCTCTCCTTAGATCCACCCCCTGGATGGGGAGAAGTGCTCAGACCCACCCCTTTAACATTTGCTACTTGTAGCTCCTAGTTAGAAAGAAGTTTCTAGACACAGTCTCCAGAGATTGTGTATTAGGGAAGCCTCCTGCAGAGGAGAACAATATATATGCAACCCCCACCAGATCAAGGACAATAGCTACTGCTGAAGCCTGATTACAATATGGTATTGGCTGGGGGATATAATGTTAGGGGTACTTCTCACATAGCGGATCGCTGCTGAGTCATGGTTTTTGTGACGTACCAGTGACCTCATCAGCGATCTTGCTGTGTGTGACACTGCTGAGCAGCGATCTGGCCCCTGCTGTGAAATCGCTGCTCGTTACACACAGTGCTGGTTCATTTTTTGGACATTGCTCTCCCGCTGTGAAGCACACATCGCTGTGTTTGACAGCGAGAGAGCAACGATCTGAATGTGCAGGGAGCAGAGAGCCGGCTTCTGGCAGCCTGCGGTAAGCTGTAACCAAGGTAAATATCGGGTTACCAAGCGAAGCCCTTTGCTTGGTTACCTGATATTTACCTTGGTTACTAGCATACGCCGCTCTCAGGCTGCCAGTGCCGGCTCCCTGCACACGTAGCCGGAGTACACATCGGGTAAATAAGCAAAGCGGTTTGCTTATTAACCCGATGTGTACTCTGGCTAGGAGTGCAGGGAGCCAGTGCTAATCGGTGTGCGCTGGTAACCAAGGTAAATATCGGGTAACCAAGCGAAGTGCTTTGCTTGTTTACCCGATATTTACCTTAGTTACCAAGCGCAGCATCGCTTCCACGCGTCGCTGCTGGCTGGGGGCTGGTCACTAGTCGCTGGTGAGATCTGCCTGATTGACAGCTCACCAGCGACCATGTAGAGACGCACCAGCGATCCTGACCAGGAGCATCGCTAAAGTGTGATGGTTACAGTAGGCGCTTTTTTTTTTTCCGTGGTGTTTTCTGGATATGATGTCCTTTCAGTGAGTGACTGCGTAGAACCGCACAAGAACGTCTAAGCATGGAAACATCAGTGATATTAATGAATAAAAATAGAAATTATATATATAGTTTTGTTGGATAAGAATCGGTATATTGATCTGTTCTCCTTCTCCTCCTCTATAACATGCTGCTCACGTATGCCGAAGCACACATATCCGAACAACTGCCTATTATGTTAGCACCTAGCATGTAATAATTATCCCTTAATGACTGCCTACACCCCTTTTTATAAAAGTCATTAATGGGCTTTAGGCTACATGCGCACGCTGCGTTTTTTGCTGCGTTTTTGGCTGCAGTTTTGTTGTCAGAACTTTCTGACATTTGACTTCCCAGGAAAGTCTATGAGAAGTCAGATTTGCTATGCGCACACTGCAGTTTATTTGTCAGCGTTTTATTTGTCAAAAGTTTGTGACAAAAAAATGCAGCATGTTCATTCTTCCTGCGCTTTTGTCAACATTTGTTACAAAAACGCATCCAAAACGCATGTTGTGAAAAACGCACCTACAATTGCAAGCATTTTTTGTGACATTTTCATGCTCTTTCTGTCAAGGTACAGTTTGGCTGCAGTTTTGGCTACAGTTTCTGAACACAAAAAGATGCAGCGTGCGCATGTAGCCTAAAGCCGCCGTCACATTTAACGACTTACCAGCGATCCCAAAAACGATGCAACCTGATAAGGATCGCTGGTAAGTCGCAGGGAGGTCGCTGGTGAGATGTCAAACAGGCAGACCTTACCAACGACGCAGTAACGATCAGCGACCTGTATAACGATGAGCGACCTGTATAGGAGGCTGTTTGGTAGGTGTCAAACACAGCTATGCATCCTGCCCAGCAGGACATCGGCTTTGAAGAAAATAAACCAGAACAGTATGTAACGATCAGCGATTTCACAGCAGGGGCCAGGTTGCTGCTTAAGGTACCGTCACACTAAGCAACTTACCAGCGATCCCAACAACGATAGGGATCGCTGGTAAGTTGCTAGGAGGTTGCTGGTGAGATGTCACACTGCAACGCTCCAGCGATCCCACCAGCAACCTGACCTGGCAGGGATCGCTGGAGCGTCGCTACACAAGTTGCTGGTGAGCTCACCAGCAACCAGTGACAAGCCCCCAGCGCCGCGTGGAAGATGCTGCGCTTGGTAACTAAGGTAAATATCGGGTAACCAACCCGATATTTACCTTGGTTACCACCGCACGGAGCTACACGTGCAGAGAGCAGGGAGCATCGCACACTGAGCGCTGGCTCCTTGCTCTCCTAGTTACAGCACACATCGGGTTAATTACCCGATGTATGCTGCAGCTAAATGTGCACAGAGCAGGGAGCAGCGCACAATGCTTAGCGCTGGCTCCTTGCTCTCCTAGTTACAGCACACATCGGGTTAATTAACCCGATATGTGCTGCAGCTAAATGTGCACAGAGCAGGGAGCAGCGCACAATGCTTAGCGCTGGCTCCTTGCTCTCCTAGTTACAGCACACATCGGGTTAATTAACCCGATGTGTGCTGCAGCTAAATGTGCACAGAGCAGGGAGCAGCGCACAATGCTTAGTGCTGGCTCCTTGCTCTCCTAGTTACAGCACACATCGGGTTAATCCGATGTGTGCTGCAGCTACATGTGCACAGAGCAGGATCCGGCACTGACAGTGAGAGTGGAGGAGGCTGGTATCGAAGGTAAATATCGGGTAACCAAGGACAGGGCTTCTTGGTTACCCGATGTTTACATTGGTTACCAGCCTCAGCAGAAGCCGGCTCCTGCTGCCTGCACATTTAGTTGTTGCTGTCTCGCTGTCACACGCAGCGATCTGTGCTTCACAGCGGGACAGCAACAACTAAAAAATGGCCCAGGACATTCAGCAACAACCAACGACCTCACAGCAGGGGCCAGGTTGTTGCTGGATGTCACACACAGCAACATCGCTAGCAACGTCACAAAAGTTGTTCGTTAGCAGCGATGTTGCTAGCGATGTTGCTTAGTGTGACGGGGCCTTTAGTGTCGCACATAACGAGATCGCTGGTGAGACCCCTATTGCCTCACAAAACCTGTGACTCAGCAGCGATCTCGCTAGCGATCTCGTTATGTGAGAAGTACCCCTTAATCTCCAGCACTGCTGAATAGGATAAAGGCCCCGTCACACTAAGCAACATCGCTAGCAACATCGCTGCTAACGAACAACTTTTGTGACGTTTCTAGCGATGTTGCTGTGTGTGACATCCAGCAACAACCTGGCCCCTGCTGTGAGGTCGTTGGTTGTTGCTGAATGTCCTGGGCCATTTTTTAGTTGTTGCTCTCCCGCTGTGAAGCACAGATCGCTGTGTGTGACAGCGAGATAGCAACAACTAAATGTGCAGGCAGCAGGAGCCGGATTCTGCAGAGGCTGGTAACCAATGTAAACATCGGGTAACCAAGAAGCCCTGTCCTTGGTTACCCGATATTTACCTTTGATACCAGCCTCCCCCGCTCTCACTGTCAGTGCCGGCTCCTGCTCTGTGCACATGTAGCTGCAGGACACATCGGGTTAATTAACCTGATGTGTGCTGTAACTAGGAGAGCAAGGAGCCATCGCTCAGTGTGCGCTGCTCCCTGCTCTGTGCACATTTAGCTGCAGCACACATCGGGTAATTAACCCCATGTGTGCTGTAGCTAGGAGAGCAAGGAGCCAGCGCTCAGTGTGCGCTGCTCCCTGCTCTCTGCACGTGTAGCTCCGTGCCCTGGTAACCAAGGTAAATATCGGGTTGGTTACCCGATATTTACCTTAGTTACCAAGCGCAGCATCTTCCACGCGGCGCTGGGGGCTGGTCACTGGTTGCTGGTGAGCTCACCAGCAACTCGTGTAGCCACGCTCCAGCGATCCCTGCCAGGTCAGGTTGCTGGTGGGATCGCTGGAGCGTTGCAGTGTGACATCTCACCAGCAACCTCCTAGCAACTTACCAGCGATCCCTATCGTTGTTTGGATCGCTGGTAAGTTGCTTAGTGTGACTGGACCTTAAGAGCTAACAGTCAGGGCATGCAGGAAGCTGTGATAGCCTTATCACTAGTGAAGAGCGAGCACTACCATGCTCCGGTGCTTGGCACTTGTAATGAGCAGTGGGATACTTGGTCTGTACTCTCCAGCAACTCTTCGACTCTCCTCTTGCTTCTAGTTTTGCTAGAGGAGAGATCATGACCTACTGGGAAGGCTGTTCTGAACACGCACCAAAAATGAGCAACGTTGAGGACTAGAGATGCGATGGATGGCCAATGAAACTTACTACAGATGATGACAAACACATCATGCTTCCCGTCGAAACCAGATGATGGAAAGCAGTAAGATCAGCTCAGAACTGCCAGTATCTTATGGTACCAGCTACACTCGTCTACTGTTCGGAGAAGTCTTCCCAGAAGTGGTCTTCATGGAAGAATGCTGATACATGCACTACAACTCAAAAATATTTCCCATATTTGTACATTCTTTAACCAAGAAGCTGCAAAAACCCTAGTGCATGCCCTCATTATCTCCCACCTAGACTACTACAACCCCCTGCTCTATGGCCTCCCTTTGAACACTCTCACACCCCTACAATCAATTCTAAACTATTGATATAGAAGGGTTAATAGTTTCTCTTTTTCTTTATTAAAGATTTATTGTTATTAGTAAGTATATCTGATGGTAGTTCATAGTCATTATGGAGCCTACGGAATAAGAGACAGACTCAAGGATTATTATGGTTTCTAAATGTTCTTCTTATCTCATATGCATGACTCTACATTTTTGTTTTGCTAAAACTTAAAGGTCATATGAACAATTAGTAAAGTTCAGCTCGAAGTTTTTTCTTTTTCTTTTGCAATATCACATTGATCTGTAAATGGTATAAATAAACTGTACTTTGATGAAATAAACAGAAGAAATTGATCATGCCCACATGGATGCTGGTCTTTTCTCTCCGAGCGCTCGATCTTGATTAGGTCTGAAGAGGCCTAACTCAAGAGAACCTCACTGGTGATCCCATAAGCTGACTTGTGACAAAACAGAACAGCTACAACACTATGCTGCATGACTAATCCACCTGTTCCCCCGCTATTCCCTGACCTCTCTCTGCCAATCTCTTCACTGGCTTCTCATTGCCCTACGACTCCATTTAAAAACCTTAACCATGACATACAAAGCTATCCACAGCCTGTCTCCTCCATGCATCTGTGACCTAGTCTCCCAGTACTTAGAGGCACTGACTGTATTATCCCAGCCAGGTGTGCTTGGTTCTGCAATGCTGTGGCGTTTCAGAGGAAAACATACTTTTAATAGTCACACAGGCAAGTCCACAGCAGCTTTTTCTCATCCACTACCCTGGATTGGCAGGTCCCTGCCTATGTGTGCATATAGCCAGGGATGGCTATTAAAGAATATTGCCTACATTTTGGACAGCATCAGTTGTTAGGTTCCCTTTAAATATAAATTATATGAAATTATGTTAGATGATCTACTAATCTAAAAAAAAATAAATAAACCATACACGTATATTTGGCCTACATGTAACCAGCACAAGTACTGGAACAAATGTGGCAAACAAAAGTAAAACATTCTATTTAAAAAAGGATTACACATGAGATTGTAGAAATCCGCATTATTTATTTTACCCACAGTTTTTAGTCTTTTTGTAACATTGACACAAAAATAAAGACAGTAAAGAATACTTAAAATATACAGTATATCACCAAAGGAAGCCCTCATTTCTTTGGAAGGGTGGGGGGAGGAATGGAGGGAAGGAATAAACATTAAAGGGTTAACAATTAATGACTTATTGTATCCATATAAACAATATATGGAGCAGAGCAAAGCAGCAGTCTGTCTCCCATTCATTTCAATATTTTAATGTAAGGTGCAGTACTCTGCAGATGCCATTAGGCAATCAATAAACAGTAAATCACAAAAGTGAGTACACCCCCTCACATTTTTGCACATCTTCTTTAGAAGAGGCTTACTTCTGGGACGACAGTCATGCAGACTAATTTGATGCAGCGCACAGCCTATGGTCTGAGCACTGACAGGCTGACTCCCTCCCCTTTAACCTCTGCAGCAATGCTGGCAGCACTCATACGTTGATTTTGAAAAAAAACAACCTCTGGGTATAATGCTGAGCACGTGCACTCAGCTTCTGTGGTCAGCCATGGCGTAGACTGTTCTGAGTGAAACCTGTCTTGTTAAACTGCTGTATAGTCTTGGCCACTGTGTTGCAGCTCAACACCAAACCAGTTTAAGGCCAGAATCACACTTGTGAGAGACTCGCGCTAGTCTCGCATCGCATCACCCGGCATGGCCGCACACTCCCCAGACAGGAGCGGGATGGCAGCATGGATTTCTATGCAGCTGAGAAGCTCCTGTCCGGAGACCATCAGGCCGTGCTGGGTGATGCGATGCGAGACTTGCGCGAGTCTCTCACAAGTGTGACTCCCGCCTAACACACCTGCTCCCCATTCACACCTAAGTCCTTGTAACAGTAAGGCTATGTGCCCACGGGCGCTCGTACCTGCGGATGTATCCGCAGGTACGAGCGCATGTTTCCCGCAGCTGCCCGCCGGCATCCGCAGCTATTTTTAGCTGCTAGATTACAGCGGAATAGCTGTGGGAAACATGCGGACATTCATGCGGCTTACCTGCGGACGTCCCGGCCTCTTATCTCCATAGCGGAGGGCCGGGACATCCGCAGGTAATTCCGCATGAATAATTGACATACAATTATACATGCGGATGCCTACATCCGCAGGATGTTCGGCAGTCGCACTTTCCGCAGCGTGGACACAGCACTCCCCATGTCCCATAGGATAACATGGGGAGTGACTGTACATGCTAAAACCTGCGGATTTATCTGGAAAATTCAGAAAAATACGCAGGTTTTCCGTGGCAAAATCCGCAGAAACAAGGTCCCGTGGGCACATAGCCTAATGAGTCACATGTCACCGGGGAGGAAAATGGCTATTGGGCACAATTTGGCCATTTTCACTTAGCGGTGTACTCACTTTTGTTGCCAGTAGTTTAGAAATTAATGGCTGTGTGTTGAGTTATTTAGAGGGCACCACATTTACACTGTTATACAAGCTGTACACTGACTACTGTACATTGTATCAAAGTGTTGTGCCATGAAAAGATATAATAAAATATTTACAAAAATGTGAGGGTGTACTCCGTTTTTGTGATATACTGTATGTGACGTTTGTGTTTCGTGAATAGCTCCTCCTACACATAGATCACTAAATGTTAAGTCCTGGACATATTTAAATTCATGGGAATATATACAATTACCACGGTTTTATAACCTGTTAGGTAAAGACATTGGTCATTAAAGGGGTTGTCCAGTGAATGCAAGTTATCTCGTAGTCACAGGTTGTGATAACTTTCTGAATGGTTAATGTCCCACCACTTGGCAGAACGAAGATTTTTCATCTTTATAGGGAATTTTTATCCCTGTTATGAAATGAAGCCATAGGTCAGATGCCGAACCACAGCTCCATTACCCCTCTGTGGGGCTGCTGGAAAAGCGGACGAAATGCAGCCCCATTGGTAATGAGCGGCGATCGAGCACGTGCCCCCTGCTGCTCCATTCTAATGGGGATAACAATTCCCTGTTTTGCAGGTTACAGCAGTCGGACCCCCATGATCAATCAGAGATCAGGTACCCTCTATATAGATGATAATTTGTTTTCACAAGTCAACCTCTTCAAGGCCGCGGGTGCATGAAAGGGAAGGGGTTAAGTAGGGATAGTTTGGATTGCCAGAATATTTCATTTGTCTTGGGATCTGACTGATGTTGCTGTCCTGGTAATATTGAAGGGGTTGTGCGGTGTTAAGAAAAACATGGTTGCTTCCTTCTAAAAATCTTGCCGCACCTGTGGATGATCTGTATCTGATATTCATAGCTCCATTCATGCGAATAGCCCTGAGCAGCAAAACCTAAACAAACAGCTATGTTATTCTGACACTGTATGATCCCATCTAAACCCACAGGTGACAGCACCCAGCACACTGCGGTATTATAGTCAACTTTTGCTGGTTAATGTTCCTCTCTTCCCCAATTCCTGTAGGGGTATTCTTGGGTTGTTATGTGATATCAGTACTGTGTTCCTCTTTCCTTACACTGGAAAGTCATATATCACATTCTACCACTAGAGGGCGCCAGAGTACACTACAAGAGATTTTTGCGGATTGTTAATAACAGTGGGTCCTTTCGGTTGCTGCAGCTGTACCTGTGTAGGCCTAATACACAGGTACAGCTCTATTATGTAGACTATGATGTATACTCTATTATGGATTATATTTATTGCTGATTAAAGGGGATATCCGATAACTTTACCCTTTAAAAATATCTATCTTTAATGTCTATCAAGTTTTCTCGTTTGCTTTATTATTACATTTCCTACCATTCTACCTGTAACGTTATTCCCTATGTCTGTTATTTCTTTCTTCTTGTCATGTTTCATTTGAAGGGATTCTCAAACAGGATATCACTTCCCCACAGCTTCGTTAAGCCATCCCCCGAAACAGCCCATCATCGAGGGATGGCTTATAGAAGCTGTGGGGAACTGAAGCCCTTCAAAATACCTGAGCGGGCTACTGGTGGTCATGTTTCTGACCAAACTGTCAGAGTCAAACTCAATCTATGATGGTGACATGAGAGCCCAATGTTCTTTAGGCTACTTTCACACATCCGGTTTTTGCTCTGCGGCACAATACGGCGCTCTGCAGAAAAACCACAACCGTTTTTTTTTGCTGCCGGTTGCGGGTTTTTTTGCATAGACTTACATTAGTGCCGTATTGTGTCGCATGGGCTTGCGTTCGGTCCGGTTTTTGCCGCATGCGGCAGATTTAGCCGATGCCGCGGCCGGATGGAACGTTGCCTGCAACGTTTTTTGCTCCGGCAAAAAAACCGCATCGCGCCGCATCCGGCCGATGCGGCGCATTTTTCAATGGATGCCTATGGACGCCGGATGCGGCGCGATGTGGAAAAAAACGCATCCGGCCGCCGCATGCGGTTTCTTCCACTGCGCTTGCTCAGTAGCATGCCGCAACCGGAAAAAAACGGACCGGCCGCATGTAAAAACTTATGCAAAGGATGCGGTATTTTCGCCGCATCCGTTGCATAGGTTTCACAGCCGGATTGAGCCGCACGGCTCAAACCGGATGTGTGAAAGTAGCCTTACAGAGACCTTTGCTCACAGCCCAGCACCATGCATTTACCAAAACTGACAGATCTGCCATGGGTGTCCTGTTGTCTTTACAGATGAGAGCAGGTTCTGACTGAGCACACATGTAAAAGTCTGGAGACATCGTGGTGAACATTATGGTGCCTTCAACATCATCTTGCATGACAGTTTTGCCAATAAGTCTGTAAAACTGGTATGCTGACTGATTTTAGGTCAGGCTATAATCCGGGATTAAATTCTTTGAGCTGTTGTCAGATTTTCTGCTTGTGCATTGGGCCCTATGTTCCTCATACTAAAGGACAGTGTTCTGGAAGACCGGAAGCAGGTCATCAACCTGTGGGACATTATGTACTTGTGTATTTGAATCCTAGTTGCCCATTTGATACATTATTTGCTTCCTACTACTTTTGGAACAAAACTGAATGCCTAGTGGCTTAAAAGGGAGGGGGGGGGGGTGTATGTGGCATGGCCAAAAAGGTGATGCTATGTCCCCCAATGTATTCAGTGACAGGAAATTTTAATTACAACAATCCAGGTTATTTGGTAGCTCCACATAATGACTTGTAGAATAAAGGTAACTTGCTATTTTGGCCACACTGTGGGTTCCGGGAAGAAATAAATGGCACAAATAGTGTTGAAATGGTAGAGGGGTTTTTTGGTTCTTAGCATTATTTCTCTTCCCCTCCCCTCTGCTATCCTTCAAAAAAAAAGTTACAAAAAAGTAACAATAAAAACTTTAAAGGGAACCAAACATTGGGATTTTCATGTATAAGGTGCAGCCAGAGCAGTACTGGCACTATCAGGCACAGTGTGTACATACCATCAGGGGGCAGCTCGGGTGTTTAGTCAGTGAAATCCAACTTTATAAAGTTTGAAAATTCGTGCACTTTTTGATTGACGTGTGCACCTCTCTCCTAATGTCCGGGCAGGTTATGCACGTTTATCCCCGCCCCTCCCCCCGCCTGTTCCTCCCTCTCTCCTAATGTCCGGGTGTGTTATGCACGTGTAATCCCGCCCCCGCCGCCTGTTCCTCTTTCTCACTGGCCGTATGTAAATTTCTCTCTTCAGAAACATGGCGACGGAGTTGGCACCTGCGCATAGCGCTTATCTCCGGCGCCATGTTTCTGAAGCCCGCTGTACTTAGTATTTGCGCCCTCGCTTCTTCAGATCCCAATGTGACCGCGCGTGGTCACAACAGGACTGCAGAACAGCTGATGAGAGGACGCGATTAGCTGCAGGTAATTGCGTCCTCTCATCAGCTGTTCTGCAGTCCTGTTGTGACCATGCGCGCTCCCGTGGTCACAACGGGATCTGAAGAAGCGAGGGTGCATGTGCCGGCCTCTCCTGCAAAATGCTAAGTACAGCGGGTTTCAGAAACATGGCGCCGGAGATAAGCGTTATGCGCAGGTGCCAACTCTGGCGCTATGTTTCTGAAGAGAGAAATTTACATACGGCCAGTGAGAGGGAGGAACAGGCGGCGGGGGGGCGGGGATACAAGTGCATAACACGCCCGGACATTAGGAGAGAGGGAGGAACAGGCAGCAGGGGGCGGGGATAAACGTCCATAACATGCCCGCATATTAGGAGAGAGGGAGAAACAGGCGGCGGGGATAAACGTGCATAACATGCCCAGACATTAGGAGAGTGGTGCACACGTCAATCAAAAAGTGCACGAATTTTCAAACTTTATAAAGTTGGATTTCACTGACTAAACACCCGAGCTGCACCCTTATGGTACGTACAGCCTGTGCCTGATAGTGCCAGTACTGCACTGGCTGCACCTTATACATGAAAATCCTGATGTTTGGTTCCCTTTGACAAGTCCTAATATGGCTACTCTGATAGAAATATAAAACATGTACGTCTCTCAGATGCCGCTGCCCAAATTTGACTATGAGATCTTTTCATAAAATATTATTTTATTATATAAAACCACTAATATGTTTATATGCAGCAATGGGCCAAATGACCAAAGCACTCAAAAATGTGTACAGTGCAAGAAGTTGCAGCCAATCAGTGAGCTCAGTGGCTCTTTCCATCAACTCAGGCAGAGCCGCTAAGTTCACTGATTGGCTGCAGCGTTACTGATGTGACATCAGCGCTGCAGCCAATGAAATACGCTGGGTACAGCGGTGGAGACTCAGAGCTAGAGTTAGGCGGGCTTTGCACACTACGACATCGCAGGTGCGATGTCGGTGGGGTCAAATTGAAAATGACGAACTTCCGGCATCGCATGCGACATCGTAGTGTGTAAAGGTTCGATGATACGATTAGCGAGCGCAAAAGCGTCGTAATCGTATCATCGGTGCAGCGTCGCCGTAATCCATAATTACGCTGACGCGACGGTCCGATGTTGTTCCTCATTCCTGCGGCAGCACACATCGCTGTGTGTGAAGCCGCAGGAGCGAGGAACATCTCCTACCGGCGTCACCGCGGCTTCCGTAGGATATGCGGAAGGGAGAAGGTGGGCGGGATGTTTACATCTCGCTCATCTCCGCCCCTCCGCTCCTATTGGCCGCCTGCCGTGTGACGTCGCAGTGACGTCGTACGACCCGCCCCCTTAATAAGGAGGCGGGTCGCCGGCCAGAGCGACATCCCAGGACTGGTGAGTCCATGTGAAGCTGCCGTAGCGATAATGTTCGCTACGGCTGCTATCACAAGGATATCGCATCTGCGAGGGGGGCGGGGACTATCGCGCTCGGCATCACAGCATCGGCTTGCGATGTCGCAGCGTGCAAAGTACCCCTTAGAGCTGGATTCAGGGCGGGTGAGTAAATTACAGTTAGTTTTTGGAAACCAAACTGCAGCTGGGGAAGAGGGCCTTTCAGAAACCAGAAAACCCTTTTACTGATCTGAAGAGAATAGAGTGAAGCTGAGGTTTCAAACTGACAGACTTTTGTTAGACGGTTTATGGACACGTGTATTGATTACAACTGATCTCTCAAAATATTTCCTCACTGAACTATTTTGGCCATAACATTTAAGATTCTCCTGCAAGATTGTGAGAATCAAAGAAGTATTTTCACTTGAATAATTTCCTTTAGGCTATGTGCGCACTAGAGCTTTTTACCTGCGGATTTACCCACGGATTTGCCCCGGAAATTTCTTGAGAAATGTCTGCAATCTTTGTGCAGACATTTCCCATGAAATTCAATGAGAAAAAAAAAAGCTGTGCGCACTGTGCGGATTTTTCTCAAGAAAATTTTTGAGAAAATTTTCTCGAGAAAATGTGCATGTCCATTAATTTCCGCAGGTACCTGCGGTATTCCGGGGGTATTCCGCAGGTAGCAATGATGTGCGGTATACCACCGGAATAGCCGCGAATTACCTGCGGGAATGCTCATCGCTGCCTGCGGTTTTGCAGGAAGCGATGTCATTATGCCAGGAAGAGGAAGCGGAGCAGAGTAAACACAGACGTCACACTCCCTGGACGCCGCACAGAAGCACTTCCGTGCGACCTCCAGGTGCCCGTGCAGTCTGTGTCCTGCTCCGGCCTCGCGACTGCCTGCACTGCAGTGTCAGTGTCTGCCCGCAGTGTCAGCAGCCTGTCACGCGGCAGCGCAGGCAGACACTGACATCCTGCAGTGCTGGGAGCCGCGGGGATGACGATCGCTGCTGTCAGGAGGTGAGATCATTACCTGCTGTGCCGATCTCCTGCCTCCTGACGTCAGCGCTGTCACTGCTGTCTATGCCCGTCTCGCGAGCGGCCCGAGACTGTCACTAGCGGTGACGTCACGGGCTCTCGCGATACTTCTGACAACGCGGCGGGCATAGAAGTCAGTGACAGCGCTGACGTCAGCAGTACAGGAGATGATCACAGAAGGTAATGATCTCATCTATGCTCCTGATGGCAGCGCTCGTCATCCCCTGCAGTGACCTGAGCTGACCTATTGATGTTAGCTCAGGTCACTGCACAGCTCTCCCAGCCAATGGGGAACATTCTGTTCTTCATTGACTGGGACAGCGACTATGGTATGGATCGCCGTTCCTTATTGGATTACGCCGGACGTGGATTGATTGTTCTTTTCAATAAATTGGTTAAAGAGGCTATGTGGGGAGTGTTTTTTCAAATAAAACTTTTTTTGTTGTCTATTTTTTAATTATTACTGACTGGGTTGGTGATGTCGGGTATCTGATAGACGCCTGACCTCACCAACCCCAGGGCTTGATGCCAGGTGATATTACACATCTGGCATCAACCCCATATATTACCCCGTTTGCCAACGCACCAGGGCGCGGGATGAGCTGGGGCAAAGCGCCAGGATTGGCACGTCTAATGGATGCGCCACTTCTGGGGCGGCTGCGGCCTGCTATTTTTAGGCTGGGGAGTGTCCAATAACAGTGGACCTCCCTAGTCTGAGAATAACAGACCCCAGCTGTCCGCTTTACCTTGGCTGGTGATCCAATATGGGGGGGACCGCACGTTTTTTGTTTTAAATTATTTATATAATTTAAAATAACAGCGTGGGGTGCCCACTGTTTTGGATTACCAGCCAAGGTGAAGCTGCCAGCGGTGGTCTGCAGGCTGCAGCCGTCTGCTTTACCCTAGCTGGCTACAAAAAATGGGGGGACCTCACGTCGTTTTTTTTTAATTATTTATTTATTTTATGGCTAAATACAAGGCTAAGCACCCTTTAGTGCCACATGAAAGTCACTAAAGGGTGCCAGCTTAGAAAATGCAGGGAGGTGGAACATTATATAGGTTTTTCTCATCTATCTATCTATCCCTCTATCTATCTATCTATCTATCCATCTATCTATCTATCTATCTATCTCTCTATCCATCTATCCCTCTATCTATCTATCTATTCATCTATTCATCTATCTATCCCTCTATCTATCTATCTATTCATCTATCCATCTTTCCCTCTATCCATTATCTGTCTATCGATTATCTTTATTATTTATTGCAGGGACAAACCTGCGGTAAATCCGCGGTAAATCCGCAGCAAATCCGCGGCAAAACCGCATGCGGATTTGGTGCGGATTTTTTCCGCAGGTCCGGAAATCTTTCACTGGCAGAAGTTTCTCAAGAAATTTTCTTGAGAAACTTCACATTTCTAGTGCGCACATAGCCTTAAAGAGTATTCAATGGCCTAATCTATCACCCCTAATAATAGGCCCCAAATAATATTATACTTCATGTAGAAATAATGTGTGGAACAAAGTGTGTTCGATATCAATGTACTAATACTAATACCTTCTTAAGCCTTTATTGGGAATACGTCTGTTGCGCACACTGTATTCTAGGTTTTGTAGATTATGTATTTCTTTTTTGCTGGCTGTAAAGAAGACTAAAGCTGATGGCAAGAGAATATTATCTACAGTATAAGCCGCTTAAGGCTAATCCCTCTCTATATCTACTTTTTGTACTATGTAGACCAGGGGTGAGGATCCTTTTGTCTGCCAAAAGACATTTGGCAATGTTTACCATATTTCGGGGGCTGCACAGAATTATTATTAGACATCACTGGGGATACTGGGGGCCTAGACATGGCAGGGGGGCATAGATATCACTGGAAGCCATAGAAATCACTGGGGACACAGACATGGCTGAGGGGCATAGACATCACTGGGGACACTAGGTAACATAGACATGGCTGAGGGGCTTAGATATACCTGGGGACACGGTGACATAGACATGGCTGATGGACATAGACATCACTGGGGACACTGGGTGATGTAGACATGGCTGAGGGGCATAGGCATCACTGCGGACACTGGGTGACATAGACATGGCTGAGGGGCATAGGAATCACTGGGGATGCTGGGGGGCAAAAACACAGACATGGCTGGGGGCATATACATAGACATTGCTGGGCGATGCTAGTCCTGCTGCTCCTCATGTGTGGGATGGGAGCACATTACGCGCTAACTCCGCCCACAAAGTACGCATTTGCCCTGGCCAGCATGAGCATGTAATCCTTCTATGCATGTGCACGCAGCATTCAATAGTGAACGTTGCGTGCACGTGCTCACATTACAAGTCAGGCTTTAAATGGCAGGCAGCCGGCAAAATGCGGGCAGATTCCAATTCCCAGGAACTGCAGAAAAGGTTCCCCACCCCTGATATAGGTGAATGTGGATTATGTTTAGTGCTGCGCCCCTCAGAATCTAGAAGGACATAATATAATTATTTGGAATATCATTCACAGGCAAATTCCTAAAAATGACTTATTTCGTTATTGTGAGAAATTTGACAACCGTATCTTTGCTATCAATGTAAACTAATAGTAAAAACAAAACTAAATAACTTGGATTCTTTGCAGAAGATGAAGCACAAAAACTGAAGTATAAGACTGAGAGTCCCAAACTTTATGAACCGAGTCATCAAAGCTTTTAAAACAGACAATTGGTGTAACAAGTTTTGAAAATAAATAAAATTTCTACTGCAAAAAAATATTAATTAATTAATCACAATAGGCCTAAACAATTTGCTTCTGTTTCCCCACAAAAGTGATGATGCTTCAATAGACTACGATTCACACCATGGTCTGGGTAAGGTATTCAGACCAATGAAGCTTAGGAAATCAAAATAATTTAAAATATAAATTTTTATTCAAAATTCATTGTATTAAAAAGTATGAGTAAAAAGTTTCACAAAATAACAACCAGTGACATGAATGCAGGCCAGAATGATATGGTTACAATTACAATAGCACTATATAATATATTATTTCAATTTACATAGAGTAATAAATACATCAAAATATTGATTCACAAATTCACAATAACCCGGTCATTCATGCCCATAGATATAGGAGTCACATAGATAAGCAGTACTTACTGCTGGCCGCTGGATCCACGTTCCACTACCCCAACGTACGTTTCGCCACTTCATTTTCAGGGGGTGTCATGAATGACCGTGTTATCTAGTTTCAGGCATAGAGGAGCACTAGATATGCACATTATACTACCTGGATGATCTATAATTACCAATGATTTTGCATAGCACGTAGCACTTTAATCTTATTTAATTATGCATAGATTGTATTAATATACCGTGATTCACATTTCACATATTTGTGCAAGTTTACATATCATAAAATATAGTGCATCTGGCTATAAGTATGAAGTAATAATGGTTATACTTATTATATCTTTGGATAATTTATACTAACCAGCGACTTTGCATAGCACAGAGCACTTTATACTTATTGATTTTTTTTATGCACCATTTGTGATTCAATATTTTGATGTATTATTACTTTTCTATGTCAATTGAAATAACATATTATATAGTGCTGTTGTAATTGTATCCATATAATTCTGGCCTTCTTCCATGTCCCTGGTAGTTATTTTGTGGAACTTTTTACTCATACTTTTTAATACAATGAATTTTGAATAAAATTCATATTTTAAATTATATTGATTTCCTAAGCTTCATTGGTCTGAATACCTTACCCAGACCATGGTGTGAATTGCAAAAAAATACTGCGACTTTTGGCGTTTTCACAATAAGCTGTAACAAAGATGGTGAAGCCGGGACAAGGTGTGGTAAACCTTTAAAGGCATTTGCTTTTTTACTAAAATCCATGTATTTTGAGTTAAAAATTATTGTTGTAATTGGGTTTCATTAAAAATGAATCACCATTTGCCTTTTTTAGCCTCTGTGATGCAAAGTAAATAAACAGCTGATTTATAACTACAGATAACATCAAAGTTGAGCTGAAAATATATCGGCAGAATAAAAGATCTACAGACTTCATGTTAATGGAAAATTAATTAAAGTAAATTGAAGAGTCACGATTAACTCTTTCTGCAGCCGGTAATGTGCAGAGAATAGTCTAGAAAAGCCAAACTGGGGCAATTTTTTAAAACCCAAATGGAAAAATGATTTTAGCTAAAAATAAATACATTTAAAAAAAAAAAAAAGAAAAAGTGGTCATATCCTCGAAGTGAGCGCAGCGTCCTCTCCGTTCTATGAATTTGAGAATGTGAGAATTTCAAATCCATAAAATTCCTTTGAACGAGGAGACGGCTGCAGTTATGTGTAATGATAGTGTGTGTACACGCATATTTATCGCTGGAATGCAGAGGGTTAATGAGAGCATCAGGCCATATGCTGAGGAGATGTGATGTCAGCAGCAGTCATTGGTTCGCTCCGGTCTGATGAGGAAACCGTTACTGTAGGACGAGGCACCTAGTGCTGCGCACAAGAATGGGCTGCAGTGTGGTCTCATGTCAGCTCGGGGCATGGAAGACTCTCCAGTCATTTAATCAGTCATTAACCAGCTACACAGTCCAATGTTATAGTATCTAATAACATAAAGGAGCCTGTTAGATGCATTTTTTGACATTTTGTGACAGATTCTTACTTTTAGCATTATGTAGTATAAATATATTTTTGAACTGGGAAACACAATGTAATGTTTGCAGAAGATGTGACTATCTAGGAAATGTCTGGAACTTTTTCATTATCTGAAAATCACTGCTATCACGGCGAGTAATAAGGAGCAAGTGGAATGCGATAAAAAAATACATTCCACTCAGACCAATATTACTCTATGGGCCGCCATGAGCGATTATTTTCTCAGCCCTAATCGGACCGAGAAAACAGTCGCAGCATGCTGCAAGTGGAATGCGATCTTGTTGCACATGCACCCATTCAAGTCTATGGGGGCGAGAGGAACATCGCACTGCTCTCGTGTTACACGGGTGTAATGCGGAAGCAGTGCGATTCTCGCATCAGCCAACAACGGAGGAGATAGGAAGATAAATCCCTCCCTCTCCTCCGCCCCCCTCTTCGCAACTGTGGTCTGATCGCACGATCGGTCCACAGTCACATGACCCTCAGCTCCCGCTGTGCTGTGAGCGTGAGCCGAGTGTCATGCGAGGACTCGCATTAATTCCAGTGTGGCTTCAGCCTTAGGCTGAGGTCACACTAGCATAGAGCATCCAATGTGAGAGAGTCGGATGCGATATGCTAATAATGACACTCGGCTCAGGCTCCGCTGCGAGCATGAACCGAGTGTCATCTACTGTCCTCTGATTCTCTCACGTGAGAATTGAATCACAAGTGCGGAGAATTAATCTCTCCATCTTCTATGTCAGCGTAAATTGGGCTGCACTCAGATGACATCAGTGCAGCCCGATGTGTCACATGCACCCAAAGACTTGTATCTGTGCATGTGATCTGATTTGCAGAGGCATTCACAGATGCTGCGATTTGTCTTCTCATGCGAATCGGGATGATAAAATATTTTTCTTGCATTGCACTTGTCAGATTTAAGCAGCAATGTGAGCGAACCCTTAAAGGAGGAACACACTCTCCAGGTAAGACCCCTCCATGTCTTCCCACTATCCAAAGGAGACTCTTAAAGCAACACTCCAGAGTTTGGGATTTTTTTTTAATTGCGCTGCTGGAGTGGTGCTTTTAATGTAAGTCACCTGCCCCCTGTCTTATACTCTCCTTCCAGTGGCTATTGTCACCACTTCAGTAGGTCTTCGGTAATATCTGACCTGCCGGCAGCTCCAGTGTTTCCTGAAGCGCACTAGAGGTCAAAACTCAATGCATTTCTATGAGAGCCTCGTTCTGGCTCTCATAGAGATTGATTGGGAACCTGTGATGTCACTTCTGATTTCCGGCCAGTCAGAAGTTACAGGCACAAGATGGTGCCGTGGGACTGGAGCGGCTTCGGTAAAAGCTGCCGGAAGATGAGTATATGACTGGCGGCAGGGTGCTTAGAGTTAAAGCTCCACTCCAGCACTGCAATGGTGTTGTCATGTCCACAGCGCACATCACCTTTGTAGACAGCCACAGAGCACAGCAACTGTGCTGAGGTAGACCGCACAAGCTTCCCAGTTCAGTGATTGGCTACAATGGTAATGTGCGCTGTGGATGTTTTATGGGCCATCCATCCAGTTCTCTGGACATTTTCACCCATTTAAATGAATGGTGAAATAATGCAAATATAAATACATCAAAAGCGCATAAATAAACACACGTATCTTACATAGAGATTTTTCTGTCAACACTCTGATTTTTGGTGCAGAAATATCTGCTACAAATACTCAACGTGTGCACAAGCCTTTAGGGATGTGACTGTGTAATGCAGTTTGCTGAGCTTTATAATGGATGTTGAATTATGGGTAAAATTACACCCACTTAGCCAGAGATGACACAAAGCATGTGCTGCCATGAAGCCCAGGCCTAAGGCCTCAGTTCCACGTGCGTATCATTTCTGATGTGAGAGCATTGGATGCAATATGCTAATGACCTTCGGCTCAGTCTCTGCTGCGAGCGTATGCCGAGTGTAATGCAACTGTGATCCGATCTTGCAATCAGTTCACAGGTGTGGAGAAGAGTGAGGGAGTGATCTCCATCTCCATCTCCTCCACTGTCTGTCTTTGCGTACATCGCACTGCACTCTGATGACATTCGAGTGCAGTGTGATGTTTCACAGGCACCCATAGACTTGTATGAGTCCATGTGATGTAAAACTCACTGCTAAACGCAGCATGCTGAGATTCTTTTCTAATGCCAATATGGCATGAGAAAAAATAGCAGATGGGCACTGCCCCATAGTTTTACACTGATGTTAGCGCAGGCGATGTTTTAATGGATTGCACTTGACCGTGCAAAATGCAATTGGAACCGAGGCCTAATAATACATTGTGCATGGTTTTGTTTTTAAAACACAAAACTAGGTGAGCACCCTAAATACAGAAAAAATATATTAATACATTTTTGGATGCACTTTTATGTTTAAGCTGAAAGTATGAAAGCAGAATGCTGAAAAAATACCCAAGGAGGCCATGTGCGCGGTCACACGGTGTCTGCTCGACCCTGACACCGCAGCCGGAGTTTTCTTACAGAAGGCTTCTGCACAAAAAAGATGGAGACTTTTTTTTTTTCCTGTAGAGGCTCCCCCAGCAGTTTTTCTGCCGTCTTCGCAGGTGTCTTTTTACTATATCTTCCACTGAGAGAGCAGATTCTGAGCGGAAGCCACTCGAAGAATGAACATAATACTTAGAGTTTTCAAGTTTTGAATCAGTTAAAATACAAAATAAAACTGATATAGAGTAGCACGGCACTTCTGATAACATGACTGCTCTGGTAGGGGCCAACTCCATAGAAAATCAATATAGAAAACCTACAATATTGACCACTACTCAAAGAAAGAAGACTTAACATCTAAAGAACAACCAAGTAGTTGCTCAGTGGGAAATCAATACCTATAAAACTACCCGTAAATAAATCCAATTGATTTTGAATCAAAAATAATCTTTATTACAAGAAAAATACATAAAATACACAGTAGTATAAAATGTAGAAATGAGTATGTGGCACATGGAAATAACTGATAGTCACACAATGCACAACTGCCAACGTGAATTTTAAACCATCATAGGTAGTTATTACATGAAACTTGACAGTGTGCAATAATGTTCACAATCACCAAACAGTGGGAATAATAAACATATCAGGGACTAGCTGTGCCACAAAAATAAATGGTGAAACCTACATTAATAGTAAGATGACATAGGCATAATATGATAGCAATGTGGAACAATGTGAAAATAAGTAAGATGGCAAATGAAAAATAATGAATAATAATAATAATAGATATGTCAGGGACAAGAATATTAGAACCCCGATACAAAAGTAACTAAACTAACAAATGCCAATAGACGATTATACCACATTGCTACATATTAATAAAGCCTTACCAATGAGATACCCGGACGCGTTTCGCCGTGGGTTTCTCCAAGGGCATACCCTTTCATATGTTTAGTTCTTTTTCATTTGCCATCTTACTTATTTTTACATTGTTCCACATTGCTATCATATTATGCCTATGTCATCTTACTATTAATGTAGGTTTCACCATTTAATTTTGTGGCACAGCTAGTCCCTGATATATTTATTGTTCCCACTGTTTGGTGATTGTGAACATTATTGCACACTGTCAAGTTTCATGTAATAATTACCTATGATGGTTTAAAATTCACGTTGGCAGTTGTGCATTGTGTGACTATCAGTCATTTCCATGTGCCACATACTCAATTCTACATTTTATACTGCTGTGTATTTTATGTATTTTTCTTGGAATAAAGATTATATTTGATTCAAAATCAATTGGATTTATTTCCGGGTACTTTTATAGGTATAGAAAATCAATATAATTGAACCAGGCACTCCAACATGGACATTTTTATGGAAGACTTTATTAATCAGAGTAAACAGTTTGAATGCAACGTTTCGGTCAATATGCTGACCTTTGTCATAGGAACTTGCTGTATGTAAAGAAATAGAGACGATGAAATGATCAAAGGAAAGATAGTGAAGGTATGGCATAAGGACTCTTTTCCACTTGCGTACCGCTTCCAATGCGAGAGCATAGGAAGCGATATGCTAATGACCCTCTGCTGCGGGTGTCAGCCGAGGGTCATGCGACTGTGATGTGGTGCGGAGAAGAGGGAGAGAGCACTTTCTCCCCATATCCTCCGCTGTCTGTCTTGTCGTATATCACACTGCAGTTGCATAACATGCGAGTGCTGTGGATATTTCACACGCTCCCATAGACTTGTATGGGGGTGCGTGAACTGAGACTCGCTGCAAAACGCAGCATGCTGCGATTTCACCAAGAACATGATTCGTGTTGAAGAAAAATAAGCAAGAGTACGCTACCTCATTGATTAACACTGGTGCGAGTGCAATCTAATTTTTTATAGGATTCCACTCGCACATGAAAATCACAGGTGGAAAAGAGCCCTAAATCCGGAAATATATCTTTATTACTGAGAAAAAAGGATCAAGGTAATGATCAGGAGCAGCTACTCATCTCCTGACGATTGGTGATGGTAACTCTGTTTAAGGCCCCCTTCACACGTCAGTGTTTCTGGTACGTTTGTGGTTTTTTTTATACGCACAAGAATCACTGACATACGCAGACACATTATAATCAATGGGTCTGCTCACACATCAGTGATTTTTCACTGAACGTGTCTCCGTGCAGCGTACACGCGTGTCTGTGATTCTGCTCGGTGACGAGTCCGTTTTTTTCTGGCATCACTGATGACCCACAGACCACACTATGGTGTGATCCGTGTGTGATCCGTGAAACATTTACCAGAAAAACACTGACATTAAATAATAAACATTTTCAACTAACCTTTGCAGCGATTCACTGTGCAGACTCTGCTCTCTGCAGCTCCTGCCCGGCTCATGAATATTCATGAAAGCAGGAACAGCCGACCTGGAAGTAGCTGCAGAGAGCGATGGGCGGACGCTGCAGAGCCGAGGAGTTCAGCACCATGGACAGCAGGAGCGAAGGCAGGTGAGTAATGTCCATTTGCAATCACAGATCACGGATTGCACATGGACAACCCACGTGTGCCGTGAATCACGGACCACGGAGGGACATGTGCGTGATTTACACGTCAGTGAAGAACGTCAGTGTTTTTCACTGACGTGTGAAGGTGGCCTAAAAGTAAAGCAATTGGCCTGTTTAAGCAGGTGAGCGGTGACACCCGTTGGAAGATAAGGGGTCAGGCAATGGCCATGTCTAGGTGCAGGGAGAGTTAGGAGGAAGACACGCGGTATCCACCACTGGTGTGTGGGGAGGGTGGAGGGGGAGCTACTCCGTTTTTCTTTTGCACCTGTATTGTATATGCTTTGTCATCACTAAATCTTGTAGTCAATGGTTTATAATCATCTTTACTATTTTCCAGTATTGAGATGACAAATAATGATTGGTTTTAATATGTATTGCAGGAAAATTCAAAATGGTGAATGAATAGTGACTAAACTGGGTCCATTAGCCTCCAGAGCAAATTTTGAATTAACCCCACTCTGCTCTCAATGCCCTCCAACCAGAGGCGTAACTTGAAGCTCATAAGCCCCAATGCAAAATCTCCATAAGGGCCCCCAACTCTATTATAGCATTGATCTTTTCCTATAGGCCAGAGGGACCATTTGGGCCCCTTAAGCCAGCTTTACACCTTGCAATTATGTGTGCGATCTCGTATGCGATGTGTCACGCCCAGGTCGCATATGCGATTTACTGAGATCGTACATAGGTCGTGTATTTGCTGTCACACGTGCGTTAGTAGTATGTGTTAAATTGACCAATATTGTGTGCAATATTTCAGATCATGTTGAAGTAACTACAATAATGGTCTCTATTGGCAACGACTTCCATTCTCCTACTACCAGTAGAACGTGGAATTTGCAAGGATGTGGGGCTGAGTGATTCGGATGTGTTTCCCATCTATTGCGCCTCCGCAATTAGGAAACTGCCATAGATGTTGGAAATCCTCCGCAATTTTTGACCAATCATTTGCATTTTTTGGAAATGGCATATATTCTCTTAAGCAATTTATCATAGCGACACAAGTTTCGGGGATGAGGCTACTGAGAAGGGACCGTGATATTGCAGAGGAGAACTGTAGGTCCGTTACTGAGCGTCCAGTTGCCAGGAAACGCAGGGTGACAGCTACACGCTCTTCAACTGGTACCGCAGGTCTCATAACTGTGTCTTGCCTTTGTATGAATGGTTTAACTTTCGAATTAATGTACAAAAAAGAATCCTCCGACATCCTCAAATAATTCTGGTAATCGTGGGGATGGGTGTCTTGCAATTCCCTTAGGAGGTGCATATGGGTTATTACTGGTCGTCGAATAAGCCATTCTCGTGACCAAAGTCGCCGGACTTGTGGGTTGTCTGCCCTAGTTTCTTCCTCCTCCTCTATGGACGCTGTGTGAACCAACCCAATGGCTAAAACAGCATATTCTTGATCTGACAACATGATCAACCTAATGGAAATGATATTGTTAAATTTAAATAAATGCTATGTGTGGCTTTCTATTTTTTTATAATGATTATTATGCATAAACTTTTGTAAAAAGAAAAAAAAAACCTTCAACAATAATATAGAATAAAATGAATACCAAACAGTAATAAAAAAAACAGTTGATTTAAAAGCCAAAATTATATGTAAAAAATAAAAAAAACTTAAAGATTTTAGGCAATAAAAATAACAAATCTAATTTAAAAAAAAACCAACAAAAAAATTAATATTTATAAAATAAAACTTACCTAAAAAAAAAAAAAAAAAAAAGGGAAAGCACAATGTATGCAATGGAGAAAGATCGCAATAAGGACACCGATGCGCTCGCACGAAATACAGCAGTATAAACACACACATACATCATTGCAGTTTAACAAAGCATTGCAAAAACCTATTTAAGGAGTCATTACGCCGTAACGCATGTGCGATTAATTACCTTGATGGCGCTGGGCGTACAAAATTGACATGCAAAGACACCCCCCACAGCTTATGACGTTACAAAGTTGGAATTAATAAATCGTATGATGGATGTCACACGTTACAATTGACTAGTTTCGTACAACCAAACGTTCAATATTTGAGGAATGAACGACGTGTATGCGATCACCGTATTTGCCTTCAATCTTGATCGCACGTAGGTGTCACACGCAACTGCGGCACGAACGATGCCGGATGTGCGTCACTTACAACTTGACCCCGGCGACGGATTGAAAGATATATTGAAGAATGTAAAGCAGGCATTAGACTCCAGGGGTTTGGTGCAACTGCAACTGGTTCGCTCATCTCTACTCAGCTCCCATGCAATCAGCACTGGAGTCTACAGCGCAACATCCGTGTGAACACCCCACTCCACTTTTAACACAAAAGCCACTAATTCACTGCTATGCGTGGTGCTATGCTTAGAAGTCCTGTGGTGTCCATGCTGAACTGCATTAAATTGAAGAAAGTACTGCCATATATCTGTAATTGGGCCTTCTACACTGCGGAGTCCACTGCACCTCCCGACCTGGTTGCAGTTTTACCCTCTGCTACTGAGATCATTACATCCCTGTGAACAAATACAAAAAAAGAGCTAGAATTTTTTTTTGCTTTATTCCTAGTTTCAGCTATAAAGTCTTGTATGTCCCTAACATTTTTTTTTTTTGATCAGAATACATGTTAATACTTGTAAAACCTGCTTCTTGAAGCTATTGCACTATAGTCTATTTTAAAGCAGAGTGTGTCTCAGCTTGCGTGTCCCTGCAATATTTTACAGTAATCTAAAAAAAAATGATGGTGTGCCATTGGCCCGCCCCTTTCTCCTCCTATATATACCCCCTGTTTTATGTCTGATGTTATATATGAGTTGTCCTCAGGAAGAAGCCATAAGGCTTTGAAACGCGTAGACAAAATCATCCCTTCTACATGGATCCTCCTTTCTACGGTGGCAGTTTATTAACCCTTTTCTCTCCAAATTTGAACTTCATTGGCAATAGTGGCATACCTTGTATAAAACGTTTACTGTAACAGATGGGAAGCAGCAAGTAAAGCATGCCCATACATATTAGATGGCTCTTGGCCAAACAATGGTTTGGCTGGTCATTTGGTTGGCGGCTGTCTTGGCCATCTCTCTCATACACAGGAACAACCTTGTCGTTATCGGCAGGTATGGCATGACTTTAGTCTAGTGAGTATGGGGGGCGTTAGCAAAGTTGTATCTACCTGAACATACCTCATGAAGGTGGGCAACATGCTTGCGGAGACGAGTGTTCTTGGCAGTAGAGATGAGTGAACCTCAGGCTCGAGCTTGGAAAATTATGTGAAAATCCCCGTGGTGCATATCGTGCTGTGCTTGTGTCTGAGTGATTATGTGGTGCCCTGGACTAGCCAGGTCATCACAGATAACACTCACACCCCCCCACCCCCATTAGACAGTAACATTAGCCAAACACAAAACCCTTGTTGCCTCCCTCCAGTGTCTGATGTCCACACCAGGTAGGGCGGAGCCAAGCAGTTGGCCCGGCCACCGAGGAGTTCCCAGGCCTGGAGGCGGGAAAAGTGACAGTCGAGTTCAGGAGTTGAGTGGAGGAGGTTGAAGTGAAGAGTGTCGGGGTTTGGGGCCCAGGCACTGACAACAAGGTTGGCAGATGGTGGTGGCCGTCTGCAGGAGTGGTGAATCAACGCGGAACCGTAGGACCGGGGTTGGGCGTTGGCCCGCCGGTACCGACCGGGGAGCGAAGTGAAGCCAGCACACACAGGCAGGGCCATCGGACCCCGACTAGGCTTGGAGTCGCCGTCAACAGTCAAATCCGAGTGTGACAGGAACCCCAGGGGTTTCCTAACAGCCAAAGACCGGTCAGAAGGCAACTGCCCACACCGTGAGGGTATACAGCTACCGCCTAAGGCTAGAGACCCAAGGGCCAGCGCCTGCGGGCAAAAGGGCTCCTCCGGCATCCATACACCGGGGAGCGGACTACCGTTGGGGATCCACCGTAGTCAAACAAGTACACAAAGGTGCAGGGAAAGATAGCCGCCATCACCTGTCCGGGGAGAGACACTGCAGCCGGCTGCGGGACCCGTCCATCCAGCCGTTTGGTTTACCGAGGACTTTGTGCATCTCTTACTGAGTGAGTACACCTGTGCCATCCGGCACCGCGCCGCGCTGTCCCTGCAACCCTGCACCTCACCAACCCTGCCTCCCCGTCACACCGCCGGGCCCCGGGACCACCGACCCCTACCCACAGAGGGGGGAAACAACATTCCAGCTGCTCCCTACCATCGCTTCCGGGATCCCCGTCACCAGCAGCGGTGGTGCCTATCTTCACCACAACCCGTGGGTGGCGTCACGGACTAAATCCCCCAAACCAACCACCCCTTTCACTCACGGGCAAGGAGTGCCGCTCGAGCCACCGAGCAGCAGCAGCCGCAGCAGCGCCGGACCCGAGCGTTAGCGAGTGCGGCAGCGGCGTACCTCCCCGCCCGCGACAACTACCTGCATTGTCGGCGCTAAAAGTCTTTGTTCGTCTCAAACTAGGCTTTCATTCATTGTACTAAGATATTTTCTTCACGGAGAATTTAAAATAAAATTAAAAAAAACACTGCCCACCCACCTCTGGAAATGTTTTGATTTAGGCCCATAGCAAGACACTTCCGGAGGTGCGTGTGCGGTGTTGTTTTTTTTGTGTTTTTTTTTTAAATTCTCCGTGAACAAGACATCTCAGTATGCTGAATGAAATTCTAATTTGAGACAAAGACTTCCAGCAGTGCAGGCAATCACTCAGACACGAGCACAGCGCAATAGTCACCATATTTATAACCCAAAGCGCAATATCGCCTCTCTTTGGCGGCTAAGTTCACACGTGCAGTAATCATCCGTCAGAATAGATCCAGCAGCAATCCGTTGGTAAAAAAAAGTTGTGCAAACTTAGTCAGTTTTGGAACGAAAAAAAAAGATTTTTGCAGGATTCATTTTTTTTTTTTAACATTGGATACCTAAACTGCAATGCCGTGCACACGAGGTAAGAGACATGGCTATAATCAGGAGAATTATACTACATTTCTAATTGAGAAGTATTTGCTAATATTATTACACCTACTACATATTGGGATAGGATCTTGGAGATGGGCATAACCCTTTAAGGTCAGGGACCAGTGGCTAGTTAGTGCATCACAGTCTGTATATAGACTAGAAAACACGAATGTTGGAATCTAGAATCACTATGATAGTTTTTCTTCTCTTCCCAGACACTACTAACTCTATAACAAGTGTGGACGCTTTACCAGTTTCTATGGCACTAAATAATGGAGGTTAGACATAATGTTCTTGTACAAAGGTAGATTTGTTACATGCAAAGTCATTCTCACAGTCAAATACTTCTGATTGTCAGCCACACCATTGTTGTCCCCCCCCCCCAACCTTCTGCCTAATCATATGCCCAACTTATCCAGTGTATAGTGCTATTTATAGAGAATGTATAGGAACAATTATAAAGTATTTTTTTTATTCTTGCTACCACAGTTCTAGCCCATTTAGGTAATCAGGATTAGTTGCAACTTTAGACAGCCCATGACCTAAAAAAGCCAGGATTCTGGAAAACCCAGTTATCTAGTCCCCTTTAAGCACAAATATTCTATATGAAGAGAGCAGGGCTGTGGAGTCTGAATCGGAGAGTCAGGGTCAGTGTCCATTTTGGTGGAGTCAGAGTCGGTATAAAATGCTCAGACTCCTAAAATATATAATAAAATGGAGTATGTATGAATGTTTTTTTCATAAGAATGTGTGAAAGTTATGAAATGTTTTATAAATCTCTGTTCTATTCCTTATCAACAATCTCGGCTTTTAGCCGAGATGAATCTGTGCTGCACTTCAGCTACATGATATCTGTAGAAGAGAAGCTTCACTACTTCTAAGGATAAAAACAAAGACACAAACAATGCCTGCAATCATCTCAGAACTGCTGAAGACCCTAGAGGGAACAGGAAAGTAGGATTAAGGTAGGTACTTCTTAAAGCAAGTCTAAAGGTCCAGTCACACTAAACAACTTACCAGCGATCCCAACAACGATAGGGATCCCTGGTAAGTTGCTAGGAGGTTGCTGGTGAGATGTCACACTGCGACGCTCCAGCGATCCCACCAGCAACCTGACCTGGCAGGGATCGCTGGAGCGTCGCTACACGAGTTGCTGGTGAGCTCACCAGCAACCAGTGACCAGCCCCCAGCGCCGCATGGAAGATGCGCTTGGTAACTAAGGCAAATATCGGGTAACCAACCCGATATTTACCTTGGTTACCAGCGCACGCAGCTACACGTGCAGAGAGCAGGGAGCAGCGCACACTGAGCGCTGGCTCCCTGCTCTCCTAGTTACAGCACACATCGGGTTAATTACCTGATGTGTGCTGCAGCTAAATGTGCACAGAGCAGGGAGCAGCGCACAATGCTTAGCGCTGGCTCCCTGCTCTCCTAGCTACAGCACACATCGGGTTAATTAACCCGATGTGTCCTGCAGCTACATGTGCACAGAGCAGGAGCCGGCACTGACCGTGAGAGCGGCGGAGGCTGGTAACAAAGGTAAATATCGGGTAACCAAGGACAGGGCTTCTTGGTTACCCGATGTTTACTGTGGTTACCAGCCTCCGCAGAAGCCGGCTCCTGCTGCCTGCACATTAGTTGTTGCTGTCTCGCTGTCACACACAGCGATCTGTGCTTCACAGCGGGACAGCAACAACTAAAAAATGGCCAGGACATTCAGCAACAACCAACGACCTCACAGCAGGGGCCAGGTTGTTGCTGGATGTCACACACAGCGACATCACTAGCAACATCGCTGCTATGTCACAAAAGTTGTTCGTTAGCAGCGATGTTGCTAGCGATGTTGCTTAGTGTGACGGGGCCTATAGGGCGGCTTTGCACGTTGCAACATCGCACGTGCGATGTCGGTGGGGTCAAATCGAAAGTGACGCACATCCGGCTTCACTTTCGACATCGTTGTATGTAAATCCTAGATGATACGATTAACGAGCGCAAAAGCGCCGTTATCGTATCATCGGTGCAGGCTCCGACTTTTTCATAATTACGCTGCCGCGACAGGTACGATGCTGTTCCTCGTTCCTGCGGCAGCACACATTGCTGTGTGTAAAGCCGCAGGAGCAAGGAACATCTCCTTACCTGCCGCCGGCAGCTATACGGAAGGAAGGAGGTGGGTGGGATGTTTACATCCTGCTCATCTCCGCCACTCCGCCGCTATTGGCTACCTGCCGTGTGACGTCGCTATGACGCTGCACAACCCACCCCCTTTATGAAGGAGGCGGGTCGCTGGCCAGAGCGATGGTCGCAGGGCAGGTGAGTGCATGTGAAGCTGGCGTAGCGATAATTTTCGCTACGCCAGCTATCACAAGATATCGTACCTGCGACGGGGCAGGGACTATCGCGTGCGACATCGCAACGTGCATAGCCCGCCTAAGGGTACCGTCACACTTTAGCGACGCTTCAGCGATCCCACCAGCGATCTGACCTGGTCAGGATCGCTGGTGCGTCGCTACATGGTCGCTGGTGAGCTGTCAATCAGGCAGATCTCGCCAGCGACCAGTGACCAGCCTCCAGTGACGCGTGGAAGCGATGCTGCGCTTGGTAACTAAGGTAAATATCGGGTAACAAAGCGCTTGGTTACCCGATATTTACCTTGGTTACCAGCGCACTCCGCTTAGCGCTGGATCCCTGCACTCCTAGCCAGAGTACACATCGGGTTAATAAAGCAAACCGCTTTTCTTATTTACCCGATGTGTACTCTGGCTACGTGTGCAGGGAGCAGGGAGCCAGCACTGTCAGCCTGAGAGCGGCGGACGCTAGTAACCAAGGTAAATATCGGGTAACCAAGCAAAGGGCTTCGCTTGGTTACCCGATATTTACCTTAGTTACAGCTTACCGCAGGCTGCCAGAAGCCGGCTCCCTGCACATTCAGATCATTGCTCTCTCGCTGTCAAACACAGCGATGTGTGCTTCACAGCGGGAGAACGACGTCCAAAAAATGAACCAGTACTGTGTGTAACGAGCAGCGATTTCACAGCAGGGGCCAGATCGCTGCTCAATGTCACACACAGCGAGATCGCTAATGAGGTCACTGGTGCGTCACAAAAATCGTGACTCAGCAGCGATCTCGCTATGTGAGAAGTACCCCTAAACTTTCAATAAACAGCAAAATGATCCTTTTAGAATGGGATGATCTTGTTGAAGCTGCTTCATATCTCTCTCCTAGTTATCACATGCGCTGTGTTGTGCACACGCTGCAAGTGGCAATAAGAAATAGTCTGCAAGACTGCCAATCAGAGTTCCAGCATGTCCAAGTGAGGAAATTGGTTATTGCCGCCAGAACCCCTAAAATGGATTCCATCTTGAAGAGACGTGCTGGAAAAGAGGCAATTGTCGATCAAGCCACTCGGTGGGGCACCACTTATTTATGATGGAGCGATTGTTTGAGCTAAAATCCTTTTTTGTAGATATAGCCAACCATCAGGTAACACTAAATGAAGGTCAATGGACATAAGTGGCAAAATTGAAGGAATTGTTTCATCACCCTTTCAGAGTAACTAAAACATTACAAGCTGAGAATTTTGACCGGCATTTTCATAAAGGAGAGGAAAACCTGCTGTTTTACCTGTCCCAAAGAGGAGGTTTACTCACAGATGGATTGCTGCTTCAATAAAACAGAGAGAGACACTGCTATTATAAAATAAAATTCTTCTGGCAGCTATGTATGTGGACCCAAGTCATCAATCATATATTGCTGGATGATCAACAGCTTACTAAAGTAAAAGAAGCTGTGATAGAGGTAGAAGCTAGTGTGCTATAGGACTGCCAAGAGCAAGAGGACTTGGATCCTGCTTTTGCTACTGTTGCCATATCTTCAGCCTCATCAGATGAGTTTTTTTTGTATGTCAAATTTTATTGGGTTTTCAACATAAGATCTTGAAGCATATTACATTATTACATTCATTGTTACTATAAAACACATCCAAGTCACAATATGCCCCAATAACCTATTGTCTCCCAGAGGTGAACCTTAACCTGGTCCATTTCTACCACAGAAAGGGCTGATGCCCCACGAAGGCAGTCAAGCTCAGTATGGACCAATATCGCTATAAGGCAGTAAAACAAGACATAACATACAAGGCGGAAGGGGGAGGGGAGGAAATGCAGGGAGGGTGGGAGGAGGGGGGATAGTAAGAGTAGGAACAGAAGATTCCCATCTGGATTCAGCCGCAGCTAAGAGATAGTACATTATGCCTAGAGTGTGGTCCACGGCAACTCGGGTCAATCAACCCACTTCCCGGAGCCATACAAGAAATTCTGGGAGCCCCCTAAGCATAATCCAGGACGCCCAGATCTCAACGACCCTCTCCCGTGTACCAATTTGTTGACCAATCAACTCTTCCATTGTATAAATCATGTTGAGTTCCGATACGAGTGCCGTTCACGAGGGGATCTCTTTCCGTTTCCAGTACTTAGGGATTAGGCTTCTCGCCGCTATTAGAACGTGCCGTGCCATATCCTTTTTAAATTCAGATATAGAGCACCCACCCCCCGCCCAAGTGAAAGGAGCGCCATCTCTGGTGTGGGGCGGAGTTCATCAGAGGAAAATTTATCAATTGAAAGGCAGCGTCCCAGAAGCTCTTCAGCATTGGCCACTCCCACTAGATATGTAGGTATGATCCAGTTCCCTGCTCACACCTCCAGCAAGTGTCGAGGGCAGTGGGGAACATAGTGCAAATCTTGGAGGGGCACCTGTACCACCTGGAGACAATCTTATAGCCCCTTTCCTGTGACAGAGCATTTAGCGACGACTTCTGAGTGCGAAATTTCTGTCTCGTACCATGTCTGTAAAGGTCCTGCCCAAGTCCCTCTACCACGACAAGAGGAAAGGAGGGCAAGACTGTCCAGGCGGTGAGGGGTCCTGAAACAAGCTATATAATAGATAATAGCGAGACTTCTTTCTGCAGACAGCTTCTCAAACATGGTTAGTGGTCTGAAAATGTTTGCCTGGGGGGGGATAAAGATTTTATGTAACTTTTAATCTTTACGTATAGAAACTTGGCGGCAGGGGGGGGCGCTACCCTAAGGAAAAAGAGAGGCCTAATGGACGAGCCAGCTATATAGTCATGAATAACTGGGGCCTGGTCTTTTGTTTTATGAAGGTTGGATCTGGATACCCCGGCTGTAAAGGCCGGGTTATTGATTACTGGGACGAGCGGGCCAGGAAAAGTAGACTGAGACAGGCGAGCGAAAATTGGTCCTCCCGACAAAAAAGGCAAGTTGCCTGGTTAATAATGGCAGGTCGGCAAATTTATGACCAGAGAGGGGCACGGGCCAGATCTGTACTAGAGGGTTGAGGTCTGTTTTTGACATGTCTACAGTGACCAACCTCTCGGTCCTCCTAGGATAGTGGTCCAAGAAGCAGGTCCCCAGGGATAGTTGTAAAGCTGAAGGTCTGGGAGACCCGCCCCCATTTTCTTCTCAATTTATAGACCAGGCGGGGATGTTTGTGCGGCCAGACGAACCTTGTGATTGCCGCTTTTAGTCTGGAGAGGTATGATGCCAGCAGGAGGATGAGGATAGCCTGTAAGAAATATAAGAGGCGGGGAAGGATGTTCATCTTAAGGCTCTGTGCGCACTAGGCCGTTTTGCCCGCGGATTTACCCGCGGATTTGCTGCAGAAATTTCTTGAGAAATGTCTGCAATCTTTGTGCAGACATTTCCCAGCAAATTCTATGAGAAAAAAAAAATAGCTGTGCGCACTGTGCGGATTTTTCTCAAGAAATTTCCTTGAGAAGATTTTCTCGAGAAACTTTCTTGAGAAAATGAGCATGTCCATTATTTTCCGCAGATACCTGCGGAATACCCCCGGAATTTCACTCCATTCACTGTAATGTAATCGCGAAATTCCGGGGGTATACCGCAGGTAGCAAATGATGTGCGGTATACCCCCGGCATAGCCGCGATTTACCTGCGGTAATGCTCATCGCTGCCTGCGGTTTTGCAGGAAGCGATGTCATTATGCCAGGAAGAGGAAGCGGAGCAGAGTAAACACAGACGTCACACTGCCTGGACGCCGCACAGAAGCACTTCCGTGCGACCTCCAGGTGCCCGTGCAGTCTGTGTCCTGCTCCGGCCTCGCGGCTGCCTGCACTGCAGGGTGTCAGTGTCTGCCCGCAGTGTCAGCAGCCTGTCACGCGGCAGCGCAGGCAGACACTGACACCCTGCAGTGCTGGGAGCCGCGGGGATGACGATCGCTGCTGTCAGGAGGTGAGATCATTACCTGCTGTGCCGATCTCCTGCCTCCTGACGTCAGCGCGGTCACTGCTGTCTATGCCCGTCTCGCGAGCGGCCCGAGACTGTCACTAGCGGTGACGTCACGGGCTCTCGCGATACTGCTGACAACATGGCGGGCATAGAAGTCAGTGACAGCGCTGACGTCAGCAGTACAGGAGATGATCACAGAAGGTAATGATCTCATCTATGCTCCTGGCAGCAGCGCTCGTCATCCCCTGCAGTGACCTGAGCTGACCTATTGATGTTAGCTCAGGTCACTGCATTGCTCTCCCAGCCAATGGGGAACATTCTGTTCTTCATTGACTGGGACAGCGACTATGGTATGGATCGCCGTGCCCCCCCCCCCCCTTATTGGATTACGCCGGACGTGGAATTGATTGTTCTTTTCAATAAATTGGTTAAAGAGGGAATGTTTTGGAGAGTGTTTTTTCAAATAAAACTTTGTTTGTTGTCTATTTTTTTATTTCTTACTGACTGGGTTGGTGATGTCGGGTATCTGATAGACGCCTGACCTCACCAACCCCAGGGCTTGATGCCATTACACATCTGGCTTGATTACACATCTGGCATCAACCCCATATATTACCTCGTTTGCCAACGCACCAGGGCGCGGGATGAGCTGGGGCGAAGCGCCAGGATTGGCACGTCTAATGGATGCGCCACTTCTGGGGTGGCTGCGGCCTGCTATTTTTAGGCTGGGGAGTGTCCAATAACAGTGGACCTCCCTAGCCTGAGAATACCAGACCACAGCTGTCCGCTTTACCTTGGCTGGTGATCCAATTTGGGGGGGACCCCACGTTTTTTGTTTTAAATTATTTATTTAATGTAAAATAACAGCGTGGGGTGCCCTCTATTTTGGATTACCAGCCAAGGTGAAGCTGCCAGCTGTGGTTTGCAGGCTGCAGCCGTCTGCTTTACCCTAGCTGGCTACAAAAGATGGGGGGACCTCACGTCGTTTTTTTTTTAATTATTTATTTATTTTATGGCTAAATACAAGGCTAAGCACCCTTTAGGCTATGTGCACACGTTGCGTAAATACATGCAGTTACGCTGCGCTTTGTAGCGCAGCGTAACTGCATGCGTCCTGCGTCCCCTGCACAGTCTATGGAGATTGTGCAGGGGCCGTGCGCACGTGGCGTTTTAGAGCGCAGCGCTTCGGCTTCTGCCGAAGCGCTGCGTTCTAAGAAGTGACATGTCACTTCTTCCGTGCGCTTTGCCGGCAGCTCCTGCTCTGTCTATGGCAGGAGCGCATGGAATCGGCTTTTTTTTTTTTTCACTACGGACATTTCTGCAGCGATTTAAAGCGCACATGTGCTCTTCAGATCGCTGCAGAAATTTCTGCAGTGACTGTACGCAACGTGCGCACATAGCCTTAGTGCCACATGAAAGTCACTAAAGGGTGCCAGCTTAGAAAATGCAGGGAGGTGGGACATTCTATAGGTCTTTCTCATCTATCTATCTATCTATGGTCCGTTTCACACGTCAGTGAAAAACACTGACGTTTTTCACTGGCGTGTAAAACATGCACATGTCCCTGCATGTGCCGTGAATTACGGCACACGTGGGTTGTCTAAGTGCAATCCGGGCTCCGTTCTCCGTGGCCCGTGATTGCACTTAGAGTGAGATTAACTCACCTGTGCGCGCTCCCGCTCTCTATGGTGCTGATCGCTCCCGCGGTGCAGCATCCGGCCGGCGCTGACCCCCGCAGCAGCTGCTTCCGGGTCGGCTGTGTCGTACATCATGAATATGCGCGACAGTAATGAGCCGGCTCAGAAGCAGCAGGCTGCACGGGCTGCAGAGAGCGCCGCTGAAGCCGGGTGAGTAAAAATGTTTTTTATTTTAAAAGCACGTTTTTTTCTGGCACGTGTTTCACGGACCACGACATCAGTGATGCCAGAAAAAAATGGACATGTCTCCGTGCGGCAATCACGCACACGCGGGTACGCCGCACGGAGACACGTGCAGTGAAAAATCACTGATGTGTGAGCAGACACATTCATTATAATGGGTCTGCGTATGTCAGGGATTCTGGTACGTTTAAAAAAAAGCACAAACGTACCAGAATCACTGACGTGTGAAACAGGCCTATCTATCTATTAATCTATCCATCTTTCACTCTATCCATTATCTGTCTATCGATTATCCATATTATTTATTGCAAAACCGCAGGGAGCAACCTGCGGTAAATCCGCGGCAAATCCGCATGCGTTTTTCCCGCGGATTTTTCCGCAGGTGCGGAAATCTTCAACTCCCAGAAGTTTCTCAAGAAATTTTCTTGAGAAAAATCACTTTTCTAGTGCGCACAGAGCCTAATTGTGTTGATCTGCCCAAACCAGGAGAGGTGCAATGAATTCCACTTTCCAAAGTCAGCCTCTACAGCCTGCAGAGCTGGAAGAAAGTTTGAGCTAAAAAGGCCTGCCTTATCATCCATCAATCTAATGCTCAAGTACTGGATGGATTTCCTGCACCAGCGGAAGGGGAGGGATCCACGCAATTGGTCAACTACAGTTAGCGGGAGCGTGATATTGAGGACTTTTGACTTATGGTAGTTTGTTTTAAAATTACTCATGGTCCCAAATTTGTAAAGTTCCTAATAATATTAGGCAGTGACGTTACGTATAAAAGTAAATCGACAGCAAAAAAGGGTCAATTTATCTTCTCCATCCCCCGCAGGAACCCATTTGATGGAATGGTTTTTACTTATTGCTGTAGCTAAATGCTCCATGACCAGAACGTACAGCGACAAGAGGCAGCCCTGGTTTGTTGCATTATTTATCTCAAACGACTGTGAGAGGCTCCCATTTACCCTGAACTGTGCTGTCAGATAAGTAGTTTAATTCTGAAAAGTATTTGGATGACATTGAGCAGCAAAAGGTTGCGCAGGGAAAAAAGTTTAGCAAAATATTTCACTTGCTATCAAAGAAGTAGAAGAGTTCAACCGTTTATCAACACTGACTGTGTATGAGGCAATTCCTTTATACCTTGAGATTGTTAGAGATGTTGCCGATGTGGTCACCACCAACCCAAGTTAGTGTAGAGGGGCTGTTCTCTAGCCTTAAAATAATGAGATCAGATTTGAGGTCATCTATGAAGGAGGATCTGATGGAGGCGATACCATTTCTTACAACAAATTCATAGACTGCACAAATGTTATTCTGTACATTTTTGTTGATAACTGTTTTTTCGCCCCACTAACTACATAGTGTATTGCATATCTACAGTTTATTAAAGTTTTATAAATAGCCTGATTATTGCATTATAATAAATGATGAAAAGCCAGATGTTACCATTTTAGTACAGTAAATTTATCACAGACATGACAGAGGGGCAGCCCTTCTGGATTTCATTTTAAGCAACAGGCCAGATAGAATAACAGACGTACGAGTGGATGGGCACCTAGGGAATAGTGACCACAATATAATACAATTCCACTTGTCCTTCAGTAGGGTGCCTTGGAGGGGGGTTACAAAAACGCTGAATTTCAGGAAAGCAAAGTTTGATCAGCTTAGAGAAGACCTTAGCCAAATTGATTGGGACAATGTCCTCAAAAATGGGAGCACAGAAAATAAGTGGGAAATTTTTAAATCGGTATTAAACACCCACTGCGAGCGAGCCATACCATACGGAAATAGAAGAGCTAGGAACAGGAGAAAACCAATGTGGCTAAATAAGGATGTAAAAGGGGCAATGTATAATAAGAAAAAGTCATTTAAAAAGCTAAAACAAGAAGGCAGCGAAGAAGCATTAAAAATATATAGAGAAAAAAATAATGTGTAAAAAGAAGGGAATTTTGTTTACTTACCGTAAATTCCTTTTCTTCTAGCTCCAATTGGGAGACCCAGACAATTGGGTGTATAGCTACTGCCTCCGGAGGCCGCACAAAGTACTACACTTAAAAGTGTAAGGCCCCTCCCCTTCTGGCTATACACCCCCCCGTGGGAGCACGGGTCCCTCAGTTTTAGTGCAAAAGCAAGAAGGAGGAAAGCCAATAACTGTTTCAAAAACAAATTCAATCCGATAAACAATATCGGAGAACGTAACTTATCAACATGAACAACATGTGCACCCGAAAAACAAATACCCTAAGAAAAAACAGGGCGGGTGCTGGGTCTCCCAATTGGAGCTAGAAGAAAAGGAATTTACGGTAAGTAAACAAAATTCCCTTCTTCTTTTTCGCTCCTAATTGGGAGACCCAGACAATTGGGACGTCCAAAAGCAGTCCCTGGGTGGGTAAAAGAATACCTCGTGATCGGGCTGTCAGGCAGCCCTTTCTTACAGGTGGGCCACCGCCGCCTGCAGGACTTGTCTACCTAGGCTGGCATCCGCCGAAGCGTAGGTATGCACCTGATAATGCTTGGTAAAAGTGTGCAGACTCGACCAGGTAGCCGCCTGGCACACCTGCTGAGCCGTAGCCTGATGCCGTAATGCCCAGGACGCACCCACGGCTCTGGTAGAATGGGCCTTCAGTCCAGAAGGAGTCGGAAGCCCAGCAGAACGGTAGGCGTGAAGAATTGGTTCCTTGATCCACCGCGCAAGGGTGGATTTGGAAGCTTGCGACCCTTTATGCTGACCAGCGACCAGGATAAAGAGTGCATCCGAACGGCGCAGAGGCGCCGTGCGGGAAATGTAGATCCTGAGTGCTCTCACCAGGTCCAACAGATGCAAACCCTTTTCAAATTGGTGAACTGGATGCGGACACAAAGATGGTAAAGTGATATCCTGATTGAGATGAAAGGAAGATACCACCTTGGGAAGAAACTCTGGAATTGGACGCAGTACTACCTTGTCTTGGTGAAACACCAGGAAGGGAGATTTGCAAGATAACGCCGCCAGCTCTGACACTCTCCGAAGAGACGTGACCGCCACCAGAAAAGCCACTTTCTGTGAAAGCCGAGAAAAGGAAATCTCCTTCATAGGCTCGAAAGGTGGCTTCTGGAGAGCAAGTAGAACCTTGTTCAGATCCCAGGGTTCCAATGGCCGCTTGTAAGGGGGAATGATATGACAAACCCCTTGCAGGAACGTGCGTACCTTAGGAAGTCGCGCCAGGCGCTTCTGAAAGAATACGGATAGCGCAGAGACTTGTCCTTTAAGGGAGCTAAGCGACAAACCTTTTTCCAACCCAGACTGCAGGAAGGAAAGAAAAATAGGCAATGCAAATGGCCAGGGAGAAACTCCCTGAGCAGAGCACCAAGATAAGAATATCTTCCACGTTCTGTGGTAGATCTTGGCGGAGGATGGTTTCCTAGCTTGTCTCATGGTGGCAACAACATCATGAGATAAACCTGAGGCCCCTAGGATCCAGGACTCAATGGCCACACAGTCAGGTTCAGGGCCGCAGAATTCAGATGGAAAAACGGCCCTTGAGACAGCAAGTCTGGACGGCCTGGTAGCGCCCACGGTTGTCCTACCGTGAGATGCCACAGATCCGGGTACCACGACCTCCTTGGCCAGTCTGGAGCGACGAGAATGGCGCAACGGCAGTCGGACCTGATTTTGCGGAGCACTCTGGGCAACAATGCCAGAGGTGGGAACACATAAGGTAGTCGGAACTGCGACCAATCCTGAACTAAGGCGTCTGCCGCCAGAGCTCGGTGATCGTGAGACCGTGCCATGAAAACCGGGACCTTGTTGTTGTGCCGTGACGCCATCAGGTCGACGTCCGGCATCCCCCAGCGGCGACAGATCTCCTGAAACACGTCCGGGTGAAGGGACCATTCCCCTGCGTCCATGCCCTGGCGACTGAGAAAGTCTGCTTCCCAGTTTTCCACGCCTGGGATGTGAACTGCGGATATGGTGGATGCTGTGTTTTCCACCCACGTCAGAATCCGCCGGACTTCTTGAAAGGCTTGCCGACTGCGTGTTCCCCCTTGGTGGTTGATGTACGCCACCGCTGTGGAATTGTCCGACTGAATCCGGATCTGCTTGCCCTCCAGCCACTGTTGGAAGGCTCGCAGAGCAAGATAGACTGCTCTGATTTCCAGAACATTGATCTGAAGGGTGGACTCTCTCTGAGTCCACGTACCCTGAGCCCTGTGGTGAAGAAACACTGCTCCCCACCCTGATAGGCTCGCATCTGTCGTGACCACCGCCCAGGATGGGGGTAGGAACGACTTTCCTTTTGACAATGAGGTGGGAAGAAGCCACCATCGGAGAGAGTCCTTGGCTGCCTGAGAGAGGGAGACATCCCTGTCGAGGGACGTCGACTTCCCGTCCCATTGGCGGAGAATGTCCCATTGTAGAGGGCGCAGATGAAACTGCGCGAAAGGGACTGCTTCCATTGCTGCCACCATCTTCCCTAGGAAATGCATGAGGCGCCTCAAGGAGTGGGACTGGTTCTGCAGGAGAGATTGCACCCGTCTGCAGAGAGCACTGCTTGTCCAGTGGAAGCTTCACTATCGCTGAGAGAGTATGAAACTCCATGCCAAGATATGTTAGTGATTGGGTCGGGGTTAGATTTGACTTTGAAAAGTTGATAATCCACCCGAAACTCTGGAGAGTCTTCAGTGCCACGTCCAGACTGTGTTGGCATGCCTCTTGAGAGGGTGCCTTTATAAGTAGATCGTCCAAATACGGGATCACGGAGTGACCCTGCGAGTGCAGGACAGCTACTACTGCTGCCATGACCTTGGTGAAGACCCGAGGGGCTGTTGCCAGCCCGAAAGGTAACGCTACGAACTGCAGGTGTTCGCTTTCTATAACGAAGCGTAGAAAACGCTGATGCTCTGGCGCAATCGGCACGTGAAGATAAGCATCTTTGATGTCTATTGATGCTAAGAAATCTCCTTGAGACATTGAGGCTATGACGGAGCGTAGAGATTCCATCCGGAACCTCCTGGTTTTTACGTGTTTGTTGAGCAACTTTAGATCCAGGACGGGCCGAAAGGACCCGTCCTTCTTTGGCACCACAAACAGATTGGAGTAAAAACCGTGACCTTGTTCCTGAAGAGGAACGGAAGTCACCACTCCTTCCGCCTTTAGAGCGGCCACCGCCTGCAGCAGAGCATCGGCTCGGTCGGGCGGTGGGGAAGTTCTGAAGAAACGAGTTGGAGGACGAGAGCTGAACTCTATCCTGTACCCGTGAGACAGAATGTCCCTCACCCAACGGTCTTTGACCTGTGACAGCCAAATGTCGCCAAGCGGGAGAGCCTGCCACCGACCGAGGATGCGGAGAGAGGAGGCTGAAAGTCATGAGGAAGCCGTCTTGGTAACGGTTCTTCCTGCTGTCTTTTTTGGGCGTGACTGAGTCCGCCAAGAATCTGAGCCTCTCTGATCCTTTTGAGTCCTTTTGGACGAGGAGAATTGGGACCTGCCTGAGCCTCGAAAGGACCGAAAACCAGACTGACCCCTCCTTTGTTGGGGCTTGTTTTGTCTGTGTTGAGGTAAGGATGAGTCCTTACCCTTGGAGTGTTTAATGATTTCATCCAAACGCTCCCCAAACAATCGGTCACGAGAAAAAGGCAAACTGGTTAAGCACTTCTTGGAAGCAGAATCTGCCTTCCATTCTCTCAACCACAGGGCTCTGCGCAAAACCACGGAGTTGGCTGACGCCACCGCCGTACGGCTCGTAGAGTCCAGGACAGCATTAATCACGTAAGACGCGAATGCAGACATTTGAGAGGTCAATGGTGCCACCTGCGGGGCAGATGTACGTGTGACCGAGTCGACTTGTATAAGCCCAGCTGAAATGGCTTGGAGTGCCCATACGGCTGCAAAAGCTGGCGCCAACGACGCTCCAATAGCTTCATAGATGGATTTCAGCCAGAGCTCCATCTGCCTGTCAGTGGCATCTTTAAGTGCCGCTCCATCTTCTACTGCAACTAAAGATCTAGCTGCAAGCCTGGAGATTGGAGGGTCCACCTTGGGACACTGGGTCCAACCCTTGACCACGTCAGGGGGAAAAGGATAGCGTGTATCTTTAAGCCGTTTAGAAAACCGCTTCTCAGGATAAGCGTGGTGTTTCTGGATTGCATCTCTAAAGTCAGAGTGGTCCAGAAAAGTGCTTAATTTACGCTTGGGATATCTGAAATGGAATTTCTCCTGCTGTGAAGCTGCCTCCTCCGCAGGAGGAGCTGGCGGGGAAATATCTAACATCCTATTGATGGACGCTATAAGATCATTCACTATGGCGTCACCATCCGGTGTATCCAGATTGAGAGCGGTCCCTGGATCAGAATCTTGATCAGTTACATCCGCCTCATCACCCATAGATTCGTCCCGCTGGGATCCTGACCAGTGAGACGAAGTTGAGGGCCCCTCATAACGAGCCCGCTTAGGTTGTCTGGGACTGTTGTCTGAGTCAGAATCGTCACCCTGGGGTGCATGTGACACCCCCGGAGCTTGGAAGTGTTCCAGCTGAGGGGGACCAGGGAGCAATGATGCCACAGTGTCCATGGTCTGAGTTACTGGTCTAGACTGCAATGTTTCAAGAATCTTTGACATGGTCATAGACAATCTGTCAGCAAAAGCTGCAAACTCCGTTCCTGTCACCTGGACAGCATTCACAGGTGGTACACTCTGGGTCACGTCCAGCAGGGGCCCCGGCTGTGCAAGTTGCACAGGGGCCGAGCACTGCACACAATGGGGGTCAGCGGAACCTGCCGGTAGAGCAGCCCCACATGCGGTACAGGCAGCATATAATGTCTGTGCCTTGGCACCCTTGCGTTTTGCGGACGACCTGCTGTTGCCTCCTTGTAATCTAGGAGGGTATATAGCCGAGAATCACCAGCGACCGTACAGTACAAAGTATTTGCAAACACAAAATACTCAGTATACAAACGGCACAAGTGGGGGTGAGCCCTTGAGGGCTGCTTACCGCCCGCTGAACAGCGGGTATGAGGCCGTAGAATCCCGTGTCTGGGTCTCCCCGTCTCCCCTCTGCAGCTCAGCGTGCAGGCAGGAATGGCTGCCGGCGTTCTGTGAAGAGGGGCGGACCATGGGCGTGCCACAAACAAAGTGCAGGAAACTGCGTCCTACTGTGCCTGGTGTGAGGGCTGGAGTATGTAAAAAAGACTCCAGCCCTCAGCGCTGATGCTCTGTACAGCGTCCCGCCCTCCTCCTGACTGGCAGGTGCGGAGGCGGGAACGAACGAACTAGGCCGCAAAAGCCGGGGACTGTAGTAATAAGCGCGGCCGTGATATATGCACGGTCAGCGCGGAAGTCCCCGGCGCACCACAAGTCCCAGCCGCGTCGCAGTCCCAGCGGCCGGCGCGACCGTTCTCCCTGAGTCTACCCACTCAGCTAAGCTGAAGTGAGGAAATGGCACAAGCGCAGCAGCGCTGTTGTCCCCGGCGCACTAACACACCCAGCAATGCTGCGGTGTGCGCGCGTATGCACGGGGACACAGAGTACCTTGACGGAGCAGGGCCATGTCCCTGACGATACTCAGCTCCATATCCAGCGGCTTCTCCAGGGGCTGCGGATGGAGCACGGTCTCAGTGCCTGGAGACCGGTAAAATCCCACTTCGCCCAGAGCCCTAATGGGGATGGGGAAGGAATCAGCATGTGGGCTCCAGCCTCCGTACCCGCAATGGGTACCTCAACCTTAACAAGCACCACCGACAGAAAGTGGGGTGAGAAGGGAGCATGCTGGGGGCCCTGTATGGGCCCTCTTTTCTTCCATCCGACATAGTCAGCAGCTGCTGCTGACTAAATAGTGGAGCTATGCGTGCGTGTCTGACCTCCTTCGCACAAAGCAAAAAACTGAGGGACCCGTGCTCCCACGGGGGGGTGTATAGCCAGAAGGGGAGGGGCCTTACACTTTTAAGTGTAGTACTTTGTGCGGCCTCCGGAGGCAGTAGCTATACACCCAATTGTCTGGGTCTCCCAATTAGGAGCGAAAAAGAAACAAATATATTTAGCAAAAGTAGAAACTGAGAGACTCATTGCTAAGGAAAGCAAAACAAATCCCAAACTATTGTTTAATTATATAAACAGAAAAAAGATTAAAATTGATGGTGTTGGCCCTTTAACCCCTTCACCCCCGGCCACTAAAACACCCTAATGACCGGGCCATTTTTTGCAATTCTGACCAGTGTCACTTTGACAGGTTATAACTCTGGAACGCTTCAACGGATCCTGGCGATTCTGAGATTGTTTTTTCGTGACATATTGTACTTCATGTCAGTGGTAAATTTAGGCCGATATTTTTTGCGTTTATTTGTGAAAATTTAGGAAATTTTGCAAAAATTTTGAAAATTTCGCAATTTTCAAATTTTGAAAATATATGCCTATAAATCTGAGAAATATGTCACACAAAATAGTTACTAAATAACATTTCCCACATGTCTACTTTACATCAGCGCAATTTTCGAAACAATTTTTTTTTCCGTTAGAAAGTTAGAAGGGGTCAAAGCTCATCAGCAATTTCTCATTTTTCCAAAATTTACAAACACATTTTTTTTAGGGACCACATCACATTTGAGGTGACTTTGAGAGGCCGAGGTGACAGAAAATACCCAAAAGTGACCCCATTCTAAAATCTGCACCCATCACTCTGCTCAAAACCACATCCAAGAAGTTTATTAACCCTTTAGGTGCTTCACAGCAACCAAAGCAATGTGGAAGGAAAAAATGAAAATTTTACTTTTTAAACACAAAAATGTTACTTTAGCCATAAAATTTTAAATTTTCACAAGGGAGAAAAGAGAAAGTGCACCATACAATTTATTGTGCATTTTCTCCTGAGTACGCTGATACCCCATATGTAGTAAAAATCAATTGTTTGGGCACACGGCAGGGCTCGGAAGGCAAGGAGCGCCATTTGAATTTTTGACTGCAAAATTAGCTGCACTCATTAGCGGATGCCATGTCGGGTTTGAAGACCCCCTGAGGTGCCTAAACAATGGAGCTACCCCACAAGTGACCCCATTTTGGAAACTAGAGCCCTCAAATAATTTTTCTAGATGTTTGGTTAGCACTTTGAACCTCTGGGGGCTTCACAGAAGTTTACAACGTTGAGCTGTGAAAAGAAAAAAAAAAAATTTTACCACAAAACTGTTGCTTCAACTAGGTAGCTTTTTTTTCACAAGGGTATCAGTAAAAAATGCACCATAAAATGTATTGTGCATTTTCTCCTGAGTACGCAGATACCTCATATGTGGTGGAAATCAAATGTTTGGGCACACGGGAGGACTCAGAAGGCAAAGAGCGCTATTTGAATTTTTGAGTGCAAAATTAGCTGCACTCATTAGCGGACGCCATGTCGGGTTTGAAGACCCCATGAGGTACCTAAACAATGGAGCTTTCCCAAAAGTGACTGCATTTTGGAAACTACAGCCCTCAAATAATTTTTCTAGATGTTTGGTGTGCACTTTGAACACCTGGGGGCTTCACAGAAGTTTATAACGTTGAGCTGTGAAAAGAAAAAAATAAAATTGTTATCACTAAACTGTTGCTTCAACTAGGTAGCTTTTTTTCACAAGGGTATCAGTAAAAAATGCACCATTAAATTTATAGTGCATTTTTTCCTGAGTACGACGATACCTCATATGTGGTGGAAAGTAATTTCTTGGGCGCATGGCGGGGCTCAGAAGAGAAGGGCACCATTTGACAGCAAAATTGGTTGGAATCATTAGCGGACGCCATGTCACGTTTTGGAGACCCCCTATGGTGCCTAAACAATGGAGCTCCCCCACAAGTGACCCCATTTTGGAAACTAGACCCCTCAAGGAATTTATCTAGATGTTTAGCGAGCCCCAAGGGGCTCCACACAAGTTGATAATGTTGAGCCATGAATACAATTTTTTTTTCGCCACAAAACTGTTACTTGAACCACGTAGCTTTTTTTTTCACAAGGGTATCAGGAAAAAATGTACCATAAAACGTATTGTGCAATTTCTCCTGAGATTGTTTGGGCGCATGGCAGGGCTCAGAAGAGAAAGTGTACCATTTGACAGCAAAATTGGTTGGAATCATTAGCGGACGCCATGTCATGTTTGGAGACCCCCTATGGTGCCAAAACAGTGGAGCTCCCTCACAAGTGACCCCATCTCCTCAAGGAATTTATCTAGATGTTTGGTGAGCCCCTTGCACCCCCAGGGGCTCCACAGAAGTTGATAACGTTGAACCGTGAAATTTTTTTTTTTTTCACAAAATTTTTGCATCAACCAGGTAGCTTTTTTTTTTTTTTTTACAACGGTATCAGGAAAAACTGCACCATAAAACGTATTGTGCAATTTTTCCTGAGTACGCAGATACCTCATATGTGGTGGAAATAAATTGTTTGGGCGTATGGTGGGGCTCAGAAGAGAAGGAACGCTATTTGACTTTTCAAACGCACAGACGCGGTGCGCTGATCGACTGCTGCAGGACGCACATTTGGATGGGATACAAAAAGCGTCGGTGATACGGAAAAAAAAAGAAAAAGTCACGCCAAAAATTGAGCAGGGATGCCGATCCGTTATGTGCATCCCTGATCAGCGCTCGGCGGGACGCACGGACAGATGCGATACAAAAAGCGTTGCGGATACGGAAAAAAGTCACGCCAAAAATTGAACAGGGATGCAGATCCGTTATCTGCATCCCTGATCAGCGCTCGGCGGGACGCACGGACGGATGCGATACAAAACGCGTCGGGGATACGGAAAAAAGTCACGCCAAAAATTGAGCAGGGATGCAGATCCGTTATCTGCATCCTTGATCAGCAATTGGCGGGACGCACGGACAGATGCAATACAAAACGCGTTGGGGATACGGAAAAAAAAAAAGTCACGCCAAAAATTGACCACGGATGCAGATCCGTTATTTGCATCCGTGATCAGTGCTCGGCGGGACGCATGGACAGATGAGGTGTAAAAATGGACAGGATACAGGGAAAAAAAAAAAAAAAGTTATACTCACAGTACCCAGAGGAGTAGCAGGAGGAACAGAAGGCAAGCGAGATAGACAGCTGTACAGGAGCAGCAGGCAGGACGTTGGACAGATCAGCAGAAGACCCAGGAAGGACCCAGAGATGGAGGCAGATGTGATCGGGCCAGTGAAGAAATCGGACGACCCGGTGAAGGCAGGTAAGAGGACGTCAAGGGGAGAGGGGAGGGGGAGAGCAGAGGGGAGGGGGAGAACAGAGGGGGAGGGCGAGCAGAGGGGAGGGGGCGAGCAGAGGGGAGGGGGAGAGCAGAGGGGAGGGGGGAGAGCAGAGGGGAGGGGGAGAGCAGAGGGGAGGAGAGCAGAGGGGGGGGCGAGCAGAGGGGGGGCGAGAGAGCAGAGGGGGATACCGGAGAAGCAAGGAAAGAAGGAAGGAAGGAAGCAGAATAGAGATGATGGAGGAGGCAGGCAGATCGCAGAAGGAGCAGATCGGGATGTCGGGGGGCAGATCGGGGCGTGGGGGGGGGGCAGATCGGGGGGGGGCACGGGCCATAACGGGAGCGCGCAGGGGCCATAACGGGAGCGCGCAGGGGCCATAACGGGAGCGCGCACGGGCTGGAAGAAGAGTGCAATACTCACGTGGAGCAGGCAAGAAGACTGTGACATTAGCGGCGGCAGCGGTGGCGTGGTACCACAAGTACCAGCCACTCCACGCTGCAGACATGTTGGGGGAGGCTCCCCAGACCAGCACAGGCCTGGGGAGGGCGGCCAACTGCAGATCACACCGCCCCATTGCACACTGATTGGAGCGATTGCGCGTCATAGCACGATCGCTCCAATCAGTGCTGCAGGGGCGGCACGTTTGAGATCCACCTATGATCTGTTGTAGCTGCTACAATAGATCATAGCAGGATCTCATAGTATCGCACTAATTCGGGCATTATTTTTGCCGAAATCAGTGCAAATGTTGTGGTTGGCGGTTCAGATTTGAACAGCCAATCACAACGATCGTCGATGGGGGGTTGCGATGCCACCCCCCCTGGGGTCAAGCAAAGGTCCCCTACTGTAAGAAACAGCAGGGGCCATCATTTGAAAGCCGTTGCTATGGCCACGGCAATCAAATGAAGTTTAGGCAGTAAAATTACATCCCTGGTCGTTAAGTCACGTTAAAATAGGACGTAATTTTACTGCTCGCGGTCGTGAAGGGGTTAAAGAATAATGAGGGTAAAATCATAGAAAGCGATGTGGGAAAAGCAAATGTTTTAAATACTTTTTTTCTCAACTGTGTTCACACAGGAAAAGCATATGCCACGGGAAATGCAGAGTGATCATGTAAACGCTTCATTAAGTATGACCTGCCTAACCCAGGAAGAAGTGCAGAACCAACTTAGTAACATTAAAATTGACAAATCACCAGGCCCTGATGGCATTCACCCTCGGGTATTAAGGGAGTTAAGTAATCTGATAGACAGGCCTCTATTCCTTATATTTAAAGACTCTATAGAAACTGGGTCTGTTCCACTGGATTGGCGGCTAGCAAATGTGGTACCAATATTCAAAAAAGGGTGTAAAAGGGAACCTGGAAACTATAGGCCGGTAAGCTTAACATCTGTTGTGGGTAAAATGTTTGAAGGGTTTTTAAGGGATACTATAATGGAATGTCTCAATGTTAATAATTGTTTAACTCCATATCAACATGGATTTATGAAGGATCGCTCCTGTCAAACTAACCTGATCAGCTTCTATGAGGATGTAAGCTCTCACATGGACCGAGGAGAATCATTGGATGTCATTTATCTCGACTTCGGTAAAGCATTTGACACTGTCCCACATAAAAGACTGCTAAGTAAAATGAGAAAGCTTGGGCTCGGGGAAAATGTGTGTAGATGGGTAGGTAGCTGGCTTAGTGGTAGAAAACAAAGAGTGGTTATTAATGGCACATACTCAGATTGGGCCAGGGTTACTAGTGGGGTGCCACAGGGGTCTGTATTGGGCCCCCTACTATTTAATATATTTATTAATGATCTGGTGGATGGTTTACAGAGTAAAATATCAGTATTTGCAGATGATACAAAACTATGTAAGGTAGTTAACACAAAGGAGGACAGTTTGCAACTACAGATGGATTTGAGTAAATTGGAGAATTGGGCTGAAAAATGGCAAATGAGGTTTAACACAGATAAAGTGTAAGGTTATGCACATGGGAAGGAGAAACAGATGCTACGATTACTTACTAAATGGGAAACTGCTGGGGAAATCAGACATGGAAAAAGACTTAGGGGTGCTTCACACACAGCGAGCTCGCTGCCGAGATCGCTGCTGAGTCACGCTTTTTGTGACGCAGCAGTGACCTCATTAGCGATCTCGCTGTGTGTGACACTGAGCAGCGATCTGGCCCCTGCTGCGAGATCGCTGCTCGTTACACACAGCCCTGGTTCGTTTTCTTCAAAGCCGCTCTCCTGCTGTGACACACAGATCGCTGTGTGTGACAGCAAGAGAGCGACAAATGAAGCGAGCAGGGAGCAGGAGCCGGCATCTGACAGCTGAGGTAAGCTGTATCCAAGATAAACATCGGGTAACCAAGGTGGTTACCCGATATTTACCTTAGTTACCAGCAGCTCTCACGCTGCCTGTGCTGCCGGCTCCGGCTCTCTGCACATGTAGCTGCTGTACACATCGGGTTAATTAACCCGATGTGTACAGCAGCTAGGAGAGCAAGGAGCCAGCGCTCAGTGTGCGCGGCTCCCTGCTCTCTGCACATGTAGCTGCATTACACATCGGGTTAATTAACCCGATGTGTACTGTAGCTAGGAGAGCAAGGAGCCAGCGCTTAGTGTGCGCGGCTCCCTGCTCCCTGCTCACACTGGTAACTAATGTAAACATCGGGTAACCATACCCGATGTTTACCTTAGTTACCAGTCTCCGCAGTTTCCAGACGGCGGCTCCGTGCAAGCGCAACGTCGCTTGCACGTCGCTGCTGGCTGGGGGCTGGTCACTGGTCGCTGGTGAGATCTGCCTGTTTGACAGCTCACCAGCGACCATGTAGCGATGCAGCAGCGATCCTGACCAGGTCAGATCGCTGGTCGGATCGCTGCTGCATCGCTAAGTGTGAAGGTACCCTTAGGCATCTTAGTCAATAAGAATCTAAATTGGAGTGCCCAGTGTCAGGCAGCAGCCACCAAAGCAAATAGGGTGATGGGATGCATTAGAAGAGGTCTGGGGGCACGAGATGAAAACATCATTCTCCCTCTGTACAAATCACTCGTCAGACAAACTTGGAGTATTGTGTGCAATTTTGGGCACCGGTGCTCAAGAAAGACATTACTGAACTTGAAAAGGGTTCAGAGGCGGGCTACTGAAATAATAAATGGAGTGGGTGCATTACAATACACGGAAAGGTTATCAAAATTAGGTCTATTTACTCTAGAAAAGAGAAGACTTAGGGGAGACCTAATAAATATGTACAAATATATCAGAGGGCCATATAGAGATCTCTCCCATGATCTGTTTGTACCAAGGACTATGACAAGAACAAGGGGGCATTCTCTTCGATTGGAGGAAAGAAAATTCTTACATCAGCATAGAAGAGGGTTCTTCACGGTAAGAGCAGTGAGGCTCTGGAACTCTCTTGCTGAGGAAGTGTTGTTGGCCAACTCACTGAATGAATTTAAGAGAGGAATGGATGCTTTTCTTGATAGCAAAAGTATAGAAGGTTATAAATAGCATAATCTTACAGGTAGATAGAAGAGCGACCAAGATTATTAGAGGAATGGGTGGGCTGCAACACCAAGACAGGTTATTAAACTTGGGGTTATTTAGTTTGGAAAAACGAAGGCTTAGGGGGGGATCTAATCACAATGTATAAATATATGAGGGGACAGTACAGAGACCTTTCCATAGATCTCTTTACACCTAGGCCTGCAACTGGAACACGGGAGCATCCGCTACGTCTCGAGGAAGAAGGGAATTTTGTTACTTACCGTAAATTCCTTTTCTTCTAGCTCTTATTGGGAGACCCAGACGATTGGGTGTATAGCACTGCCTCCGGAGGCCACACAAAGCAATTACACTAAAAAGTGTAAGGCCCCTCCCCTTCTGGCTATACACCCCCAGTGGGATCACTGGCTCACCAGTTTTAGTGCAAAAGCAAGAAGGAGGAAAGCCAATAACTGGTTTAAACAAATTCTCTCCGAGTAACATCGGAGAACTGAAAACCGTTCAACATGAACAACATGTGTACCCGCAAACAAACCAACAATCCCGAAGGACAACAGGGCGGGTGCTGGGTCTCCCAATAAGAGCTAGAAGAAAAGGAATTTACGGTAAGTAACAAAATTCCCTTCTTCTTCGGCGCTCTATTGGGAGACCCAGACGATTGGGACGTCCAAAAGCTGTCCCTGGGTGGGTAAAGAAATACCTCATGTTAGAGCTGCAAGACAGCCCTCCCCTACGGGGAGGCAACTGCCGCCTGCAGGACTCTTCTACCTAGGCTGGCGTCCGCCGAAGCATAGGTATGCACCTGATAATGTTTGGTGAAAGTGTGCAGACTCGACCAGGTAGCTGCCTGGCACACCTGTTGAGCCGTAGCCTGGTGTCGTAATGCCCAGGATGCACCCACGGCTCTGGTAGAATGGGCCTTCAGCCCTGATGGAACCGGAAGCCCAGCAGAACGGTAGGCTTCAAGAATTGGTTCTTTGATCCATCGAGCCAGGGTGGCCTTAGAAGCCTGCGACCCTTTGCGCTTACCAGCGACAAGGACAAAGAGTGCATCCGAACGGCGCAAGGGCGCCGTGCGGGAAATGTAGATTCTGAGTGCTCTCACCAGATCTAACAAATGTAAATCCTTCTCATACCGATGAACTGCATGAGGACAAAACGAAGGCAAAGAGATATCCTGATTAAGATGAAAAGAGGATACCACCTTCGGGAGAAACTCCTGAATAGGGCGCAGCACAACCTTGTCCTGGTGGAAGACCAGGAAGGGAGCCTTGGATGATAGTGCTGCCAGCTCAGACACTCTCCGAAGAGATGTGATCGCTACCAGAAAAGCCACTTTCTGTGATAGTCTAGAAAGTGAAACCTCCTTCAGAGGCTCGAAGGGCGGCTTCTGGAGGGCAACTAGTACCCTGTTCAGATCCCATGGATCTAACGGCCGCTTGTACGGGGGTACGATATGGCAAACCCCCTGTAGGAACGTGCGCACCTTAGGAAGGCGTGCCAAACGCCTCTGAAAAAAGACGGATAGCGCCGAGACCTGACCTTTAAGGGAGCCGAGCGACAAACCTTTTTCTAACCCAGATTGCAGGAAAGAAAGAAAGGTAGGCAATGCAAATGGCCAGGGAGACACTCCCTGAGCAGAGCACCAGGATAAAAATATCCTCCACGTTCTGTGGTAGATCTTAGCGGACGTGGGCTTCCTAGCCTGTCTCATGGTGGCAACGACCCCTTGGGACAATCCTGAAGACGTTAGGATCCAGGACTCAATGGCCACACAGTCAGGTTCAGGGCCGCAGAATTCCGATGGAAAAACGGCCCTTGGGACAGTAAGTCTGGTCGGTCTGGGAGTGCCCACGGTTGGCCGACCGTGAGCTGCCACAGATCCGGATACCACGCCCTCCTCGGCCAGTCTGGGGCGACAAGTATGACGCGGCTGCAATCGGATCTGATCTTGCGTAGCACTCTGGGCAAGAGTGCCAGAGGTGGAAACACATAAGGGAGCCGGAACTGCGACCAATCTTGCACTAGGGCGTCTGCCGCCAGCGCTCTTTGATCGCGAGACCGTGCCATGAAGGTTGGGACCTTGTTGTTGTGCCGTGACGCCATTAGGTCGACGTCCGGCACCCCCCAGCGGCGACAGATGTCCTGAAACACGTCTGGGTGAAGGGACCATTCCCCTGCGTCCATGCCCTGGCGACTGAGGAAGTCTGCTTCCCAGTTTTCTACGCCGGGGATGTGAACTGCGGATATGGTGGAGGCTGTGGCTTCCACCCACATCAGAATCCGCCGGACTTCCTGGAAGGCTTGCCGACTGCGTGTCCCCCCTTGGTGGTTGATGTATGCCACCGCTGTGGAGTTGTCCGACTGAATTCGGATCTGCCTTCCTTCCAGCCACTGCTGGAAGGCTAGTAGGGCAAGATACACTGCTCTGATTTCCAGAACATTGATCTGAAGGGTGGACTCCTGCTGAGACAACGTACCCTGAGCCCTGTGGTGGAGAAAGACTGCTCCCCACCCTGACAGACTCGCGTCTGTCGTGACCACCGCCCAAGACGGTGGTAGGAAGGATCTTCCCTGTGATAATGAGGTGGGAAGAAGCCACCACTGCAGAGAGTCTTTGGCCGTCTGGGAAAGGGAGACTTTCCTGTCCAGGGATGTTGACTTCCCGTCCCATTGGCGGAGAATGTCCCATTGAAGTGGACGCAGATGAAACTGCGCAAACGGAACCGCCTCTATTGCCGCCACCATCTTCCCGAGGAAGTGCATGAGGCGTCTTAAGGAGTGCGGCTGACTTTGAAGGAGAGCCTGCACCCCAGTCTGTAGAGACCGCTGCTTGTCCAGCGGAAGCTTCACTATCGCTGAGAGAGTATGAAACTCCATGCCAAGATACGTTAGTGATTGGGTCGGTGACAGATTTGACTTTGGGAAGTTGATGATCCACCCGAACGCCTGGAGAGTCTCCAGTGCAACCTTCAGGCTGAGTTGGCATGCCTCTTGAGAGGGTGCCTTGACCAGTAGATCGTCCAAGTAAGGGATCACAGAGTGTCCGTGAGAGTGCAAGACTGCTACCACTGCCGCCATGATCTTGGTGAACACCCGAGGGGCTGTCGCCAGACCAAATGGCAGAGCTACGAACTGAAGATGGTCGTCTCCTATCACGAAGCGTAGAAAGCATTGGTGCTCTGTAGCAATCGGCACGTGGAGATAAGCATCTTTGATGTCTATTGATGCTAGGAAATCTCCTTGAGACATTGAGGCAATGACTGAGCGGAGGGATTCCATCCGGAACCGCCTGGCGTTCACATGCTTGTTGAGCAGTTTTAGGTCCAGAACAGGACGGAAGGAGCCGTCCTTTTTTGGAACCACAAAGAGATTGGAGTAAAATCCTCGCCCCCGTTCCTGAGGGGGGACAGGGATCACGACTCCTTCTGCTCTTAGAGAGTCCACCGCCTGCAGCAGGGCATCTGCTCGGTTGGGGTGTGGGGAGGTTCTGAAGAACCGAAGTGGAGGCCGAGAACTGAACTCGATTCTGTACCCGCGAGACAGAATGTCTGTTACCCACCGGTCTTTGACCTGTGACAGCCAAATGTCGCAAAAGCGGGAGAGCCTGCCACCGACCGAGGATGCGGAGGGAGGAGGCCGAAAGTCATGAGGTAGCCGCTTTGGAAGCGGTTCCTCCATTTGCTTTCCTGGGGCGTGAGTGAGCCCGCCAGGAATCTGAGCTCCCTTGTTCTTTCTGAGTCCTTTTGGACGAGGAGAATTGGGCCTTGCCCGAGCCTCGAAAGGACCGAAACCTCGACTGCCACTTTTTCTGTTGAGGTTTACTTGCTCTGGGCTGTGGTAAGGAAGAGTCCTTACCCTTGGACTGTTTTAGGATTTCAGCCAATGGCTCACCAAACAGTCTGTCTCTAGATAATGGCAAGCTGGTTAAGCATTTTTTGGAACCAGCATCTGCTTTCCAGTCCTTTAACCACAAGGCTCTGCGCAAAACCACAGAATTGGCGGACGCCATAGCGGTACGGCTCGTAGATTCTAGGACAGCATTGATAGCATAGGTCGCAAACGCAGACATTTGCGAAGTTAGGGACGCCACTTGCGGCACTGCTGGATGTATGAAAGCATCCACCTGTGCTAAACCAGCTGAAATAGCTTGGAGTGCCCACACGGCCGCGAATGCTGGAGCAAACGACGCGCCGATAGATTCATAGACAGATTTCAACCAAAGGTCCATCTGTCTGTCGTTGGCATCTTTAAGTGAAGCGCCATCCTCTACTGCGACTATGGATCTAGCCGCAAGCTTGGAAATTGGGGGATCCACCTTTGGACACTGGGTCCAGCGTTTGGCCACCTCAGAGGGAAAAGGATAACGGGTATCCTTAGAACGTTTAGAGAAACGCTTGTCTGGATGAGCGTCGTGTTTCTGGATCGATTCTCTGAAGTCAGAGTGGTCCAAAAAAGCACTTAATTTACGCTTGGGATATAGGAAATGGAACTTCTCCTGCTGTGCAGCTGCCTCCTCTGCAGAAGGGGCTGGGGGAGAAATATCCAACAGTCTATTAATTGCCGATATAAGGTCATTAACCATGGCGTCACCATCAGGGGCATCCAGATTGAGAGGGGCCTCAGGATTAGAATCCTGATCACCGTCCTCAGTCTCATCACAGAGAGACTCTTGTCGCTGAGACCCTGAGCAGTGTGATGACGTGGAGGGTCTTTCCCAGCGAGCTCGCTTAGGCTGCCTGGGACTGTCATCTGAGTCAGAGACTTCAGCCTGTGATGCTTGAGACCCCCCTGAAGTACGGATTACTTCCAACTGAGGGGGACCGGAGAGCATAGACACAGCAGTGTCCATGGTCTGAGCAACTGGCCTGGACTGCAAGGTCTCCAGGATTTTTGCCATAGTCACAGACATTTTATCAGCAAAAACTGCAAAGTCTGTCCCCGTCACCGGGGCAGGGTTCACAGGCGTCTCTGCCTGGGCCACTACCACCATAGGCTCTGGCTGACGAAGTGCCACTGGGACTGAACATTGCACACAATGAGAGTCGTTGGAGCCTGCTGGTAGATTAGCCCCACATGCAGTACAAACAGTGTACACAGCCTGTGCCTTGGCACCCTTGCGTTTTGCGGATGACATGTTGCTGCCTCCTCAGAGCAGTACAGGGTGTCCAGCCAAGAAGCGACCTTACAGTGCAACTATATATATATATGGTACCAAGAAAAAAGTACACTAATATAACACTGAGGCACTAGTGGGGCCAGCACTAAAGTGCAGCTTACCGCCCGCTTAGGAGCGGGTGTGTGGTCGCCGAAATCCCTTTAGTCTGGGTCTCCCAGAGCCTGCTGCCTTTCCCCAGCCAGACCGCATGTGTAATGGCTGCCGGCGTCCTTGTGGAGAGGGGGGGCGGGCCCTGGGCGTATACAGACGAAGAGCGGGAAGCCTGCTTCCCACTGTGCCTAGTGAGAGGGCTGGAGCATGTAAATAAAGCTCCAGCCCTCGGCGCTGCCAATTGAGCAGCGTCTCTCCCCTACCCTGATTGACAGGGTGGGGGCGGGAACGAAGCGGCGCTAGGCCGCAGAAGCCGGGGGCTAAAGTTAGAAGCGCCGCCGCCGTAAAAGCGCGGTCGGCGCAAAGTCCCCGGCGCACCACAAGTCGCAGCTGCGCCGCCGCTCCAGTAGCGGTCGGCGCAGTAGTTCCCAACATGTAACGTCACTCAGCAAAGCTGCAGTGACCTAACCCCAGCGCACAGCGCTACTGTCCCCGGCGCACTATAACGCTCAGCAAGCCTTGAGAGTGTCCGTGCCTGCCGGGGACACAGAGTACCTGAAAGTTGCAGGGCCTTGTCCCTGAACGGCACTCCCGCTCCAAATCCAGCAGGTTCTCTGGGTCTGTGGATGGAGCCCGGCCCCAGGGCTTGGGGGCCGGCAAGATCCCACTTCCACAGAGCCCTCCAGGGGATGTGGAAGGAAAACAGCATGTGGGCTCCAGCCTCTGTACCAGCAATAGGTACCTCAACCTTACAAGCACCACCGCGGGTGAGAAGGGAGCATGCTGGGGGCCCCCATATGGGCCCTCTTTTCTTCCATCCGATATAGCCAGCAGCTACTGCTGACTACAAACAGTGGAGCTATGCGTGGATGTCTGACCTCCTTCGCACAAAGCAGAAAAACTGGTGAGCCAGTGATCCCACTGGGGGTGTATAGCCAGAAGGGGAGGGGCCTTACACTTTTTAGTGTAATTGCTTTGTGTGGCCTCCGGAGGCAGTGCTATACACCCAATCGTCTGGGTCTCCCAATAGAGCGCCGAAGAAAGAAGGTTTAATCATAACCACAGACGAGGATTCTTTACTGTACGAGCAGTGAGACTATGGAACTCTGTGCCGCATGGTGTTGTAATGAGTGATTCACTACTAACATTTAAGCAGAGCCTGGACGCCTTTCTTGAAAAATATAATATTCCCAGTTATGTATATTAGATTTTATGACAGGGTGTTGATCCAGGGAACTAGTCTGATTGCCGTATGTGGAGTCAGGAAGGAATTTTTTTCCCCATTGGAGCTTATTTGACACATTGGGGTTTTTTTGCCTTCCTCTGGATCAACATGTTAGGCTACGGGTTGAACTAGATGGACTTAGAGTCTCCTTTCAACCTTAAAAACTATGAAACTATGAGCAATGTATGAGGGAGTCTGAATCAGGGAAATTGAGGAGTTGGAGGTTTGGCTTAGGGCCGTTTCACACAATCGGCTTTTCGCCGAATCCGGCGCACTCCAGTACAGTGTGATACAGTACAATGGCAGCGCGGCAGCTTCCGGGTCACATGCTCCGGTCACACGACCGCATGTGACTGAAGCTTGTCGCGCTGCCATTGTACTGTATACACTGTACTGGTGTGCGCTGGAGCCGGCGAAAAGCTGGATGTGTGAAACAGCCCTTATTGACTTCCACAGCTCTGGAAGAGTGTATCTTGCTTCTGCAGCCCAATTATACAGCATATTCTTTCCACTTCCAGCATGCACTGTTTCTGTACCTAGGTGATCCCACCAGCAGGTGGTGCTCTCCCTCTCCCTCTTTTTTTCTTTCCATTTCCACACACTGAACCAACTCTTGGTAAAATAAGACAGGCACCAACGCAAACAACAAAATGTAAAAAAATAATTACATTTATTCCAGTATCTTAAAAAGATCATTTTGATTTTATATACAAGAAAAAAAAAATTGACCTTTTAGTTCAACTTCCAAAAAACACCAGATTGGGAAAAATCAACAGAAACAGATGCTTTATTCATAAAGAGGTCACCTCTTCACCAGCATGAGAAAAAGAGGGCACAGGCGCCAGCTACAGTAGATATCACATTGCGTCCGGGTCATTTATACATTTCTAAGCCAATGAATGCCAAGTACTGGATCTTACAGACAAGTAATGTGTTACAAAAGAGAATCTCAAAAATGATAAAGATCTACTTTTGTTTCTAAACAGTTGTATAAAACTGTACCCAGATTCTATGTTGGCCACGTCTGGACTGAGTGCATCACACGGGCTGAATAATCGCATCGGGTATGGCAGGAGATGGTCACAATGATGCTGATGAGGTAGCGATAGACCACCAGGAAATATTTGGCTGCCAATACCAGAAATTCTAAATTTTGAAGGGGTTTTGCTTTTTCCAGTAGCAAAAAAAAAACCCAAAAAACAAAAACAGATTGGAAAAAAAAAAAGAAGGGTCTGCAGCATAATGATAAAAATAGACACACACACGTCTGCCGACATGTCAAGCTGTATATTTATGGCTTGTGGACACTTTCATAACACTGTGCTTGTTTAGAGTAGAAAGGAAAATGGCTTTGTGTGGCTGTTGAAGCATGCTGGGAGTGGTAGTTCAATAACAGCTGGTGACCAATGCAATATTGTATCTGTGGCGCGCTACCTGTCACTTTGCAGATATAAGTTCCCACAGTGATGCTGAAAGCAGGTATGGGCAGAGTATGTATATCAAGTCAGTAGGGGGCAGTATACGCTAAGTTTTAGCTTACTTGCTGACATCGCACTGTCTCATAAGACTGCAGCTGAACCTAGACCAGTAATAAATTAATTTATATTAACTAAACCAAAGTATATTACACAGATACGATTAAATAAAAAATAGACATTTTCTGAACAGAACTGTAAAGTAGCTTTAAAGTAAGTGAAAGGTCCTTTGCAAGCAGCACTATCTCAAAAAAAAATAAAAAAATAAAAAAAAAATTACAAAGCGAGATCCGAGCCTTCCATTGATTTGGCTTTTGCCCCGCCGTAGACATATAAAGACAGTGATTAGTGGACCCTCCAAGTCTGGACATGAGGGGCGTGGATCTTTATAAACACAGGTTGATGCTGGCTTGTCTTAGGTCTTTTTCTCATGTTGCCTGTACATCTTTTTTTCCCACTGGTGACAAAGCACCTTTACTTATAGAAATGTTTCCGTTAAATATTCTGCTCGTTCCCTTAGATTTCCTGCTATGTTTCTTTGAGCCAAGTGAAATCGCTGCAGGTGGTAAGTGCTCAGGCAGCTTTCTTCACGCATGTACCAGGCATGTCTTGAAGGTTAATTTTGGATCTAAGGAGAGGGAGAGAAAAAAAAAAAAAAAAGAATTATATTCTTCAATGTATAAAAGATGGTACAACTGGTCAAGAGAAGGCTTAAAGTCAGAAATGTGACAAGTCTCTGAAGCTACAACCATTGGACAGTGCAGTCATATGAATGCAGTGGGTAAGCTCATCTTTCTAGGTATATCGGTTGTATGCAACCATAGGTGAGCGGGCCGACAGAACCAGGAATGTTATTTAGGTCTGGTTCAGAAGATACATTTTGGCTTGAGGTGTTGCACAGCCTCACATGTGCTGGACCGTTACGAGGCACTCACATGTGGCATTAGTAGCTCAGTTTTCTATAGAACAGCTGTAGGAGGAGAAGTGCATGGATCAGACTGATGAGATTGTTCGGGGGTTCAAATTGTAGAGCTGGGGACAACCACTGGTTTTTACACTGGTATTTTACTACAGTTTTGCAAAGTATATAATAAGTTTCTCTACAAGTTTATATTTGTTTTCACCTTTATTGAAAGTGTTTTACCCTCAATATTACCTGTTGTGGACCATGTGGCTCTTGACAAGGTGGCCAGCTGCCAAGGCAGCCATTAAGGAGAGTTCTCCTGCCATTACTGTGCCACAGACGATCTGTGCAAGCTGGCAGGCATTTTTTCCAGGGTAGTCTGTGCTGGCTCCTTGGACTCCTAGCATCTGTACAGAAAGGGAAAAAAAAAGGGATAGTTAATATATAGCTAGCATCAGTTACACCTACCAGAATGTATTTGGCCTTAAAAACACCATATTTGCTTATTTTTTGCCATACATTTTTTATGAAATGAAGCACTCTAACCGGAAAAGTTGTATTCCACAATCCTTTCTAAATTTGCATGTGATTTAGTGTAGGAGCCTTAAAGAAGGGAATTTTGTTTACTTACCGTAAATTCCTTTTCTTCTAGCTCCAATTGGGAGACCCAGACAATTGGGGTGTATAGCCATGCCTCCGGAGGCCGCACAAAGTATTACACTAAAAGTGTAAAGCCCCTCCCCTTCTGCCTATACACCCCCCGTGCTCCCACGGGCTCCTCAGTTTTGGTGCAAAAGCAAGAAGGAGGAAAAAATTATAAACTGGTTTAAAGTACACTCAATCCGAAGGAATATCGGAGAACTGAAACCATTCAACATGAACAACATGTGTACACAAAAAAACAGGGGCGGGTGCTGGGTCTCCCAATTGGAGCTAGAAGAAAAGGAATTTACGGTAAGTAAACAAAATTCCCTTCTTCTTTGTCGCTCCATTGGGAGACCCAGACAATTGGGACGTCCAAAAGCAGTCCCTGGGTGGGTAAATAATACCTCATAATAGAGCCGTAACGGCTCCGTCCTACAGGTGGGCAACCGCCGCCTGAAGGACTCGCCTACCTAGGCTGGCATCTGCCGAAGCATAGGTATGCACCTGATAGTGTTTCGTGAAAGTGTGCAGGCTCGACCAGGTAGCTGCCTGACACACCTGCTGAGCCGTAGCCTGGTGCCGCAAGGCCCAGGACGCTCCCACGGCCCTGGTAGAATGGGCCTTCAGCCCTGAAGGAACCGGAAGCCCCGAGGAACGATAAGCTTCGAGAATTGGTTCCTTGATCCGAGCCAGGGTTGACTTGGAAGCTTGTGACCCTTTACACTGGCCAGCGACAAGGACAAAGAGTGCATCCGAGCGGCGCAGGGGCGCCGTACGAGAAATGTAGAATCTGAGTGCTCTCACCAGATCTAACAAGTGCAAATCCTTTTCACATTGGTGAACTGGATGAGGACAAAAAGAGGGTAAGGAGATATCCTGATTGAGATGAAAGGGGGATACCACCTTAGGGAGAAATTCCGGAACCGGACGCAGAACCACCTTGTCCTGGTGAAACACCAGGAAAGGGGCTTTGCATGACAACGCTGCTAGCTCAGACACTCTCCGAAGTGAAGTGACTGCTACTAGGAAAACCACTTTCTGCGAAAGGCGTGCGAGAGAAATATCCCTCATTGGCTCGAACGGTGGTTTCTGAAGAACCATCAGAACCCTGTTCAGATCCCAGGGTTCTAATGGACGCTTGTAAGGAGGGACGATGTGACAAACCCCCTGCAGGAACGTGCGTACCTGTGGAAGTCTGGCCAGGCGCTTCTGAAAAAACACAGAGAGCGCAGAGACTTGTCCCTTAAGGGAGCCGAGCGACAAACCCTTTTCCAATCCGGATTGAAGAAAGGACAGAAAAGTGGGCAAGGCAAATGGCCAGGGAGAAAAACCCTGAGCAGAGCACCACGACAGGAATATTTTCCACGTCCTGTGGTAGATCTTGGCGGACGTTGGTTTCCTAGCCTGTCTCATAGTGGCAATGACCTCTTGAGATAATCCTGAAGACGCTAAGATCCAGGACTCAATGGCCACACAGTCAGGTTGAGGGCCGCAGAATTCAGATGGAAAAACGGCCCTTGAGACAGCAAGTCTGGTCGGTCTGGTAGTACCCACGGTTGGCCGACCGTGAGATGCCACAGATCCGGGTACCACGACCTCCTCGGCCAGTCTGGAGCGACGAGGATGGCGCGGCGGCAGTCGGCCCTGATCTTGCGTAACACTCTGGGCAACAGTGCCAGAGGAGGAAACACATAAGGGAGTTGAAACTGCGACCAATCCTGAACTAAGGCGTCTGCCGCCAGAGCTCTGTGATCGTGAGATCGTGCCATGAATGTCGTGACCTTGTTGTTGTGCCGGGACGCCATTAGGTCGACGTCCGGCATCCCCCAGCGGCAACAGATCTCCTGAAACACGTCCGGGTGAAGGGACCATTCCCCTGCGTCCATGCCCTGGCGACTGAGAAAATCTGCTTCCCAGTTTTCCACGCCCGGGATGTGAACTGCGGAGATGGTGGAGGCCGTGGCTTCCACCCACATCAAAATCCGCCGGACTTCCTGGAAGGCTTGCCGACTGCGTGTTCCGCCTTGGTGGTTGATGTAAGCCACCGCTGTGGAGTTGTCCGACTGAATTCGGATCTGCTTGCCTTCCAGCCACTGCTGGAACGCTTTTAGGGCAAGATACACTGCCCTGATCTCCAGAACATTGATCTGAAGTGAGGACTCTTGCTGGGTCCACGTACCCTGAGCCCTGTGGTGGAGAAAAACCGCTCCCCACCCTGACAGACTCGCGTCCGTCGTGACCACCGCCCAGGATGGGGGTAGGAAGGATTTCCCCTTCGATAATGAAGTGGGAAGAAGCCACCACCGAAGGGACGCTTTGGTTGCCTGAGAGAGGGAGACGTTCCTGTCGAGGGACGTCGGCTTCCTGTCCCATTTGCGTAGGATGTCCCATTGAAGAGGACGCAGGTGAAACTGCGCGAACGGGACTGCCTCCATTGCTGCCACCATCTTCCCCAGGAAGTGCATGAGGCGCCTCAAGGGGTGTGACTGACCTTGAAGGAGAGATTGCACCCCCGTCTGTAGTGAACGCTGCTTGTTCAGCAGAAGCTTCACTATCGCTGAGAGGGTATGAAACTCCATGCCAAGATATGTCAGTGATTGGGCCGGTGTCATATTTGACTTTGGAAAATTGATGATCCACCCGAAACTCTGGAGAGTCTCCAGAGTAGCGTTGAGGCTGTGCTGGCATGCCTCTTGAGAGGGTGCTTTGACCAGCAGATCGTCTAAGTAAGGGATCACCGAGTGACCCTGAGAGTGGAGGACCGCAACTACTGCAGCCATGACCTTGGTGAAAACCCGTGGGGCTGTCGCCAGGCCGAACGGCAGTGCCACGAACTGAAGGTGTTCGTCTCCTATGGCGAAGCGCAGGAAGCGCTGATGCTCTGGAGCAATCGGTACGTGGAGATAAGCATCTTTGATATCGATCGATGCAAGGAAATCTCCTTGGGACATTGAGGCGATGACGGAGCGGAGGGATTCCATCCGGAATCGCCTGGTCTTTACGTGTTTGTTGAGCAGTTTCAGGTCCAGGACAGGACGGAAAGACCCGTCCTTCTTTGGAACCACAAACAGGTTGGAGTAAAAACCGTGACCCTGTTGCTGAAGAGGAACAGGGACCACCACTCCTTCTGCCTTCAGAGTGCCCAGCGCCTGCAGAAGAGCATCGGCTCGCTCGGGAGGCGGAGATGTTCTGAAGAATCGGGTCGGAGGACGAGAGCTGAACTCTATCCTGTAACCGTGAGACAGAATGTCTCTCACCCAACGGTCTTTTACCTGTGGCAGCCAGGTGTCGCAAAAGCGGGAGAGCCTGCCACCGACCGAGGATGCGGTGTGAGGAGGCCGTAAGTCATGAGGAAGCCGCCTTGGTAGCGGCACCTCCGGCGGTCTTTTTAGGGCGTGACTTAGACCGCCATGGATCGGAGTTCCTCTGATCCTTCTGAGGCCTTTTGGACGAGGAGAATTGGGACCTGCCCGCACCCCGAAAGAACCGAAACCTCGACTGTCCCCTCCTCTGTTGGGGTAATTTTGGTTTGGCCTGGGGTAAGGATGTTTCCTTTCCCTTGGCTTGTTTGATGATTTCATCCAACCTCTCACCAAACAAACGGTCGCCAGAAAATGGCAAACCGGTTAAGCACTTTTTGGAAGCCGAATCTGCCTTCCATTCCCGTAGCCACAAGGCTCTGCGTATTACCACCGAATTGTCGGCTGCAACCGCCGTACGGCTCGCAGAGTCCAGGACAGCATTAATAGCGTAGGACGCAAATGCCGACGTTTGAGAGGTTATGGACGCCACTTGCGGCGCAGACGTACGTGTGAGTGCGTCAATTTGCGCTTGACCCGCTGAAATAGCTTGGAGTGCCCATACGGCTGCGAATGCTGGAGCAAAAGACGCGCCGATAGCTTCATAGATGGATTTCAACCAGAGCTCCATCTGTCCGTCAGTGGCATCCTTGAGCGAAGCCCCATCTTCAACTGCAACTATGGATCTAGCCGCCAGTCTGGAGATTGGAGGATCCACCTTGGGACACTGAGTCCAGCCCTTGACCACGTCAGGGGGGAAGGGATAACGTGTATCCTTAAGGCGCTTGGAAAAACGCTTATCTGGACAAACTCGGTGTTTCTGGACTGCCTCTCTGAAGTCGGAGTGATCCAGAAACATACTCGTTGTACGCTTGGGGAACCTGAAACGGAATTTCTCCTGCTGAGAAGCTGACTCCTCCACTGGAGGAGCTGAGGGAGAAATTTCCAACATTTGATGTATGGACGCGATAAGATCATTCACTATGGCGTCACCATCAGGAGTATCAAGGTTGAGAGCGGCCTCAGGATCAGAATCCTGATCAGCTACCTCCGCTTCATCATACAGAGAGTCCTCCCTCTGAGACCCTGAGCAATGTGATGAGGTCGAGGGGATTTCCCAGCGAGCTCGCTTAGGCGGTCTGGGCCTGCGGTCCGTGTCAGAGACCTCACCCTGGGATCTATGAGACACCCCGGGGGAACATTGTTGTTCCAACTGAGGGGAACCAGGGGGCAATGATTCCACAGTGCCCATGGTCTGAGATACCGGTCTGGACTGCAAAGCTTCTAGTATCTTAGCCATAGTCTCAGAAAGTCTTTCAGTAAAAACTGTAAACTCCGTCCCTGTCACCTGGACAGTGTTAGCAGGTGGTTCCCCCTGGGCCACCCTTAGCAGAGGCTCCGGCTGAGTAAGTGCCACAGGGGCCGAGCAGTGCACACAATGAGGGTCAGTGGAACCTGCCGGTAGTATAGCCGTACATGCGGCGCAGGCAGCATAGTAAGCCTGTGTTTTGGCACCCCTGCTTCTTGTGGGCGCCATGCTGTTGTCTCCCCTGAGCAACACAGGAGGGTATATAGCCAAAAATCAACCGTGCACTGTACAGTGGAAAGTATAGCCTATAAACAATCATCTATAAAGTACACTTCTGCACTAGTGGGGCCAGCACCTCAGGTTCTGCTTACCGCCCGCTTAAAGCGGTTGTGTGGTCACCAGAATCCCTGCCTGGGTCTCCCAGAGCTTGTCTCCCCTCTCCAGCGTCAGAGGAGCTGACAGGAATGGCTGCCGGCGTCCTGAGGAGAGGAGGGAGCCGTGGGCGTGACCCAGAAAGTGCGGGAAACTGGTGCCCCACTGTGCACAGAGAGGGGGGTGGAGTATGCAAAGCATGCTCCAGCCCTCAGTGCTGCCGTCCTGTACAGCGTCCCGCCCTTTCCCTGACTGGCAGGCCTGGGGGCGGGAAGAAAAAAGAGACTAGGCCGCAAAAGCCGGGGACTCGAGTTATAAGCGCGGCCGCCGTATAAGCGCGGTCGGCGCGGAAGTCCCCGGCGCACTAACAGTCCCAGCCGCGCCGCAGTGATAGCAATGGCAGCGGCGGTCAGCGCGGTAGTCCCCATACACTAACACACTCAGCGACGCTGCAGTGTGTAATGGCACAAACGCGGTCAGCGCCGCGGTCCCCGGTGCACTAGCACACCCAGCAATGCTGGAGTGTTGCTGTGTGCGGTCCCCACGGGGACACAGAGTACCTCAAAGTAGCAGGGCCATGTCCCTGACGATACTCTGCTCCTTATCCAGCAGAATCCTCTGGAGCTGTGGATGGAGCACGGTCTCAGTGCCTGGAGACCGATTAGGATCCCACTTCACCCAGAGCCCTAAGGGGGATGGGGAAGGAAAACAGCATGTGGGCTCCAGCCTCCGTACCCGCAATGGATACCTCAACCTTAACAACACCGCCGACAAGAGTGGGGTGAGAAGGGAGCATGCTGGGGGCCCTGTGAAGGGCCCTCTTTTCTTCCATCCGACATAGTCAGCAGCTGCTGCTGACTAAGCTGTGGAGCTATGCGTGCATGTCTGCCTCCTTCGCACAAAGCAAAAAACTGAGGAGCCCGTGGGAGCATGGGGGGTGTATAGGCAGAAGGGGAGGGGCTTTACACTTTTAGTGTAATACTTTGTGCGGCCTCCGGAGGCATGGCTATACACCCCAATTGTCTGGGTCTCCCAATGAAGCGACAAAGAAATACTTACCAATTGCCATCTTCCCCTGTTTCCAGCGATGCTCCGCTCGACGTCTGGCCCATGTGAGTGATCCTCAGCTTTACCACTCACACAGGAACTGCTGTATGGGAAAGTGTTACTACCACTAATGTAAATCTAGGAGAATCTGCATACGGCCCAATAGACTTGTGACTGTGAAAGCAACTTCTGGTTCACACAAACCTCTGAGTGATCTGGCTAGTCAGATCTGAAGTCCCATAATCCAAAAGAGGAAAAGAGCGGCACTGGAAACCAGGGAAGATGGCAAATGGTAAATGCAGTACGGTGGCTCAGTGCTTAGCACTGTTACTTTGGAGTCCTGGGTTCAAATCCCACCAAGGAGAACATCTGCAAGGAGTTTGTATGTTCTCTCCTTGTTTGTGTGGGTTTCCTCCACGTTCAATGACATATTGATAGTGCGAGCCCCAATAGGGTCAGTGATGATAATGTCGGTAAAGCACTGGAATATAATGCACCTACCCTACATCACATACACATTCAGAAAGGAATACAGGATAACATTTTTGAAAGATGTGCCTGTTTTGAGAGATCCTTGATAAAGGCCATACAGATCCTATTTGAGGTATGTATATGTAGAGGGTGCGGACTATCTAACAGACGGGAATCCATGACCTAGTTCCCATTAGGTTAGGCCCACCTACACTGTGCAGAATTATTAGGCAAATGAGTATTTTGATCACATGATAATTTTTATACATGTTGTCCTACTCCAAGCTGTATAGGCTTGAGAGCCAACTACCAATTAAGTAAATCAGGTGATGTGCATCTCTGTAATGAGGAGGGGTGTAGTGTAATGACACCAACACCCTATATAAGGTGTGCTTAATTATTAGGCAACTTCCTTTCCTTTGGCAAAATGGGTCAGAAGAGAGATTTGACGGGCTCTGAAAAGTCCAAAACTGTGAGATGTCTTGCAGAGGGATGCAGCAGTCTTGAAATTACCAAACTTTTGAAGCGTGATCACCGAACAATCAAGCGTTTCATGGCAAATAGCCAACAGGGTCGCAAGAAGCGTGTTGGGCAAAAAAGGCGCAAAATAACTGCCCATGAATTGAGGAAAATCAAGCGTGAAGCTGCCAAGATGCCATTTGCCACCAGTTTGGCCATATTTCAGAGCAGGTAAGGTGAGGAAGGCTGAAAAATGACCACCTTTGAACAAGAAACATAAGATAAAATGTCAAGACTGGGCCAAGAAATATCTTAAGACTGATTTTTCAAAGGTTTTATGGACTGATGAAATGAGAGTGACTCTTGATGGGCCGGATGAATGGGCCAGAGGCTGGATCAGTAAAGGGCAGAGAGCTCCACTCCGACTTTGATGCCAGCATTGTGGAGGTGGGGTACTCGTATGGGCTGGTATCAAAGATGAACTTGTGGGACCTTTTCGGGTTGAGGATGGAGTGAAGCTCAACTCCCAGACCTACTGCCAGTTTCTGGAAGACAACTTCTTCAAGCAGTAGTACAGAAGAAGTCGGTATCGTTCAAGAAAAACATGATTTTCATGCAGGACAATGCTCCATCACATGCATCCAACTACTCCACAGCATGGCTGACCAGTAAAGGTCTAAAAAAAAAATAAAAATGAAAAAAATAATGACATGACCCCCTTGTTCACCTGATCTGAACCCCATAGAGAACCTGTGATCCCCCATAAAATGTGAGATCTACAGGGAGGGAAAACAGTACACCTCTCGGAACAGTGTCTGGGAGGCTGTGGTGGCTGCTGCATCCAATGTTGATCGTAAACAGATCAAGTAACTGACAGAATCTATGGATGGTAGGCTGTTGAGTGTCATCAAAGAAAGGTGGCTATATTGGTCAAATTTTTTGGGGTTTTGTTTTTGCATGTCAGTAATGTTAATTTCTAAATTTTGTGCAGTTATATTGGTTTACCTGGTGAAAATAAACAAGTGAGATGGCAATATATTTGTTTTTTTATTAAGTTGCCTAATAATTCTGCACCATAATAGTTACCTGCACAAACAGATATCTTCCTAAGATAGCCAAATCTAAAAAAAAAAAAAACCCACTCCAACTTCCAAAAATATTAAGCTTTGATATTTATGAGTCTTTTAAGTTGATTAAGAATATAGTTGTTGACCAATAAAAAAAATCCTCTAAAATACAACTTGCCTAATAATTCTGCACACGGTGTATAGTAGAGAGCTGTTAACAGGCTGCAGCTTTCAAACCTGCAGACGCAGGCAGTCCATGTATTACATACATAGACCTTCGTCAAAGTGCTGCCATATAATACTACAGTCTGTGTGCAACAACTGAAATGCTAAGGAGACTGCAATGACTAAAAATGGTTCATCCGGTGATCTTAAAAATGGCAGAGTCTTCAGAAAACCCTATTAAATGATGACTTTTATATGTAACACACCATATTATAAAGGTGTTAGCAGTATTGTTTTGACTTCAATTAAATAGTTGAATATACGTACTTGCAGACAAGCCTGCTGCGGGGCCAGGTTGGTTCCTCCTCCCACAGTACCGATCTCTATGGAAGGCATTGTGCAGCTGATGTATAAGTCCTCATTGGTGGGACCTGTAGCTTCCATTAATGTGATGCAGTTTGAACTTCCAACATTTTGGGCAGCATCCTATAAAGCAAAAACAAAAAGGTTATCACATATAATTCACTCCATGTAGAGCTGTTGTATATAGTCAACTTTCCTATAATCTGACCTGTCCACAGGCAATGTAAATTGCAGTCACAATATTGGCCGCATGTGCGTTGTAACCCCCGATGCTGCCCGCCATTGCAGAGCCAACCAAGTTCTTGTTGATGTTCACTTCAACCAATGCAGCTGTAGAGGACTTCAGTACCTGCAGATGTCAGACATTTAGTGTCAGACACAAAATCCATATTAGGCCATGTGTACACATGGAGTATTTGGTGAGTTTTTAACCTCAATATTTGCAAGATGAAACCAGGAATGGGTGATAAATACAGAATTGGTGCTCATGTTTATACATTTTGTTATGTTTATACAAATTATACTTTTCCTCTGATTGTCCCACTCCTGGTATTGGCCACAAAGACTGAGGAAAAATATCCAAATACTGAAACGTGTGCAAGTGGCCTTAGAGAAGTTGTACATTAGAAAAAAAAACAAAAAAACCCCACAATATTTTCCCCTGCTCTCCAATTGCAGCTCATAATCAGTCAAGATTGTGCAAATCTTGTACAATCATTTTAGCCACTCAGAAGAAAAACTGACTCCTGCGCATATACAAACCAAAAACAAAAACGGAGCAATAGCAAAGTGTTCAATTCTTACCTCTCGCACCACATTTGCTGGTATAGTAGCTTCACACACGACAGATTTCCCCCGGCCCTCTATCCAGTTGATTGCGGCCGGTTTCTTGTCAGTACAGTAGTTACCACTAACGGCAAGAACTTGTAGCTCAGGAAATTCCTCTTGTAATCTAGAAAGAGCCTTTTCGGTGCCCTGTACCAAGATATAAGAAGGGAATTTTGTTTACTTACCGTAAATTCCTTTTCTTCTAGCTCCAATTGGGAGACCCAGACAATTGTTTTTAGACAATTGGGTGTATAGCTTCTGCCTCCGGAGGCCACACAAAGTATTACACTTAAAAGTGTAAAGCCCCTCCCCTTCTGCCTATACACCCCCCGTGCATCACGGGCTCCTCAGTTTTGGTGCAAAAGCAAGGAGGAAACCTATAAATTGGTCTAAAGTAATTCAATCCGAAGGAAGTTCGGAAAACTGAAAACCATTCAACATGAACAACATGTGTACACAAATAACAACAGCCCGAAGGAAACAGGGGCGGGTGCTGGGTCTCCCAATTGGAGCTAGAAGAAAAGGAATTTACGGTAAGTAAACAAAATTCCCTTCTTTGTCGCTCCATTGGGAGACCCAGACAATTGGGACGTCCAAAAGCAGTCCCTGGGTGGGTAAAATAATACCTCGTAATAGAGCCGTAAAACGGCCCCTTCCTACAGGTGGGCAACCGCCGCCTGAAGGACTCGCCTACCTAGGCTGGCATCTGCCGAAGCATAGGTATGCACCTGATAGTGTTTCGTGAAAGTGTGCAGGCTCGACCAGGTAGCCGCCTGACACACCTGCTGAGCCGTAGCCTGGTGCCGCAAAGCCCAGGACGCACCCACGGCTCTGGTAGAATGGGCCATCAGCCCTGAGGGAACCGGAAGCCCAGAAGATCGGTAAGCTTCGAGAATTGGTTCCTTGATTCACCGAGCCAGGGTTGATTTGGAAGCCTGTGACCCTTTACGCTGGCCAGCGACAAGGACAAAGAGTGCATCCGAGCGGCGCAGGGGCGCCGTACGAGAAATGTAGAGTCTGAGTGCTCTCACCAGATCTAACAAGTGCAAATCCTTTTCACATTGGTGAACTGGATGAGGACAAAAAGAGGGTAAGGAGATGTCCTGATTGAGATGAAAGGGGGATACCACCTTACGGAGAAATTCCGGAACCGGACGCAGAACCACCTTGTCCTGGTGAAACACCAGGAAAGGGGCTTTGCATGACAGCGCTGCTAGCTCAGACACTCTCCGAAGTGATGTGACTGCTACTAGGAAGACCACTTTCTGTGAAAGGCGTGAAAGAGAAATATCCTTCATTGGCTCGAAAGGTGGTTTTTGAAGAGCCATCAGCACCCTGTTCAGATCCCAGGGTTCTAACGGACGCTTGTAAGGAGGGACTATGTGACAAACCCCCTGCAGGAACGTGCGTACCTGTGGAAGTCTGGCTAGGCGCTTCTGAAAAAACACAGAGCGCTGAGACTTGTCCCTTAATGGAGCCGAGCGACAAACCCTTTTCCAATCCGGATTGAAGGAAGGAAAGAAAAGTGGGCAAGGCAAATGGCCAGGGAGTAAAACCCTGATCAGAGCACCAGGATAAGAATATCCTCCACGTCCTGTGGTAGATCTTGGCGGACGTTGGTTTCCTAGCCTGTCTCATAGTGGCAATGACCTCTTGAGATAACCCTGAAGACGCTAGGATCCAGGACTCAATGGCCACACAGTCAGGTTGAGGGCCGCAGAATTCAGATGGAAAAACGGCCCTTGAGACAGCAAGTCTGGTCGGTCTGGTAGTGCCCACGGTTGGCCCACCGTGAGATGCCACAGATCCGGGTACCACGACCTCCTCGGCCAGTCTGGAGCAACGAGGATGGCGCGGCGGCAGTCGGACCTGATCTTGCGTAACACTCTGGGCAACAGTGCCAGAGGAGGAAACACATAAGGGAGTTGAAACTGCGACCAATCCTGAACTAAGGCGTCTGCCGCCAGAGCTCTGTGATCTTGAGACCGTGCCATGAATGTCGGGACCTTGTTGTTGTGCCGGGACGCCATTAGGTCGACGTCCGGCATCCCCCAGCGGCAACAGATCTCTTGAAACACGTCCGGGTGAAGGGACCATTCCCCTGCGTCCATGCCCTGGCGACTGAGAAAGTCTGCTTCCCAGTTTTCTACGCCCGGGATGTGAACTGCGGATATGGTGGAGGCTGTGGCTTCCACCCATAGCAGAATCCGCCGGACTTCCTGGAAGGCTTGCCGACTGCGTGTTCCGCCTTGGTGGTTGATGTATGCCACCGCTGTGGAGTTGTCCGACTGAATTCGGATCTGCTTGCCTTCCAGCCACGGCTGGAACGCCTTTAGGGCAAGATACACTGCCCTTATCTCCAGAACATTGATCTGAAGGGAGGACTCTGGCTGAGTCCAGGTACCCTGAGCCCTGTGGTGGAGAAAGACCGCTCCCCACCCTGAAAGACTCGCGTCCGTCGTGACCACCGCCCAGGATGGGGGTAGGAAGGATTTCCCCTTCGACAATGAAGTGGGAAGAAGCCACCACCGAAGGGAGGTTTTGGCTGCCTGAGAAAGGGAGACGTTCCTGTCGAGGGACGCCGACTTCCTGTCCCATTTGCGGAGAATGTCCCATTGAAGTGGACGCAGATGAAACTGCGCAAAAGGAACTGCCTCCATTGCTGCTACCATCTTCCCTAGGAAGTGCATGAGGCGCCTCAAGGGGTGTGACTGACCTTGAAGGAGAGATTGCACCCCTGTCTGTAGTGAACGCTGTTTGTCCAGCGGAAGCTTCACTATCGCTGAGAGAGTATGAAACTCCATGCCAAGATATGTCAGTGATTGGGCCGGTGTCAGATTTGACTTTGGGAAATTGATGATCCACCCGAATCTCTGGAGAGTCTCCAGAGCAATGTTCAAGCTGTGTTGGCATGCCACTTGAGAGGGTGCCTTGACAAGTAGATCGTCTAAGTAAGGGATCACCGAGTGTCCCTGAGAGTGCAGGACTGCTACTACTGTTGCCATGACCTTGGTGAAGACCCGTGGGGCTGTCGCCAGGCCGAAAGGCAGTGCCACGAACTGAAGGTGTTCGTCCCCTATGGCGAAACGCAGGAAGCGCTGATGCTCTGGTGCAATCGGTACGTGGAGATAAGCATCTTTGATGTCGATTGATGCTAGGAAATCTCCTTGGGACATTGAGGCGATGACGGAGCGGAGCGATTCCATCCGGAACCGCCTGGTTTTTACGTGTTTGTTGAGCAGTTTTAGGTCCAAAACAGGACGGAAGGATCCGTCCTTTTTTGGCACCACGAACAAGTTGGAGTAAAAACCGTGACCCTGTTGCTGAAGAGGAACAGGGATCACCACTCCTTCTGCCTTCAAAGTGCACACCGCCTGAAGAAGAGCATCGGCTCGCTCGGGGGGCGGAGATGTTTTGAAGAATCGAGTCGGAGGACGAGAGCTGAACTCTATCCTGTAACCGTGAGACAGAATGTCTCTCACCCAACGGTGTTTTACCTGTGGCAGCCAGGCGTCGCAAAAGCGGGAGAGCCTGCCACCGACCGAGGATGCGGTGTGAAGAGGCCGAAAGTCATGAGGAGGCCGCTTTGGGAGCGGTTCCTCTGGCGGTCTTTTTAGGACGTGACTTAGACCGCCATGAATCGGAGTTCCTCTGATCCTTCTGAGGCCTGTTGGATGAGGAGAATTGAGACCTGCCCGCGGGCCGAAAGGACCGAAACCTCGATTGTACCTTCCGTTGTTGAGGTCTGTTTGGTTTGGACTGGGGTAAGGATGAGTCCTTTCCCTTGGATTGTTTAATGATTTCATCCAATTGCTCACCAAACAGGCGGTCGCCAGAAAACGGCAAACCGGTTAAGAACTTTTTGGAAGCAGAGTCTGCCTTCCATTCACGTAGCCACATGGCCCTGCGGACTGCCACCGAATTGGCGGATGCTACCGCCGTACGGCTCGCAGAGTCCAGGACAGCATTAATGGCGTAGGACGCAAACGCCGACGCCTGAGAGGTTAAGGACACCACCTGCGGAGCAGATGCACGTGTGACTGCATTAATCTGCGAGTGACACGCTGAGATAGCTTGGAGTGCCCATACGGCTGCGAATGCCGGAGCAAAGGACGCGCCGATAGCTTCATAGATGGATTTCAACCAGAGCTCCATCTGTCTGTCAGTGGCATCCTTGAGTGAAGCCCCATCTTCCACGGCAACTATGGATCTAGCCGCCAGTCTGGAGACTGGAGGATCCACCTTGGGACACTGAGCCCAACCCTTGACAACGTCAGGGGGAAAGGGATAACGTGTGTCCTTAAGGCGCTTGGAAAAGCGCTTATCTGGACAAGCTCGGTGTTTCTGGACTGCCTCTCTGAAGTCAGAGTGATCCAGAAACGTACTCATTGTACGCTTGGGAAACCTGAAACGGAATTTCTCCTGCTGAGAAGCTGACTCCTCAATTGGAGGAGCTGGGGGAGAAAGATCCAACACCTGATTGATGGTCGCTATAAGGTCATTCACTATGGCGTCTCCTTCAGGTGTATCTAGGTTGAGAGCGGCCTCAGGATCAGAATCCTGATCTGCCACCTCCGCTTCATCGTCCAGAGAGTCCTCCTGCTGAGACCCTGAGCAGTGTGATGAAGTCGAGGGAATTTCCCAGCGAGCCCGCTTAGGCGGTCTGGGACTGCGGTCCGTGTCAGAGACCTCACCCTGGGACCTATGAGTCACCCCAGGAGCACTTTGCTGCTCCGACCGAGGGGGGCCTGGGGTCAATGATTCAACAGTGCCCGGGGCCTGAGTTACCGGTCTGGACTGCAAGGCTTCTAGTATCTTAGCAGACCATTTATCCATACTCTCAGAAAGTTTGTCAGCAAATACTGCAAACTCCGTCCCTGTCACCTGGACAGTGGTAGCAGGTGGTTCCACTTGGGCCACCAGTAGCAGAGGCTCCGGCTGAGTAAGTGCCACAGGGGCCGAGCATTGCACACAATGAGGGTCGGTGGAACCTGCCGGTAGTATAGCCGCACATGAGGTACAGGTTGCAAAGTAAGCCTGTGCTTTGGCACCCTTGCTTTTTGCGGACGACATGCTGTTGTCTCCTCTGAGTACAATCCAGGAGGGTATATAGCCAAAAATCAACAGTGCGACCGTACAGTGTAAATGTATAGCATATAAGCATATATAGGCTCTCCTCTCCAGCTTCAGATGTGCTGACAGGAATGGCTGCCGGCGTTCTGTGAGAAGGAGGGGGCCGTGGGCGTGCCCTAGAAAGTGCGGGAATCTGGTGCCCCACGGTGCTCAGTGAGGGGGGAGGAGGATACAAAGTATGCTCCAGCCCTCAGCGCTGACGTCCTGTGCAGCGTCCCGCCCTTCCCCTGACTGGCAGGCCTGGGGGCGGGAATATGCGGTACTAGGCCGCAAAAGTCGGGGACTAAAGTTATAAGCGCGGCCGGCAAATAAGCGCGGTCAGCGCGGTAGTCCCCGGCGCACTAACACACCCAGCAGTGCTGCAGCGTGTATGGCACAAGCGCTCCATGCGCGGTCCCCAAGGGGACACAGAGTACCTCACAGTAGCAGGGCCTTGTCCCTGACGATACCCGGCTCCTGTCCAGCAGATTGCCCAGGGGCTGCGGAGGGAGCACGGTCCCAGTGCCTGGAGACCGATTAGGATCCCACTTCACCCAGAGCCCTTAAGGGATGGGGAAGGAAAGCAGCATGTGGCTCCTGCCTATGTACCCGCAATGGGTACCTCAACCTTAACAGCACCGCCGACCAGAGTGGGGTGAGAAGGGAGCATGCTGGGGGCCCTGTATGGGCCCTCTTTTCTTCCATCCGATATAGTCAGCAGCTGCTGCTGACTAATTTGTGGAGCTATGCGTGCATGTGTGCCTCCTTCCACAAAGCATAAAAACTGAGGAGCCAGTGATGCACGGGGGGTGTATAGGCAGAAGGGGAGGGGCTTTACACTTTTAAGTGTAATACTTTGTGTGGCCTCCGGAGGCAGAAGCTATACACCCAATTGTCTAAAAACAATTGTCTGGGTCTCCCAATGGAGCGACAAAGAAGAAGGGAATTTTGTTACTTACCGTAAATTCCTTTTCTTCTAGCTCTTATTGGGAGACCCAGACGATTGGGGTATAGCTACTGCCCTCTGGAGGCCACACAAAGCACTACATCAAAAGTGCAAGGCCCCTCCCCCTCTGGCTATACCCCCCCCGTGATATCACGGGTTCTCCAGTTTTAGTGCCAAAGCAAGAAGGAGGAAGCCAATAACTGGTTTAAACAAATTAACTCCGAATAACATCGGAGAACTGAAAAACCGTTCAACATGAACAACATGTGTACCCGCAAACAACAAAACAACATCCCGAAGGACAACAGGGCGGGTGCTGGGTCTCCCAATAAGAGCTAGAAGAAAAGGAATTTACGGTAAGTAACAAAATTCCCTTCTTCTTCAGCGCTCTATTGGGAGACCCAGACGATTGGGACGTCCAAAAGCTGTCCCTGGGTGGGTAAAGAAATACCTCATGTTAGAGCTGCAAAACAGCCCTCCCCTACGGGGGTGTCACTGCCGCCTGCAGGACTCTTCTACCTAAGCTGGCATCCGCCGAAGCATAGGTATGCACCTGATAATGCTTGGTGAAAGTGTGCAGACTGGACCAGGTAGCTGCCTGGCACACCTGTTGAGCCGAAGCCTGGTGACGAAATGCCCAGGACGCACCCACGGCTCTGGTTGAGTGGGCTTTTAGCCCTGAAGGAACCGGAAGCCCCGCAGAACGGTAGGCCTCTAGAATTGGTTCTTTGATCCATCGAGCCAGGGTGGCTTTAGAAGCCTGCAACCCCTTGCGCGGACCAGCGACAAGGACAAAAAGTGCATCGGCACGGCGCATGGGCGCCGTGCGGGAAATGTAGATTCTGAGTGCTCTCACCAGATCTAGCAAACGTAAGTCCTTTTCATACCGGTGAACCGGATGAGGACAAAAAGAAGGCAAGGATATATCCTGATTAAGATGAAAAGAGGATACGACCTTAGGGAGAAACTCCGGAATAGGGCGCAGCACTACCTTGTCCTGGTGGAACACCAGGAAGGGAGCCTTGGATGACAGAGCTGCCAGCTCAGACACTCGCCGAAGCGATGTGATCGCAACAAGAAACGCCACTTTCTGTGACAGCCGAGAAAAGGAAACTTCCTTCAGAGGCTCGAAGGGCGGCTTCTGGAGAGCAACTAGTACCCTGTTCAGATCCCATGGATCTAACGGCCGCTTGTACGGGGGCACAATATGACAGACCCCCTGCAGGAACGTGCGCACCTTAGAAAGACGTGCTAGACGCTTCTGAAAAAACACGGATAGTGCCGAAACTTGCCCTTTAAGGGAGCTGAGCGACAAGCCCTTTTCTAACCCCGATTGCAGGAAGGAAAGAAACTTGGGCAATGCAAATGGCCAGGGAGACACTCCCTGAGCAGAGCACCAGGATAAGAAAATCTTCCACGTTCTGTGGTAGATCTTAGCCGAATTCGACTTTCTAGCTTGTCTCATTGTGGCAACGACTCCTTGAGATAATCCTGCAGATGCTAGGATCCAGGACTCAATGGCCACACAGTCAGGTTCAGGGCCGCAGAATTCTGATGGAAAAACGGCCCTTGGGACAGTAAGTCTGGTCGGTCTGGCAGTGACCACGGTCGACCGATCGTGAGATGCCACAGATCCGGATACCACGACCTCCTCGGCCAGTCTGGAGCGACGAGTATGATGCGGCTGCACTCGGATCTGATCTTGCGTAGCACTCTGGGCAAGAGCGCCAGAGGCGGAAACACGTATGGGAGCTGAAACTGCGACCAATCTTGAACCAAGGCGTCTGCCGCCAGAGCTCTTTGATCGCGCGACCTCGCCATGAATGCCGGGACCTTGTTGTTGTGCCGGGATGCCATTAGGTCGACGTCCGGCACTCCCCAGCGGCGACAGATTTCCTGAAACACGTCCGGGTGAAGGGACCATTCCCCTGCGTCCATGCCCTGGCGACTGAGGAAGTCTGCTTCCCAGTTTTCTACGCCTGGGATGTGAACCGCGGATATGGTGGATGTTGTGTCCTCCACCCACATTAGAATGCGCCGGACTTCTTGGAAGGCTTGCCGACTGCGCGTCCCTCCTTGGTGGTTGATGTATGCCACCGCTGTGGAGTTGTCCGATTGGATTCGGATCTGCTTCCCTTCCAGCCACTGTTGGAAGGCCAGTAGAGCAAGATACACTGCTCTGATCTCCAGAACATTGATCTGAAGGGTGGACTCCTGCGGAGTCCACGTCCCCTGAGCCCTGTGGTGGAGAAATACCGCTCCCCACCCTGACAGACTCGCATCTGTCGTGACTACTGCCCAGGATGGGGGCAGGAAGGATCTTCCCTGAGACAATGAGGTGGGAAGGAGCCACCATTGTAGGGAGTCCTTGGCCGTCTGGGAAAGCGAGACTTTCCTGTCCAGTGACGTTGACTTCCCGTCCCATTGGCGGAGAATGTCCCATTGAAGTGGGCGCAGATGAAATTGCGCAAAGGGAACTGCTTCCATGGCTGCCACCATCTTCCCTAGGAAATGCATGAGGCGCCGCAAGGGATGCAACTGGCCCTGCAGAAGAGATTGCACCCCTGTCTGTAGTGACCGCTGCTTGTTCAGCGGAAGCTTCACTATCGCTGCTAGAGTATGAAACTCCATGCCAAGATACGTTAGTGATTGAGTCGGTGATAGGATCGACTTTGGAAAGTTGATGATCCATCCGAAAGACTGTAGGGTCTCCAGCGTAGCATTCAGGCTGTGCTGACATGCCTCTTGAGAGGGAGCTTTGACCAATAAATCGTCTAGGTAAGGGATCACCGAGTGTCCCTGAGAGTGCAAGACTGCTACCACCGCCGCCATGACCTTGGTGAAGACCCGTGGGGCTGTCGCCAGACCAAATGGCAGAGCTACGAACTGAAAATGGTCGTCTCCTATCACAAAACGTAGAAAACGTTGATGTTCTGTAGCAATTGGCACGTGGAGATAAGCATCTTTGATGTCTATTGAGGCAAGGAAGTCTCCTCTGGACATTGAGGCAATGACAGAACGCAGGGTTTCCATCCGGAACTTCCTGGCGTGCACATGTTTGTTGAGCCGTTTTAGGTCCAGAACAGGACGGAACGAGACGTCCTTTTTTGGAACCACAAAGAGATTGGAGTAAAACCCTTGCCCTTGTTCCTGAGGAGGGACTGGGATCACCACTCCTTCCGCTCTTAGGGAGTCCACCGCCTGCAGCAGAGCATCTGCTCGGTCTGGATGTGGGGAGGTTCTGAAGAACCGAGCTGGAGGACGAGAATTGAACTCGATTCTGTACCCGCGAGACAAAATGTCCGTCACCCACCGGTCTTTGACCTGTGACATCCAAATGCCGGAAAAGCGGGAGAGCCTGCCCCCGACCGGCGATGCGGAGGGAGGGGGCTGGAAGTCATGAGGTAGCCGCTTTGGAAGCGGTACCTCCATTTGCTTTCTTGGGGCGCGTGTGAGCCCGCCACGAATCTGAGTTTCTTTGCGTCCTCTGAGTCCCTTTGGACGAGGTAAATGGTGTCTTGCCCGAACCTCGAAAGGACTGAAACCTCTGCTGCCACTTTTTCTGCTGAGGTTTGGTTGTTCTGGGTTGTGGTAAAGAGGAGTCTTTACCCTTGGACTGCTTAATGATATCAGCCAATGGCTCGCCAAACAGTCTATCTCTAGATAAAGGCAAACTGGTTAAACATTTTTTGGAACCAGCATCTGCTTTCCAGTCCTTTAACCACAAGGCTCTGCGCAAAACTACCGAATTGGCGGACGCCATTGAGGTGCGACTGGTAGATTCTAGGACCGCATTGATAGCGTAAGACGCAAACGCCGACATCTGCGTGGTAAGATGCGCCACTTGCGGCACTGCTGGATGTATGATAGCATCCACTTTTGCTAAGCCAGCTGAAATAGCCTGGAGTGCCCATACGGCTGCGAATGCCGGAGCAAACGACGCGCCGATAGCTTCATAGACAGATTTTAACCAAAGGTCCATCTGTCTGTCATTGGCATCTTTAAGTGAAGCGCCATCCTCCACTGCAACTATGGACCTAGCTGCGAGTTTGGAAATCGGGGGGTCTACCTTTGGACACTGTGTCCAGCGCTTGACCACCTCAGGGGGGAAAGGGAAACGCGTATCTTTAGATCGTTTAGAGAAACGCCTTTCTGGGTGAGCGTCGTGCTTCTGGATTGATTCTCTGAAGTCAGAGTGATCCAAGAAAGCACTCAATTTACGCTTGGGATAAAGGAAACGAAACTTCTCCTGCTCTGCCGCTGCCTCTTCTGCTGAAGGGGCTGGGGGAGAAATATCCAACAGCCTATTGATGGCTGAGATAAGGTCGTTTACCATGGCATCCCCATCAGGGGTATCCAGGTTGAGAGGGGTTCCAGGAATGGATTCCTGATCACTCTCATCAGACACATCACAGGGAGACTGATTGCGCTGAGACCCTGAGCAGTGTGATGACGTCGAGGGTCTTTCCCAGCGAGCTCGCTTAGGGTGGCTGGGGCTATCATCTGAGTCATAATCCTCGGCCTGTGAAGCCGGGGACCCCCCTGTGGGCTGGATTAATTCCAAGTGAGGGGGACCTGAGGACAGAGGCCTCGCCGTGCCCAAAGATTGAGCCCCATGCATAGATTGCAAGGTTTCAAGGATTTTTGCCATAGACAGAGACATATTATCAGCAAAAACTGCAAAGTCTGTCCCTGTCACCGGGGCAGAACTTACAAGCGTCTCAGCCTGGGTCACTACCTCTCCTGACTCCGGCTGGCGAAGCAGCACCGGGTCGGAGCATTGCACACAATGGGAGCCTGCTGGTAGATCAGCCCCACATGCAGCACACGCAGTACACACAGCCCAGGCCTTGGCAGCCTTGCGTTTTGAGGATGGCATGTTGCTGCTTCCACAGAGTGATCTGGGAGAGCAGCCAGAAGCGACCTCACAGTGCAAGAAAAACAATATCTATATATCTGTACACAGTACACCGATACACCGTGAGGCACTAGAGGGACCAGCACAGAAAAATCGCTTACCGCCCGCTTAAAAAGCGGGTGTGTGGTCGCCAGATAGCCCCTAGTCCAGGTCTCCCAGAGCCTTGCGTCCTTCCTCCAGCCAGACTGCATGTAATGGCTGCCGGCGTCCTGAGAGGAAGGGGGGCGGGCCCTGGGCGTTCCTGGCTAAGAGCGGGAAGCCTGCTTCCCTCTGTGCCTAGTGTGAGGGCTGGAGCATGTAAATCAGGCTCCAGCCCTCGTCGCTGCTAGCGAACAGCGTCTCTCCCCTACCCTGAATGACAGGGTGGGGGCGGGAACGAATCGGAGCTGCCGGCTCCTAGGCCCAAAAAGCCGGGGACTCAATTTATAACCGCCGCCGCCGTAAAAGCGCGGACGGCGGATCCCCGGCGCACCACAAGTCACAGCAGCGCCGCCCGGTCCAGAGGGGGTCGGCGCTGCGTTCCCATACACAAACAATCCCCCAGTAATCTGTAGGGACACTAGCTCCAACGTTGCGGTCCCCGGCGCACTACAACACCCAGCCAGCCCGGAGTGTGTCTGTGCCTGCCGGGGACACAGAGTACCTGTATGATGCAGGGCCTGTCCCTGATCGTACTCCTGCTCCGTCTCCATCAGGTTCTAATGGGTCTGTGGATGGAGCCCGGCGTCAGAGCTGAGAGGCCGGCAGGATCCCACTTCCACAGAGCCCTACCAGGGGATGTGGAAGGAAAACAGCATGTCAGGCTCCAGCCCTGTACCAGCAATAGGTACCTCAACCTTACAACACCATCCAGGGGTGAGAAGGGAGCATGCTGGGGACACTATATGTGTCCTCTTTTCTTCCATCCGAAATAGTCAGCAGCTACTGCTGACTAAAATCTGTGGAGCTATGCATGGAATGTCTGACCTCCTTCGCACACAAAAGCTAAAACTGGGGAACCCGTGATATCACGGGGGGGGTATAGCCAGAGGGGGAGGGGCCTTGCACTTTTGATGTAGTGCTTTGTGTGGCCTCCAGAGGGCAGTAGCTATACCCCAATCGTCTGGGTCTCCCCAATAGAGCGCTGAAGAAAATGTCAGTGCGCAAAAAACATACAAACAAGAAGAGTTACAATTTTACCAGTAGACAAGGCAGTTTACCTTTGAAATCATGTTCATTCCCATAGCATCTCCTGTTTTAGACTGGAAGCGAATATATAGGTTTCGTCCGGCTACACTGGTCTGAAGTCTCCCAAGACGAGCAAACCTGCAGTAAATAAGATGATTAAAGAGGGAAGGTTTGGATAACAACACAAATAGCAGGAGTGGTCACTGAACATGGTCCTGCAGGAAAGCCTCTCAGGCTGGGGCCACACGGGGGCACTACTGCAATCCCCTCGCATGACACTCGGCTCACGTTGGCATTACAGCAGAGCAGAGTGTCATGCTAATGTCCCTGCAACTGAGGTCAGACCGTGGGAGCGGACCTCAGCTGCGGGGGGGCGGGCCGGCTCTGAGGAGGGGCGGGAGGGATTTATCTCCCTCTCTCCTCCGTAGCTGGCTATTGCCATTCTTGGCCCTGCACTTGTGGTACACCGGTGTACTGTGAGTACAGTGCGATTTTTCTCTCGCCCCCACACACTTGAATGGGTGCGAGAGAAAGTCTCGCATTACAGTCGCAGCATGCTACGATTGTTTTCTCGGTCCGATTAGGGCTGAGAAAAATAAATCGCTCATGGGTGCCGAGTGCTGACATACAGGTTAATATTGGTCTAAGTGGAATGCAATGTTTTATCTAAGTGGAATGCAATGTTTTATCACACTCCACTCGCACAGTTTCTCGCCGTGTGTCTTAGGCCTTACCCGAGCAGTGGGACTGCCATGTACTACATATATTATCATCATACTTACTAATCACTAATTGCTACCATAATAGAAATAAGTCAATTAGTTTTACTGCAATATGCATAAAAAGTCCATTATAGGTGAAAAAGAGGTTTTGTTTTTTTGTTAAAATAAATAAAAATAATTTACATAAAAAAGGCATAGTGCACCTCCATTCAAAAGCTATAGGACTCAGATAGCCGATCGCTGTATTCTCCTGTAACTCCTTCAGCCCCTATAGACAATCAGTGGAGTGACAGGACACATGCTCAACCCTAATCAATTCTATCTTCTCAATTCTATGGTCATGTGCAGAGGAACAAGCCACTTGGGAGAAATATTCTAGTCATCTGTGGGGGTCCCAGTAGTGGTCTGCTCAGCGATTAGACTTATATTACCCTATTTTGGGAAAATCACATAAGAAGTATTTCTGCAAACCATAGGCAAGATTGTCCCATGTTTTCACAATAGCAGTAATCAGCACGGTGCATAGCTATGATGTGTACAGCAATAAATTATATAATATATTAATTCACCTACCTGCTTGTGCTATCAAAGGTGTCTTTTATAACTTTAAACCCCTCAGGACTGTCAAGCCAGCTTTTAACCTCAGCAGCTTCACAGGCTGAAGGCAACCTGATAACTGGTCCACGAGTCATGCCATCAGCAAGGATCCGGCTGTGCGCTCCTCCGCCCAGCTATGAAAAAGGAAACAAGCTTAGCATTTCCCAACAGACCTCATAGTAGTCAGCGATGTCATACCGTTGAGCAGAAATTATTTTCTAAAGAAACACATGAAATATATATATATATATATATATATATATATATATATATATATATATATATATATATATATATATATATATATATATATATATATATATTATATATATATAGATATATATATATATATCTATATATATAGATATATATATATATATATATATACTAGAAGGTGGCCCGATTCTACGCATCGGGTATTCTAGAATTTACGTATTGTGTAGTTCATGTATGATTTTTGTTATATATATATATATATATATATATACTATATATATATATATATATATATTATATATATATATATAGAGAGAGATGTTGTTGTCTGTAGTTACCAAGTGTTTGTGTAGGGCGCTGTACATGTTCTGGGTGTTGTCTGGGTGTGACGGGGGGTGAGAGCAGTGTTGTATGTGTGTTGCGTGTGTTACGTTGTTTGTGGAGCGCTGTGTGTCTGTAGCGTTGTGTGTGTGTTGCGTGGTTTGTGTGTGTGTGGTGTGTTTTGGGGGGAGGTATGTTTTGTGCAATGTGTGTGTTGTGCGGTATGTGCGTATATTTGTGTGTGCCGCGGTGTTTGTGTGTTGGGTGTTGTGTGTGTGCAGCGTTGTCTGTGTGTGTGGGTGTCCTGTGTAGGGCAGTTGTTTGTGGTTCCCAGTGTGTGTGTGTGTGTGTGTGTGTGTGTGTGTGGTGTGTTGTGCAGTGCGCGCGTGTGTGTGTGTGTGCATCAGCCTCTCTTCTCTCAGCCTACCTCTCCCAGCCCTCCCTCCTCCCAGCCTCCCTCAGGCATCAGCCTCCCTCTCCCAGCCTCCCCAGCATCAGCCTCCGCCAGCATCAGCCTCTCTCCTTCCAGCCTCCTCCAGATTCAGCCTCTCTCTCCCAGCCTTCCCCAGGATCAACCTCTCTCCTCCCAGCCTCCGTCCTCCCAGCCTTCCCCAGCATCAGCTTTCCCCTCCCAGCCTCCCTCAGCATCAGCCTTCCCCAGCATCAGCCTCCCGTTCCCAGCCTTCCCCAGGATCAGCCTCTCTCCTCCCAGCCTCCTTCCTCCCAGCCTTCCCCAGCATCAGCTTTCCCCTCCCAGCCTCCTCAGCATCAGCCTCCCTCAGCATCAGCCTCCCGTTCCCAGCCTTCCCCAGGATCAGCCTCTCTCCTCCCAGCCTCCTTCCTTCCAGCCTCCCTCAGCATCAGCCTTCCCCTCCCAGTCTCCCCCAGCATCAGCCTCCCCAAGCATCAGCCTCCACCAGCATTAGCCTCTCTCCTTCCAGCCTCCTCCAGCATCAGCCTCCCTCTCCCAGCCTTCCCCAGGATCAGCCTCTCTCCTCCCAGCCTCCGTCCTCCCAGCCTTCCCCAGCATCAGCTTTCCCCTCCCAGCCTCCCTCAGCATCAGCCTTCCCCAGCATCAGCCTCCCGTTTCCCAGCCTTCCCCAGGATCAGCCTCTCTCCTCCCAGCCTCCGTCCTCCCAGCCTTCCCCAGCATCAGCTTTCCCCTCCCAGCCTCCCTCAGCATCAGCCTCCTCAGCATCAGCCTCCCGTTCCCAGCCTTCCCCAGGATCAGCCTCTCTCCTCCCAGCCTCCTTCCTCCAGCCTCCCTCAGCATCAGCCTTCCCCTCCCAGTCTCCCCCCAGCATCAGCCTCCCCCAAGCATCAGCCTCCACCAGCATTAGCCTCTCTCCTTCCAGCCTCCCCCAGCATCAGCCTCCCCAAGCATCAGCCTCCACCAGCATCAGCCTCCCTCGTCCCAGCCTCCCCCTCCCAGCCTCCCCCAGCATCAGCCTCTCTCCTCCCAGCCTTCCCCATGATCAGCGTCTCTGCTCCCAGCCTCCTCCAGCACGCCGTGCTCCTCTGCCGACACTCACACACCCGATCGCATCCACTCACACACACCCGATCGCATCCACTCACACACACCCGATCGCATCCACTCACACACACAGACACTGACGATATCGCACATACGCGCTTATACTCACAACATCCGGGGATATCACATGCTTCTGGCCATGTGATCCTCCGGCAGGTCCTGGAAGATCACAACAGCACAGTATCGAGGCGAGAAGCAAGCGATATCCCAGGATGTTGTGAGTATTTGGATGCGATGTGATGTGTGAGGTGTGTGTGAGTGTGATCTGATTTGTGTGTGTATGTGTGTGTGTGTGTGCTGTTATGTGTCTGTATTTTCCGCAGCTGCAGGACCTTGATGTGTGGATGCGATGTGATGTGTGTGTGAGGTGTGTATGAGAGTGAGTGCGAGCCGGTGTACACTGGTAACTATGATACACATCGGGTAACTAAGGGACCTTAGTTACCCGATGTGTATAATGGTTACCAGCTTTCACGGCCTCCGTGAAGATCCCAGCATCGCAAGGTTATGTGTGGCGCTGCCGGGATCCTGACGGAGCCGGTGTAGAAGCAAGAGATATCCCAGCATGTTGTGATGTGTGAGGTGTGTGTGAGAGTGAGTGTGAGTGTGAGAGTGAGTGTGATGTGATGTGTGTGTGTACTCACCTGGGAATCGGGGCTCCGTGTCAGTTGGGCCAGAGCGAGCGTGGATTGCGTGAGGGGGCGGGGCCTGCAGAGAGCCGGGGCGAGAGGCCAATCCGTGTGGGGGGGGCGGGGGCCATGGCGAGCCCAGCGGCCAATCAGCTTTGTGTCACCGTAAGGACACAATTTCGGAGCATGAACAGACAGACAGACAGACAGACAGAATAAGGCAATTATATATATAGATATATATATATATATATATATATATATATATAAATATAATTTATATACATATTGTTTATATTATATATATATATATATATATATATATATTTCATGTGCTTCTTATTAAGAGATTAAGATAGATATATATAGATATATAGATATATATAGATATATATATATATATATATATATATATATATATATATATATATATATCTATATATATAGAGAGATATATATATAGATATATATAGATATATATATTATATATAGATATATATAGATATATACATATATATATATATATAGAGAGAGATATATATATATATATATCTTATTCTGTCTGTCTTGCTCCAAACTTGTGTCCTTACGGTGACAACCAGCGGATTGGCCGTTGGCCTCTGCATGGCCCCGCCCCCCAGCACGGATTGGCCGCTTGGCTTGCCCTGGCCCCCCCCTCATGGATTGGCCGCTCGCCCCGGCACCCTGCACGCATTGGACGCTTGGCCAGGCCCCGCCCCCTCACGCATTGGATGCTCGCCCTGGCCCCGTCCCCCCGCACGCATTCCTCGACCCACACGGAGACGCCAACGATCTGAATGGGCAGGGTAACTATGCAATTGGGTAACTATGCAAAGCGCTTTGCTTAGTTACCCGATGTGTACCATGATTATCAGCTTACCGACGTACGCTGGTAACAAATGGTACACAATCCTGTAACTATGGAAAGCGCTTTCGTTAGTTACCCAATGTGTACCATAGTACCACCTTACCCCCGCCTCCCCGGCACATGTGTGCTTGAGCCGGCGTACGCTGGTAACCATGGTACACATCGGGTAACTAAGCAAAGCGCTTTGCATAGTTACCCAATTGCATAGTTACCCTGCCCATTCAGATCGTTGGTCTCTCACTGTCAAATACGCCGATGCGTGCTGCACAGCGGGAGACCAACGAGCAAGAAATGAACCATTATTCAAGACTTGCTATATTATTATTCAATCTGCTACCCTACATACACATTCTAGACTACCCGATACGTTAGAATCGGGCAACCTTCTAGTGTGTGTGTGTATGTAGAATAAAGAGAATTTTGTTTACTTACCGTAAATTCTTTTTCTTATAGATCCGTATTGGGAGACCCAGACATTGGGTGTTTAGCTTCTGCCTCCGGAGGACACACAAAGTACTATACTCAAAAGTGTAGCTCCTCCCTCTGAGCTTATACACCCCCTGGAGAACCAGATCTAGCCAGTTTAGTGCAAAAGCTGAAGGAGAATAGCCACCCACAAGTAAAAACAGAGCAAGAACCGGAACAACCGGAGACTCTGTCCATGACAACAGCCGGTGATAACACGCGGAACAAGAAACTGCCAACAGGCAACAGGGAGGGTGCTGGGTCTCCCAATACGGAACTATAAGAAAAAGAATTTACGGTAAGTAAACAAAATTCTCTTTTTCTTTATCGTTCCTATGGGAGACCCAGACATTGGGACGTCTAAAAGCAGTCCATGGGTGGGAATAAACAGAAAAACTAAGAAGTAGGCGGAGCCTAACTTCACAAATGGGCGACAGCCACCTGAAGGATGCGTCAGCCCAAGCTCGCATCTGCCGAAGCATGAGCATGCACTTGGTAGTGCTTTGAAAAGGTATGCAGGCTAGTCCCAGTGGCAGCCTGACAGACTTGCTGAGCCGTAGCCTGGTGCCTGAAAGCCCAAGAGGCACCGACAGCTCTGGTCGAGTGTGCCTTGATCCCCGGCGGGGGAGGCACCTGAGAACACTGGTAGGCATCCGAAATGGTTGACCTAATCCAACGGGCTAAGGTCGGCTTAGAAGCAGAGAGGCCCTTACGCCGACCTGTGGTTAGCACAAAAAGAGAGGTGCACCGCCTAAGAGCAGCGGTGCGACACAGATCCGGAGCGCCCGCACCAGATCCAGAGTATGCAACGCTTTCTCAAAGCGATGAACAGGAGCCGGACAAAAAGGAAGGTAGGGTAATGTCCTGGTTAAGGTGGAAAGGAGAAACCACCTTAGGGAGAAAGTCCGGAGTCGGACGAAGAACCACCTGGTCTTGATGAAAAAACAAAAAAGGTGACTCCGAAGAGAGCGCAGCCAAATCAGAGACTCTCCTGAGGGAAGTTATGGCCACTAGAAAGACCACTTTCTGTGAAAGACGAAACAAAGAAACCTCCCTAAGAGGCTCAAAGGGGGGTTTCTGCAAAACCGTGAGAACCAAATTGAGGTCCCAGGGATCCAAGGGCCGCCGGTAAGGCGGAATGATGTGAGACGCGCCCTGCAAGAAGATGCGGACCTGAGCCAGCCGGGCGATACGCCGCTGGAACAGCACTGACAGAGCAGAGACTTGTCCCTTGAGAGAGTTGAGGGACAGTACCAGCTGCAGACCGGACTGTAGAAAGGACAGAAGGGTCGGCAAGGAAAAAGGCCAAGGAGGATGGCCAGAAGAGCGACACCAGGACAGGAAAATTCTCCAAGTCCTGTGATAGATCTTGGCAGAGGAAGACTTCCGGGCCCGAGTCATAGTGGAGATGACCTCAGGGGGGATACCAGAAGCCGTCAAGATCCAGGACTCAAGAGCCACGCCGTCAATCTGAGAGCCGCAGAATTCTGGCGGAAAAACGGACCTTGTGAGAGAAGGTCTGGATGGTCCGGAAGATGCCACGGCACCTCTACGGACAGATGGAGCAGGTCTGGGTACCAAGCTCGCCTGGGCCAGTCCGGAGCAATGAGGATGACTCGACGGCCCTCCATTCTGATCTTGCGCAGAACTCTGGGCAAGAGAGCTAGAGGGGGAAACACGTAGGACAGACGAAACTGGGACCAGTCTTTAACCAGAGCGTCCACGGCGAAGGCCTGAGGATCGTGGGAGCGAGCCACGTAAACCGGAACCTTCTTGTTGTGACGGGATGCCATTAGGTCCACTTCCGGAGTGCCCCACTTGCAGCAGATTGACTGAAACACTGCCGGATGCAGGGACCACTCGCCACTGTCCACGGTTTGACGGCTGAGATAATCTGCTTCCCAGTTTTCCACGCCAGGGATGTGGACTGCGGATATGGTGGACTTGGAGTCCTCCGTCCATTGAAGGATGCGTTGAACCTCCAACATTGCCAGGCGGCTGCGTGTCCCGCCTTGGTGATTGATGTAGGCAACCGCTGTCGCGTTGTCTGACTGGACTCGGATATGCTTGCCCGCCAATAGGTGGTGAAAAGCTACGAGAGCTAGAAGCACAGCTCTGATCTCCAGCACATTGATCGAGAGGGCTGACTCGGACGGAGTCCAAGTGCCCTGCGCTCGGTGGTGGAGACATACCGCTCCCCAGCCGGATAGACTGACATCCGTGGTGAGGATCACCCAGGACGGGGCCAGGAAGGAGCGCCCTTGGGACAGGGAGAGGGGTCGAAGCCACCACTGAAGACAGCTCCTGGTCTGTGGCGACAGAGCCACTAACTGTGTAAGGAGGAAGGCCGCTTGTCCCAACAGCAGAGAATGTCCAGCTGCAGGGGACGCAGATGGAACTGGGCAAAGGGAACAGCCTCCATTGACGCCACCATCTGACCCAGCACCTGCATCAGGGTGCCTGATGGAATAACGGCGGGGCCTCAGCAGAGAGCGCACCGCCAGTTGGAGGGACTGCTGTTTGATTAAGGGCAACTTCACAAGTGCCGGCAAAGTCTCGAATTGCATCCCTAGGTACGTGAGCCTCTGGGTCGGAGTCAGAGTGGATTTGGGCAGATTGACAAGCCACCCGAATTGGGCTAGAGTGGCGAGAGTGAGCGAGACACTCCGCTGACAGTCTGCGCTGGATGGACCCTTGACCAGAAGGTCGTCCAGGTAAGGAATCACTGCCAACCCCTGGAGGTGCAGAACCGCAACCACTGCTGCTATGACCTCGGTGAATACTCGAGGAGCCGTGGCTAACCCGAAGGGGAGAGCCACGAATTGGAAATGTTCCTCTCCGATTGCAAAACGTAGCCAACGCTGGTGTGAAACTGCAATTGGCACATGCAGATAGGCATCTCTGATGTCGATGGATGCCAGGAAATCCCCTTGGGTCATAGAGGCAATGACTGATCGCAGAGACTCCATGCGAAAATGCCTCACCTGAACATGCTTGTTGAGAAGCTTGAGATCCAGGATGGGCCGGAAGGAACCGTCCTTTTTGGGGACTAGGAAGAGATTTGAGTAGAAACCTCTGAACCGTTCCCGGGCGGGAACCGGTACAATTACCCCGTTGGCCTGCAAGGATGCCACGGCCTGAGAGAAGGCGGCGGCCTTGGAGCAGGAGGGAGTAGAGAGAAAAAATCTGTTTGGTGGGCTGGAAGAGAATTCTATCCTGTAGCCGTGGGAGATGATATCCCGCACCCACTGATCGGAGATGTGTTGAAACCACACGTCGCCAAAGTGGGAGAGCCTGCCACCGACTAAGGACGTTGCTGGCGCGGACAGATAGTCAAGAGGAGGCTGCCTTAGTGGCAGCAGCTCCTACGGTCTTCTGTGGACGCGCTTTTGTGCGCCAGTTGGATTTTTGGTCCTTGGCTGAGTTAGTGGACGAGGCCGAGGGCTTACAGGACGACCAGTTGGAGGAACGAAAGGAACGAAACCTCGACTGGTTCCTACCCTGTACAGGTTTCCTGGTTTTGGTTTGTTGCATGGAAGTACTCTTCCCGCCAGTAGCCTCCTTAATAATTTCATCCAGCTGTTCACCGAACAGCCTGGACCCAGCAAAAGGGAGTCCAGCAAGGAACTTATTTGAGGAAGCATCTGCCTTCCACTCTCGAAGCCACAATATCCTGCGGATAGCGAGGGAATGAACAGAAGCCACCGCAATGCGGTGAGAAGCCTCCAGCATGGCAGACATGGCATAGGATGAAAAAGCTGAAGCTTGGGACGTTAAGGCAACCATTTCAGGCAGATTCCCTGGTGAGGGAATGCATCTCCTCCAGAGAAGCAGAGATGGCTTTGAGAGCCCACACTGCTGCAAAAGTTGGGGAGAACGAGGCCCCCGCAGCTTCATATACAGATTTGGCCAGAAGGTCAACCTGGCAGTCAGTGGAAGCCTTAAGTGAGGTGCCGTCAGCCACCGACACAACAGTCCGGGCTGATAGCCTAGACACCGGAGGGTCTACCTTTGGTGAATGAGCCCACTCCTTGACCACCTCAGGTGGAAAGGGAAAACGGTCATCAGAACCACGCTTTGGGAAGCGTTTGTCAGGACAGGCCCTGGGCTTGGTCACAGTGGCCTGAAAACTGGAGTGGTTAAAGAACACACTCTTTGTCCTCTTAGGCGAGGTAAACTGGTGCTTTTCTGCCAGAGAGGGTTGCTCCTCTGATACTGGCGGATTGAGGTCCAGTACAGAATTAATGGACGCAATCAAATCACTAACATCTGAGTCGGTTTCGGACAGATCAATGGGGAACATGGAGGTAGCGTCCGAGCCCCCTGTAAAGGCATCCTCCTCGTCCCGCGAGTCAGTGTCTGAAACAGAGCCGCGGGACGAGGAAGGAGAGGGAGCCCTGCGTCTCCTTTTAGGAGGACGGGGTCTGGGACCAGATGATGAATCCTCTGTGAGCTGCGCTGAGAGAGCCCTAGCAGCAGAGGCACCCTGTGAAGGGGGCGGATGCATGTTCAGCAAAGTCCGGGACAGCTGTCCCATGGAGTCGGCAAAAGACTGGGAGATGGACCTAGATAAGGATTCTACCCAAGCCGGGGTTTCAGCCACAGGGACCGGAGCAGCCTGAGAGACCACTGGGGGGGGAGATTCCAGGCTGAGGCATCGTCAGGTTAGAGCAGGCATCACAATGTGGATAGGTGCTCGGTTCAGGCAATAGGAGCTTACATGCAGTGCATACTGAATACAGCTTTGGAGCCTTGCTCCTCGTGTGAGACATGCTGCTGAAGTGGGGGCTCTTGCCAGAAAGACCCCCAGAGAGTATATACAGAAGGTCCACAATCGGAGGTTGTGGCTTACCAGACCGCTGGAGCGGTTTGTGTGCCCTCCAGATCCCAAAGCCTGGACCCCCAAGCACCTCAGCAGGGATGCTGCAGCCAGCGCTGATCGCAGGGAAGAACGCTGAGAAAATGGCGCCGGAGTGAAGAGAGGGGGCGGGACTCACTCTGAGAGCGGGATCTGGAGGGCCAAAGAGATCTACAGGGGAGGAGACATGAACTCAGTGAGGAGTGTCCCTCCCCTGTGCAGAACGGCCGCTGGGCGGAGCCGCACTGTCCCTCTGCATGAATGACATGCGAGGGCAGTGAAACCGAAAGTAGGCCTCCGGCGAAGCTGGGGCCTAAATTTGAGCGGTGCGGCCGGCGCACAGGCACCATCGGCGCGGTTCTCAGGCGACAGCCAGAGAACCCGCCGGAAATGTCACAAAAATCACTCAGCACACTCTCCCCCAACAATAAAGTACAAGGAACCCCCATATATAAACGTCTCAGGTACTTAGCTTGCTGAGACGCAGGGTTCCAAGTCCCTGGGGATGAGTGCTCCGTCCAGCAGGATCCTGAAGGGCTGCGGATGGAGACCGGTCTCCTGCCAAGCATGGAGACCGTGCTGGCTCCCACTTCAAGCCAGAGCCCAGGAGGGATGGTGAAGGAGCACGGCATGTAAGGCTCCAGCCCTGGAATCAACCTTAACAACACCGCCGACACAGTGGGGTGAGAAGGGACATGCCGGGGGTCCAGACTTGGACCCGCTTTTCTTCAAACTCTTTCCAAAAATGAAAAATCAGATGAGAATGCATGTGTGGATGTATGCCTCCTGAACACAAAGCGATAAACTGGCTAGATCTGGTTCTCCAGGGGGTGTATAAGCTCAGAGGGAGGAGCTACACTTTTGAGTGTAGTACTTTGTGTGTCCTCCGGAGGCAGAAGCTAAAACACCCAATGTCTGGGTCTCCCATAGGAACGATAAAGAAAATTATATATATATATATATATATATATATATATATATATATAAAATAAATAAAACTAGCTGTAGTACCCGGGTGTTGCTCTGTCTCTCTCCCAATGTGTGTCTGTCTGTCTCTCTGTGTCTGTCTGTCTCTCTGTGTCTGTCTGTCTCTCTGTGTCTGTCTGTCTCTCTGTGTCTGTCTGTCTCTCTGTGTCTGTCTGTCTCTCTGTGTCTGTCTGTCTCTCTGTGTCTGTCTGTCTCTCTGTGTCTGTCTGTCTCTCTGTGTCTGTCTGTCTCTCTGTGTCTGTCTGTCTCTCTGTGTCTGTCTGTCTCTCTGTGTCTGTCTGTCTCTCTGTGTCTGTCTGTCTGTCTCTCTGTGTCTGTCTGTCTGTCTCTCTGTGTCTGTCTGTCTGTCTCTCTGTGTCTGTCTGTCTGTATCTCTGTGTCTGTCTGTCTGTATCTCTGTGTCTGTCTGTCTGTATCTCTGTGTCTGTCTGTCTGTATCTCTGTGTCTGTCTGTCTGTATCTCTGTGTCTGTCTGTCTGTATCTCTGTGTCTGTCTGTCTGTATCTCTGTGTCTGTCTGTCTGTATCTCTGTGTCTGTCTGTCTGTATCTCTGTGTCTGTCTGTCTGTATCTCTGTGTCTGTCTGTCTGTATCTCTGTGTCTGTCTGTCTGTATCTCTGTGTCTGTCTGTCTGTATCTCTGTGTCTGTCTGTCTGTATCTCTGTGTCTGTCTGTCTGTATCTCTGTGTCTGTCTGTCTGTATCTCTGTGTCTGTCTGTCTGTATCTCTGTGTCTGTCTGTCTGTATCTCTGTGTCTGTCTGTCTGTATCTCTGTGTCTGTCTGTCTGTATCTCTGTGTCTGTCTGTCTGTATCTCTGTGTCTGTCTGTATCTCTGTGTCTGTCTGTCTGTATCTCTGTGTCTGTCTGTCTCTCTGTGTCTGTCTGTATCTCTGTGTCTGTCTGTCTGTATCTCTGTGTCTGTCTGTCTGTATCTCTGTGTCTGTCTGTCTGTATCTCTGTGTCTGTCTGTCTGTATCTCTGTGTCTGTCTGTCTGTATCTCTGTGTCTGTCTGTCTGTATCTCTGTCTGTCTGTCTGTATCTCTGTGTCTGTCTGTCTGTATCTCTGTGTCTGTCTGTCTGTATCTCTGTGTCTGTCTGTCTGTATCTCTGTGTCTGTCTCTCTGTATCTCTGTGTCTGTCTCTCTGTATCTCTGTGTCTGTCTGTCTGTATCTCTGTGTCTGTCTGTATCTCTGTGTCTGTCTGTCTGTATCTCTGTGTCTGTATCTCTGTATCTCTGTGTGTGTGTCTGTCTTGGTCTGTCTCTTTCCAGGGCTGTCTCTGTCTGTCTGTCTTTTTCTGTCTCACCACCATCATATAACCTCACGCATAAGCTTCAACTAACAGTTTATTTTGTTCCCATAGCAACCACTGACAGTTGCTATTAATAACCTATAGCTCCCACCTCCAATCAGTTTAATGGCAGCAGGATTTTAGAGACTAACTTGTAAAGCACGGGGTGAAATTTTTCTGTCAAAACATAGTCTACGACGCTCCCTGGGTCACATGAGGGGTCTGTGCAAAATTTCGTGATTGTAAATGCGACGGCGCGGATTCCTTTAGTGGACACACACACACACAACTCTAATATATATATATATATATATATATATATATATATATATATATATATATATATATATATATATATATATATATATATATAAATAATATATAATATATATATACATACACACACACACACACCTGGGAATCAAACTCACCATTATGGCTCTGCAGCCTCGGTTTGTGCTAGCCACAAGGCAACCTTCTGTTGTAGCCATAGGGACCTGGTATTCTTTATTATCCAGAATAAGAGGACCTGCTACTCCAACAGGGATTGGCATATACCCGATTACATTCTCACAGCACGCGCCCATTACCTTTAAAAAATAAATAAATAAATAAATAGATTAGACAGTCTTAGCATTAACAAATACAAGAAATGTAGCATCTAATGTCTGACTGTGACCTGTTGAAAAGACAAACATAATACTGGAAGATCACCGTGATCTGCACTTTTCTCAGCATTAATGACTTACCAAGGAGTAGTTGTAGTTTTTGTAAGGCAGGTTCAGGAGGGCTGATGACTGAGGCAGCTTGTGAGCCAGCATTTGCCTGCGAATAGCAACTCCCCTCTCCGGAGACTCCATCATGGACTCCAGCTTATAGGAAGGGATGTGTTTAGCATTCACCAACTTGATCACTTCTGCATCACTTAAGTACTGAGCGCCTTGCTACAAAAGGAAAGAAAAGAAAATTCTGATGATTCCTGCAGAAAACTGAAAAATACAAGAATGATTTTTATTTTCCAAAAAGTGACAATTCCCCATTTTCAAATGTATTATACCCCTAATCTTATCAGATTATGTTATCGCCCATGTGCATCTTGGCCTGAATTATACATAGCAGCTAAGAGTGGTTTCTACCCGCACCTCTCCATTAGTAAGCATAGTTCAACAGGGATATTAAGACGGGATTACCTGGACGCTGACACCCTGGCTAAGTCTGACAAATCCACTTCACGTCACATTACAAATAACACATGCAGCATAATGCACAGCGTCACTATCATAACTACATGAAATATGGTCCTGATATATACTGGCCGTTGAGAGACCCCCACTTTTCTGAAATAATTAATACATTTTTAAGTCTTCAGTTTGATAAAATGAGAAATATCTAAAAAGGCAGGAGAAATTATATATGAAATTATTTGTAATGAGGACTGTATGACACTTTGGCAATGGAAAACAATAAGGCCATGTGCCCACGGGGCGCTCGTACCTGCGGATATATTCGCAGGTACGGCCGCATGTTTCCCGCAGCTGCCCGCCGGCAGCCGCAGCTATTTTTAGCTGCGAGTTTCCAGCGGAATAGCTGCGGGAAACATGCGGAGTTTCACGCAATTTACCTGCGGGCGTCCCGGCCTCTATCTCCATAGCAAGTAAATCCGCATGAATAATTGACATGCAGTTAGGTGCGGCTGAGGGATCTTCGCAGGAGATTCCGCAGCGTGGACACAGACACTCCCCATGTCCCATAGGGTAACATGGGGAGTGCCTGTACATGCTAGAACCTGCGGATTTATCTGGAAAATCCAGAAAAATCCGCAGGTTTTCCGCGGCAAACTCCGCAGCAAAAAGCTCCTGTGGGCACATAGCCTAAAAGGGATTTCTCATCATTTTGAAACAGGACCTGTCACCAGATTGGGGGGGTGGGGGTAAAAAAATGGCAGGTTGTCTTTAAGTGGATAAGATTGCAAAACGTTTATAAAACCCAAGTAGATCTGCAATTCCCTTGTTATTAAAAGGTCCTCTCCGTTCACAAGAATAGAGATTTCTAATTTTAATTTACAGCTCATTGCCAGGTTACCGACCTCCACTGCAGTCTATCAGAGATGGCTGGTCTACCAGGAAAAGCTATAGGATCTAGAGCTTGTAAGCGCAGCTCTGAAGCTGGAAATATCCATCTAGCTTCACTGCCCCTGTGCTTCAGCGATGCTGCAGAGGTAAAGCTGCAATGTTTTGGATTCAAGCAACTACCGTATTTTTCGGACCATAAGACGCACTTTTTTTCCACCCAAATGTTGGGGGAAAGTGGGGGGTCCGTCTAATGGTCTGAATGTAGGGCATGGCTGATGGGAATGATGGTTCTGTGGTGGAGCGGTTCATTGGGGGGCACGAGCAGGCAGCAGCAGCGCCTGCCGTGACCACGTGGGCCCGCTCATTACATATGCACGCCCATCCTCCCGCCCATCTCTCAGTCTCAGCGCTGAAGCCGGGGCTGATAAGTGGGCGGGATGATGGGCGGGGGATGCACGCATAATTAACAGCCGGCCGTGATCACCCCTGGCAACTGCAGCCTGGAGTGATCATGTGCGGCTGTATTCACTGCTCCCCGCGCATCATCATCAGCGCGGGCTGCAGTGAATCAGTGTACTCACCGTTGCCCTGCAGCATCGCGATGTCCTCCAGTCTGCCGGCCGTGCTGTGTGGACTGGAGACTAGCGGTGCTCACAGCGATGACGTCATCGCTGTGCGCACGTGTGTCTTCACAGCCGCGCCGGCAGACTGGAGGACAATACATCGCAGTGCTGCAGGGATCGTGGCCGGCTCAACACAGCACTGACGGCACAGACAGGAGGAGGAGCGACGCTGCGTGGAACGAGGAAAGGTGAGTGTAAAGGTTTATTTATTTTTTGTGTGTGCCGCAGGATGGGGGTATATGAGCAGGATGATGGGGGGTATATGAACAGGATGATGGCATATAGCAGGTTGATGGGGGTATATGAGCAGGATGGGGCCATATACCAGGATGATGGCGGTATATGAGCAGGATGATGGGGGTATATGAGCAGGATGATAGCGTATATAGCAGGATGGGAGCACATACCAGGATGCAGTATATAGCAAGATGGAGCTATACCAGGATGAGGTACATAAATATATACACAAGGCAGGGGAGGATCATTACTAGGATGGGGTACCCTAGTAGAGAATTTGGGGATATTACCCCCAAAACAGTGTCAGCAGCAGATCCTCGCCCCATAACAGTGTGTCATGACCACATTTTTTGCTTAAAATTTTATTTTCCTATTTTCCTTCTCTAAAACCAGGGTGCGTCTTATGGTTCGGTGCGTCTTATAGTCCGAAAAATACGGTACTCTTCATACACTTACATCTGGATTCCTAAGGATGCGAACACATTCATCCATGGGTCGTGGCACTTCTGGCACAGTAAACATGGTCTCCTTCTCTTCTTCACTTGTGTCAGGCGACGATGAAGAGGAATCACCCAGCAAAAAGTTAGCCTTTGGTGAATTTTCAAGTGGCAATGGCTTTATGACTGCTTCTAAAAATGTACAGACAGAATTGGAGTAATAGAAGTAATGAACAATTTAAAAACCATTCAAGTTTAGAAATAAAATATGCAAGTCATGGCTGCTTTAATACCTTTGTCTTCCTTTGATGAGGTGTCTTCTGTTTTACAATCTTTGGCGGGCTTTTCTGGCACTGGTTCCATTCTGCAGCAGCCCGCTACTGGCTTCTTCGGCACAATGACTGGAGAGGTGATCGGGTTCTTTAAAGAGAAGGTAGACTCTGTCTCCGTCTGCTCAAAAAATATGTACTTGACTGCCAGAAGAAGAGCAAGGCTCAGCGTTATGACTTGCTCAATGTCCATGGTGACCATCCTGTGAAAGAGATACAGCACTGTCAAATTCTTAGGCTAGATTGGCAAACCAGTATTATTATTGCTCCATGTCAGAACACTATATACACATACATCGCAGATTAGAGAACGTAAAAAAATAAAAAAAATATAGTATGCACTCACCTAGACAGATAGAATTGCCATAGAGGCATGTTGGGCTCAATCCTCTTTGGTATAGTATCATCTAAACCAATGGTAACCTTGTGATCTGAGATGGAAGTGCTGTTCTGAGGGGACGGTTCACTTATCCACCGACTATGAGCATGAACAAGAACCAGGCCGAGGGACTAAAGGAGAGAAGAAAATTAAGTCACCAGCAACAAAATGCAAAACAGTAATTATAGAATACGGCTTAAAACAAGATTAAAACCACAAAAAAAAAACAAAAACAAAAAAACAAAAATAAAAACAAAACACACAACAGCACCCAAAATAGATGCAGATGAGGACGAGCGGCCCTCACCATGATCATCTTCACCCTCTGTGTGACCGGGTTTGGTTTGTTATCTTCTTCCTCTTCTAATACATTTGCAAACTGAGTAAGCTGCCAGATTGGACGTCCCTCCCGGCTCTCCCTGGAAAGCTGGAAAAAGATTAAAGAAAAAGTTACTCAACTACAACATTACATCTATATATACGCACGGAAATAGCACAGACACAAACTATAGAATTATAAAAACGCATTAGCTGCTACTAGTTAGGACACTTCTGCTTTTAATCACTTACCTCCAAGACCAATGACACACAGGCTGGGAAGAAAGTCATGAAGGCAAAGTAGTTTGCTAGGACGGACATGCAGCCAAAACAGCACATAATCTCTAACTGGCGAACACCTAAAAAAAAAAAAAAGAATTACTTATATATAGATTTTTTTATTTGTATGCTAAACTTTAAGGGAACAAGTCATGTTCAAACACGATTTTCATGCATATATAGGGTTGATCTGCAGCTAAACAACGTTTAAAATCCTATACAGTCGGATTACTGGATCATAGGCTACAGGGAAAAAAAATGGAATATTATTCTCCTGTTCGCTTTAAGTCAACGGTATGGCAACAGCCACCAATCACTACATAGTGCCGTTACTCCTCCCCCCTGCACATTAACAGCCTGAAACATATTATATTACTACATGTATATCAATCTATCTATCCGCACCCTGCACTACTAAGATGACTGGAATTCGTAGCTGTAAGTAGAATATAGCTTCCATTTTCTACTTCTAGCCGCGCTCCCAGTTAGCAGACTACACAGGCGTTAAACACCATATATCTGCTGCTAAACCTAATATCTGCAGGTAAATCGCGTTTCTGGACGTGACAGGTTTCATTTAACCTACAGCTGCACAACACATCCCACCGGTAAAAAAAAAAAAAATATTATACTGTACGATTATAGAATAAAGATTCATAAAAGATTTCAACTAACCTGACATTGTTCCAACTCCAATCACAAGGCACTCTACAAGGGCATCCAGGGTGAACGTAGGCCCCAGAATGGCCATGCCACGAGCAATGTTGTCTCGAACTTCATCCTGTAGAAGATTTTTTTCATTATTCTCAATCATCAGTTAGATAAAGTGTGATTGTAGTAGTGATGCCAGACGTTTACCTCCATGCAGGATTTATGTGCTCACCTGTGAGTTGGAGCTAAGAGCAAACTTCGCTAACGCACTGGCCTTTGAGAGGTCAATAAGTAGCAGGAAAAAGGGGATCGCCTCGCTGCCGAGGAGGAGAAAGCAGTGTTACATTCTCCAGGTAAATTGAGAAATTATAAAATGCCCCAGCCAACATTGACACGAGTCTGTACTTACTTCAGGCCTGTCAACTCTTTATCCAGAAAATGAATCACCACTGTGCTGAAGACAAAGCTTGAAAAGATGGTAAAGAGCCCAGCAATACCTAAAACACGAAGAACCCTCCGTTACTGAAGCAGCTCACAACATGATGACAATGGCTGAAGATCAACTGCACATACACAAAACTTGTCCCAAAACTATCAAAAATTATTATACAGGTAGTGAATCCAATTTCGTACTGTAATCTACCTAAATACACATACACAGGAATTACCTAAAATGTATTTGGAGCCAAGCTGCCGGAGGTTCTGGAACTGAAAGTAGATGTAGAGGATTGCAATGCACCGCGTGATGGTTAATATGATAATGTCGCTGCTCAGGACATCCTGTAGGGTGGGAAAAAGAAAAAAAAAAAAAAAAGACGTAAGTAAGGAGGCCACATCCAAGTCACATACATGTGCTCAATTCACCTTAGTCCATTCTGACTTCTCCTGCATAAATATAAGGCTAAGAACACACGGCGAGTAAAACACAGTGAGTGGAATGCGGTAACAAAAAAATAAATAAATAAAATCAAACGCATTCCACTTGGGCTAATGTTACTCTATGGGGCCCCTCCCATGAGCGATTTTTTTCTCAGCCGTAATCAGACCAAGAAAACAATCGCAGCATGCTGCGGGTGGAATCCAATTTGTTTTCTCTCGAACCCATGCAAGTCTATGGGTGCAAGAGAAACATCGCACTGCACTCACATTACAACGGAGTGCAGTGCGATAAACGTATCAATTGACAATGGAAGAGATGGGGAGATTAATCCCTCCCTCTCCCCCGCAGCACCCGAATTCTCCCCCACAGCTGTGCTGTGGTCGCATCACAGTTGCCTGACACTCCGCTTACACTCCAGCAGAGCGGGAGCAGAGTGTGATGCGATGCACTCGCAGTAGTGCTCGTGTGGCCCCAGCCTAAATATTTGTGGACAATAATGCAGAGGTGGCCTATAGACACTATAGACATTAGAAGTCAAGAAATAAGGATTTTCATAGACAGTAAAAAGGTAACCATCCAAAAAGTGAAGCAATTACAGCAGCTTTGTATACACTTTGGTTTCCAGGCTCCTGGGATTTCTCCAGCTGAGCAGTAACATATAGTAATAGGCATTAAACACGTTAATTTGGCAAAACACGTTAATTTGGCAAGGAGAACTTACTTCTTCAAACTTGGGGCACTCATAGTTCCAGCCGCAGATCTTATCATTCCCTGTGAACATGTTCATGGACATCATGCAGATGGTGACAGTCACTGTACCTACAATAACCTCCCATGGGTGGGAAGCCACAAACTGGCCATGCATGCGAAACAATCGGGACAGCATCTTTACGGTTAGTGTGACCTAGAAGAAGAAGGAGAAAAAAAAAAAAGGGAGGATTAACACTTTCATTTACACAAATCTCACACTAGGTGTGAATAGATAGACCTGTTACTGCATAGTTCCCACAAGCTCAGAATCACATCTCAGAAAATGTGTATATCTCCACCAAATCATCTACAGACATGTGAAAATACGGCACCTCAAATGTTATTTTACTTACATTTACCACACAAGATGTGAGGTCCCCAGATTGTTTCCCAGACCTATAAGATAGGCATCCTGCTGCTACTGACTGGGCGGCTTTCTCCTCAGTTATATGCTCGCCAGCTCCTGCCCTTGTACATTCATAGTGGACACACCTCCCTTTTGCTCTAGTAGGGGGTTTTCTTGTGTTGGAAATACCCTGGTTCCCAGTTTTCTTTATTTAAAACTAACAAAACTGTGCCTTGCTCACCACACCCAGGTCCAGTGCCAAGTCTGTTCAGCAACTCACGGTGTCAGTTATTACCAGCAGGGATGGTGTCACGTCAACAGTGCGGCAGGCAATCAATGAACTCAGCTGGTCATGCCAACACCGGCCTAGCTCATTTTTTGGCTGCAACACAATAATGACATCAGCTCTGCAGATAATAACAGAAAACAAAAGAAGCAAAGACTCAGCATTGGACCTGGGGAGGGTGAGTAGGGCAGTTTGTTAAAAAAAAAAAAGAAGGGAATTTTGTTACTTACCGTAAATTCCTTTTCTTCTAGCTCCTATTGGGAGACCCAGACGATTGGGGTGTATAGCTACTGCCTCCGGAGGCCACACAAAGCATTACACTAAAAAGTGTAAGGCCCCTCCCCTTCTGGCTATACACCCCCCGTGGGATCACGGGCTGCTCAGTTTTAGTGCTAAAGCAAGAAGGAGGAAAGCCAATAACTGGTTTAAACAAATTCACTCCGAAGTAACTTCGGAGAACTGAAAACCGTTCAACATGAACAACATGTGTACCCGAAAAAACCCCAAAAATCCCGAAGGACAACAGGGCGGGTGCTGGGTCTCCCAATAGGAGCTAGAAGAAAAGGAATTTACGGTAAGTAACAAAATTCCCTTCTTCTTCGGCGCTCCATTGGGAGACCCAGACGATTGGGACGTCCAAAAGCAGTCCCTGGGTGGGTAAAGAAATACCTCATAGTAGAGCTGCAAAGACAGCCCTCCCCTACGGGGAGGCAACTGCCGCCTGCAGGACTCTTCTACCTAAGCTGGCGTCCGCCGAAGCATAGGTATGCACCTGATAATGTTTGGTGAAAGTGTGCAGACTCGACCAGGTAGCTGCCTGGCACACCTGTTGAGCCGTAGCCTGGTGTCGTAATGCCCAGGACGCACCCACGGCTCTGGTTGAGTGGGCCTTCAGCCCTGATGGAACCGGAAGCCCAGCAGAACGGTAGGCTTCAAGAATTGGTTCTTTGATCCATCGAGCCAGGGTGGCTTTGGAAGCCTGCGACCCTTTGCGCTTACCAGCGACAAGGACAAAGAGTGCATCCGAGCGGCGCAGGGGCGCCGTGCGGGAAATGTAGATTCTGAGTCTTCTCACCAGATCTAACAAATGTAAATCCTTTTCATACCGATGAACTGGATGAGGACAAAAGGAAGGCAAGGAGATATCCTGATTAAGATGAAAGGAGGATACCGCCTTAGGGAGAAACTCCTGAATGGGGCGCAGCACTACCTTGTCCTGGTGGAACACCAGGAAGGGAGCCTAGGATGACAGCGCTGCTAGCTCAGACACTCTCCGAAGAGCCGTGACCGCTACCAGAAAGGCCACTTTCTGTGAGAGTCGAGAAAGTGAAACATCCCTCAGAGGCTCGAAGGGCGGTTTCTGGAGAGCAACTAGTACCCTGTTTAGATCCCATGGATCTAACGGCCGCCTGTACGGAGGGACGATATGACAAACCCCCTGCAGGAACGTGCGCACCTGAGAAAGTCGTGCTAGACGCTTCTGAAAAAACACGGATAGTGCCGAGACTTGCCCTTTAAGGGAGCCGAGCGACAAGCCCTTTTCCAACCCAGATTGCAGGAAGGAAAGAAAAGTAGGTAACGCGAATGGCCAGGGGGATACTCCTTGTGCAGAGCACCAGGATAAGAAAATCCTCCACGTTCTGTGGTAGATCTTAGCAGAAGTGGACTTCCTAGCCTGTCTCATGGTGGCAACGACCCCTTGGGATAATCCTGAAGACGCTAGGATCCAGGACTCAATGGCCACACAGTCAAGTTCAGGGCCGCAGAATTCCGATGGAAAAACGGCCCTTGGGACAGTAAGTCTGGTCGGTCTGGTAGTGCCCACGGTTGGCCGACCGTGAGATGCCACAGATCCGGGTACCACGACCTCCTCGGCCAGTCTGGGGCGACGAGTATGACGCGGCTGCAATCGGATCTGATCTTGCGTAGCACTCTGGGCAAGAGTGCCAGAGGTGGAAACACATACGGGAGCCGGAACTGCGACCAATCTTGCACTAAGGCGTCTGCCGCCAGAGCTCTTTGATCGCGAGACCGCGCCATGAAGGCCGGGACCTTGTTGTTGTGCCGAGACGCCATTAGGTCGACGTCCGGCACCCCCCAGCGGCGACCAATTTCCTGAAACACTTCCGGGTGAAGGGACCATTCCCCTGCGTGCATACCCTGGCGACTGAGGAAGTCTGCTTCCCAGTTTTCTACGCCCGGGATGTGAACCGCTGATATGGTGGATGCTCTGTCCTCCACCCACATTAGAATCCGCCGGACTTCCTGGAAGGCTTGCCGACTGCGTGTTCCGCCTTGGTGGTTGATGTATGCCACCGCTGTGGAGTTGTCCGACTGAATTCGGATCTGCTTTCCTTCCAGCCACTGTTGGAAGGCTAGTAGGGCAAGATACACTGCCCTGATTTCCAGAACATTGATCTGAAGGATGGACTCCTGCTGAGTCCACGTCCCCTGAGCCCTGTGGTGGAGAAAAACTTCTCCCCACCCTGACAGACTCGCGTCTGTCGTGACCACTGCCCAGGATGGGGGTAGGAAGGACCTTCCCTGTGATAATGAGGTGGGAAGAAGCCACCCTTGCAGAGAGTCCTTGGCCGTCTGGGAAAGGGAGACTTTCCTGTCCAGGGAAGATGACTTCCCGTCCCATTGGCGGAGAATGTCCCATTGAAGTGGGCGCAGATGAAACTGCGCAGACGGGACTGCCTCCATTGCTGCCACCATCTTCCCTAGGAAGTGCATGAGGCGCCTTAAGGGGTGCGACTGACCATGAAGGAGAGACTGCACCCCTGTCTGTAGTGACCGCTGCTTGTCCAGCGGAAGCTTCACTATCGCTGAGAGAGTATGAAACTCCATGCCAAGATACGTTAGTGATTGAGTCGGTGACAGATTTGACTTTGAAAAGTCGATGATCCACCCGAAAGTCTGGAGAGTCTCCAGCGCAACGTTCAGGCTGTGTTGGCATGCCGCTTGAGAGGGTGCTTTGACAAGCAGATCGTCCAAGTAAGGGATCACAGAGTGTCCCTGAGAGTGCAAGACTGCTACCACTGCCGCCATGACCTTGGTGAAAACCCGTGGGGCTGTCGCCAGACCAAATGGCAGAGCTACGAACTGAAGATGGTCGTCTCCTATCACGAAACGTAGAAAACGTTGGTGCTCTGTAGCAATCGGCACGTGGAGATAAGCATCTTTGATGTCTATTGATGCAAGGAAATCTCCTTGAGACATTGAGGCAATGACTGAGCGGAGGGATTCCATCCGGAACCGCTTGGCGTTCACATGCTTGTTGAGCAGTTTTAGGTCCAGAACAGGACGGAACGAGACGTCCTTTTTTGGAACCACAAAGAGATTGGAGTAAAAACCTTGCCCTTGTTCCTGAAGAGGAACAGGGATCACCACACCTTCTGCTCTTAGTGAGCCCACCGCCTGCAGAAGGGCATCTGCTCGGTCGGGATGTGGGGAAGTTCTGAAGAACCGAGGCGGAGGACGAGAACTGAACTCTATCCTGTACCCGTGAGACAAAATGTCTGTTACCCACCGGTCCTTGACCTGTGGCAGCCAAATGTCGCAAAAGCGGGAGAGCCTGCCACCGACCGAGGATGCGGAGGGAGGAGGCCGAAAGTCGTGAGGCAGCCGCCTTGGAAGCGGTTCCTCCGGTTGCTTTCTTGGGGCGTGAGTGAGCCCGCCAGGAATCTGAGCTCCTTTGCTCCTTCTGAGTCCCTTTGGACGAGGAGAATTGGGCCTTGCCCGAGCCTCGAAAGGACCGAAACCTCGACTGCCACCTCCTCTGTTGAGGTTTGCTTGATCTGGGCTGGGGTAAGGAGGAGTCTTTACCCTTGGACTGTTTAATGATTTCAGCCAATTGCTCACCAAACAGTCTGTCTACAGATAATGGCAAGCTGGTTAAACATTTTTTGGAAGCAGAATCCGCTTTCCATTCCTTTAACCACAAGGCTCTGCGCAAAACCACAGAGTTGGCGGACGCCATTGAGGTACGGCTCGTAGAGTCTAGGACAGCGTTGATAGCGTAGGTCGCAAACGCAGACATTTGTGAAGTTAAGGACTCCACTTGCGGCACTGCTGGACGTATGATAGAGTCCACCTGTGCCAGACCAGCTGAAATAGCTTGGAGTGCCCACACGGCCGCGAATGCTGGAGCAAACGACGCGCCGATAGGTTCATAGACAGATTTCAACCAAAGGTCCATCTGTCTGTCATTGGCATCTTTAAGTGAAGCCCCATCCTCCACTGCAACTATGGATCTAGCCGTAAGCCTGGAGATTGGGGGGTCCACCTTTGGACACTGGGTCCAGCGTTTGACCACATCAGGGGGAAAGGGATAACGTGTATCCTTAAGACGTTTGGAGAAACGCTTGTCTGGATAAGCATGGTGTTTCTGGACTGATTCTCTGAAGTCAGCGTGGTCCAGAAAAGTACTCAGTTTACGCTTGGGATACCTGAAATGGAACTTCTCCTGCTGTGCCGCTGCCTCCTCTGCTGAAGGGGCAGGGGGAGAAATATCCAACAGTCTATTGATGGCCGCTATAAGGTCATTTACCATGGCGTCACCATCAGGAGTATCCAGATTGAGAGCGGTCTCAGGATTAGACTCCTGATCACCCTCCTCTGTCTCATCATACAGAGACTCTTCTCGCTGAGACCCTGACCAGCGTGAGGACGTGGAGGGTCTCTCCCAGCGAGCTCGCTTAGGCTGCCTGGGACTGTCATCCGAGTCAGAACCTTCAGCCTGAGATGCCTGGGACCCCCTTGAAGCACGTATTAACTCCAACTGAGGGGGACCGGGGAACATTGACACAGCCGTGTCCATGGTCTGAGTAACTGGTCTGGACTGCAAGGTCTCTAGGATTTTTGTCATAGTCACAGACATCTTGTCAGCAAAAACTGCAAACTCTGTCCCCGTCACCGGGACAGGGTTCACCGGTGACTCTGCCTGGGCCACTACCACCATAGAGTCCGGCTGACGAAGTGGCACAGGGACCGAACATTGCACACAATGGGGGTCATTGGAACCTGCCGGTAGATCAGCCCCACAAGCGGCACAAGCAGCGTCTACAGCCTGTGTCTTGGCACCCTTGCGTTTTGCGGATGACATGTTGTTGTCTCCTCAGAGCAATATAGGGTATACAGCCAAGAAGCGACCTTACAGTGTAATATATATATAGATATGGTACAGAGAAAAAAGTACACCAATATAACACTGTGGCACTAGTGGGGTCAGCACTAATGTGCTGCTTACCGCCCGCTTAACGCGGGTGTGTGGTCGCCAGAAATCCCTTGTCTGGGTCTCCCAGAGCCTGTGTCCGTTCTCCAGCCAGACTGCATGTAGGAATGGCTGCCGGCGTCCTGTGGAGAGGGGCGGGCCCTGGGCGTGTGCAGACAAAGTGCGGGAAACCTGCGTCCCACTGTGCTCAGTGAGAGGGCTGGAGTATGTAAATAAGACTCCAGCCCTCGGCGCTGACTATCGTACAGCGTCTCTCCCTTGCCCTGATTGACAGGGTGGGGGCGGGAACGAAGCGGAGCTAGGCCGCAAAAGCCGGGGACTAGATTTATAAGCGCCGCCGTCGTAAAAGCACGGTCGGCGCGAAGTCCCCGGCGCACCACAAGTCTCAGCCGCGCCGCCGCTCTAGGGGCGGCCGGCGCGGCAGTCCCCAACACATAAAGTCCCTCAGAGAAGCTGCAGTGACTGTAACCCCAGCGCGCAGCGCTACTGTCCCCGGCGCACTAGCACACCCAGCAAGTCTGGAGTGTGCGCGGCCTGTCCATACGGGGACACAGAGTACCTGAATGTTGCAGGGCCTTGTCCCTGAACGGTACCCAGCTCCGTATCCAGCAGGTTCTATGGGTCTGTGGATGGAGCCCGGCCTCAGGGCTTGGGGGCCGGTAAGATCCCACTTCCTCAGAGCCCCTCAGGGGGATGGGGAAGGAAAGCAGCATGTGGGCTCCAGCCTCCGTACCCGCAATGGGTACCTCAACCTTAACAAACACCGCCAATAGGAATGGGGTGAGAAGGGAGCATGCTGGGGGCCCTATATGGGCCTTCTTTTCTTCCATCCGATATAGTCAGCAGCTACTGCTGACTAAAACAGTGGAGCTATGCGTGGATGTCTGACCTCCTTCGCACAAAGCTTGAAAACTGAGCAGCCCGTGATCCCACGGGGGGTGTATAGCCAGAAGGGGAGGGGCCTTACACTTTTTAGTGTAATGCTTTGTGTGGCCTCCGGAGGCAGTAGCTATACACCCCAATCGTCTGGGTCTCCCAATGGAGCGCCGAAGAAATAATAAAAAGCAGTAGGTAGGAAGAGAAGTTTTCCGAAACCAGAAAACCCCTTTAAGGCTAGATTGAGATGAGTATAATTAAAAAAAACCAAAAACAAACAAAAACACCCTTTTTCAGACAGAAAGAAAAACAAAAATAAAAAATGTCATCCATATTTCCATTTGATCTTTATAAAACGTTTATAAAAATTGCTGTGGAATCATAAACAAAACAAAAAAATAAAAATAATGCCATGTGAATGATATTCACATCACTTTTTTTCCTACATGCGGACCATGGGTCTGTGAGTAAGAACTCTTGCTTTGGTCTGTGTGCTGTACGTAAGTCAAGTGGTTTTGTAGATGGACGTATAATACGCTAGTCTGAACAAGCCCATTAAGTGATGCCGAATATATAGGCATTTCTTAAGATTCCCCATTAAAGCTACTTTCACACATCCGGTTTTTGCTCTGCGGCACAATACGGCGCTCTGCATAAAAACCGCAACCGTTTGTTTTTGCCGCCGGTTGCGGGTTTTTTGCATAGACTTACATTAGTGCCGTATGGGCTTGCGTTCGGTCCGGTTTTTGCCGCATGCGGCAGATTTAGCCGATGCCGCGGCCGGATCGAACGTTGCCTGCAACGTTTTTCGCTCCGGCAAAAAAAAACGCATCGCGCCGCATCCGACCGCTGCGGTGCATTTTTCAATGCATGCCTATGGACGCCGGATGCGGCGCGATGCGGAAAAAACCGCATCCGGCTGCCGCATGCGGTTTCTTCCACTGCGCATGCTCGGTAGCGTGCCGCAACCGGAAAAAAAAACGGACGGGCCGCATGTAAAAACTTATGCAAAGGATGCGGTGTTTTCGCCGCATCCGTTGCATAGGTTTCACAGCCGGATTGAGCCGCAGTGCTCAAACCGGATGTGTGAAAGTAGCCTTAGAGGCAAAACATAAACCCCAAACAGCTGCCTCCCCCCCAAACATTTAAGGTCAATATATTCTGTTGATGGTGCCATAGAGCAGCCAAGGGGAGTTTCCTTTCCCTGTAACTTGTATACAAGTGTACGGTTAATATCGGTTACAGAAAACAACCCACTATTAACATTAGAACGGTGCAGAACATAGTGAGGATGCTCCGTAATCTTGTTGGGGTTTCCGACCTCAGACATCCCACCTATTTGGAGGAACTTTATTATAAGTTGAAGTGAAAAACAGAGTTAACCACAAAGCTTAAAAGAGGTTGTTCCACAATGTAATTCTATCACTTATCTGGGGGCACAAGAGCTGGGACCCCCATGATCACTGGAATTTGGGTCCCAGCACCACACAGTGCTCGGGGCCCCCACTCTGACATTTCCGCAGTGGGACTTCCCACTTTAGATCATGAATTAATCTGATATGCTACGTCATTGCTTACACTGTTGGGAAACTCCTTATATTATTACTCACACACACAGTGCGCTATTCTTGGAGGACATCTGGCTTTCTGGGAATTCTTCGCTTACAGGATTGTTTTTTCTTGGCTGTAGCTGAGGATCACACGGACTTTCACTTTCTGAGGCCGTCAGATCATTTCATGGATATTACATCAGCTTTTATCCGTTACAGTCACATTTCCAGTTCATATATAACTTAATCCACACACAGATTCATACAGCGCTGTCACCTTTATACATAATAATCATGATCTGCTCGTTGTGTCTCTTATCAGTGAAAGTCCTTGGACTTGGAAGTTCAGGACCATAGAGATTTAAGCTGGGTTTACACACTGCAACATCGCAAAGGACATCGCTGTAACGTCACCGGTTTGGTGACGCAATAGCGACCTCCCTAAGTCTCTGCTAAGTCTCTGGTGAGCAGTCAAACAGGCAAACCTGGCCAACAACGCAACAGCGATCCGGACCTGCAGAGCGACCTAGCTGGTTGTTGGGGACGTTGATAAGCAGCCTTTTGAAAGGGAAGTTGCTAACAAAGTCGCTGCAAAGTCTTTCACACACTGAAACTTCATGCTGCACAGCGGGAAACAAAGGACCTAGGAATGGTCCTGAACGATTTGTAACGATTACAACTTCACAGCAGGGGCCGGGTCGCTGATAGGTTTCACACACTGCAACATCGCAAACAACATCGCTATTGCGTCACAAAACCGGTGACGTTACAGCGATATCGTTTGAGATGTTGCAGTGTGTAAACCCAGCTTTAGGAATGAACACCGAGGACATTCACACTAATGGATGCATGTTATAATAAAGATAAAGTATCATAAGCCATGTACTATTACAATACTGAAACAAATGCTACATCCGCTCCCACTAATAACTAGGTCTTTAACCCCTTAACGACCTTGGACGTACTGAGTACGTCATGGTGACATGGTGCTAAACGACCCATGACGTACTCAGTACGTCCTGGCGAAATCGCGGTCCCGGAGCCCCGGGGAGTGAAATTTATTTACTTAAACGGTGGATTCGGGAAGGAGGGGACCTCTGCCTGACGTCAGGAGGGGTGGTGCCACCTCCCCGAACCTACAGAGGCTGTGATTGGCTGACGAACGCCGCTCAGCCAATTACAGCCACTGTAATGTTCCAGCCATTGAAAATGGCTGGAACATTGAAATCCAGCCCTGATCAGTGCTGCTGTAGCACTGGCCATTGGCTGGAGCTGGGTGATCGATGCTTCACCCGCCCCCAGCTCTGATTGGAGAGACCGGTCTTGTGACCGCTCTCTCCAATCAATGTGGATCTGCGGCCTGTGATCGTCCCTAGAAGCCGAGGAGAGCGGTAAGTTGTTGTCCCCGCCGCCCGCCCCTGTCCCCGATCGCCCCGCCGCTCGCCCCTGTCCCCGATCGCCCCGCCGCTGCTCCCGCTTCACCGCCGCTGTCTCCGATCGCCCCGCCGCTGCTGCCGCTTCACCGCTGTCCCCGCCGCCATGCTCCCGATGCACCGCTGTCCCCGCCGCCATGCTCCCGCTGCACCGCCGCTCCCGATCCACCGCCGTCCCCGCCGCCATGCTCCCGCTGCACCGCCGTCTCCGCCGCCATGCTCCCGCTGCACCGCCGTCCCCGCCGCCGCTCCCGATCCACCGCCGTCCCCGCCGCCATGCTCCCGCTGCACCGCCGTCCCCGCCGCCATGCTCCCGCTGCACCGCCGTCCCCGCCGCCATGCTCCCGCTGCACCGCTGTCTCCGCCGCCATGCTCCCGCTGCACCGCCGTCCCCGATCCACCGCCGTCCCCGCCGCCGCTCCCGATCCACCGCCGTCCCCGCCGCCATGCTCGCCACTGTCCCCGCCGCCGTCGCACCCACCTTTTTCAGCCGCTGCTGCCCCCGATCGGCGGCGGCCGCCGCCTCCGTCATCGGCTGCCCCTTCTCCATCGCCACACCACCTATCCCTCCATGTGCTGCAAGCCACCCTCCCCCACGTGGGGGGAGGGTGGCTGGCTTGCAGCACATGTGGGGGGAGGGTGGCTGGCTTGCAGCACATCTGCTGCAAGCCCCCCTCCCTTCCCCCTACATGTGCTGCAAGCCCCCCTCCCTTCCCCCTACATGTGCTGCAAGCCCCCCTCCCTTCCCCCTACATGTGCTGCAAGCCCCCCTCCCTTCCCCCTACATGTGCTGCAAGCCCCCCTCCCTTCCCCCTACATGTGCTGCAAGCCCCCCTCCCTTCCCCCTACATGTGCTGCAAGCCCCCCTCCCTTCCCCCTACATGTGCTGCAAGCCCCCCTCCCTTCCCCCTACATGTGCTGCAAGCCCCCCTCCCTTCCCCCTACATGTGCTGCAAGCCCCCCTCCCTTCCCCCTACATGTGCTGCAAGCCCCCCTCCCTTCCCCCTACATGTGCTGCAAGCCCCCCTCCCTCCCCCCTACATGTGCTGCAAGCCCCCCTCCCTCCCCCCTACATGTGCTGCAAGCCCCCCTCCCTCCCCCCTACATGTGCTGCAAGCCCCCCTCCCTCCCCCCTACATGTGCTGCAAGCCCCCCTCCCTCCCCCTACATGTGCCGCAAGCCCCCCTCCCTTCCCCTACATGTGCCATCTCTCTCTCGCATCAGACTCTGCCCCCCTCCCCGATCTGCTGCCTGCTCTCTCCCATTTTCCATCTACTGCCCCCTCTCACCCTCCTCGATCTGTTGCCTCCTTCATCTGCTGCCTCTTCTGTCTGCTGTGATCCTGCTGCCTAGATCCATCCTGTAAAGTAGGTATCCCCATCTCACCCCCCCCATCCTCTGCCGCTCCTCCATCCGCTGCGCCATTTCCCATCATCCATCCGCTGCGCCCTTTCCCATCCTCTGCCACTCCTCCATCCGCTGCGCCCTTTCCCATCTTCCATCTGCTGCGCCCTTTCTCATCTGCCGCCCCGCCCTCTCGCATCGCATTATCCAGCGCAGTTGCTCGCTTCCAGACTGCAGTGGATGATGCGATGCGAGACTCATGCATTGCTCTCACGTTTGGCACTGGTCTTAGTGGCAGGCGCTCTTTTTTTTTTTTTTTTTTTTTTTTACAGATGTCTGTATTTTTTATTTCGCCAAACTAATTTTTTTTGTATGGGGGGGGGGTCTAGTTTCCAAAATGGGATCACATGTGGGGGAGCTCCATTGTTTAGGCACCTCAGGGGGGTCTCCAAATGAAACATGGCGTCTGCTAATAATTCCAATCAATTTTACTGTGAAAAGGCGCTCCTTCTCTTCTGAGCCCCGCCGTACGCCCAAACAATTGATTTCCACCACATATGGGGTATCTGCGTACTCAGGAGAAAATGCACCATAAATTTTATGGTGCATTTTTTCCTGATACCCTTGTGATAAAAAAAAGCTACCTGGTTGAAGCAACAGTTTTGTGGTAAAAAATTTTTTTTTTCTTTTCACGGCTCAACGTTATAAACTTCTGTGAAGCCCCCAGGGGTTCAAAGTGCACATCAAACATCTAGAAAAAATATTTGAGGGCTCTAGTTTCCAAAATGGGGTCATTTGTGGGGGAGCTCCATTGTTTAGGCACCTCAGGGGGTCTTCAAACCCGACATGGCGTCCGCTAATGAGTGCAGCTAATTTTGCACTCAAAAATTCAAATGGCGCTCCTTGCCTTCCGAGTCCTGCTGTGTGCCCAAACATTTGATTACCACCACATATGGGGTATCTGCGTACTCAGGAGAAAATGCACGATACATTTTATGATGCATTTTTCCTGATACCCTTGTGAAAATACTAATTTTTATGGCTAAAGTAACATTTTTGTGTTAAAAAAGTAAAATTTTCATTTTTTCGTCTACATTGCTTTGGTTGCTGTGAAGCTCCTAAAGGGTTAATAAACTTCTTGGATGTGGTTTTGAGCAGAGTGAGGGGTGCAGATTTTAGAATTGGGTCACTTTTGGGTATTTTCTGTCGCCTAGGTTTCTCAAATCACTCCAAATGTGATGTGGTACCTAAACAATTTTTTTTTGTAAATTTTGTTGGAAAAATGAGAAATTGGTGATGAACTTTGAACCCTTCTAACTTCCTAACGGAAATTTTTTTTTTTTAAAAAATTGCGCTGGTGTAAAGTAGACATGTGGGAAATGTTATTTAGTAACTTTTTTGTGTGACATATCTCTCAGATTTATGGGCATAAAATTTCAAATTTTGAAAATTGCAAAATTTTCGCTAAATTTCCAAAATTTCCACAAATAAACGCAAAACATATCGGCCTAAATTTACCACTGACATGAAGTACAATATGTCACGAAAAAACAATCTCAGAATCGCCAGGATCCGTTGAAGTGTTCCAGAGTTATAACCTGTCAAAGTGACACTGGTCAAAATTGCAAAAAATGGCCGGGTCTTTAAGGTGAAAACAGGCTGGGGGCTGAAGGGGTTAAGGCTATGTGCGCACACTGTAGATTTGTTCCTCCAGCGAAAAACGCACCTCCCTGTGGAAAAAACGCACCAAAAATGCATTTGTTTTTACAGTGTTTTGGTGCGTTTTTGGCCCTGCGGGGTTTTTTGTTTTTTTTTTTACATGGTCAATGGCAAAAACGCAGGGAAAAACGCAGAAAAGAAGTGACATGCGGCTTCTTTTTGCTCCAGAAAATCTGCAGTAAAACCTGTAAAGAAAAAAGAAGCAACGCGCGCACAGCATTTCAGATTTCTCAGACTTTGCTGGGGAAGGACTGCGTGAAGCTTATGAGCAAAAACTGCACCAATTCTGCACCCAAAACCGCAGCAAAAAAGCAGTGTGCGCACAGGGCGTTGAAAAGAACCGGTCAGGTGCAATATACACCCAGAACCACGAGCCCGGACTACAAGGCTCATGAGTAGTTGTCAAACAACACCCCCTGTCACTGACAGTAAACAATGTACATAGGAAGCTGTGGTGTGGTAGGGTTAGCTATCTGAGCTCTGTTACATCTAAAAACTAAGTAAAAATTGCTGCACACAGTAAACTAAGTGAGACATCGCTGGAATCAGGGTCTCATCTCCTACATTATGTCAGATGAGGTAGCAAAAACCTGGTGACAGATTCTCTATAATGGGGCTAAAGTTGCAAATGCAACCAACCGCTCTAGTCACAGCCCATAGGGCTACTGATGACAGCCAAGTACATCACTCGGATCTCGGTTCCAGAGAATGACTGGATGTGAGGTGCATGCATGGCTAGATCTTCATTTAAGCAAGGCACCTCAGAGCCCTCTTCTTGGGTGCTAATTTGTTAGGATCGAAAATCCCTTAAAGGCCCATTTACATAGTAACTATTATTACTGTTCGATCAGCTCTAAGCATATTTATGCGATTGCATGTCAAATAGTGACAGCACACAATGCGCACACTGTCACAATCCCCAGTTATTCCTGGTGTGAGCGAGAAGTCACGTGACATCATGTATGGAGTTTACATAGTTGCAGTCATGCGACGACCAGATTCTGATCTATTGATTGAAGTGCACTAGTCTAGTCAGCCCCTAACTGCAAAAGTCATACATGCCACCACGTGACCGCCCGCGCCTATCAACAATAAAAAGGGAATTGTGGTGGCATGTCAATCCTGTAGTACGGCAGCCTGTTGTCACACGATTGATCACTTTTGTCCCAAGCCTGGACAACCCTTAAAGTCTTTCATGTTAACTTTTATTTCATAAATCAATAGTACACATGAAAATAAGCCACTCTAATATACCTCATCAGGGAAACCAGCTTTTCTCTGACAGAATTGGTCATTATCAAAATTCTCAATTCTGATGTAAACTCTGTATTCAGTACACTTTCCCATTACTGAGAAAGATGCAGTGCCTTGCAAAAGTATTCAGCCCCCTTGAATTGTTCAACCTTTTCCCACTTTTCAGGCTTCAAACAAAGATAAAAATGTTAATTTTATGGTGAAGCATCAACAACAAGTGGGACACAATTGTTAAGGTGAGCAATATTTATTGCTTATTTTAAATTTTTGTAAAAAATAAAAAAACCTGAAAATTGGGGCGTGCAATATTATTCATCCCCTTTAAGTTAATACTGTGTAGCGCCACCTTTTGCTGCGATTACAGCTGCAGTCGCTTGGGGTATGTGTCTATCAGTTTTACACATCGAGAGACTGAAATTCTTGCCCTTTCTTCCTTTGCAAACAGCTGGAGCTGAGTGAGGTTGGATGTAGAGCGTTTTCTAACAGCAGTTTTCAGCTCTTTCCACAGATTCTCGATTGGATTCAGGTCTGGACTTTGACTTGGCCATTCTAACACCTGGATACGTTTATTTGTGAACCATTCCATTGTAGATTTTGCTTTAGGTTTTGGATCATTGTCTTGTTGGAAGACAAATCTCCGTCCCAGTCTCAGGTCTTTTGCAGACTCCAACAGGTTTTCTTCAAGAATGGTCCTGTATTTGGCGCCATCCATCTGTCCATCAATTTTAACCATCTTCCCTGTCCCTGCTGAAGAAAAGCAGACCAAACCATGATGCTGCCACCACCATGTTTGACAGTGGGGATGATGTGTTCAGGGTGATGATCTGTGTTGCTTTTACGCCAAACATATAGTTTGACATTGTGCCCAAAAAGTTTGATTTTGGTTTCATCTGACCAGAGCACCTTCTTCCACATGTTTGGTGTGTCTCCCAGGTGGCTTGTGGCAAACTTTAAACAACACTTTTAATGGATATCTTTGAGAAATGGCTTTCTTCTTGCCACTCTTCCATAAAGACCAGATTTGTGCAGTGTACGACTGATTGTTGTCCTATGGGAAGACTCTCCCACCTCAGCTGTAGATCTCTGCAGTTTATCCAGAGTGATCATGGGCCTCTTGGCTGCATCTCTGATCAGTCTTCTCCTTGTTTGAGATGAAAGTTTGGATGGAAGGCCGGGTCTTGGTAGATTTGCAGTGGTATGATACTCCTTCCATTTCAATATGATTGCTTCTTGGGATGTTCAAAGTTTTGGAAATCTTTTTGCAACCAAATCCGGCTTTAGGCTACATGCGCAAGCTGTGTTTTTTGTCGCGTTTGTGCTGCGTTTTTTGGTGCAGTTTTGTTGTCAAAACTTTCTGACATTTGACTTCCCAGCAAAGTCTATGAGAATTCAGATTTGCTAAGTGCACGTTGCAGTTTGTCAGCGTTTTGTTTTGTCAAAGTTTGTGACAAAAAAGATGCAGCATGTTCATTCTACTAGCGTTTTTGTCAACATTTGTCACAAAAACGCATCAAAACGCACCTACATTACAAGCGTTTTTTTACATTTCCAGGCTCTCTCTGACAACGTGCAGTTTTGGTTGCAGTTTATGTGCACAAAAAGCTGCAGCGTGCGCATGTAGCCTTAAACTTCTCCACAACAGTATCGGACCTGCCTGTTGTGTTCCTTGGTCTTCATGATGCTCTCTGTGCTTTAAACAGAACACTGTGACTATCACAGAGCAGGTGCGCTTATACGGAGACTTGATTCCACACACGTGGATTATATTTATCATCAGTCATTTAGGACAACATTGGATCATTCAGAGATCCTCAATCGATTTCTGCAGTGAGTTTGCTGCACTGAAAGTAAGGCCTAAGGCTAAGGACACACATCCGGCTTTTCTCCCGCTTGTTGGATCCGGCGCACTCCCGTACACTGTGTACAGTACAGTGGCTGCGCGACAATCTCCGGTCACATGCTGTCATATGACTGGAGCATGTGACCAGGAAGTTGCAGTGCAGCCACTGTACACTGTGTACGGGAGTGCGCCGGATCCGACAAACAGGAGAAAAGCCGGATGTGTGTCCTTACCCTAAGCCACACGGCATGAAAATCGGTGCGAGTGGAGTGCGATATATAAAAAAAAAAAAAAAAAAAAAAAATTTATAGCATTCCACTCAGACCTAGCCTATGTGTCAGCACACATGAGCGATTATTTTCTCAGCCCTAATCGGACCTAGAAAACAATCGTGGCATGCTGCGATTGTAATGCGAGACTTTCTCTCGCACCCATTCAAGTGTATGGGGCGAGAGGAAGGAAAAAAAAACAAAAAAAAACGCAATACACTCGCAATATACCGGTGTACCACAAAAGCAGTGTGAGAATGGCAATAGCCAGCTACGGAGGAGAGAGGGCGATAAATCCCCCTCCTCAGTGCCGGCCTGCCCCCCCCGCACCTGAGGTT